>NC_081760.1:13555160-14192910 GCF_963082965.1 Carassius carassius | reverse complement strand
CAGTTAAGGGCAGATAAACAGTTCATTACAGACCTCCATGGTCATGAGGGTACAGACAGACAATTCAGGGCAGACAAACAGTTCATAAACGGCTTCATTGGCTCTAACTGTACAGAAAGTTACGAAGATGACTTGTATGTCATAAAATAAGTCTAAATGAGAAAAATAAAGTCAAAAATGAAAAAAAAAAAAAAAAAACTAATGAATAAATAATGAAATCAACGGGGGACAGAAACTAAGTAAAAGGAACTAAACTAAACAGGAGAACAAGAAATGAAAAAAAAAAAAATGGATGTAATTATTAATTGTGAGCTATATTAGTATATTATTATAGTGTTTTATTTCAATTTCAAAAATAAATGTACAGTATTTTGTCCAAGCAATAATGAAAGTTAATATATATATATATATATATATATATATAGAGAGAGAGAGAGAGAGAGAGAGAGAGAGAGATCAGAAAGAGCTTTATTTCCAAGGAATTTGTTTTAGTGACATAAGTTTCCACTACAGAGAGACAACAACACACAGACAAAAAAACAAAAAACAAACAAAAAACAAAACAAACAAACGAAAAAAAAAAACGCCAAAGAAATAGTCAAATATTGATAATAAATAAAATAAATACAAAATAAATAGTATGAACAGCTGTGCTATAGATCAGTGGTTCCCAAACTTTTTTTTTGTCTGAGACCCCCTTTTTCCCAAGAAAATATTTTAGGGCCCCCCTTCACATTTAATGATATTATAGCTCTTGTAAGCTTGCAGAAAGGATGACAAAAATGCTGTTTACGAACAAGCCGTATGTTTATTACTATAACCAGATATGTTAATGCACAAATAAAGCCTATATATAATATTGAAAATACAATAGCAAAAACATCAGTAGGCCATTTGTAATTTAAAAATGTAAGCCTAGGAGTAGACTATAAATTGGCCTTATTTGAAATGCAATAACAAAAATATCAGTTCCTTTTCAGGAACTCGAGCTGCATCGAAACGCTTTTGGGGAACGTCCCTGACGAGACCGACTCTGAATATCGTGTGCAATCAGTCCATCGGAAAGGCGTGACGTCACGGGGGGGGGTGACGTAGCAACCAGGAAGCTATAAAAGCACGTGCCGTGCTGCTGGCTTCAGCTTCGAATCTGTCAGCAAGCGCTCTGTGTGTGCATGTGCAAAAGTCTGTCCTGTTGGTCCTATTTATTGTTGTCTGTCCCTTAGCTTAAAAAGATCGCTAAAACAGCTCAATATGCCTAAGCAGAAGCAAAAGACCAAACATTTGAAGGGCGATTTCAAGCCGCGTTACAGACTGTGTGTTCCTCCCTGCACTCGCTACATTACGAGCGGGGATACACACAGGCTGTGCGTGGCTTGCCTGGGATCGAAGCACGCTGAGTCGGCTCTCGAGGGGGCCGGCTGCCCGCATTGCGAACGTTTGCCAGTGCGGACGCTTCGATCCCGGAGGGCTCTCTTCGAGGAGGGAGCCTTCACCAGCGTTCCTCGCGGTGCTGGCCCCGCTTCTGCCGAGGCAGAGCGGCTGCTGCACTCGTGGGGTTCGCAGGTGGATCTGTCAGAAGGAATGGAGACGGGCCAGTCCTTATCTCCTTCCTCATCTGCCAGATCCGGCGCCCAAGCCCTGGGTTCGGAAGCACGCTCGTCGGTTTCTTCCCCCCAGGGTGAGGGATCAGCTCTTCACCTCTCGTCCTCTGAGGAGGTCGATGTGGAGACTGTTGTTGGGGATTCGCCACCCCTGTCGCCCCAGTATGAGGAGCTTTTGGAGGTGGTCACGCGGGCAGTAGATAAATTAAAAATCGACTGGCCTGCTGAAAAACAGTCTGAGCCGCAGAGAAGCAAGTTAGACGAACGCTTTCTGCGGCCGAAGCAACCACCTCCACGTCGGAGCCTTCCGTATTTTCCCGATCTCCATGATGAGTTATCGAGATCGTGGAATCACCCGTATTCGACCCGCCTCTTTGGCCCTGATTCACTATATTATGGCAACGTGATGGGGCTGGGAGAGCGTGGTTATAGAGCGATGCCACGGGTTGAACAGACGCTCGCGGGCTATCTGTCACCCGGTTCGGCCTCGTCTCTAAAGGCTCCGACATTGCCCACTAAGCCGCTTAGAGTTACATCATCGCTAGTGGGCAAAGGTTATGTGGCAGCAGGTCAGGCTGGGGCGTGCCTTCATACTATGGCAGTCCTGCAAGCTTATCAGGCTGACCTGCTGAGAGATGTCGATGAGGGGGAGGGGATTAAGTCTGAAGAGATTGAAGAACTCAGAAAGACCGCTGATCTCTCCCTCCGCGCCACTAAGGAGACCGCTCGCGCAATTGGGCGGTCTATGGCAGCCTTAGTGGCCGCGGAGAGGCATTTGTGGCTGACCCTGTCAGAAATTAAAGAACGAGACAGGGTCTGCCTCCTGGACGCCCCGCTTCAAGCCTCGGGCCTGTTCGGCGACACAGTTAATACTGTCGTCGACAGGTTCCAGGAGGCGCACAAGCAGGCAGCGGCGTTCCAGAGTTTCCTCCCTCGTCGCTCTCGTGGTGCATCTGGGCGGGAGATGACCACGCCACATACCAGCTCCTCACACCGGGAAGCGCAAAAGCAGAGCGTCGCCACTCGTGCTCCCCCACGTCGGGGCCGAGGGCAACGACGCTCTGAGTCGGGGGCTTCTAGGGCGAAAACCGATTTAAGATCTGTCATCGAAGCCCGGAAGTCCTCGACGAAAAGATCCTGACGCCAGGATCCAGAGGGTAGCCCCTGCTGGGGTAGAGCGCGGTTCACCTCATTACACGGTGCGCGTCTCACCTAAGTACCCTCAGGAGGTCGGTCTGCCAACCCTGCCAGAGCTTCAGGGCGCAGCGGCCTCCAGCGAGCGCCACTCCCAGTTACTTCCGCCCGTGAGCGTAGCGGAGCTGGGATGCTCGCCGCCCCTTTGGGGGCCTCTTACACCAGAGGTCAGTCTCGAGAGACTGATTCCCTTAGTAGATTATTTAGCAGCGTGGAAGCTACTGCCAAATGTATCTCAATGGGTCCTGCGTACAATAGAAAGAGGCTATTGCATTCAGTTCGGTCATCCACCACCGAAGTTCAACGGGGTTACACCGACTGTGGTCGGCCCCCAGCAGGCTCTGGTTATGGAACAAGAAGTGAATACCCTATTAAGGAAGGAGGCCATCGAGGTGGTCCCTCCTCTAGACAGGGAATCCGGATTTTACAGCCGGTATTTCATAGTTCCAAAGAAGGATGGGGGGTTGCGTCCGATCTTAGACTTGCGTCTCCTGAACCGCTCAGTTATGTCACTGAAGTTCAAGATGCTCACTGTCAACCAGGTTGTAGCTCAAATCAGATCCGAGGACTGGTTTGTCACAATAGATCTCAAAGACGCATACTTCCACATATCCATCCTTCCACAACACAGGAAGTTTCTGAGGTTCGCTTTCGGGGGCAAAGCTTATCAATATCGAGTACTTCCCTTTGGCCTCGCACTCTCACCCCGCACGTTCACGAAATGTATGGATGCGGCTCTGGTATCCCTCCGTATGCAGGGCATCCGCATTTTAAATTATATCGACGATTGGTTGATCCTAGCTCAATCAGAGCAGATGGCGGCTCGACATCGAGATGTCGTTCTCGCACACATGGGGGAGCTGGGTTTGAGACTAAACGCCAAGAAAAGTGTACTTTCTCCAGTTCAGAGAACCACCTATCTAGGCGTAGTGTGGAATTCGACCACGATGCAGGCACGCTTGTCTCCTGCTCGGATCGAGTCGATCCTCACATCAGTCGAGAGAGTCAAAGAAGGCCAGTCACTCACTGTCAAACAATTCCAGAGATTGTTAGGGCTGATGGCAGCTGCGTCCAACGTGATACCTTTTGGCCTGCTGTACATGAGACCCCTACAGTGGTGGCTCAAGTCCAAGGGCTTTTCCCCGAGGGGAAATCCACGTCGAGTTATCAAGGTCACGCGGCGGTGCCTTCGTGCCTTAGACATGTGGAGGAAACCTTGGTTCTTGAATCAGGGCCTGGTGCTGGGAGTTCCTTGTCGCCGTGTAACGCTAGCGACAGATGCGTCCCTCACCGGTTGGGGTGCGGTCATGAGCGGCCACCCTGCCCGCGGTCTGTGGAGTGGTCGCCATCTAACATGGCACATCAATTGCCTAGAGATACTAGCGGTCTATCGAGCATTGAAATATTTCCTCCCAGACCTGAGAGGTCACCATGTGTTGGTGCGCACCGACAACACATCAGTGGTCTCTTATATCAATCACCAGGGGGGTCTGCGTTCGCGCCCCTTGTACAAGCTGGCACACCAGATCCTTCTGTGGTCCCAGGGGAAGCTCCTCTCGATCAGAGTAGCGTATATTCCTGGGAGATTGAATGTGGGAGCAGACATACTGTCGAGACAGGGGCCGAGGCCCGGGGAATGGATGCTTCACCCCGAGGTGGTGAAGCACATATGGAGAGTATTTGGTACAGCCCAGGTGGACCTCTTTGCGACTCAGGAGACATCGCAATGTCCCCTCTGGTTCTCTCTAGTTCATCAAGCTCCTCTGGGACTGGACGCTATGGTACAGACCTGGCCGAGGCTTCGTCTGTACGCTTTTCCCCCTATCGCTCTGCTCCCGGGAGTTCTGGCGAGAGTACGCCGGGACGGGGTCCGTCTACTACTAGTAGCCCCGTTCTGGCCGGGCCGAGTATGGTTCTCAGATCTAGTCTCGCTCCTCGACGGCTCTCCGTGGGAGATACCGATCAGGACAGACCTACTCTCACAGGCGCAGGGCACGATAATTCACCTTCGCCCGGAGTTGTGGAAGCTGTGGGTGTGGCCCCTGAGGGGGCACAGCTATTAGCAGCTGGTCTCTCAACCGAGGTTGTTGAGACCCTACTCCAATCCAGAGCTCCCTCTACGAGGAAACTGTTCGCCCTGAAGTGGAAGCTCTTCACTTCATGGTGCAGAGACCGCCAGCTTGACCCAGCAGACTGCCCAGTTGGTACAGTTCTGGAGTTTTTACAAGCCAGGCTCTCTGCGGGGTTATCCCACTCCACCTTAAAGGTTTTCGTGGCGGCCATAGCTGCTTTCCACGTCCCTTTCAATGGTCAGTCAGTGGGTAGACACCCCCTAGTTACACGTTTCCTCCGCGGTGCGCTGAGGCTGAGACCTCCAGTACGATCCCGTGTTCCCCCCTGGGATTTGGTTGTGGTTCTAGAGGCTCTTTGTAAAGCTCCATTCGAGCCAATACAAGATATCTCAGATAGACATCTGACACTTAAAACTGCCCTGTTACTGGCAATCACCTCACTAAAGAGAGTTGGAGATCTTCAGGCCCTTTCGGTGGACCCTACCTACTTAGACTTTGCCCCTGGTATGGCCAAAGCATTCTTATACCCTCGAGCGGGTTACGTTCCGAAGGTTCCCTCTGTTACACCACAACCTATCGTACTGCAGGCCTTCTGTCCTCCTCCCTTTCGGGAGCCAGACCAAGAGAAGCTAAACTGTATGTGTCCAGTGCGAGCACTGGACGCATACGTCCACAGAGCTGCCCTGTGGAGAAAATCAGACCAATTGCTTGTTTGCTACGGTCCTTCTAACAAGGGTTCTCCTGCCACCAAGCAGACCCTTAGTCGTTGGATAGTCGAGGCTATCAACGTCTCCTATGAGTCCTCTGGTCTTCCCCCTCCTTTGGGGGCCAAGGCTCACTCTACTCGGAGTATGGCGGCCTCCAAGGCCTTCTCAGCAGGTGTGTCCCTCTTGGACATCTGCAACGCTGCGGGGTGGTCCACGCCCTCCACATTTGTCCGATTTTACGATCTTGACATGCGAGCCACGCCGGGCTCTTCTGTTCTCTCGTCTTAGCTGTGCTCTTTTGACTACACACTAGGCAGGGATTTGGAAGTCTGGCAGCGTGGGCACATCGTTGCCCAAAAGCGTTTCGACGCAGCTCGAGTTCCTGAAAAGGAACGTCTCAAGGTTACGTATGTAACCCTAGTTCCTTGAAGGAACGAGACGCTGCGTCGCAGAGCCATACTCCCGGCACCCCTGCTGGCGCTTGCTTCCCTACTCGAAGCTGAAGCCAGCTGCACGGCACGTGCTTTTATAGCTTCCTGGTCGCTACGTCACCCCGCCCGTGACGTCACGCCTTTCCGATGGACTGATTGCACACGATATTCAGAGTCGGTCTCGTCAGGGACGTTCCCCAAAAGCGTTTCGACGCAGCGTCTCGTTCCTTCAAGGAACTAGGGTTACATACGTAACCTTGAGACGTTTTCACACTGGCGTGTAAGAAAAAAAACTAAGAATGTTACAAAATGACTGCTGTCTGGCACCTCAATCTTTGCATGTTATTTGTGAGGCTTTATCAATCAGTGTGAGGATTGCTGCTGGCAGTGAGTAATAATTTGGTCAATGCGTGGGGAGATCTTTGACAGGGCAAGACGCATATCATCCTCAAGGGTCAGTATGGCCCTGTATTTGGTTTTAAGGGATGTCATGGTTGAAAACCCAGCTTCACATAGGTAGGTGGTGCTAAAGGGAATCAGCACCTTCATTGCAGCTGTGTGACAGATTGGGTGCTCTTCTGCAATTTCAGACCAGAATGATTCCAATGGAACCTCACTGAAATGGGCTTTCAGGCTGGCATCAGAGGATATTTCTATAAGCTCTTCCAGAAGTCTTGATGGCTGAGTATCTGGAAGCTATAACGAACGTATGCAATGAGTTGTGCCATTTTTGACACGTCGGTAGACTCGTCTATTTGAAGTGCAAAGTTATTACCACGAAGTCGCGCAGAACGCTGACCCCTCACGTCTTCTGACATTGTTGCGATGCGACGTTTGACCGTATTATTTGATAATGGTATCTTAGCCAACTGTTTTGACTTTTCCTCTCCAAATAATTCCTTGACAATCTCTGTTGCGCATGGCAAAATCAAAGTTTCTGCAATTGTGTGCCCTTTCTTTGCTTTGGCAATTTTTTCAGCAACTGTATACGATATTTTTAAAAGTTTCTTGTCAGTAGCTGTGACTTCCCTAATCTCATTTTGGGAGTGTGTCAATTCTTTTGCCTTGCGCTCAAAAAATGCCCTGGGCTTATCGCGGTATTGGGGATGAGTTGTCTGCAAATGTCTTATTAGTTTAGACGGCCTCATGCATTCGATAGCAAGGACTTTGGCGCAGATAATGCACTGTTGCTGGGGCAGGGACTTTTTGCTACGAGAAAATAAAATAAAACCATATTTCAGGTAACTATCTTGGTATTTTCTGCATTTCGAGTTTCCAGTATTGCTGGAATTCCAGTATTCCAACTTTTCTAGTACTGCGACCCGCATTGGTGGGAGCTTCCTCACCTGGGTCCAGTATGCCTGGGTCATTACCATCAGCTGCTGTAGGTGAATCAGTGGGACTCTGTCATTTTTGTGGAGGACGAATTACAAATTTGTCCATTTTTGGTCAGCCACGGGATCATGGATACAATTAGCTAATGTAATGTGATCGTTCTCCTTAATGCTCACCGCTCAACAGTTTAAAAAAATATGATGCCACCCCCCACAGAACTCGCTGAGGCCCCCTTGTGGGCCGGGACCCCTCTGTTGGGAACCGATGCTATAGATAATAATGGTATAGAATAGAGTGAGATGCAGGGATGTACTAGGATGGAGGTGGTAACAAATAAATATAAGGATATTGCAAATTTTTTATGCATAAGTGGATAACGTTTAACTGTTCATGAGGTAGATTGCCTGGAGGAAGAAACTGTTCTTGTGCCTGGCTGTCCTGGTATTTGCAGCTCTGAAGTGCCGGCCAGATGGCAAAAGTTCAAAAAGGGGATAACTTGAATGTGAGGGATCCAGAGTGATTTTCTGAGCCCTTTTCCTTACTCTGGATGTATACAGATCTTGAAGGGTGGGCAGGGGAGCACCAATGATCCTTTCAGCAGTCCGAACGGTTCTCTGTAGTCTTCTGATGTCTGATTTTGTAGTGGAACCAAACCAGATAGTTATTGAAGTACACAGGACAGACTAAATGATGGCTGAATAGAACGATTTCAGCAGCTCCTGTGGCAGGTTAAATTTCCTCAGCTGGTGAAGGAAGGACAACCTTTGTTTGGCCTTTTAAACAATGGAATCAATGTGATTCTCCCACTTCACGTCCTGAGAGATGGTGGTTCCCATGAATCTGAATGACTCCACTACATCCACAGCTCTGTCTATGATAGGTGAGTGGGGGAGTGTAAGGGGGTTTCTCTTGAAGTCCACTATCATCTCCACTGTGTTGAACGTTTTCAGATACAGGTTGTTAAGACTGCAGCAGAAAGCCGGCTGCTCAACATCTTGTCTGTAAGCAGACTCGTCACCGTCGTGGATGTCATCAATGACTGGGTCAGTTTTGTCAGGAGGGCTGTTGGGATGATGGTGATGAAAGCCTAACAAAAGTCCACAAACAGGATCCTCACATAAGTCCCTGTTTTGTCGAATTGCAGTCCCATGTTTACTGCCTCATCCATGGACCTGTTTGCTCGGTAAGCAAACTGCAGGGGGTGCAGTAAGGGTCCAGTAATGTCAGATAAGCCAGTGCCAGTTCTTCAAATGACTTCATGACGACAGATGTTTGTCTGTAGGTCTGTAGTCATTAAGTCTTGGGTTTCTTTGGAACGGGGATGATGGTGGAGTGTTTGAAGCAGGAAGGAACTTCACACAACTCCAGGGATCTGTTGAAGATCAGGGAAAAGATGGGGGCCAGCTGGTCAGCACAGATTTTCAGACAGGCTGGTGTAACACCATCTTCTTTTGATCTTCCTGAAGAACTGGCGCACATCATCCTCACTGATTTGAAGAGGAGGAGGTGGGGAAAGGGGGATTGCAAGAGGTGTTAACGGTTGTGTAGAGAGATGGTCAGAACAGGTATGAGGGGTTTCAAATCTACAATAAAACTCATTCAGGTCATTAGCAAGTTGTTGAATCACCTCAGTGCAGGGGGTGGTAACTTGTAGTTTGTGATAGCTCTTAGACATTTCCACACTGAAGTTGAGTCATTGGATGTGAACTGATCTTCCAACTTTTCAGCATAGGTCCTTTTAGCTACTCTAATCTCTTTTTTCAGTGTATTCCTGGCCAGATTGTACAAGACTCTTTCCCTAATTATGTAGGCATCCTCTTTGGCCTGACAAAGTTGTCTGAGAATTGCTGTAAACCATGGCTTATCATTGCTGAATGTTAAATAAGTACTGGTAGGAATGCATATATCCTAATCTACTAATATAGGATGTTACAGTCTCTGTGAGTTCATCCAGATTGGTAGTAGCAGCTTCAAAAACACTCCAATCAGTGAGGTCAGCACTGAAGCAGCCATGTGTGGCTCCATCGCGAGGCATATATAAATATATTTGTGTGTGTGTGTGTGTGTGTGTGTGTGTGTTTGTGTGTGTTTATTTGTTTGTTTGCATTCTCTAGCCTTATATGTTATAAAATTGTCATATTCATTTTTGAAAAGAGACAAATAAATGAAAATCATACTCTTCATTATACAGCACTTTATGTTCTATAGATTTCACCATCTCTGGTTGATTGCAGATATGGCGTTTTATCCCGTCCTCCTCCCGCTGTGGTGACTGTGGATGCGTGAGTGGAGTAAGGAGGTGACTGAAGTTCCAGTAAATAGATCAATGTGCTGATGTGGGATCAGTGGCCAGTCACACATCATGCGTGTCTCTGAACAGTCCTGTCTGGAGCTTCAGCGCCGCGGATCAATAGCAGTTAATTTCAGTCCACAGACTCAAGCATGTTTGATGTGAGATCATGCCTCATACAGCTGTTCTGCCGGGAGAGATGAAAACTCTTTTTGTTTAGGACAACTACACACACACACACACACACACACACACACACACACACACACACACACACAATCACAATAAATATAAATATTGATTACTTTAAAACATCAAAAATATAACACAATTTTAATGTGTAAACTTGGATAAATAAATGAAATATATAATTATAAAATATTTGTAGACAAGTTTTATATATTAACATAACTTGGCTAAATAATCTTAACTTTATTGAATGTAATTTAGTAATATATGGCTAATCCTTTGGGAAATCATTTTATTATACATAGGAATTCATTCATTAGGAATTAATATAAATAATTACTGAAATAATAATTACTGAAATGCAATACTAGATTATTGTCTAAAACCTGGTGCCAAACCCAAAATCTGTTCAGATGAGCCTCCTTCAGAGTTGTTTTTAATAACCTATTTTAATATGTGTTTTTGCTCTCTAAACACAGTCAGAAAGTTCCAGAGTTTCCCAGATACCTGTGAAACAGTCAACACTCTTCACAAAAGTATCTCAGAAGAGGTTTTAAAAGAATATCTTTTCCCTTGTGTAGCACACAGACCCCAACACAACTCCTTCACAAACTTCCAATATCTGCTTTTATTCCAGTCAACGTGTCTCCTTGATGAAACTTTTCTTAAACCTCATGAGAAGGATGAAGCTGTGCAAAAAAATAGACAAGGGAAACAACCTTATTATTATCCACTGCTCTTCACTCTGCTTAGTGATTGTTCCTGCTGTTCAAGGTAAAAACTTTCTTCTCCATTCGTTTCTTCAGAAAAGTATCAGCTTATTGGCACCAATTAGAAGAGCTGCCTGCAGTTGATTCACTGTAAGACATTACAGTCAAAACTGAGTTCATAGAGAGAAGAATCATGAGAGAACTGAATATAGGGAATATTTCAGTATAGAGTGTTTCAACTGGTGGATTGTGACACAGAAGTGAGCTGCAGATCTAATCAGATTCATAGATAACTGTTGCACAGAAAACATGTACTGCCCATATTTGTATTTGTTGAAGTCAAAGATTGTGTGTCCAATCTTTTCTGACATTTAAGCTAATCGAATAAGGCAGATGCTAAGGACAGATTGTGTGACATGCCATCATTCTCAAAAACAATGAAAAAAATTACACTAACCTATAATATATAATGCAACCAACCAATCAATCAATCCAACTGTTTATAAGAATATTGAGAATTTTGCTAGTTAAAATGTCTTAAAATCATTAAAACAAAATAAACTTATTCGAGAAGCCACATCAATCAATCAATAATCCCGCAAAGATATCTTATCTAATGGTTGCTTTTTAGTAAAAATATGAGGACTAAGTCTTGGATTTTTTTTAGACATTTTTCACTGGAAAATAAGTAATTTTTTGCAGTGTGGTACAAACCTCATATCTTTATCTCTTAATCAGATGATCTATATATTTACCAAACAGCAAAAGATTATGTGAAATTATAGATCAAGTCTTGATTTTACTATGTATTAGTACTAGTATTTCTGAATAGTTGATGTCAACCAAACAGGACAGTTATTTCAGAAGTTATTACATTTAGTTAAAAGATCATGAAAAATATATTTTCCCTTTGGAATAACTAATTTGCTGTCAATAAGAGCATGAATGTGAATTAACAGTCCATTTTGATTTCATATAGGCTTTAAGCTGGTTTTAGCTGGATTTACTCAACCCAGCCATCAGTTTTGCTCTCCATCATATAGCACTTAATGTAAGTAAGGTCTTGAATGGATAAAGCTATTCTTAAAGCCCCTTCTGCTTACCACCCAATGCCTGTGAGTTTTGCTCAAAGCTATTATCATTGGCTTATTCCAAATTGGCAGCAGAGGTGTTGTGAGAGGCTGGTCAAGGTCAGCCGAACATGTTGACACATAATGTTTAAATGAAGAGGAGGTTAAGATGGATTAGTTTGGAATGATAAATGGTTGGGGGCCGAAAACATGATAAATAGATAGAAGCCAGATGGGCCAAACCTGCAGTTTTCTGTGCAGCCCTGTGGTATTAGAGCCGGTCTGGATGGGCTCCAGGGGAGAGAGGTTAAGTCCCCCAGTCTTGCTTAAGTCAAAGAGATGGAATTGAGCCAGTCGGTTCATAGACAGATGGAGAGAGAGAGAGAGAGAGAGAGAGAGAGAGAGAGACGTGGTTGTGCGCAGCACAGGCATTGTTTCGTATCGAGCTGCAGAAAGGATCTTTACATAAAGAACTGTAATAGAGATGTTCTTATTAAAATGTGCAGCATAAGTATCAGTATCAGACCATTTCCACAGGTAGTGTTTCATTGAGGTACCAGCTTGTGTCAGATATTTCTCTGAAAGTGAAGCCATTTTTGACATACAGGATAGTGTCATGAAACCAGCCAAGAACATATATTGTAACATTATTTTTGACAATTAAGGACATTCACATTACCATAATGCAATATTATTTAAATTATAACATATTTATATATTAGTAGTATTTGATTCTTTGTTTGTTATATATTTATTTTTAAAATAAATAAATGAAAAGTATGAAAAATCAATTTTAAAAATAAGGAAAGTAACTCTAAATTCATATAACGTAATGAAAAGAATGTATTATGAATATAATAAACAAATAAACATACTACCATTAAAAATGTTGTGGTCAGTCATATAAAAATAAATAAATAATAATAATAATAATAATAATAATAATAAAATGTCTTATATTCACTGTATTTATTTGATCAAAAATACAGTAAAAACAATGATATTGTGAAATATTATTATGCTATATTATTATTATTTTCAAACAGATTAATGTCTAATAGTTTTCAAGGATTTAAAAGTTTTTATTCTCACTTTTTTGCAGCTTACTACGGAAGTTCTAAGCGGCCATGCATTATAATATTTTTTCCTTTTTGTTTTCTCGTTATACCGACTTAATTTTCTCGTTATCTCGACATAACGAAAGTCGTTTTCTCATTATAACGACTTATTTTTCTCATTATCTCGACATAATGAAAGTTTGTTTTCTCGTTATAACGACATGACAGTTTTACTGTTGCTATAGTAACGAACTCAACTTTGACAGGCATCTGATGGACAACCATGCAGGCGCTCTTACTGTAGCATATATTTCAGCAAAATTTGGTTCGCCTAACGTCTACAATACTGTACATAAATAAAGGCTGATCAATCACTGTTGATTTTTCCAGAGACAGTACACCAAACGTTCCATTTATTTGAAATAAAATGGTATATAATTTGTAATTTTTATTAGTCATTATATGCTGTGGCAGATATCATGTGCGTTACAAGCTTCTGTTTGAAAAGATCGTTCATGTGCAGTGTATGTGTGTGTGCAGAAAAAAAAAATTATTACAACATTATAGAACAAAACTGAATTAAATTAGTCTATGCATTTTACATATACATCACATTTCTCATCAATATGGTTAACAATAAAGATTAATAATAAGGAAAAAAAGCACATCACAAATAGCCTACATCGTTAAATCCTGTCCTACTGTAGATACACAGAACATTTCCGCTTATTAACTACCTAATCATGTGCCTAAAAGAAGCACAAATAAAGATATAGGTGCAAAAAGAATACAGTGACATCAACCTTGGTTTTGATAAGCAGTAATTTTATGACCCAGAACGCGTTGGTGAAACTCATGCATCTAGCAAAAACTTAATACACAAAATAATAATGTTGATTAATGTCACACACCTGGACTCATTTTGTGTGTTTTTGCCCCTGTGACCCAGTTTCTGTCTTCCGTGTTCGGTTTGATTAGTTCCCAGGTGTGTCTATTCTATTTCCCCATGTGTTCCATGTCCCTGTTAATTTAGTCATGCCATCCACCTGTGTTTCCCCAATTATCCCTTCTACTTAAGCCTTGTCCTTTCAGTTCTGTTTTGTCGGGTCTACTCGTCTAAATGTCAACTTGTCTACTTGTCCACTTGTCACCTGTTACTTGCCACTTGCCTCTTGCCACCTGTTATTTTGCTACTTACCATGCCTATGTTTGAGTTAATAAATCCTTGTTTCGTTTATCCCTCGGCTGCGTGTTCCTTCCAGCAGCGTAAGCCGTGACAATTAAAGCATTTAACATTTATGAATTAATTAAATTTCAGTAATGAACAAGACTGCACAAATTATAGCGATCACGAGGAAGGTCCGCGTACAGTAAAGTGGACAGTGTACAACACCCCATCAGTTATACTCAGGTCTATAGTGCCACCTGCTGGCGCAGTTTTGTAACTTATTAGAGAAAATTAAGTCGTTATAACGAGAAAACGACTTTCGTTATGTCGAGATAACGAGAAAATTAAGTCGTTATAACGAGAAAACAAAAAGGAAAAAAAATATAAAGCATGGCCGCTTAGAATTTCCGTAGCTTACTGTAAAAGTTATAGAATTCAAAAAAAAAAAAAAAAAATTTGCAGACATTTCCTTTAACCCCCTAAAGCAAGCAACAATACATAATTTAATGTAATTTTATTTTATTTTCATGTAATCACATTTAATATTTCTTGGAATTAAAATGTTCAAGGAATGCACTTTATTGGCATATTTTATGGATTTTTTGGAGAAACATCTAAGACAAAGTTGACATTTAAATGTATTGCAATCTTCTGAGCAGAGCTCCCTTTAGCAATTAAATGATGCTCTGGGATTTAACTTTAAGATCTCCTAGAGATACAATATAATAAAAGTTAAGATTTGCTTCTGTAATACGAATTTCTGAAAAAAATAATAATTTAACATGTCACATCTTAAGTTAAAGAGCAGATCATATGTTATTTTAAAATGTCCTAATATTGCGTTGGAGTCCCCCAAAACAGGTTTAAATTTATCTTAGGTAAGAAAACATTGTAATGGTCTCAGAATATACATTTAATATAGAGTCATTTGCAAATTATTTCTAAATAATTCATTCCAAGCAAGTTCAGAGCAAACCCCTATTCACAAACAGCTTGTAACACTGCAAAAAGAAAGGAAAACTTGAAATCGCATCATACGACCCCTTTAAGTGATTTTAATGAGATCGAGAGAAAATTAAGTCGCGATAATAAGAAAACAATTTTCTTTGTCAAGATCATGAGAAAATTAAATTGTGAAAATGAGAAAAAAGAAAATTGAGATAAAAAGAAAGGTAAGTTGTGATCACAAGAAAACGAGAGATAATAATAATAATCATTAGACAATAATCATAATGCATGGTCTTCTATAATAATGTAACTTAAAATGTCTATATTTGCTTTAGGCTCGCAGGGAATCCAAGCACAGAAGGCAATCTCTAGCTGTATTTGCGGTGTGTATAAAACCCAAGCCAATATATCCCGCTGATCCACATTTGAGCTCAAATAGTAATGCTCTTGAAATGCTCCCATTCATTTTTTTTTTTTTCTGATGTGTGATTGGCTACAGTGGTTAGTTAGACAGGTCACTAGAGACAGACAATATTACTATACTGAGAGACCAGATGAGCCACTAGAACAAAAGGTGATGTCTGGGTCATCTTGATTGTAGTGGGACAGCTGTTCATCGAGTCACATCTTATTTATCAGTGCTCTGCCTCTTCTGTAAGACTGAGTTGGAGCACTGAGCTGATTGCTAAAATGTTGCAAAATTATATATATATATATATATATATATATATATATATATATATATACAACCCGAATTCCGGAAAAGTTGGGACGTTTTTTAAATTTTAATGAAAACTTTAAAAACAATGTTCCTCAACGTCAAATTGCAAAGGCTTTGCAAATCTCATCATCTACAGTGCATAACATCATCAAAAGATTCAGAGAAACTGGAGAAATCTCTGTGCGTAAGGGACAAGGCCGGAGACCTTTATTGGATGCCCGTGGTCTTCGGGCTCTCAGACGACACTGCATCACTCATCGGCATGATTGTGTCAATGACATTACTAAATGGGCCCAGGAATACTTTCAGAAACCACTGTCGGTAAACACAATCCGCCGTGCCATCAGCAGATGCCAACTAAAGCTCTATCATGCAAAAAGGAAGCCATATGTGAACATGGTCCAGAAGCGCCGTCGTGTCCTGTGGGCCAAGGCTCATTTAAAATGGACTATTTCAAAGTGGAATAGTGTTTTATGGTCAGACGAGTCCAAATTTGACATTATTGTTGGAAATCACGGACGCCGTGTCCTCCGGGCTAAAGAGGAGGGAGACCTTCCAGCATGTTATCAGCGTTCAGTTCAAAAGCCAGCATCTCTGATGGTATGGGGGTGCATAAGTGCATATGGTATGGGCAGCTTGCATGTTTTGGAAGGCTCTGTGAATGCTGAAAGGTATATAAAGGTTTTAGAGCAACATATGCTTCCCTCCAAACAACGTCTATTTCAGGGAAGGCCTTGTTTATTTCAGCAGGACAATGCAAAACCACATACTGCAGCTATAACAACAGCATGACTTCGTCGTAGAAGAGTCCGGGTGCTAACCTGGCCTGCCTGCAGTCCAGATCTTTCACCTATAGAGAACATTTGGCGCATCATTAAACGAAAAATACGTCAAAGACGACCACGAACTCTTCAGCTGCTGGAAATCTATATAAGGCAAGAATGGGACCAAATTCCAACAGCAAAAATCCAGCAACTCATAGCCTCAATGCCCAGACGTCTTCAAACTGTTTTGAAAAGAAAAGGAGATGCTACACCATGGTAAACATGCCCCGTCCCAACTATTTTGAGACCTGTAGCAGAAATCAAAATTGAAATGAGCTCATTTTGTGCATAGAATTGTAAACTTTCTCAGTTTAAACATTTGCTATGTTATCTATGTTCTATTGTGAATAAAATATTGGCTCATGTGATTTGAAAGTCTTTTAGTTTTCATTTTATTAAAATTTAAAAAACGTCCCAACTTTTCCGGAATTCGGGTTATATATATATATATATATATATATATATATATATATGAAGAGTTCAGATGCAAAAGCCTCTAAATGCCATCTGAAATTTTCATCTAAAATTAGGATTTTTATCAAGCTCCTATGCTTAGGTTGAGTCATTTTACTTTAATGGCAATGTGCAGGTCCATTTCCAGGCTATTAAAGTGAAATAACTGAACATAAACATAGGAGCCTGATGAAAATCCTAATTTTAGGTGAAAATTCAGATGGCACTTAGAGGCTTTTGCATCTGAACTCTTCATATATATATATATATATATATATATATATATATATATATATATATATATATATATATATATATATTTTTTTTTTTTTTTTTTTTTTTTTGGGAGGGTGGTTGATAGACAGTTGCCTTACTTGGGATTTTGTAGTTGGTTGCTATGTGGTTTCTAAGGCGTTAAGAGGGGTTTTGAGGCAGTTGATATGGGGTTGTGAGCAGTTTTTATTTATTTATTCATTTATTTTAGTGAATCTTTGGCCATTTTTTTTTTGCTAGTTGCTAGAGTGTCGCTATTTGGCACTAAGAGTTTTTAAGTGGTTGCGAAACTATTCTGCATGGTAGAAAGTTATTCAGGGTGGTTCCTAGGTAGTTGCTAAAGTGCCATGAGGGGTGGTTTGGCATTTTGTAATGGTTGCTATGTGGTTTCTAGGCCATTTCGAGCGGTTGCTAGGATAGAATTGTGAGGGTTACCCACCGAAGGTCATTGCTGAAAGGGCTGGCTGTTCACAGAGTGCTGTATCAAAATATATTCATAGAAGGTTGACTGGAAGGAAAAAGTGTGGTAGGAAAAGGTGCACAAGCAACAGGGATGACCACAACCTTGGGAATATTGTCAGGAATAGCCTATTCAAAAACTTGGGAGAGCTTCACAAGGAGTGGCGCATCAAAAGTCACCACGCTCAGACGGTGGTTGGTAGACAGTTGCCTTACTTGGGATTTTGTAGTTGGTTGCTATGTGGTTTCTAAGGCGTTAAGAGGGGTTTTGAGGCAGTTGATATGGGGTTGTGAGCAGTTTTTATTTATTCATTTATTTTAGTGAATCTTAGGCCGTTTTTTTTTTTTTTTGCTAGTTGCTAGAGTGTCGCTATTTGGTACTAAGAGTTTTTAAGTGGTTGCTAAACTATTCTGCATGGTAGAAAGTTATTCAGGATGGTTGGTAGTTAGTTGCTAAAGTGCCATGAGGGGTGGTTTTGGCATTTTGTAATGGTTGCTATGTGGTTTCTAGGCCATTTCAAGCAGTTGCTAGGATAGAATTGTGAGGGTTACCCACCGAAGGTCATTGCTGAAAGGGCTGGCTGTTCACAGAGTGCTGTATCAAAATATATTCAAAGAAAGTTGACTGGAAGGAAAAAGTGTGGTAGGAAAAGGTGCACAAGCAACAGGGATGACCACAACCTTGGGAATATTGTCAGGAATAGCCTATTGAAAAACTTGGGAGAGCTTCACAAGGAGTGGCGCATCAAGAGTCACAACGCTCAGACGTCTTCAGGAAAAGGGCTACCGCTGTCACATTCCTAGAACCAAGCCACTCCTGAACCAGAAAAAAATGTCAGAAGCATTTCACCTGGGGTAAGGAGAAAAATAACTTGACAGATGCTCAGTGGTTGTAACGAGGAGTTTCAGAGTCATTCGGATGCAAATGCAGTGCTTTAAGAATGGTCAAACAGGCAGAATTCAGGAACGGCGTCAGGTATGTCAAGGATAACCAGAATCAAAAACGGTAACAAGCAGAGATCAGGGCAGGCAGCAGAGAATCAGAGTCGGTTAAACAATCCAAGATTGCTCGGAAATGTCAGACAGGCTAAACAAGACTTCGCAAAGTGTCTGTGTTTGAGTGCTGCTTATATATGTGTGTAAATGAGGTGCAGGTGTGGCAAGGAGATTAGCTGATGAATGAGGTGCAGGTGTGGCAAGGTGATAGTGATACAGTGACTGGTGGTAGATGTAGTTCGGGTGTGGTGAAGCCGTATGAGAGGTGCTAGTGTCCAAGTGATATGGTGACATCTGGTGATTGTGAAGTTCATGGGCACTCCAGCTAATGATCGTGACCTAACATGAAGATCAGAAGCCGCTTCCTTGACCTGACATGGGAAACAGGGGCCCTCCCTGGGCCTAACATGGGAAACAGGGACCCACCGTGGGCTTAACTCGGGAACAGGGGCCCGCCATGGGTTTAACTCGAGAACAGGGGTCCGCCATGGGCTTAACTGAGTGGAGTGCCCTCTACTGAAGTTCATGGGCACTCCAGCTAATGATCGTGACAGTGGTTTACAGACCTCTTTTCAGATGAAAGCAAATTTAGCATTTCATTTGGAAATCAAGGTTTGTAGTCTGGAGGGAAACTGGAGAGGCACATAATCCAAAGTCCAGTGTAAAGTTTATGAAGTCAGTGATGATTTGGGGTGCTGTGACGTCTGCTGGTGTTGCTCCATTGTCTTTTATGAAGTCCAAAGTCCATGCAGCCATCTACCAGGAGAGTTTGGAGCAAATTATGCTTCCATCTGCTGACAAGCTTTATGGAGATGCTGATTTCCTTTTCCAGCAGGACTTTAGCACCTGCCTACAGTGCCAAAACCACTTCAAAGTGGTTTGATGACCATGATATTACTGTGCTTGATTGGCCAGCCAACTCACTTGACCTGAACCTCACAGATGAGGATATTGTGAAGAGTAACATAAGTAACATCTGACAAACAATACAGAGGAGCTGAAGACTGCTATCAAAGCAACATGGGCTTCAATAATGTCTCAGATACTGAGATACTGATTTTTTAAATTTATTTTCCTAAGCTGTTAGTCATAACCATCAGAATTAAAACAAACAAAAAAACTATTGAAATATTTCTGTTTGTGTGCAATGAATCTGGAATATAAGAATTGTTTTTCTTTTTTGAATTAAATGACAAAAAATAAAGAACTTCTCCATGATTTTCAAATTTTTTGAGATGCACCTGTAGTTTTAGTCAGAGGAAACTTACACATTTTCATCATATGTTAGTCTTATTGTAAAATGGTTAAAAATTTATAAATAAAAAATAAAAAAATGAATATATATATATATATTCATTTATTTAGTTATTTATTTATTTTTTATTTATACATTTTTTTATTGATTTTACAGGAACACATACAACCTCCCAGGGGAACACATGTTAGGTAAAATTTTTAGCCTGAATGTACTGTAAGTCACTTTGGATAAAAGCATCTGCTAAATGCGTAAATATATATTCATTATTTTGCTCAGTTTTAATAGCAATGTTTGTTGTCATTTGGGAAATTTATTTGTACATTTCATCCAAAGTTGCTTTCTACAAATCAACAGAATATCGACCTCATCTAATGTTTGTGTACAGAATTATAACAGGATATCAATTATAGGCTAAATAAACACCAAAATAATTAATATATAGCCTACACTCGCCCGGTCTATGTTATGACAACTTTTGCAAAAAAAAAAAAAAAACCTTCTTTCAAATTTTATAACAAAAAATTCCTAATAGTAAATCAAATAATTCCAAATTGCTTCAATAATTTACAATTATTGTAAAAAAAATAAATATGTATTGCTGCACAGAGCTAACATAAGTAACGTTACAATAAGCAAGCACTACCGTAAACAATGCAGTCAAAATCCATGATAGAACACAGACTTCCTTAATGTCATTTTCAGTTTAAGCAGAATACCTCAAATGGACCTATCTGAACACCTGCTTACTTCCACAGTTCTGTATGTCGGTGTTTTAGATCATGGCACCTCTGCAGAGAGAAGACTTGTGAATGGTTGCCAGACTGCATAAAGTAAAAAGCCAGGCAGAGTTATATATGTATCCATTATATAAAAACTCTGATTGGGGGATTTGAGGTCTTGAGATCTGGCAACCGCAAACATGAATGCTCACATAATAGAGTCTTGTACAGCAATCTGAAATGTTTAGTTCTTTTATCTACATTTAAGTATTTTCTTTATTCGACAACGATATTGCATGTTCATTTAGTCTCATTAATCGTTTAATGACCTTATTATCATCTCATCATCATTTTTGGGTGATTTCAGGGGTAAAACACCTCGTTGACAAATATTTTTTGTCATAGTTTTCGTTAACAAAATAAACACAGTTAGTAGATTTTTTCGTCCATCCAAATGTTGGAAGATGCTCTCCACTTTTTATGTGCAATATACATTGTCGAGAAAACATTGTTTCTTTCAACAGATATTGACATGTGGTTACATAATCAACAGCTATGTGAATCAAGTAGGTTCAGCAGCCAAAAAAAAATTGGGTATAACAAGCACTTAGCTCTTAGCAGCTGATAGTTTCTAACATTGCATTATCAAGCTGTCTTGACATATGTAGCGTCCGTGAACCTTAAGAGATAAATCATGAGTACTTCTAAAAGCCTGATTCATTATCTGTTCCATTATGTACCACATTCTGTCCCAGCATGGCTTTGACTCACAGCATGGGCGCAGAAACCTCTTCAAGATGAAGGAAACTCATTGTACAGGTTCTTCCATTCAGCTT
This sequence comes from Carassius carassius, assembly GCF_963082965.1. NCBI lineage: Eukaryota > Metazoa > Chordata > Actinopteri > Cypriniformes > Cyprinidae > Carassius > Carassius carassius. Next base: position 14,171,598 of record NC_081760.1, on the reverse strand, counting down.
TATTCTTTAAAAAAAGTACTACTCTTGTGCTGTATTAGTATTATACACAGCAAAATCCCCAGAGTAAAATTAACTCTGTTAAGAGAACATTTGGTCCCTCTCTACAGAGAGTTAAAATAACTCTGAATCAGAGTTAAAGTTAATGAGATACTTAAGTGATTAATTAAGTGATGATTGTGCATTAATGATGAACATCTGCTGTTAACAAGTTCTCAGCAGAGGAGGATTCAACAACTCCACAAACAGCATTACCAGCTTCACTTATTACTAACCAGGGGTGCGTTTCCCGAAAGCATCGTTGGCCAACTATGGTCGCAAGTTCATCGCAATGTCCATTGAACTCATTGGTAACGACGGAACTTGCGACCATAGTTGGCCAACGATGCTTTCGGGAAACGCACCCCAGACTGACTTTATTTCTGTCAGACATCTACAGAAGGTCTTATTAAGAATTAACAGAGGTTTAGATGTTGATGATTTATTGGAAATGTATGATTACCATTATAGTGATGAGTGTTTCCTTCAGTTGGGCAGTTTGACTCTTCTTGCGAGTTTGTGGATTTTGTAACAGCTTTTACCAAAACGTGTAATTTGTTACAAAGAAAACCAAAAACAAAGATGATCAGGTGATATAGTGTTTAACAGCAGATAGTAAAAAAAATGCGCTTATATCGTCACTGTCCAAAAGTGGTCATTTGATGTTAATAGATTATATTCACTAACAATACTCTCTTGCTACAGATTGGACATTTAGAATTTTTTTAAATACATAATAGGGGATTTTTTTTTTCTGAGACACAGACATCAAGATTCAGCTTATGAATCTCAACAATGGTAACATGCTTCATGCTGCAATGCATGCTGGGAGCCACTATAGTATAAAACTCATGGCTCCCAGGATGCATTGCGGCATGAAACATGTTACCATTGTTGAGATTCATAAGCTGATTCTTGATGTCTGTGTCTCAGAAAAAAAAAATCCCCTATTATGTATTTAAAAAAATTCAAAATGTCCAATTTGTGGCAAGAGAGTATTGTTAGTGAACATAATCTATTAACATCAAATGACCACTTTTGGACAGTGATGATATAAGCGCATCATTCATTTTTTGTTGTTGAAAACTAGATCACCTGAACATCTTTGCATCTGGCATTCTTTGCAACAAATTACATGTTTTGGTAAAAGCTGTTACAAAAACCATAAACACTCAAAAAATATAAGCTAGAGTCAAACTGCCCAACTAAAGGAAACATTCATCACGATAATGGTGATCATACATTTTCAATAAATCGTCAACATCTAAACCTCAATGCTCAATACGAACTTCTGTAAACGTATGACAGAAATAAAGTTAGTCTGGTTAGTAATAAGTGAAGCTGGTAATGCTGTTTATGGAGTTGTTTAATCCTCCTCTGCTGAGAACTTGTTAACAGCAGGTGTTCATCATTAATGCCCAATCATCACTTAATTAATCACTTAAGTATCTCATTAACTTTTACTCTGTTTCAGAGTTATTTTAACTCTCTGTAGAGAGGGACCAAATGTTCTCTGAACAGAGTTAATTTTACTCTAGGGATTTTGCTGTGTAGCAGCCTTTCAATGAGGGAGTTTCTTTACTCGCAGGTGAAATTTGTGAGATCTTCACTGACATTTTATTAATATTTATGAAAGAGAAATAAGTAAAGAATACAGACAGAAAATAGAGACTACAATGCACAAAAAGACACAAAGCATAGCCCCATTTCAGGTGGAGTCTCATTGGGGAGGTCATGCACAAGCAGAAATTTGTTTCAAACAACGCAGTTTGAGTAGTAAGATTTTACTGTAAGATGTTTCATGAACAGTGTCCTTTCATTTGAACTGTTTCTCTTGTACTGAGATCAGACTGAACCCTGATATTGCATGATTTGTGTTCAATGGAATTTGAATCAGCCCAATGATGAATGGAACCGTTGGTGCTGTCAGAATAAGAGTCCGAGCAGCTGATAATAACAAGTGATCCACCCATCTCCAGTCCATCAATTAATGTCTTGTGAAAATCCAAAATCTGCATGTTTGTAGATGTTTGAAGGTGTTTTAACCATTGCTTCTGGCCAAAATACTATAAGTCTATAATCCATAATAACACTTCCTTCAGTGAAAAGGTCTATCCCCTGAGGCCCATACAGAAAGTTAAGTAAATGTATGTAGAAGAGTATGTTAACCCTGAAATGAGGGAAACTCTGGGGTTTGCTGCTTGATATTGACAATTGATGTGTCCTATATATATTATTTTAATCTATTATCTTAATTGTGGACACACTGGTTTGTACAGCAAACAATTTTACTGTTTACTGCACGTTGTTATTATCCTCGTTATTTACCTATAGCTGCTAATGAAACGGAAGTCTCACACATAGGCTAAGTTCGGCGTTGAGGAAAAAGATGGATACTCAGACTCAGTTACCATTGTAACTTAATCTGTGAACCTAACCTGGTCGGGAGCAGATTGTCTTTGTTAAACCCAGAGTTTCTTTCAGATTTCTCCCCCTTTTTAAAACGTTTGTGATATTTAAATACCTCATTGATTGATTGATTGACTCATTCATTCACACATTCATTCATTCACACTGCAAAAATGCTTTTCTTAATGAGTATTTTGGAATCTAAATTAATTGCATTTTTCTTAAAACAAGAAAAATTATTTTAATTGCGAATAGAAACAAGATTTGAATACCGTATGCCTTATGTCCTTATGTCCTTTTATCATTATATCATTTATTCCTGATGTAGAAAATACATATTGATTTAAGAATCTTAAATGCTTTGACTGGAAACATCAAGACAAAGATACTAAGTAAGAAAAGCATTTTTTTGCGGCCATTCTTTGCACATATTTTCATCATGAAGACATTGTGAAAGTGACAAAACCTGCATGTCCTTTTATTCAGGTTGCTGTAAATGAGGCTGCATTCATTCGTAGGAGGTTACATTTACAATGGGAGAGGATCATTTCGATTTTTTTTCTGCCATATCCTCATGGATATTTAATTTAGCAGTACCATTTTAAATGGTAGTTTTCTATATAACATCAGGGATGCAGAGCACATTAGTCAGGCCACTATATTCAGAGTGGTAAGCAAAGTGTGCCTCACTCTCATGCTCTTTCTTATATTATGTTTGTAGTTTCCTGAGCACAAACCCATCGAGAATGAAGCTGATTTCTGTAAGGAGTGGAAGGATGCCAGGTGGAAGGCTCATTTGAGATTTGTGCTGTAACTGCCACTACAGCTGTTACATTTATTTTCATCTTTATTTCCTATAAATACAAAAGCAACAGTTATTCTTTTTCCTGTTGGACTTAAATATTCTTTCAATACTCGTTACTGTGCCCATCTTCTCAGCATCTGTTTTTTGCATTATTTTACGAGCCTCTGCCTTCTTGTTGGCTGAGTAGAAGTCAAATGTTAATTTCATTACTCTAAGAAATTCAACAGTTTGGATTAGAGAACATTTAACCCTTAAATGCTTGAAATGTCAATAATTCTTAGACATTCAGGTCTTTAGCTACTCAGACCTATATATCCAGCAAGGATGGACTGCTGCATATTGAAACAGACACTGAAGGATATATATTTCATATATCAAATGGTTGTAAAGTCATGTAGCAATGAACATTTTATGCTTTCAAGCTTTACATATCTGAATTATGTTTTTATACTTCATGTTTAGCAGTTTTTCTTTTGATTGTGACAATTAATGTTATTTAAATAATTTACCATTCTGACAGTTTTAACCTTTGATATTATAACATTGATTAAGAATTAAAGTCACATATTTACTCAGAAGTCTGCAGATGTTTGTTGTCCCCTTTGTTGTCTTGAGAAGGGGGTTTCCCGAGGTTGCTGATTGGCTTGAAGTTCAGTAGTCGTTGAAGTGACGTCTTGGGAAGCCCGTGGTCGTAAATTGTCTGAAGACGTGGAGTTGTGGGCTGGTTGTAGTTTTAGGCGGGCACTCGAGGTCAGACTTGGAGGCACGGCGTTACAAACTTAACTCAGAACATGAAACTCTCAACAGAAAAGAAACAAAAGTAAAAGAATAGAAGCAAAGTTTGACAAGACTAGGTTGTGCTTCTTCTCATCGTGGCTAAGTAGCAGTAGGCGTGCAGGCCGAAGCACACTGGAATAGCGCTCAAAGAACTCAAAAAGTGATGACTAAAAGCAAAAGCTAAGAGCAGGCATGACTAAAAGCAATTTTCCCGCTCTTGCAGGGTATAATTTTTGACATGATTCCTGTAGCAAGAATATGATACATTTGACAAATATTTGATGGTCAGGAATGTTTCAAGCAAGAAGATTCAAACACACACAAACTAAGCATGAATATGAATACTTAAGCTATTCAATAGTTATTAAAAAGTCATGCACAATAAGTGATCAGAAACATGATAGTCAAATGTGTGGGTTACATACAGTATATGATATGGAGTTAAGCAATGGACTATTATTCGTTTATAAGTCTTTTTGAGTTAATTTTGGTGCATCTACTGTACATCTGTAAAAGACAGTTTCTGTGCCATTCTTTGACATAAGGATGTTCTTTAGAGAACGGAGGTTAAAAGGTCCCCTTAGGAATCTCAGTCTGGGGGGGGGGGGTTTGGGGTCAATCAAAAGAGCTTGTAATCGTGATTACTATCATGGATTTACATGTGATGGTCATGCTGAGCATCACTTTGACCATCAATCTTTATTACTTTGCCCCAAAATGTGAACCTGCACCCAACACAACGTCCTCAACTACCAAATGTGTTCGCATGTGTCAATATCATGAATAAATGAAATTAAAACGGGACAAATTTTATCTTGACAAACTATATATCATTATGAAGATCTAAGCCTCAAGCATCGACGACAGATCGCTGTTTTTTTCAGTGGAAAACTTATAAAGAATGTATTTGCTACATTTGTGTAAGCAGTACACATCAAAACATGAAGAATAAAAACGGAGTACATACCAGATTTGTCATAATAACGAGTCATAAACACATCCGCAGCTGTAAATCCCGGTTTAGTTCGAAAGATAAGGGTCCACTGAATGAAATGGAGCATGTTTAGTCCAACGAAGCAATAATGTTGTAATATGGATCATAATTTCTTTGTTTACATTTCAGTTCTCCAGGGACAGAACTATTTGTGTCAGTTATGGAATAACTCATGGTCAGAAACTGCGTCTTGGTGGTAAAAAAATGTCATGGTTTTGTAGCGTACAGTTTCACAAACAGAATGAGATGATCCACAAAAATAAAAAGTGAAAGAAAAGCATAAGATAGTTTATTTGAATTCGGTCTCTCTCTTGTGACGGCTCGTGATGCACGCTCTGATGCACCTGTCATCTGATGGAGGCGGTACATATTGATCTGCTTTTTCTTTATTTGTTTTATTTTTCAACAGTTTTCATATATGTGTGATGGTGTTTTATGTTGAATGTGCCTGTATCTGCATGATTACCATCTGTTTGAGTGCAAATCAGCTCGATATTACTGTGTAATCACAGCTATCAATGTAAACGTCATCTGTATGAATAGAGAGTGGTTTATTGACTTTATGGCACATTTGTATTATTACCATCTCTATAACTGGCCATCAGCACATCAGCACGTATTTTCATTTTAATTCATTGTAAATACTGCATTTCTAGCAATATCAGGATGTTCTGTAATTGACATACAAAGTTAAATCTTTTTTATTTTTCTTAATTAAATTATTCTTATTGTATTTTTCTAGTGCTCAAATAAATCACTTATATGATGTCTAAGTTTCTGTCTAGTGTTTTATAAATGAAAGATTAGTTTGTAGAAGCCTTCAATACAGTTGGTAAATATTTTTTTTTATATTTCGGGGGTGAGGGGGACTATACATAGTCTCAAAAAATGTTTGCAGGAATCTAATTTTTCATGATGTCCTCTTCATATTTGAAATAGAAACTCATGAGACATGTGACTTTTAACCCATTACTTATGTAGATTGCTCCAGGACTGATTTTAGGGAAAAAAAATTCAAGGCACTTCAGTGTCTATAACTTTTAATATTTTTGATCATTATCAAATCTGGTTGATAAAAAGTAAAGCCCAAAGGGTCTTCTTTCCAAAGACACTAAAATTATGTGTGTGACTGAAGTAATGAACTGTTACAATTTTAAGTTGGTTAGGGCACTTTCATCTGTGAGTTCCATAATGGGGGGTGCTGGCTAACAGGTTAACAATCTCCTCTTTAAATTGGAATTGTTCTTTTGTTCTGTTGAAAGCTATTCAAGCTGCTAGTTAGTGGACCTGATTCTTGTGGTGCTAGGAATGTATTTACAACATCCTGTTGTCTTGAGCTTTTCTGTGGAATTCTGCTCCTCATGTTTCAACCATGCTCCCGATCGAATCTTTAATTTGTCTGGTTCGGGTCTTATACACTACATAGTCAACTCAGAGTTGGTTGAACTTCCTTAGTTGAAACGGGCCCCCGTTTTTCTCTCACATTAAAAGTGTAGGACTGTTTTCACTTGTAAATGGTGCTAGATCTGCACATCCTTCTCTCCTGATTCAGATGAGGGAATTTGTTTGTTTGTTTGTTTTTTATGGAGAAAGCAATATTAAGGATAAAAGACATATTTTGGCCAGAAGTCAAGTCAAGTCAACCTTTATTTATGTAGCACTTTAACCCTTTGATGCGTACGATCACACCAGTGTGATCAGTCTTTGCTGGTCCCTGAAGTGTACGATCACACAAGTGTGATTAGAACTTTAAGTGCGTCATGTCATTAACTGCTTAATTTAAATCCTTTTTTGCGCTTTGGCTGACGCAGAGCCAGATCGGACGCGCTGAGCGCTTGTCATATTATAACAAATATTCAGTATTTTCAACAATTTGACGCTTATTTAAAGTTTCAGACATTTAAATACACATGAGTACTAGCAAAAACTTTGATTTACAGTTTGTAAAATATACGCTGATGTCTGTGGAAATGCCAATAATGATCCTTAAAAACATAATCTGACGACATGTTTTTATTGATATCATATACAGATTGTGTAGGTAACTAAAGTTTACTCTGCTCTTCTTCCAGTTTACCGCGGACATAATTTTATTTGTTTTCAGGAGGAGAGGATTGTATTTCAGTGTTGTAAATCCCACAGCTCAGATTCAGCATGAACTAACATGGCGGCGCCCATCACCCGGTATAGATCAACTAACACGGTCGATATAAAAGTGTTTAAACTGGACTGGCCTTCCTCTCTCACCTCCTCCTAGACCAGCCAGTTCCTCAACCTCATCTCCGCTGGTGCCAGTCAGTCCCGCAGCTCACCCTCAGTCAGCGCCATCTAGGCATGATGATTCGCCGCGGGAATTCCAGTCTCCAGCTCCGCCTTGGTGTGAGGATTCCCTGTCTCCGCCTCCAGCCTCCGAGCCCTGGACTCCACCTCGGTCCTTCGACCCAGCGGCTCCGCCTTGGCTTTTAGCTCCCTCGTTTCCGCCGTGGCCTGGCATCCCACCAGCTCCACTGGGTTCCCTCGTCCCTCCGGCTCCACCTTGGTCAGTAGTCGACCATCCGCCGCCTCGGGACTACATTCCTCTGGCTTCGCCTCATCACTCCATCCCTCCGGCTCTGTCAGGCTCCTCCTTCACTCCGGTTCCACCTCCATCCTCAGTCACTCCGGCTCCGCAGCGGTCTTCCAGGGCCCCGTCTCTGCCTTGGTCGCCTGAGCCTTCTTCACCGCCTTGGCCCTCCAGATCCTTTGCTTCACCCTGGCTTTCCGTCTGATTGGCTCCAACCTGGGCTCCTGATCCACCAGCGCAGTCTCCGTCAGTCGAACCCCTCGTGTTGTCGGCTCCTCTTCCACCATGGCTCCTCCCGCCATCAACTCCACCGTGGGTCAGTATCCTGGCTGGTCTTTGGATGACCATCTGGCTTCTCCTGCTCCGGGCTCCTCCCTGGCTCCTCCCTCCATCAACTCCACCCTGGTCCTATGCTCCATGCTCCCTCTCCCTTGCCTGTCCCATGCCCGCCTCCAGAACCCCCACCCTCCCTCTGCTGGAATATCTCTTTCGGTGCGAGGACGCACCGTTCCAGGAGGGGGCGAACTGTTACGATCATGGACTTTCTGTTCCTTTTGTCTTTCCCTATTTTGGTCATGTCCCGTTTCTTGTTTGGTTAATTGATTAATCCCCACCTGTTCTCCATTCCACTGATTACCTCCCTTGTGATTAAAAACCTGTCTGTTTAGTTCCTCCTTGTCCACGATTAACAATGTTACTTCTAATGATGTTATATGTTATGTATCCTGCTATTATTTCCTGAAGTTCCCATAGTTAAAGATTTGTGTTAGAATTACCCATTACTCCTGTGTCCATTAAAGTACTCTTTTGATTTATATACCCTCCTCATTTTGTTTGATCTCCACGCCAGCATAAACCGTCTGTAACAGTGACGCAATTTAGATATATTTTTGAGATGGAAAAATGCTGACAAGACACATACACAAAAAGAGATACTCACATTGAAGTAGGCCCTGGAACGTAACAATATGAAATGGCATCATTACAGACTATTAAAGTGTAAAATAAATAAAATTATGAATATAATTGTTAAATAAATTACTGAAATCCTCAGGTGGCCATATTTTACCCCAAGCTAACGTATCATGATTCAAACTCCATCGGTCATCACACAGAATAAAGATTAAGAGTGTTGGTTGAGCTGGATATACGACACTAATTCTCAGCCCACCTTTTCGTGCTTTATAGAACGAGTGCAGTGGTGTTTGCATATTCCTAAGACATTAATGCATAATTTGGGGCTGTTGCCCATGAGAACAGCACCATGATTGCTTTTTTGCTAATCAAAACATGTCAACCTGTATGCCCATCAGCAATAATTACATTATTGCAGTGCCTCAGCCACTTTTATACAATAGAAATGTATCGGGTTAAAGAAGAATAAAAGTCATTTTTAACCATTCTTGCTTTGATGGTAATCAAACCATGTGATGAAAAATTATTAAAATCATGTGATGGTGTGTTTATTTTTTGACATGTGTGAGGATCCCCTAATCAATTCCGTGTGGAAAGCCAAAATAAGACATTCTGGGGATGTATTTAATTGGTAACACTTCTATGTTTGGTTGGTAATTTGTGGAGTTCAGGTGGCTCTATGTTCGGCAATTATGCTGCTTACTGGCATTGTAATGAGATACAATTTATTCTCAGTTCTGCATGCATTATGTTGTGAAAAGATTGTCAATAATGAATATATGCATACTGTAAATTATTAAATAAAATATAAGACAATGAATAAGAAGGGAGACAATTCACAGTCTACACATTCATGGTATGTATAATGACAAGAAATTTATTTTCATATAATTTTATATCATTTTTAACACCTTTATTCAATGAAAATTCTTTCTATTAATTCATGCTATTTAAACAAGCAAAAACTGTTTGGCTTTTTGAAGACTTAGAATATAATGATGCCATGATGCTATGATGCCAAGAAATTTGTTAGACTATAATTTAGCATTTCTTTCGAATCTCCATGAAACGTCTGAAATAAATTAAAAACAAGACCTCATTGCTTAAAAAGGTCAGGCTGTTTTGCACCAACGCTCTGCTGTAGAATATAATTGTAGCTAATGCAAACAAGATTCTGAGGAGCAATGTTTGCCTTGAGTGGCATTTTATAGGTGATGTGAAAATGATTCAAACGAAGACACACTGTGATGTAACATTTAGACAACAGGCTACTTATTGATCCAGATCTTTACTGCTAAAGACAACAGCCAATACTGCTCAATCGTGATGAATTTCAGAGCCGTTTCGTTAACCTGCAGGTGCTCTCGAATTCAGAAAGTATAGAAACAGAAAAGATAATGGCTTTAGGTAAAATGAGCAGGAGTTCTCAATAGGAGAATAATTAACATTTTTTTTATACATTTTTTATTTTATTTTATTTTTTATAATAAATCACTTTTGCTCATGCAAGCTTCATTTACAGTATGTGATCAAAAGAAAGAGAGAGAGTGTAAAGAGTAAGGTTGTGAAATATTATTACAATTAACTCTCTTCTGTTTGAATATATTTTAAAATGTCATTTATTCTTGTGATGCAAAACTGAATTTTCAGCATCTTTGCTTCAGTCTGAAGTGTCACACGATCCTTCTAATCGAATAAAATCATTCTTATGCTAAAAATAATAAATACAAATTAAAATAAAATAAAAAAAAGAAAAGATAAAGAAGAAATAATTAATCAATTAATCAATTAATCAATCTAGATCTGAAGTCAGGGTTTGAAACACACTCCTATCCCTAAGTGCTAAAAGGCAGTGTAGTCTGCAAACAGCAACCTGTATCATAAGTATTATAATTCATTTTCCCAGTTTCTAACTAGCCTAGCCATTCCTCTTTATGGATGTTTCCATATGGCTAATGTTCACTCATTTCTGCTCTAAAGGTCAACTTTGCCTTTGAGGTATTAAGCATCTTGCAATTTGTTTTTAGTCCAATATGAATCATAGCCTGACATAATCACTTAACCTGCTCTGAGATTCGAGTTTCTCCCTGCTGACAGCCATTTTCCACGTCCTTAATCATTCCTCTTCAAATCAATTTAATCTCCGGGAAACAATGTGCTCAGGCGTACCCAATAGACACTTTGCTGCCAGCGCGATGAGAAATGGCCTCCGTTGAGGGATGGTTAAAAAATAAATAAATAAATAAAATCTTCAATCTTCCCTCAAGCACCCTGATTGGATGCGGCCCTCTGGTTGGCACTGCAGGCTTTATGGATATCTTCAAGTCTGTGAATGATGTTCTGGCAGGGATGCGATGGACTGTTTTTAAGGAGAAGCTGACTCGTGGGCACAAGCAAACTCTGTCGATATTGATTTTGGGGCACATGGACTAACACAAATAAATAAATAAACATTTTAATATTTAATTGTTGCTCCCAGCATTTACTGATGGGATTGGCTTTTGCCTTAGGTGTGCTACAAATTAAATGAGGAAAATGCAAACTATATTTAAATTGGCCTGTCATTTAGGAAGTTTCAACTAAAGTCAACAAGTTAACAATGCTCCTCCGGGGCAAACCTGAACCAGGTCACTTGCTATTGTGAGGTTTTACTAGGAAGATAAACAAATATTTCACTGGAGAAACTGGCAAGTCTGGGGGAATTGCTTGTGTTTGTCTACAATAAGCGTACGGTTTGCTTTTTGAAAAGTGTGACCGTGAAGAGGACACATGATCCGTCAGAAATCATTCTAATATGCTGAATTGCTGCTCAGGAACCATTTCTGATTATCATCAATGTTGAAAACAGTTGTGTTGCTTCATATTTTTGTTAAATCTGTGTTGCATTTAGTTTTTTCTTGATTCTTTGATTGTAAAATCCAAAAGAACAGCATTTATTTTAAATATTTTGTAAAATTGTATATGTATTTGTTTACATTCTTTGATCAATTTTATGGATCCTAGCATAATAAAAGCATTAATTAATATAAATAAATAAATAAAACTTACTCCAAGCTGTCACGGCTTACGCTGCTGGAAGGAACACGGAGCCGAGGGATAAACGAAACAAGGATTTATTAAATCAAACATAGGCAAGGTAAGTAACAAATAACAGGTGGCAAGTGGCAAGTGGCAAGTAACAGGTAACAAGTGGACAAGTTGACAAGTAACAAATGGACAAGTGGACAAGTAACTAGTAACGAGTAGACCCGACAAAACAGAACTGAAAGGACAAGGCTTTTATACAAGGGATAATGGGGAAACACAGGTGGATGGCATGACTAAAATAACAGGGACATGGAACACATGCGGAAATGACTAGACACACCTGGGAACTAATCAAACCACACACGGAAGACAGAAACTGGGTCACAGGGGCAAAAACACACAAAATGAGTCCAGGTGTGTGACAGTACTCCCCCCTCCCGGTAGGTGCGTCCTCGCACCGTAGAAACAACAAAGGGAGGCCAGCAGACAGGGACCACAGAGGAAGGAGCCAGGGAGGAGATGACGGAGGGAGGAGCCAGGGAGGAGACAGGAAGTATCTGAAGCAGGAGGTACCCAGCAGGACCCAGGCCACAGCCATCACGGCCCAAGGTGGGGCCGACGGTGGAAGGAGCCATGGAGGAGGAATGGTCACCGACTCCAGGGACTCGACCCACGGCCACGGAGCAAGTGGAGGAGGAGCCCGAGGCGGAGACGGAGAGCCGAAGAGCCAGGGTGACGGGGAGGAGCCGGAGGTCCTAGGCGGAACTGATGGCTCTGGTGACTGACGCGGCGATGTGGATCCGGAAGGCCGCGGTGAGGCCAGAGTGACCGAGGACTGAGGTGTAGCCGAGGGGATGAAGGAGCCTGACGGAGCCGGAGGGACGGAGGGATGAGGCGAAGCCGGAGGAGAGGAGTCCCGAGGCATAGGATGGACGACGCCAGACCAAGGCGGAGCCGGAGGGACGAGGGAGCCAGGCAGAGCCTGCGGACTGCCGGGCCACGGCGGAGAGGAAGGAGCTAGGAGCCATGGTGGAGCCGACGGGTCAACGGGCCGAGGCGGAGTCCATGCCTCAGAGGCTGGAGGCGGAGGTGAGGGAGACGCCGACCAAGGCGTCGCTGGAGGATGGCGGTCCCGCTGAGCTCGCACCACAATGATGGTAGGCTGAGGGCGAGCAGAGGGGCAGCCAGACGACAGCGGAGGAGGAGGCAGGAGTGGGTGGGAGGGTGGGAATTTTGGAGGAGCAGGCATTGGAGTAAGCTCTGGGACTGGAGCCCTTCCTGGGCTTAATGGAGGATCAGGAGCCCGTCCTGGGCTTAACGGGGGTTCAGGAGCCCGTCCTGGGCTTAACGGGGGTTCAGGAACCCGTCCTCGGCTTAACGGGGGATCAGGAGCCCGTCCTGGGCTTAAAGGAGGATCAGGAGCCCGTCCTGGGCTTAACGGAAGATCAGGAGCCCGTCCTGGGCTTAACGGGGAATCAGGAGCCCGTCCTGGGCTTAACAGAGGATCAGGAGCCCGTCCTGGGCTTAAAGGAGGATCAGGAGCCCGTCCTGGGCTTAACGGAAGATCAGGAGCCCATCCTGGGCTTAACGGAAGATCAGGAGCCCGTCCTGGGCTTACAGGAGGATCTGGCATAGGTGCATTGGAAACCCCCTCATTTTGACCCATTTGGCGCTCCACATTATGCTCCCTCGTGGTGGGCAGTGTCGCCGGCTCTCGCACCTGGTCTGACGGATTGCTCTCTGGCTCTCCGTCATCGGTGGGCTCAGGCTTATGCCTCGTACCGTGGGGAGATTGTAGGCTGGGCTCTGGGTCCAGAGTGGACCTGGCGAGATCCTCCATTGGGCCGACCGTGAGAGGTGACCCATTTCTCACCAGATTCCTCTCTATAAAGGTGGCGAAATCCTCCCGAGGACCATCTTCGGGCGACAACGCTCTGCACCTGGAGTTCAGGCTGGCGCGTGGTCCGGGTAGCTGGTGGCATTAGCTATCCAGAGAAACCGTCTGGTATGGTCCTCGAGAGACAGTCCCTCCTGCTCCAGCAGGAGGAGGAGGTATTCGGGGCGATAGAGGGGATCCATGACACACTACGGAAAGAAAAAGACAGTGAAAAAACGGAAAACAAAACGGAGGGAAAACACGCAGTTTATAACTTTTTAGGTCGGGTCTTCTGTCACGGCTTTCGCTGTTAGAAGGAACACGGAGCCGAGGGATAAACGAAACAAGGATTTATTAAATCAAACATAGGCAAGGTAAGTAACAAATAACAGGTGGCAAGTGGCAAGTGGCAAGTAACAGGTAACAAGTGGACAAGTAGACAAGTTGACAAGTAACAAATGGACAAGTAACTAGTAATGAGTAGACCCGACAAAACAGAACTGAAAGGACAAGGCTTTTATACAAGGGATAATGGGGAAACACAGGTGGATGGCATGACTAAAATAACAGGGACATGGAACACATGCGGAAATGACTAGACACACCTGGGAACTAATCAAACCACACACGGAAGACAGAAACTGGGTCACAGGGGCAAAAACACACAAAATGAGTCCAGGTGTGTGACACAAGCATTTTAATAATTATATTAATGTATTATTATTATTATTATTATTATTATTATTATTATTATTATTATTATTAATAACAATAATAATAATAATAATAATAATAATAATAATAATAATAATAATAATAATAATTTATTAATTATTAATAAATTTATTTATTATTATTATTCAAAAAGGACACATGATGCTTAAAACTGCTTTGCTGAACAGGAATAAATTACATTTTGGTATAAAATAAATTATAGAAAATAGTTATTTTAAAATGTAATATTATTTCACAGCATTATTTTATTATTACAGTATTCTGTTTATATAGTATATATTTCTAGGCTAGTATGGTTGGTTGCTAGGGTGTTGTTAGGTTGTTATTGTAATCTGGGCGATTATAGATGCAAACTGAATATAGTATCAAAGTCTTTATTCTACAGAAATAAAGCAGCAGCTTCTGCCCTTCTTTCTTTACTTTTTCAGCGGCTTAATATTTAATTGACTTTCATGATATAATGCAGGCATATATCTAACGAGTACGGCTCTTTTGCATATTCATGAGGCCCTCATGAATTAAACAGAAAGAGCAGCAACACTGACAGCTTTGCCAAGTGTTAAGCATAAAATAAATGAGTAACTTTACTATGACATTTTAGACTTTGAAACACATTTATGCTGTGATTTGAATGCTTAGAAACATTCTAACTGCTAGATGCCGACTGATATTCTGTATTTATAATGTCATCTAATTCTAGTCTTTCATGATACATTGATATGTTTAATTATTGATATCTCTTTATTTTTCCAGTTGATGGGTGACTGATGTTCGTGAATTGTAAAGCACAATGTATATAACAGCATGTCATATACAGAATATTGAAGTAATTCAAAACAGATCATTTCTATGTAAAAGGGGAGGTTGGGGCTAGTTGTCACACTTTTAATCTAGTAAATATTTCTTTATGGTTTTAGCATTATTGCTGAAAATCTGTGTGTGATTTACATTGACTGGTAAATAATAATAATAATAATAATAATAATACATGTATACTGAACATGACAACATGGCCAAGTATGGATTTTTTTTCTTTCTTTTTTTTTTTTTTTTTTTTTTTTTTTTTTTTACCAATTAGTGTTTTTGTATAAAAACCTTTGTATTGCTTTGTCTTTCAGTGTGTGTTAAATGTAAATATTTTATAGCATTATTGTTGAAAGACAATGTATGTTTTACATCAATCAATCAATAAATCAAGCAATCAATCAACACATGTATAGTGTGCAAAAATAAATAAATAAATAAATAATTAATAAACAAACATATTGCTATTTTTTACATTTACTGCAAAAAAATAAAAAATAAATAAATAAAAATAAAAACAAAACAAAACCCATGCATGTATACTGAACATTTAAGAACATGCCCCACTACTAATAATATTATTTTGTTTAGAGGACAGAACAGTTTTGGAGCTAGTGAAACCAACATATAAAACTACTAACTGAGCTGAGAAACTTTGTGTTGTATTTGATGTTTATGACTGTTTTTTTTATTTTGAAGAGTCTTGTAGGTTTTGTAGGTTATTTTGAATGTGTTTTTTTCTTTCATTCTTTCTTTTTTTGTTATTGTTTACTCATCCTCAAGTTGAAATTTGTTACTAACCAAACAGTTGATGTTGAATTCTTTAGTAAATAGTTACTAGAAATTTAATCCTAAGGTTGAAACACTCTGATTCAAGGGATTCATCACCTGTTTTTCTGTCTAAAAGGAGGAAATTGTGTGTCTTAAAGGGATAGTTCACTCTCAAATTAAATTTTGGTAAGTTTTAGCTTACCTCAAGGACATCCAAGATGTAGGTTTCTCTGTTTCCTCGTATTTCCCATTTTGATATTTTTAGGTCCAACCGTTCTTGTCTGTGACTCACATAATGGATGTCTATGGTCACCACCTCAAAGAGCATGCACAGAGGAGTCAAAATTAAACAATTCCCCATCGTAAGTACACATTGATGACCTAAGACACGAAACGAGCGGATTGTGTAAGAAAATGAACAGTATTTATATCGTTTTTACCTCTTGTACACAACCACGTCCAATATGTGACGTGCGCGCGCGCTCTGGCTTTAGTCTGCGCAAGCGCGGAAAGCGCCGAAAGCGATCTCTCGCGCGTGTACATCACTCATTGTTTACACTTACTGCCTATGGTTTACACAGATTTCGGAAGTATTACCTTTCACTGTGAAGATCTAAACATATTTAGACGTACAGGAAATTACAATGGAAGACGATTTCAATATATCCATAGACAACGTAGATTTTTTTTTTATTTGAAACAGAATACACAGACCAAGTACTCAGGAGCGATCCGCAACAGCAGCACGTCTTCAAGCCTCAGAGACAGAGATCTCTTCAAAATTGGTGGTGTTTTAGTAGCAAGTGTTGTGAGATGCCAACAGAAGTGGAGAGCATATGTTGTCACGAATGGAACAACTACAAGATGACGACGAGGACATTGACAGTATCACATCACACGCCTGCCTGACTGAAGATCCTGATTTTTCTCCGCTGTTGAGACGCAGCGTTTTGCACGTTGTGTTTAGTTTGCCACGTATAAACTGGAGGCGACGTCCAATGCTAGAGGGACCCAATGACACGCTGTCAAAAGAGTGAGTAATGTGTTGTATTTTTATTATAAACGCAACGATTATAGGGTGCATTATAAACATTAATTTATTACAATTACTGCATTATATTTCAGACAGTGCAGATTGGTGGCGTAGCGTGTGGTAAACAATGAGTGATGTGCATGCGCGAGACATCACATCCGGGGCTTTCCGCGCTTGCGTAGACTAAGCCAGAGCGCGCGCGCACGTCATATCGGGAAGCACTCGCGAACTCAGATCAGTTGGACGTGGTTGTTTACAAAAGGTAAAAAAGATATAAATACTGTTCGTTTTCTTACACAAACCGCTCGTTTCTTGTATTAGGTCATCAATGTGTACTTATAATGGGGAATTGTTTAATTTTGACTCCTCTGTGCATGCTCTTTGAGGTGGTGACCATAGACATCCATTATGTGAGTCACAGACAAGAACGGTTGGACCTAAAAATATCAAAATGGGAAATACTGAGGAAACAAAGAAACCTACATCTTGGATGTCCTTGAAGTAAGCTAAAACATATCAAAATTTAATTTGAGAGTGAACTATCCCTTTAACTTAAGAAAAGCAATAGCACAGCTCTCCTTAAAAAGTTTGCTATCAAAGACAAAGTTAAATATATGATTATGGATTAATGCAAATCAAAAGGCAAAAGTATGAGCAACATCCTTAGAGATCAACACTAATTTTATTAATAATAATGCAGAATTTATTGTTCCATTATCTGAAACTTCATTTCCTTTTACAATCAAAGATGAAAACATAATTATGGAGGTTGATGCGGCAAAATTAAGATCCACGATTGTTCTCTCACCAGATTACGATAATTGCCCATATTTGTCTTTAGGATTCATAAATTATGGAAGGTTCATTAATAATACAAAGGCTCACAGTCAGCACTAATGCGAGCAAAGAAACCTTTCTCTTCCCTGTAGTGCTAAATTAACAACATTTTTTTTTCTTGCTCAGCAGGTAGCTGCTGAAACACATAGAGGAGGGTTTGCTGTAATGGGTAACAGTAATCCAGATCATATTTAGAGAGACTTCTGTGCATAATGGTTGCTCACATCACATACAGTCACTCTAATGGCTCTAATGGCATGAAATATGAGTGCTAAAAGAGTAGAGGTAATTGTCATTTCTGTATCACAACAACTCAAATTATGAAGTTTCACTACTGCAGTAGAAATGAGTCATGAAGAATGAAACTACTTCTGATTCCACTTTATGTCTGCTTAATGATTCAGTGTGTGTGAATCAGTGTGTGGGGTATATTAGTTGGTCAACCTATGGAAGCTAATTGCGACTAAACATAATTGTGACTTTGCAAAATTTTATTCTCGGAATTCTGAAAAAAAAAAAAAAAAAAAAAAAAACAACACCACAGAATTCCAAGAAGTGCTCTGAATTTCTAAAGGGAGGGCATAACCTTTTTATCAACTTTTATCTGACTTATTCCTAGTAATTCAGATATAAACTTGCAATTCGGAGGGAAAAATAATTACAAATAATAATAATAAAAAAATACACATAGGCCTTGTCCAGACGGTCAGCAATTGCTTTTTTCAATTTTCATTTATTTATTTATAACTTTTTTTTTTTGGAAACTGTGAGATAATTTGTATCATGATTATTTGATGAAAATAATTTATTTAAAGGGGTCATATGATGCTTTCTCTTTGGAGTGTTACAAGCTCATGTTGCATAAAGAAGATCTGTAAATTTGCAAAGACTGAAGTCTCAAATCCAAAGAGATATTCTTTATAAAAGTTAAGACATATCCATGTCCTCCTAAAACACCTCATTTAAACACACCCCCATATGTCTATATCACTGTGTGGGAAGATTTGCATAATGTCGCCCAAATGTTCATGCAAAGAAAGAAGGTGTAACTTTTTTATCACTGGAGTATTGTTGTTGCCGCCATGTTGTGGAGACACTGTGTTTCTGTTATGATCGGAGACCCAGTGAAACGCAGGAGACGAGAGATCCAAATGCAGTGTGGGTTTATTTGGGTAATCCAACTCAGAATCCAACATGCAGGGGTCAAAACCAAAAATCCATCCAAACAAACAAACAGAAAAGGAACAGGAACGGGGACAGGAACTCGTAAGATGAGGAAACTGGGTGACGGAATGAAAGGACTCCATGAAAACAAATGGAAACAGACCGGATTATATAGGCAGGGTAATGACTATCAAGTGAAGACACCTGAGTGCAATTAACAGGAGTGCAATTACTGTGATGAAGGGACAAGGCTTTGTGGGAAATGTAGTGCCTGCAGTGAGGTGCCTATGGGGAAGTGAGACCACTAGTGGACACCCATGGAAACAGAGACCAGACAGCATGACATTACCCCCTCCTCCACAGAGCAACAACCAGATGCTCCACCCGAACCCAAGAAGAGACCAAGGAACACAGAGACCAGGAGGGAGGTGGAGCGGCGGAGGACCAGGGGGAGGGACGGAGGGCCAGGTAAAATGGGGAAACAGAGACAAGAAGTGCAAAAAACAAAAACAAGGAGCCCAGGAGGGAGGTGGACCAGCGGAGGATCAGGGGTGGGACGGAGGGCCAGGTCCATAGATGGAAACAGAGAGAAGAGGAGCAAAAACAAAAAACAAAAACAAAACAACAACAAAACACAAGTCCAGGAAGGACATAACGTTCAGTCCCCAGGGCCGAACCGACAGGGCAGGAATCCAGAGAGGAGCCAGGTGGAATTGGAGCCCTGCGGTCGAGACAGAAGCCCACCCGGGTGGTGCAGGAGACCACCACAGTGGGATGGAAGTTCCACAGAGATGGGGAGAGGCTCTGGTAGTTCAGCCGAGACGAGGAGAGGCTCTGGTAGTTCAGCCGAGACGAGGAGAGGCTCTGGTAGTTCAGCAGAGGCGTGGAGAGGCTCTGGTAGTTCAGCAGATACGTGGAGAGGCTCTGGTAGTTCCGCAGAGATGTGGAGAGGCTCTGGTAGTTCTGCAGAGGCGTGGAGAGACTCTGATAATTCCGTGGTGTTTAGACTGGATTCAGGAAGATCAATGATGACTTGACTCTGCTCATGAAGATCATTGGTGACTTGCATTTGTTCATAAAGATCAATGGTGACTTGCCTTTGCCCATGAAGATCATTGGTGACATGACTCTGCTCATGAAGATCAATGGTGACTTGCCTTTGCCCATGAAAAACACTGGTGACTGGACTTTGCCCATGAAGATCATTGGTGACTTGCCCTTGCCCATGAAGATCAATGGTGAGGTGCCTTTGTCCATGAATATCAATGGTGACTTGCCTTTGCCGATGAAGAACACCGGTGACTTGACTTTGCCCATGAAGATTACCGGTGACTTGACCTGACTCTGGAGTGTCAACGGTGACTAGCCCTGACTCTGGAGTGTCAACGGTGACTAGCCCTGACTCTGGAGTGTCAACGGTGACTAGCCCTGACTCTGGAAGGTCAACGGTGACTAGCCCCGACTCTGGTAGGTCAACAGTGACTAGCCCGACTCTGGAAGGTCAACGGTGACTAGCCCCGACTCTGGAAGGTCAACGGTTACTAGCCCCGACTCTGGAAGGTCAACGGTGACTAGCCCCGACTCTGGAAGGTCAACGGTGACTAGCTCCGACTCTGGAAGGTCAACGGTGATTAGCCCTTAGTCTGGAAGGTCTACGGTGACTAGCCCTGACTCTGGAAGGTCAACAGTGACTAGCCCTGACTCTGGAAGGTCAACGGTGACTAGCCCTGACTCTGGAAGGCCAACGGTGACTAGCCCTGACTCTGGAGGGTCAACGGTGACTTAACCTGACTCTGCAGTGGCGCTGGACCGGCGGCCATCTTGGGCAGTGGCGCTGGGCCGGCGGCCATCTTGGGCAGTGGCGCTGGGCTTGCGGCCATCTTGTGCTGTGGCGCTGGGCTGGCGGCCATCTTGGGCCGTGGTGCTGGGCTGGCGGCCACCTTGTGCTGTGGTGCTGGGCTGGCGGCCATATTGGGCCGTGGTGCTGGGCTGGCGGCCACCTTGTGCTGAGGCACTGGGCTGGCGGCCATCCTGTGCTGTGGCGCTGGGCTGGCGGCCATCTTGCGCCGTGACACTGGACTGGCGGCCATCTTGCATCATGGCGCTGGGCTGGCGGCCATCTTGTGCAGTGGCGCTGGGCTGGCGGTCCTCCTGTTTGTAGACCCCGGTCTCGAATCGGCCATCCCACTGGGAGAGATAGGTGTGGCTGGGGTATTCCACGGAGACCGATGTCGTAAATAGAATACAAACTCCCAGAAATTATAAGCGTCCAACTGCTCCATTTCATTTCGAGGAACTGGGTCATCCAGCCTGGTGTTGAAAGTGTCCTTTAGGGCCGCATCATTATATCCCATACCCTCAGCTAGGGTCCAGAACATTTGTGCCATAGCACCCACCCCAATCCCCTCTTGGCGGAGGGTGGTCAATTTGACGTAGCGTGCCCTTCGTTCCACCATACTGGCTGGGGAATGGGTATGAAACTCCCACCGGGAACAGGAACTCGGGAGACGAGGAAACTGGGTGATGGAATGAAAGGACTCCATGAAAACAAATGGAAACAGACCGGATTATATAGTAATGACTATCAAGTGAAGACACCTGAGTGCAATTAACAGGAGTGCAATTACTGTGATGAAGGGACAAGGCATTGTGGGAAATGTGACTGCCTGTAAGTACATGTTTTATATTTAAAGAATTTGCCACTGATGATTCAAACGCTAGTTTTGAGCAGTGTAGAGTAGCAATTGTTGTTTGTCATTTCTCGAAACACAAACGCAGACATGGTTTTATGTTTACACGGCGCGATACGCAACACATAAAAACAAAGTGTAAGTCATTATAATCTGTAATCTCCACTGGAGGCAATAGATGCCTAGTTTGTAATGGGATTTGTTGGTTGTTGTTGTTGTCTGGTCATGCCGGGACACTCATCAGAGTGTGGTGAGGGGCGTAACATTTCCGTCACAAGCTTGAGGTATTTAGCCAATCACAACACACAGCCTAGCTGGCCAATCAGCGTACACCTCGCTTTTCAGAATGATGAGCTTTGTGAAAATCAACGGTTTTTAGAAAAGGCGGGGCATAGAGGAGAAACAATGTACATTATGCTGAAAATTATGTGTTTTTTGAACCATAAACACATTGCATTACATCAAATACACAAAATAATGTTGTTTTAAGCAACGTCATATGATCCCTTTAAAATAGCTAATTTTCCATGATGAACAAAAGTATTAATAAAAAAAAAAAAAAAACTATATTCTATTCATTGTTTATGTTCTGATTTTACTGCACTGTATTTTGATTGTTTTTTTCAATGCATTGTTTTGCATGTGTGTGTATGTTGAAGTCTAACCCATATCCAAACTTTTGAGCAACTGCTAGCTTTAGACATTAAAAAACAGTCATGTTTTACCATTGAATAGAGAAAAGCCGCTGTAGCATGACTTGGCTAATAATAACAGATAGGAATTATTGTTGACTTTTGCTTAGTTAGTGCTAACAAAGCCCTCAGAGTAACACATATGCTGGAAAATCATCAGCACAGCGAGTGTGTCATGGCCGAGGGCTGTTAGTTTATTTTGAACAACTAATAAATATCTGGAGAGTAAGATATGGTAGTTAGTTTTTTATCTCCACAAACCATTTGTTTTTTTTACAGGCTTGAGCTAAGAATGATGTTTTATGTCTTGAAAGAACAAAACAACTAAACTATTAGCAGGGTTGCAACCTCATGTAATCATTTCCGAGGCTTAAAGCAAATAAATGCACATCAAAGTGTGCTACATGTTTCTTCCGTGTCGCTTTTTCTTTGCTTTGTTTTATCTTTGTTATCCAGACCATTGCTGAAGCATCATCAGTGCCTTTTTGGAGCCATTGCTGTTGGGATGCAGCATTTGTATGCATTGAGCAGCTCTGCCAGAACACCGACTACCTCCTGTTGATCCGGTTATGTGATTTATTTCTTACAGGGCGAGGAGCACAAGATGCTCCGTGAAGGTTCTTTATTTAATGTCTCATATTTTCCTGGCCTCTTATTTCTTCCGTGGAGAACAAGTGGTGACAGAGCATCATGGAGGGCATCCTTGACTGTGGAAACCTGATGCTGTTTAACCCTCAGGTTGTGTCCGGGTCATTTTGATCTCAGTTTGAACCGGAGAGAATTTTCTCTCGAAAATGTTACTTAATTTTATTGTACTGGGCTAAGATTTACTGACTTTGTTTAAACAGGGTAACTACTTCCACCACTAAAATTGTTAATTTTCGTTAAATTTCTCTTATTCTACCTTGTTACACTTCAAAAATGACCGGCTTACAGATAATTGCCTATAAATATCTTCTGATGCAATATCATCTAATATTAGTATACTTTTTTTTTTTTTTTGCACGTTTTCTTTCAACTATGACTGGTTTTGTGTTTATTTTTGCAATTATTTTTTTTAGGCCTCATTAATCTGAATTTACATACGTCATTTGAGTGAAATAAGCCAAATTTGTGGATAATTTTGTCAACAAATAATATATATATATATATATATATATATATATATAAGCACCATTTTTCCCCACGAGCATGCTCTAATGTTTAACTAAAAAAAAAAAAAACTTTTGGAATGCTTATATCTTGTAAAAACAAATAGCACAAAATACCACGTGTGGTGTTCCCAGTCAAAAATGACTGGCCTACCAAAAATCACTTATAAATTTATTATGGTATATTACTGTAACAAACGGACTCAGGGACAGAAGGTAAAATATGAACAGGTAGTTTATTTAAAAGCAGGTATTTAAATGACTGTGATAGAGGATCTGCTGAACAGGGTATGGAGATCGTGGCTTACTCCGTATGACAGGTGGGGTGACCAGAATGTGGTATACATTGCATACACCTCGGAGGTAACACTGGAGAGGAATCCTAGGAAGAGGGAATCGCTGGAGGAACGTTGGAGGATCGCTGGGGAAACACGGGAGTCTAGGAGAATCAGGTAGTCAAAGAGGTTAGTATCAGGTTTGGTAGGAGAATCAGTGCATGCCGCAGGATAAGTTCCATGCAGTAGCTACAAGATCAGACAATGATTGACTGAGGTGTGTGCTTATATGAGGTGGTGAGCTGATGATGTGATTGTGAACAGATGCTGCTGATTAGTATTCAGGTGAGGTGGTGCATTGTGATTGGCTGGGTGGTGAGCCTGACCGACTTGTGACAATTACCACAAACAATTTTTTTTGATACAGAATGATTGTAGCCCTTACTGATGATAGCTTTACTGGTCAAAAATGACCATCCATTGAAAATGAATGGAGGGGATTGGAAATCTGAGAATTATTTAGTGTTTAGTGTTAGAAGCATGTTGATCATGTCCATGTATTTGTGCCTGAAAATACACTGTGCAAAATAAAATTAAGGACACATTTAAATCACAAATTGGATCTCAATGAATGAAATATTACATTTAGAAATCTTTATTTATATACATTATATATGTGACAACAGTCAATGGAAACCAAAATCATCAACACACTGAAGGCTGGATTCAAAATCACACCAAAAATCAATGTAAATGAAAAATAAATAAATAAATACACACAGGCTGATCATTCTAGCATTCAGTTCATCATAGCAACATTGGATGCTCCGATACATAATATCCAAGAGGTACTCAACTGGATTCCCGTCAAGGAACGTGAGGGCCAGTCAATGGCATCAATGCCAGTGTTGTCTTAAAACTGCACACTCTATTCACTAAGGCCAGGCATTATCATGCACCAGAAGGAACCCAGGGCCCACTGCGCCAGTGTAAGGACCGACAGCAGCTCTGAGGATTTTATCCCGGTACCGAACAGCAGTAAGGTAACCACTGCTTAACAATTGGAGGTCTGTGCAATCCTCCACGGATATGCCTCCCCAGACCATTACTGACCCACTGCCAAACCAGTCATGTTGTTTGATGATGTTGCACGCAACATAATGTTCCCCACTGCATCTTCAGACTCTTTCACATCTGTCACGTATGCTCAGTATGAACCTACTTTCATCAGTGAAGAGAACAGGATCCCAACGATGAACCTTCCAGTTCTGGTGCTCTCTGGCAAATCCCAATCAAGCTGGATGGTACTGAGTTGTGAGCACAGGTCCCACTACAGGACATCGGGCCCTTATTCCACCCTAATAAAGTCTGATTCTGACAGTTTGATTGGAAAAATGCACACCTATAGCCTGCTGAAGGTTATTACGAAGGCTCTTGCAGTGCTCATCCTATTCCTCCCCATACAAAGAAGCAGATTCCAGTCCTGCTGCTGGGTTGTTGCCCTGCTTCTACGTCCATGCCCAGATCAGAGACACAACAAACTTCCTCATGATGGCACGTATTGATTGTGATTGATGTTAGGTGATTATATTGCATAACAAGAGATTTATAAGCTATTTTATGTATTTATTTATATATATTTTTTTGTGCCGTGGTCATTTTTGACCGGGAACTAGTTGTCCACTGTATGAAGTTTTTTTTTTGGGGTATAATATGTCACAGTTCGCTTTATTTTGCTATACTCACTTACCTAAATTAATCATAGTGTCCTGCACCTACTTTTTTACACATCCTTTTCTGTTTGTTTAAACTGCGATTTGTATTTGTTCGTTCTGGTGCAGGAGGAAGTTTGAGGAGAACTTCGCAAAGGAGAGCTCGGTTCAGTGTCGCTGTCCGTGAGACGCGGCTCTAAGACTGTGAGATGCGTGCGCACCGAACACAGCGCGCGGGTAACCAGTTCAGCTTTTCTGCGTCTTGTATTTGAATGATTTAAACTCTTTTTAATGTTTAAATAGGAAAGTGACCAGGCTTAAAAACATATGAAAACGATAAGCTTTCGTGAAGACACGCAGCAGTGGCCTGTCAAATGTCCTGATCGTCGTTTTAGGCTAGCCTCGGCCAGACGTTTGAGATCACCTTTCACCCCACTTGCGACGGCCCTGTCTGTATATGTGGAAATTCAAAAGTGGCCATATAATCTGAAAAACATAAATGTTTGCAGCAACCTGTATCTCACACATACTACACACTTTTATCGTAAATGTTTTGCCAGTGATCGATTTTTATTGGAGGCTGTAAAAGCATGAAATAGAAATATATGTTTCCTGCCTGCTGCCTTTGTGGTCACAGCACGGGACAGTTGCTGGTAAATTACTATGAAAACGTGTGTAAATTATCTTACATTTATTATTAAGGCTTTTATTTAAGGTAAATATTTTGGTTTTATAAACTAAAGAATAAATAGTATTTTTAAGAAATATTGTCATTATGATTCTAGAAGAAGTTGCTTCCACATTGGATCTGTTGGCTTGCTTTATTTATGTATTTATTAATTTATTTAAAAAGTGTTTTTTTTCTGCTTTATTTTTAGCTATAGTTAAAGTTATAGTAATTACAACATTGATTAGTTGTTAAATAATTTAATATAAAAATATTTAAAATAATTTGTTACATATATATAATTAGGTTTATGTATTTATATTGATTGTGGAAACTGTGATACTTTTTCAGAATTTTTTGACGAATATGTTTACATTTTTGGGGGGTTGATTAGAAGTGTCAGTATAAAGTCCAAGAAGAATGAAGAAGAGCCAGTGAAATATAAATAAAACCTCATCGAGAGCAGCTTTCATTTAAGAGATTTGTTTGATCTAGTCTTGAGCTTTAGCTGCTTCACCAACAGAGGCACAGAGAGGTTAAATGGACAGCATTGCATATTTCAAAAGCGTTTTCAGATCCTCGGAAGATTGTGCACCTGGAATGGAAAAGTAATAAGAAGACCTGACAAAATATCAGGCTATTGTGGGATTTGCAGTCTTTCGAGTTTTTCCACTTAGATGAACGAAACATCAAAGGCAGCCATTCACAGCCGCCGTTTGCATGGAGTGGACTCATTTCAGCTGGGATCAAACATACATTCTCTGACTGCTAGTCTTGAAAAGACACTGCACTCTTTGTGTGTGTGTGTGTGTGTGTGTTCAAACAGAAACAAGTTGGAGAAGCAGTGTGAAGATAAAGAAAGATAAAGGAAAGAAAGCACTGACACTCATTGAGTCTCATAGATCCAGAAGAAGAGCTTCAGGAGTTGATCTTCCAGAACTCATGATGTTCAAACTGCGCCCTTTATCAACTGGACCACACAGATTTATTTTTCAGAACTGTTCTGACATAGGTTTGGATCTGCCCAGCATCATTTAGCCTTCTCACTCTCTTATTAAAAAAATAAATAAACACTATAAATGTAAATAATTTGCACTGCAAGTAATGAAATTCAATACTGACACAGGATATGAGTCAACTGATTTTATTCTTGGGTTTTCTGAGCTGCCAGAGGAGACACGTGCTGCTGGGACAACAGGCAGAACAGAGAGCCACTTCCTGTTAAAGATATACACACACAGCACCTGCAGGAAGACCACTGACCTTCCATGTGGTGAAAGAGTAGAGTAATTCATCTTCAGGACGCTGAGCGCAGACGATGGCTTTATGTTGCTTTGCTTCAGTAAATGATGCACTATCACAAGGGCAATGCATTGATGTGTGTATTTGTATCAGTCTTGAACATCTGTTTCTTATTTTGTTGTAGATTGCAGTATGGATGAGCACAGTGTGATTGAAACCACATAGTGCTTGTATTACATTTACAGGGGGTATAACCTGTAAAAAAACTAGAAAAAAAGATATTTTCAAAGTTAGTATGTTAAACAACAAAATATTATTTCTTTCTTTCTTCTTTAAAATGTCACATTTAATTCAGCATGTTGGTTGCCTTTTTTTGTAATGATTTGTGAAATTTACAAGTATTTACTGAGTTAAAATTTTAAATACTACATACTTTTTCACACGCGCGCACACACACACACACGTATATATACATACATGTATGTATGTATGTATGTATCTATGTATGTATAAAGTCATATGAAAAAGTTAGGACAACATATTGAATGCCATTGTTTTCTGTATCAGGACATAATAATGCAAAAAAAAAAAAAAAAAAAAAAATAATAATAATAATAATAATAATAATAATAATAATAATAATATTATATGGTCCTTAGCTTGGCAGGTCTTAAATTTATAAAATAGAATCTCAGATGAACAACATCAAATGTCATATCACACCGTGTCATTAATTATTTAACAAAAATAAAGCCAAGATGGCAAAGCCATGGCCTCAAATTTGACTCTAGAATACTCTGGTACAGGGGAGTTCATGGTCGACTCAATGACTGTTAGGTGCCCATCCTGTGGCTACAAGACAAGCCCAACATCATCAGCCCTCCACCAGCATGTGTGACTTCTGGTATGAGGTGTTTGTGCTAAAACACTCTTTAGGTTTTCACCAAACATGGGACTGTGCAATATGTCCAAACATCTCTACTTTGGTCTCATTTGTTCAAAGGACATTGTTCTAGAAGTTTGTTTGTGGTTTGTTCAGATGCAACTTTGCAAACATAAACCGTGCTGCCACGTTTCTTTTGAGAGAAGATGCTTTCTTCTGGCTAACCTTCTGAATATGTCATACTTTCCCCATATTTTTCTAATTTAACTGTCATGAACTTTAACATTTAACATGTTTACTGAGGCCTGTAGAGTCTGCGGTGAAGTTCTTGGGTTGTCACGGTCAGTTCTTGGGATGAATTTTAGCAGATTAGCTGTGCCTAACTCTTACTTACCCTCTTAATTCCCACGTTAACAGTAAGGGTGTCCTAACTTTGTCACACATGGCTTGTCAATCTTGGCTTTTTTTTGTTGAATAAACAATGCTTAAGGCACTATTTATTTATTTGTTTGCTTGTTTGTTTATTGTTATTACATTTATTTTTGTGTGGATTTTTTTAGTTTCCTACTGTTTATGAGGAGCAGGTTGACAATAGTGAAGCAAAGCACACAGACAAATTAAAATCAATCTCATTGACACATTGATTTCCCCTTGTTTGACACTATATCAATTATAATATTCTGATGCATTAAATTCTGACAAGTATTTAGTGATACCAAGCCCTAATATATAGCATGAATTTCTGTATGTATGAAATACCCACATGCAGTGTTGGGGAAAGTTATACTTTTAAAAGTAATGCATTATAATATTGTGTCACTCTCTAAAAAAGTAACTAATTACATTACTTAGTTACTTTTAAAAAGATACTTTTTAATTTAATATACTATTGCAAAGATACTATTTAAACTGAACTGAGCTGGATGATGGAACTGTCATTTTGCATTAATGACACACTGTTTTCCTAATTAATGTTCTTCAGTTGCTTTGACACAATCTGTTTTGTGCTACATAAATAAAGGTGACTTGACTTTGACTCAGTTACATCTTATGGAAAGTAATGTGTTAAGTTACTTTTGCATTACTTTTTAAATATGAACAGGGTTTGAATGTTTCTGAGCATGAGTTATTCCATAATGGACACAAACAGTTCTGCCGCTGAAGAACTGAAATGTAAACAAAGGAATTGTGATCCATATTACAACATTATTGCTTCGTTGGACTAAACGTGCTTCATGAGATGTCATTCAGTGGACCCTTACCTTTCTAACTAAACCGGGATTTACAGCTGTGGATGTGTTTATGACTCGTTATTACGACGGATCTGGTATGTACTGCGTTTCCATTGTTTATGTTTTGATGTGTACTGCTTACACAAATGTAGCAAATACAGTCTATAAGCTTTCCATTGAAAAACAGCGATCTGTCGTCGATGCTTGAGGCTTAGATCTTTATAACGATACATAGTTTGTCAAGATTAAATTTGTCCCGTTTCATTTAATCTATTTGTAAACACTGACATGTGCTAGTTGAGGGGTGTTCAGGAGGCCCGCGTTCTGGTGCTGGCTAACAGGTTAATATAAGAAGTTCTATTTATAGCAAATGTAAAAGCCCTTTAACACCAAAAACGTATAATGAATAAACCTCAGGCTGAAGGAAAAGTAAATCCATGTCTGAATAGTAGAACACAGGAGAGGAAGGTTCAACACTCTTCAGCAATAAAAAAAAGAAAAAGAAAACAATGAAGCACAATTGTTAGTTTATCTAAAGTCATATTTGCTTATTAGTATGGTTTTACTGCATCATCAAAGGTCAGCAGCAAAGACATTAGCTAATAAAATGGGATTAGGCACATTTATGTTATTTAACATTTAATTATTGCAGGATTGCGTCATATTCTGAGTTTTTGAGTTTTGATGAATAATAAATCTGTAATTTTTTTGTGAGTGGGATGAATTAATGCACATTCACATTTAGTCTAGGACTACATCATGTCTTCCAATATGGGGACAGGAGACTTACACTGTAGTCAATAAATGGGAAAACAAAGTAACTAGCGTAACTTTTTTGAAAAAATGAACTACTTGAAAAAATGTAATCTTATTACGTAACTCACGTTACTTGTAATGTGTTAAACCCAACAATGGGCACATGAACATCTGTTCTGAAGATGAAGAATGAACTTGAAGAGATATTTCTTTCTTGATTCTAAAATGAGTAAAAAAAAATGTTGCATTCTTATTTGATTTATCATTTTAGAAAGTATGCATACTATTGTGAAATTTGCCTAATAATATACTAATATAATATATTGATACACACACACGCACGCACGCAAACACACACACACACACACACACACACACACACACACACACACACACACACGCACACATATATATATATATACATATTTATATATAAATATATATATGATTGATAAATATAATGGAATTCAGGAATTCCATCATATTATAAACTTAATATGATGGAATATTTCAGTAAATTCCAATTTAAAAGACCAGATGCATTCAGCATTTATTGAGATAGAGAATAATAATAACAAAAAACAAAACAAAAAAACCTTGGTATTCCAGGGACATCTGTATAAAACACATTCATGCTTGCATTGAAATATGAAAAAGTGAATAAAAGATAATAAACTGGAAAAGGTAAACTTGAGCCTCAAAGTGAAGCCCACAACAGTTTAACCATTCATAAGAAAGTGACCTGGGAAAGTCAAACATGTGATGCCGCTGCTGTGTACACTAGACAGTGTAGTGAGTCACTCGTGAGAGATTCCCTCAGGCTCATCAACACACTGACAAATACAGCTCCTGATACTCAGCTCATGCATGCATGTACAATATGCCTTTATGTCTCTGTTGCTTTCTATTGATGTAGAAAAAGAAATACTGAGGGAGAAAATTAAAATGTATTTTAATTAAAGCAGATTAAGGCAAAAAAAAAAAAGTATCACATTCCCTGTTAAACAAGAGAGAGAGAGAGAGAGAGAGAGAAAGAGAGAGAGAAAGATAAATAGATTTAAAAAAAATTTTACATTTTTTTTCTTTCATTTTAATCTATAATTTTATTTATTTAACTTTCTTGTTTCTCTGTTTTCTCTGTTATTTTGTGATTTTACACTGATTTGCCCTTACACACAATAAGTTACATTCATGCCAATCTAGCACACATTTTCTCATACAAAATCCTGTGAACTGCATTGACCAAATGGATCAGATACTGACAGCTTGAGTTTATAGACTCCAGATCCAATAACTCACGAGGCACAATTCCTCGAGCCGTAATCCAGTCCGTGTTTTCCGCGTTTATCTGTGCGTGAGAGAGGGAGATACATTTTTCTTTCTTTCTTTCTTTCTTTCTTTCTTTCTTTCTTTCTTTCTTTCTTTCTTTCTTTCGTTCTCTCTTACTTTCTTTCTTTCTTTCTTTCTTTCTTACTTTATTTCGTTATTTCTTTCTTTCTCTCTTTCTTTCTTATTGTTGATCGACATAAGCTATTGGAAAAACCAATTGATAAGTAACGGACACAACATTAAAGAGTTTATATATATATATATATATATTCTGATATGCAAGATATCTCAAATCACAAACAATATCACACTGAGGCATTAAAAATAAAAGATAAAAAAATAATAAATGAATAATAAATATCTTGTAATAAATTAATGAATACTATAAAAAATAAAAATCAAATCATTAAATATAGATAAAATCATTAAAAATGATTAAATCTGTTAAGGTTTATTTATGAACTTGTTCAGTTTATAATATATATAGTGTGTGTGTGTGTCACATATAATTAGCATTAAAATAAGAAATTAGAAAATAATTAAGAATTAAGAATAGATAATAATTCAAGATTAAGATCAATTAAGATTGCATAATTATTTTCTATTAAACATGACAAAATGGTGTTAAAATCAATAAAACATATTGTTCTATCTATATTATTATTATTATTATTATTATTATTATTATTATTATTATCACCATCATCAATTTATTATATATATATATATATATATGTGTGTGTGTGTGTGTGTGTGTGTGTGTGTGTGTGTTTCCTTAAATTACCTTATAATGTAAAATTTACGTAGCAGGGTTTTTTTATTTATTTATTTTATATTAGTTAACGTAGAACAAACTTCAGTCATCAGGAATCCAGTCCGTGTTTCTCCGTGTTCTCATACTCACCACTGGGTTGTGCGGTTTGTCTGTTTTGCTATAATGTGTGTGAGAGCTTGTGTGTGAGAGAGAGGGAGATAGAGAGAGATGTGGGGGGGGGGGGGGGGGGTTACTTTCTCTCCGCTGAGAGTAACACACAGCAGAAGTTGAGAGCGAGCCGCCCCGGATCTATTCTGGAGGTTTCGCTGTTCTAATCACACACGCGATCGTTCTGAGAGGATCCGTCTGAGAATTCTGCTATGAACCGGGTGCGTCAGAAAGCGTGATTGATCATTGATGAGCGATTGAATGACTAAAACATTTGCCCACCTGCAGCTGGAGACGCCGGTGCGCTGAGTGCGTCTTGCGGGTTTTGCGCTTTTACGCATCGGCTGGATTTGCGCACAGGAGGGATGTTGAAGACACCTGTCGTGATTTTCACTTCTTTATCGCTTCTATTGTCGCTGTCATGTGCTGGAGATGTAAATTCGCGCAGCTGCAGCGATGTGCGCCAGGCGTTCACGACCAAAGGCTTCAGTCTCCATAATGTGCCACATCAGGAGATATCAGGTGAGGACAAAGTGCCAATATTGTGACACATCGTAAACTCTGGCTAAAAGCGCATTTCTGCTTAAATTTCAGTTAGTCTCTGTCAGAGAACAGCTTGTGCTCACGCAGAAGGGTTTCCTTAAAGTCCTATTGATCAATAATTAGCTTTATCAATAATAATTTGCGGATGATTTAGTGCTACAATGAGAAAATCTTAACTCATTAATTCAGGGATTTGGTGACTTGGGACTTGGCTTTGACAACTTTTTCTTCAGTTGCCTTCAGAATTTATGGATATATAGAAAACATGAGGTCATTAAGCCATCACGTTAACAGACATGCATGCTTTTTTGAGCATGCACACCATAGTTGTACTTGGTTGAAGAAAGTTGAAGAAATCTCAATCCTGTCCATACCAACATAAAAAAAAGAAAACAAAAAAGTTTTATTTTAATATAGTGTTGATGATTTACAGATGATTTCCATATAAACTATCATTGCTAATCCTAACATATAGCTCAGAATGAACAATGTCAAGGCCAAACTACGATTACATCCGTTTTAAAAAGATAATAATAAAGTGCATATATTTTTTTAGGTTAATTTGCATGTCAAACTTTTGTAAAACTTTTTGCAGATAGACTAGACACATCTGCAGAAATCCTGTAAAATCACTACAGATCTAAATCAGTAAAACTACGATGTTCTTCTGAAACTGACTGAAAATGTTACAGAAAACCACAGCAGAAAGATAAACTTACAGTAACTTGTCAGTAACATACCGCCAGCCAACTTTACAGTAAATGCAACTTTTTCTCCTCAGTTTTAATATAAATTATTTAGTTTGAATCTTAGAAACGTAATTTTTCATCATTACACACTCAGGTGTCAGGAAACCTGTGCATTTGTCCTTGTCATGCTCGGTCATAGACTCTTAAATGAGTTGTACACATGTTGTAAGAGTTTTGCAGCTCTGCCTCAAATTTAAACCCACTCATGCAATATAAACAGCCCCAGTAGGTGGCCCTACTCACTCAGTAGGATGAGCTCCTATTTAGCTTTGGATTTATAGAGTCCTTAAGGCTATTGTGTAGCTTTAATTCATACTCCATGCTGTGGCATAGATAGGCTTTCTCTCTCTCTCTCTCTCTCTTTATTATCTGTTGTGAGGTAATCACATTTGAGGGCTTTACCCAGTAAAAGCTGATTACTGTGGTAGGGACATAATGCAGAAGAAGAGAGAATCTTTGAAAGGATAACACAATCCAGTCATAATGTGTTTGATCCCACACTACAGATACATTTGGCTTAAACTGACATTTGTTGCTCATTCTAGCCTGATGTAGATGGTTGTGATTATGATGTTGAGATTTTGGCAAGTCCTTTTCTATAAAACAAAAGAAAAAAAAAGGCAGATTGATTTTGGCAAAAGTTTGGTGATGTATAATGCAGAATGCTTGAAATTTGGGACTGTGGCTACATAAGTGCCAAAATGGACCTGCGGGATGTGTCTACATGAAGTGTTTTGTGCATTTCTAAAATAAGATTATTTTGTCTTTTCCCTGTGGTCTCACCTGTGAGTGTGTTGTTCTCCAAGGACTCAATCTCTGTGAGCAGCATGCATGTCTGTTGTTGATGTTGGTGCACATCTACGTATGTATACCTGCTGTTGCATCTGTGATCTATAATATAACTGCATACAGTAGCTAATGCAAGAATACTTATGCAATGCAAATTCGAATCTGTTTTGTTTTGACAAAAGCAAAAGCTGTAGTGCTTTCAGATACTTACTCTTTCAGGGCACAGTAACTGTTAAATCTGTGTGTGTGTGTGTGTGTGTGTGTGTGTGTGCATATGTGTGTGTCATGCACTAAAAATGTCAGTTTGGGATTTAATTTAAAACAATTTTTTATTCAGAAATAGCTCATGTAATAAATAATAACAGAAGAATATATTTAAATAAAAATAAAAAGACTGAAATAGTATTTCCTTGTAAAACATACTCCAATTATCTTTATTTACAACTTCAAAATATAATTTATTTTACAGCGTTCTATTTAACAGGTTAGATATGATTTGGGACCAAAGAGGTTTTTGACATAAGTAGACATAATGCTTTTAAATGTCTGTATGTCATTGCATTAGACATAACAGCTCAAGGACTTTCATTTATAGTGAATATCATGAACTTGAGGAGAAATGACTTGATACATGTGCTAAATATCATTGAGCAAAAGACACTGAACAAAAATGACTCATAATTGGACAAAACCTATTGCTTAAACCAGTCTAAAGTGGTTTGTTGGTCACAGCAGTCCACAGAGCTAGTTAAGTGGATGGGTTCTTGGCACATGCCAGGAGATTGGAGACCGATTAACTAAACATAGCTTAACTGAAAGTGAAATTGATTTGACATACAGCCAAGTTTGGTGACCCATACTCGGAATTCGTGCTCTGCATTTAACCCATCCAAAGTGCACACACACTCCATGAACACACACACGTAGCAGCCATTTATGCCCGGGGAGCAGTTGAGGGTTCGGTGCCTTGCTCAAGGGCACCCCAGTCATGGTATTGAAAGTGGGAGAGAGTGCAGTACATTCACTTCCCCCACCTACAAATCAGCCGTAATGGGCTTAATTTGTGTTTAACAGTTAAATGCATGCATATTTTAGCATGCACAAAGTTGTACTTGGAGGAGTTGAAGTCTTTGATTTGAAGATGATACCCATGTAAACTGCCATTGCAGGTTTTAAACCTGTATATTTTTTTGAGACCAAAACTAGAATATCACCTAATGCAAAATACAAAATACCAAAGCAGTTGCATTTTGTTTGAAAAAAAGATCGCTCAAACACTTGTC
The DNA here is from genome assembly GCF_963082965.1 of Carassius carassius. Taxonomy (NCBI): domain Eukaryota; kingdom Metazoa; phylum Chordata; class Actinopteri; order Cypriniformes; family Cyprinidae; genus Carassius; species Carassius carassius. Next base: position 14,135,937 of record NC_081760.1, on the reverse strand, counting down.
GTGTCAATTTTCTATTTCAATAAACGTATGAGAAACAAAAGTCTTTTGAAGATTTATATTCTTGTAAAAAAAAAAAAGGTCTACATTCATGCATCCATTCAGTGTTGGCTGAAGATTGTGACAAATAGAAAATACCATAACTCAATATTTATACCCAAATCAGGATTCTTGTACCTCAACCGATCATAATGCATACTCAAGTTATGTGCCCATTTAAGGTGCTTTAATGCAAACCATCTTCTAAGAAGCTAAGTATAAAATAGCGTTTCTCGTTTCACACTTGTCTTGCACACACACACACACACACACACACACACATCAAATAGATTTCCTGTTATCTCACAGCTCATCAAAAACTCAAGCATATAGCAAACTGAAGCACTCAGAGACAATCTAAAGAACTCTTTAGTGAAGCAAATAAAACCAATAATAATAATAGTAATATTTCAGATAAAAATAAAATATCCTCCACACACCACATTTGGTTCATAGTTAATGTGGTGAATCTGAGAATTTACTTTATACATGTACTACAAATCACCAAAACAACAGCTGATTCAAATACTGATTCAAAGAGCAATAATGACTCTTGATCGGATGAAATGCCCTTCTTAAACCAGTCCAAGGTGGTTTGTTGCTCTCAGCTAACCAATAAAATGGTTCAGCTGGTCTAATTTAGATGGGACAACGTTCTGGCAAAGTTATGAACACATATTCTTCCAGTAAAATTAACAGAACATTCATTAAAAGTTATAAAGTTAATAATGTTCTCAAAGTTTTTTCTAAGACAGTTTAGTTGTATGTTCATCTAATTTTTTTTTTTTTTTTTTTTTTTTACTGTTCATTAGTTTGCATACACTAAAAATCACCCAAACTTTAGCTGATTAAAACATATTGAGCAAAAAATGGTCACACTGGTCATAGATGGGTTTTGGCACTTGCCAGTCTTGGAGACTAGCTATGTGGCCAATCAGCTAAACATGCTTTGCCAATCTCAGAGGCTGATTTAACCATTTTTCAACTATAAAAATGATGGATTGCTGACAAAAACGGTACCATCTTTTGTCTGTAGAGATGACATTTGGCATAATTGTTTTATTATCTAATGCAATGACATTTACATACTTTTTTATGTAATGTATCTGACCAAATGTAATTCAGAACATAAGTTTGTGAAGAGTTCATCTTATTCTGCAACTATTTATCTAGCACTTTTCCTATAATTTCTAGCATCCTGTCATTAATACTAACTTTGCATATGTTTACATTAACATTTAACCAATCAGAAATAAGGTAAAGGAGTGAAATCCCTCAAACATGAGAAAAAACCTTTGGAGTTCAAAATATAAAGATTTATAAAACAAAAACCAACAGCATTAGTTGTACTTGACATTCATTTACACAAGTTAACGATAAGTCGTTGATTTCAGAGCAAGATTAATTTAAAGAAGACACATTTGGGATTATATCATATCAAAGTTTGAGACACTTAAAGCAAATTAAACGCAGACATTCAAGCAAAATGAATTAAATCACTCCCCAGTAACTCCCCGCTCAACAGTATATCATTGTTACATCAGATTCATGGGTGTGTGAGAACATTCCACAAAATACAGATCAAACTGTTCCAAAATCATGAGAGTAGATTTCCCAGCTTCGGCCCAAAATCAAACAGACATATCCAATGAAACTCTGTTAGTCAAAGCACAAACATTTAAGCTACAGGTATTGAGAACTGTTGGAAAACACACACACACACACACACACACACACACTCACACACACACACACACACACACACACACACACACACACACACACACACACACTGTTAAAGAATAAGGCTTTTGTCCTCAGATAAATCATTCAGCTGATTAATCACACATGTCTGATTGTTGCTCCTCTCATGAGCTTATCTGAGCTCTCAACAGGCTGTTGTTTGTGTGGTGAGCATTCAACGGGTAAATCGCTGCCTGACAACACAGAGGTCATCTGTGAAGAGTTACATAGCATTACACAAGCTTCATCAAGAATAGATATTTCAAATCAACAGGATTTGCCTGGTACTGTCTATGTTTGTATGTTTATTCCTATTTATCTTCAGCTTTTAATGTTACTATCCTCAGACATTTTGGTTCCCATCTAAAAAGGAACCTTCCCATAAATTTTTTTTTAAGGTTATGTAAATGTTCCAGAAAATATTTTTAAAGTAATGTTTATGGGATGTTTTTATAACATTATTAATATTTAATATACACTCTTATAAGGTTGAAAGGAAATATTCTTAGAACAATGTTCTCGGGAACATCCTTATGATGTTATTGGAATGTTCTTAGAAATAACGTTTTCAAACATTTCAAAATTGTAAAATTGAATGCACCTCTATAACATTCATATTAAGGCTGAAATACACTAAACAACTTTTAATATATGAAGAGACACTGGCCATACACACCATGACTAAGGATCACACACGACCAGACTTCAAAGTTGTTCTGATCAAAACAAACTCACGCAAAAACGTGCACCTTGTTGCTAGGAGATGAAAAATTGTAAACAGAATGTGTTCTAAAAATGGCTCAAAATATCAAAAATGTTTGGCATCCTCTGACAAGATGGAATCAGTCTGAAGAAAAAAACGAAAAAAAAAACGTGGTCTGTGACCATCATACTCAATGTGATTTCCTATGAAATCTGTCAACTCAAAACTTCAGACGGTCTCTGACTTGCAGCAATCAGCATCAACTTGTTCGGACTGTAAATCGAGGGAGAATTTAAGCAAAAATCATGTCATGTATTCCTTAAGCAAGGAAGCCTTAACCAAGATAAAAATAAAGATAAAGATTATCGAAATATTTTGTGTGAACATACCTGGCAATAAAGCTCATTCTAATTCTGATTCTGATTATTTTTTTAAATCAGCATGCAAGATGCAGGGCAGCATCACCACCTCGTGTTTATTATTTTGTAATAATTCAACGGCCCGTCGTCAATCATTCCTTAATTATAGGCTACTACTATGGGGCTGTTGAAAGCTTGAATCTGATTGGCTGACGTTCATTCTAAGGTGTGCAGTTATTTTCAGGGAAATGTACAGCGAACGTAGTTCCAGGCAGTTCTTCATAGCATTACATGACCAGATCACTTCGCCACATGATTTCATTTATTTTAAAAGGTCCTTACAGCCTAAAACAGCTAAATAAACAAAACCCACAACAACACTGACCAAGCAAATAAATATCTCCCACTCTCGCTCTCACAGACGCACACACATACAGTACAGACAAAAAAAAACCTTCCGTGCTTACGTTAGAACTACTCTGATTATTTTCTCAGTAAAATAGTTTAGCAATTTAAAAGCTACATGGCATTTCTCAAAAGTGAGGTAACGAGGTAACAATGGCACTGTTCTTAAAGAAAATTAACTGTAGCTAGTATTAGCAGAATAAAAATAAAGTGTGCATTATTTTCAAATAATTCAACGGACCATTGTCCTTACATGTTGTCATTATATTTTGCTGGAAAATCTAACTTTGTTGTTAAATATGCACAAGTCAGAGGAATATAGAATTACTTGTGCAGTGAGATATGAGATTCTGTCCAAACCGCCCACGTCTACAACAACCTCTACTTTATTAGAGTCCAGGGGCTGGATTCACGAAACATTCTTAAGAATAAAATTCTTCTTAACTGCCAATTTCTTCTTATTTTCTAACTTAAGAAAAAATATAAGAATATTTAGTATTCCCATCTTTTTTCTTAAGTTTGTTCTTAAGACAAAACCTAAGAAAAATTCAAATTCTTGAAAAGAATCTTCTTAAAAAATCTTCATAAATTTAGGACAGCCCCAGACTTGTTCAATTCAATTCAATTCAAGTTTATTTGTATAGCGCTTTTTACAATACAAATCGTTACAAAGCAACTTTACAGAAAATTATGTTTCTACAATATTTAGTAGTAGCTAGTAGTTTGTGCACGTTTGACAGGATTTTAGAAAAAGAAAAATAATAATAATAATACAAGACGTAGTCAGCTAGATGATGAACTATCAATATTATTAATTAATAGTAATTATATGATGCAGTCACACATGTAGCAATAATTGTTAGTTCTGTTTGTTGATTCAAGGTTAGGATCATCTGGGGTCCTCTGAGGGTCAGCATCATCTCTTCTCAGGTGTTCTGGGATGTAAATCCCGTGGCAAAACATAGAAACAAAATAGAGACATCATTAGCATAGCTGCTGATCCAACAAAGTAAAATTAGTTTAACCCAAGCTAAAGAATAAAAATGCAGATGCAACTACACTCACAATTTAAGAGATACATTATTCGAATGCTTGGCGAAAGAGATGCGTTTTTAATCTAGATTTAAACAGAGAGAGTGTGTCTGAACCCCGAACATTATCAGGAAGGCTATTCCAGAGTTTGGGAGCCAAATGTGAAAAAGCTCTACCTCCTTTAGTCGACTTTGCTATCCTAGGAACTACCAAAAGTCCAGCGTTCTCTTACGAGAGCTCTCTCGTACTGCGTCTTAGCTAAGACGCTACGGGAAAAGTCTCTTTTCACGAAATACTGAAGCAAAAAATTATCCTTAATTTTGTATTTTTGTAAAGCGCATTTGCAGCAGTACACAGCCATAGGCGAGACGGCTCATTCGCTCATTGGCTTGTTCTGCGGCAACTGCACAGCCTATCGAGCGCGGGCTGATGCAACATCAGACCAATAAGGGCGCTTCGCGCCCTTCTTGCCACTTCCCGCCGAAACGGGTGTGGCCCAACCTATAAAAGGAGCTCGAAAAGGCTGACTCACCTGATTTTTCATCTCTTCAGCGAAGCTCACGCATCGCTGGATCACGGAGGAAGCAAGCGCCGTCTGAGAAAGCACATCAGCAGGACGAGCCATTCTGAAGCTGCTGGCATCGCCGCCTTCCATTGCCGTTCCTGCTGCGCTATCCGGCGCCTATATCCTTTCAATCCTGTTATATACAAGCTGTTCTTTATGTGTGTGTGTGTGTTCACCCTGCGACACACACTCGTAAAAGAGCTCGCGTCTTTTTTAAGATGCCTTCCTGCGGCTCGTCAGAACCCCACTCAGCGTCTGTGTCTCCTGCCTGGGTGAAGATCATGCAGCGCTCGCTCGCTGACGGCGGATGCCCCCACTGCGAGCTGTTGCCATGGTGACTCTGAGGACTCGCCTGGCCTTTTTCTCTGAGCCTGCATTCTCCGCTGCGCTGAGGCGCCGTAAAAGCATCGCTTCCAGCGGATTCTGGAACCGTCTTCAGCTCAACCGAGCTCGCCGGTTCGCCCTGCTTCACCGGCCCCCCCTGCATCGCTTCTGTTTGCCGGCGCGTCGTCCGAGGAAGTCGATCTCAGGGCCGCGTCGGGGGAAGAGGACACGCGCTCTCTGCTAGCTTCGGGCAGTGAGGGCTGGGCGAGCTCCGAGGATCTCGCGCCTTCTGCTCAGAAGCCCAGCAGACGAGCTGACATCGAGAAGGAGCCGGGGCGAAGGCTCGTGTTGGCCGCGATGAGTCTCGGCCGCGAGTGGTTTGCACCAGCGCCCCCCCCCTCTGGATGGATGGTATTTCCCTTTCGGATGAGCGTACTTCTCAAAGCCCGCCTCATTTCTTCCTGAGCTTCACGAAGAGGTGGCGAAGGCTTGGAACGCTCCATATTCAGCACGAACTCGTTCGTCTGTCTCACTAGCATTCTCCACACTGATGATGCTAAAAATAGGAACTACCACTCACTTCCGCCGGTGGAACAGGCGATAACGACGCACCTTTGTCCGCCCTCTGCTGGACGGCGGCAAAAGCGGTGTTGCCATCTAAAGCCTCCTGTGTGACGCTGCGTCGGCACTACTAACGATGGCTGCTTCATCGAAGCGCAGGTGTACGAGTTCCGCTGTGGCCGAGCTCTCACCCAAGCGCACCGCTGTTTCAGTTCCAGGAATTGTGACTGTCTCAGCGTTTTCTGCAATGCGCAAGCCTGCACAGTTGCCCGCTTGCCTGCACACAAAAGCCGTTATCACAACAGCTTCAGCAACGCAGCTCGAGACCCCCGTTCTCGCTCTACTGGCCGTCGCCCCGCGCCGCGGGGACCGCGGCAGAGGATTACGGTGAGGCCGGGAGCCCCGAAGCCATCCTGGGAAAGCCATCTACGCATGCTGCATGACGCTGCGTCGGCACTACACACGATGGCTGCTTCATCGAAGCGCCGGTGTACGAGTTCCGCTGCGGCCTGGCTCTCACCTAAGCGCGCCGCTGTTTCAGTTTCCAGAGATTGTGACTGTTTCAGCGTTGTTTGCAATGCGCAAGCCTGTACGGTTGCCCGCTTGCCTGCACACGAAAACCGTTATCACGGCTACCCAGATATTTCCCGAAAAAGGTGTAATTCCTGGTGTCCCGGCCACGGCCGAAGGTGCTATAAATGTAGTGACGATGCCCACTGCTCAGTGCCCATCTCCGCATATAAGCACAGCCCTTCACACAGGGCTCGCGCCTATAAAAGCGACTCAAGTCGATCACGCGCACTACATAGTAGACGTGCCCACTCCTCAGTGCCCACAATCACTATGTCACACGCGTCATGTGGTTTCTGTAAAAACGAAACCCGTGCACGTTCGTCCGGCCACGGCCGATGGTGCTATAAATGTAGTGACGATGCCCACTCCTCAGTGCCCATCTCCACATGTAAGCACAGCCCTGCACACAGGGCCTGCGCCCATAATGTCGACTCAAGTCGGTCGCGCACACTGCATAGTAAACGTGCCCACCCCTCAGTGCCCACAATTACTATGTCACACGCGTCATGTGGTTTCTGTAAAAACGAAACCCGTGCATGCTCGTCCGGCCACGGCCGATGGTGCTATAAATGCAGTGACGATGCCCACTACCCAGTGCCCATCTCCACATGTAAGCACAGCCCTGCACACAGGGCTAGCGCACATAAGATCGACACAGATCGGTCGAGCGCGCCGCATAGTAAACGTGCCCACTTCCCAGTGCCCACATACACTATGTCACATACGGCGCGGGGCTTCTGTAAAAACGAGGCCCGTGCACGTACATTCTGCACAGGCAGACAGCGAGTTGAAAGTGGTAAAAGTGCACACATGCAGCCCACGGTTACTCGCAGATATATCGAGTCCCACGGGACCCGCTCAGCCTCCCTCCAGTCGGTTAAGCGCCGGAACGGGGTCGAGGAAGAGCGATCTGCCCGCTGTGATCAGCGCGCTCCCCGCCTCAGATGCGCAGCACACTCGAGCGCCGCCGTTGCCCAGTCAACAGAGCGCGTTTTGCATCCAGCCCTTAGCCATTCATGCAGATGCATGGTCAGTGCTTCCAGGGGTTTCGGATTGGGTGCTAGGCATTATAAAGAGAGGCTACTCGCTACAGTTTTCTCGACGCCCACCGTGCTTTTCAGCGCGCGTCGAAACTACGGTCAAAACAGAAGTAGCACACATACTTCGGGCCGAAATATCAAAACTGTTGAGCAAAGGGGCTGTAGAGCCTGTGTCTCAAAGCGAGGGGGGGCTGTACAGCAGATACTTTCTGGTGCCCAAGAGAGACGGGGGTCTCCGGCCCATACTGGATCTAAGACAGCTGAACAGGCATTGATGAAACGCAGTTTCAAAATGCTCACGACCAGGAAGCTCCTCGCGCAGATTCGCAGAGGGGACTGGTTCATGTCAATAGATCTGAAGGACGCGTATTTTCAAATACAGATAGCGTCAAACCACAGGCGATATTTGAGATTCGCCTTCGAGGGCCAGGAATACCAGTTTGCAGTCCTGCCATTCGGCTTGTCCGTAGCTCCTCGTACGTTTACGAGGTGCATGGATGCAGCGCTCGCTCCTCTTAGACTCAGAGGCACACGAGTGCTGAATTATTTGGACGACTGGCTGGTTCTGGCCCGATCATGAGCGGAGCTCATGGACCACAGAGCCGTTTTACTCGATCACCTCGAGAAGCTCGGCCTCAGTGTCAATTGGGTGAAGAGTTCGCTGAACCCCAGTCAGACGATCCTGTTTCTGGGTATAGTTCTGAACTCGTGTTCCATGACGGCGCGGCTGTCACCACAGCGCGCGATGGGCATTAAGCGTGCAGCGAGTTCTTTCCGCTGTGGCGCGACTGTGGCGCTCAAACACTGTCAAAAGATGCTGGGTTTCATGGCCTCAGCATCTCCGGTTCTGCGGCTGGGCCTGCTCCGCATGCGCCCCCTGCAGTTCTGGCTGAAGGCTCGGGTGCCGCGCAGAGCGTGGGCGTCTGGCCGGCTGCATTTCAAGGTCGATCAGAGCTGTGTTAAGGCTCTAGCACCTTGGACAGCGAACGGCTGGTACCGATCAGGTGTAAGCCTGGGGACTTCCCCGAGTGTGAAAATGGTGTCGACGGACGCCTCCACTTCGGGATGGGGAGCGCTGCTCGAAGGCAGACCGTCCTTTGGCCTATGGTCAGAACGGGAAAAGCTCCATCATATCAACTGCCTGGAAATGCTGGCAGTGGAGAACGCGCTGACGCGCTTTTGTCCCCATATCAAGGATCACCACGTCATAGTCCGTTCGGACAACATGTCCGTGGTGTCCTACATAAATCGCCAGGTCGGTCTCGGGTCCCGAAACCTGTGCAGGCTGACGGAACGCCTCCTGATTTGGGCTCAGCGCAACGTGCGCTCGCTGAGAGCAGTGCATGTGCCTGGACTGCAGAATCTGGGTCCAGACAGGCTGTCCAGAGGCAATGTTCCTACGGGCGAATGGTCTCTACACCCGCAAACAGTCCGGCTGTTGTGGGAGAGATTTGGCATGGCGGAGGTGGACCTCTTTGTGTCCCACGAAAACGCTCACTGCCCCGCGTTCTTTTCCAAGAACGAAAGCGCGCTGTCACGGAGATGGCCGTGCTGCCCGCTTTATGCGTTCCCTCCCGTCTCCCTCCTTCCGCAGGTGATAGAACGGGTGAGAGAAACGAGATGTTCAATACTGCTTGTAGCACCTCTTTGGAAGAACCAACCATGGTTCCCAGATTTGATGCAGTTAGCAGATGTCGCCCCGTGGCCGGTACCGTTGAGGAGAGACCTCCTCTCGCAGGCCAGGGGCTCGATTTGGCACCCTCAACCGGAGTTGTGGTCCCTCTATGTATGGGCACTCAATGGTTACCCGCTGATCTCGCAGTGTGAGTGCTAAATACCATCACTCAGGCTAGAGCTCCGTCGACACGACGTCTGTATGCCTCGAAGTGGTCGGTGTTCTCCAGCTGGTGCACAGCTCGAGGTTATTCACCCCTTAGTTGTGAGGTGACGGAGGTCCTCTCCTTCCTTCAGGAGCTGTTGGATAAGGGCAGAGCCCCATCCACGCTCAAAGTTTATGTGGCTGCCATCGCGGCGTTTTCTGAAAAGGCGTCCGGTCAGTCAATAGGAAGGAATGATTTAGTCATCCGGTTCCTCAGAGGAGCTAGGAGGCTGAATCCTCCCAGACCTCCGTCAGTCCCTATGTGGGACCTCGCGGCGGTTTTGGAGGCCTTGAAAGGTCCCCCTTTCAAGCCTATCCAATCGATTAGCCTTCAGCATCTGTCGTTCAAGACAGTATTCTTGTTGGCTCTCGCTTCTGTGAAGCGTGTGGGTGATTTGCACGCGCTCTCGGTGAGCCAGTCGTGCTTGGAGTTTGGGCCCAATGACTCAAGAGTCATACTCAAACCTAGGCACGGTTATGTGCCGAAATCCCTCAACACACCGTTTCGGGCTCAGGTTATTGCCCTGTCTGCCCTGCCGGTGTCAGGGGAGGATGGAGACTCGAGTCTTCTTTGCCCTGTCAGGGTTTTAAGAGCTTATGTGTCTCGCTCTGCTGCCTTTCGGCAGACGGAGCAGCTATTTGTCTCGTTCGGTGGGCGTTCCAAGGGAATGGCTGTTTCGAGACAGACTCTATCCAGATGGATAGTTGACGCCATAGCGTTAGCTTACGCTTCCAGGGGCCTTCAGTGCCCGTTGGGCGTCAGAGCACACTCCACAAGAGGCATCGCCTCGTTGTGGGCGTGGTCTACTGGGATCTCCTTGCAGGATATATGTATGGCGGCAGGTTGGGCCTCGCCGTCTACATTTATCAGGTTCTATAACCTGGAGGTTCCCACCTTGCAAGCAAGGCTGCTGTCGGTATAGGCGAATCAGGGCCCTGAGGGGAATTCTGAGTTCACGAGCGCTATGCGCTGCCGACTGTTATATGGGCAGTATTGCGTAAGACCCGCATTGCCACATTGGTCAGGCCTTGCCTCGGCTGTGTGACGTCATATTGCCGCATCTACGGATGCTGCTAGATATGGGACGGAGGGCTTTTTCCCTTTTCTGTCCTGGACTCTCTGTGAGTCCCTCAGGTGACTGTGCACTGTAAATCCTGGGCGTTGCTTCAGGTTTATTGGTGTGTGATCCCTGCGTGCACGGCGTTTTACATTGGGTTCCCGTAGCGTCTTAGCTAAGACGCAGTACGAGAGAGCTCTCGTAAGAGAACGTACTCGGTTACTAAACGTAACCTCGGTTCTCTCTAGAAGAGCGAACGAGTACTGCGTTCTCTGCCGTGCGCACGATTCACTCTGGTTCGCTTCGGCGATGAAATGAATCAGGTGAGTCAGCCTTTTCGAGCTCCTTTTATAGGTTGGGCCACACCCGTTTCGGCGGGAAGTGGCAAGAAGGGCGCGAAGCGCCCTTATTGGTCTGATGTTGCAGTATTTCGTGAAAAGAGACTTTTCCCGTAGCGTCTTAGCTAAGACGCAGTACTCGTTCGCTCTTCTAGAGAGAACCGAGGTTACATTTAGTAACCGAGTACGTTTTGTGACCTTAGGGTGCGTGATGGGTTGTAGCGTGGTAGAAGGCTAGTTAGGTACGCAGGAGCTAAACCATTTAGGGCCTTATAGGTAAGTAATGATAATTTGTAACTGATACGGAACTTAATAGGTAGCCAGTGCAGAGACTGTAAAATAGGGGGAATATGATCATATTTTCTTGTCCTGGTAAGGACTCTAGCTGCTGCATTTTGGACTACCTGTAGCTTGTTTTAGGGCTGGGCGATATACAAAAAAAAAGATATCTCGATATTGTCAAATTTTTTACGATATTCGATATATATCTCGATATGTTTGCATTTGCATTTAAATAATAAAAAATAAAACATGATTTTCTTTTGCCCATTAAAAAAATAAAAAAAACCATTTAGATTAAACAGCTAATTTAAGCAGTTAAAAAATCTAGACCAAGAGATCACTTACTGCTTTTTATTAAATGAATACATGTAGGCCTATATGAAACTGAAGCAGTGCAAATTAAGTAACAGTTACAGAAAGTGCATTCTGTCAACTTTTTAGTGCATGCAATTCACAATTTAAACTATGCAACTGGGATAAGTATTTTATTTTAATTTTTTTAACAAGTTTTTAAGCTAAGAACACAAGTCTGTCAACTGTCTGTGGTTTTAAGAGAAGCTCTTTGGCATGAAACTATGTTCCTACTGACACTAAAAACCCTCTTAGATGGGGAGCTAGTTGCTGAAGCACATAGCTATTTCTTATATATAAATATATATAAATGAATACCAAAGACTTTTGCATTTTCTCTGTCTATATTATGGAAACTGGTAAACATATCAGTGAAATTCCCCAATAGTAATTCCAAATGGCCATAGCCTATGTTTCTCTATTCAAACATTAGCGGTCGAGTAAGTGCATTTATTTTGCGATCACAAACGCAAACAATACAGTTGAGATCTCACGACAGAACACAGACCGGCTGAACGACGCTTTCATTAGATCGCTCAATTCCAGCTTGTTAGTGTTTTCAGATTATCGTCGGCGGCTCTTCCGCAATGAGGAGTGAGCACATGCTCATGGTTGCCAGATTGCTTAAAATAAGCAAACACCGGGCAGAAAATGTATCCTTGTAACAGTGGAGCTCTGATTGGGAGATTTAAACTCTTGTTATCTGGCAACCGCTATCATTACAGCTCTCGTAGTAGAGGGGCGTAGAGCAGTCAGCAGTTACAGGTTCCTTTTTTGGACATTCGGCGCGTTCTTTTGGGAAAGTATGCTTGAATTTGAAATATTCGATATTCCCGATATATTCAAATTGTACATCGTCGTCAAAATTATTCAGATATTATCGCTAATATTCGATATATCGCCCAGCCCTAGCTTGTTTATTGACGAAGCAGGACAACCACCTAGAAGTGCATTACAATAGTCCAGTCTAGAGGTCATGAATGCATGAACTAGCTTTTCTGCATCAGAAACAGATAACATGTTTCGTAGCTTGGCAATGTTTCTAAGATGGAAGAATGCAGTTTTTGTAACATTGGAAATATGATTTTCAAAAGACAAATTGCTGTCCAATATAACACCCAGATTTCTGACTGTAGAGGAAGTAACAGTACATCCGTCTAGTTGCAGATTGTAATCTACAAGATTCTGTGTGGTGTTTTTTGGTCCAATAATTAATATCTCTGTCTTATCCGAATTTAATTGGAGAAAATTATTTGTCATCCAATCTTTTACATTTTTAACACACTCTGTTAGCTTAGATAATTGGGAAGTTTCATCTGGTCTCGTTGAGATATATAGCTGAGTATCATCAGCATAACAGTGGAAGCTAATTCCGTATTTTCTAATAATATTACCAAGGGGCAACATGTATATTGAAAATAGAAGGGGACCTAGGACGGATCCTTGTGGCACTCCATATTTTACTGATGATAAATGAGATGACACCCCATTTAAGTAAACAAAATGGTAGCGATCGGACAGGTAGGATCTAAACCATCTTAGAGCCTGCCCTTGAATACCTGTATAGTTTTGTAATCGATCTATGAGTATGTCATGATCTATGGTGTCGAACGCAGCACTAAGATCAAGTAAGACTAGAAATGAGATGCAGCCTTGATCTGACGCAAGAAGCAGGTTATTTGTAATTTTAACAAGTGCAGTTTCTGTGCTATGGTGGGGCCTAAAACCTGACTGAAATTCTTCATACAGATCATTTTTATGCAGGAAGGTGCTCAATTGAGCAGACACAACTTTTTCTAAAATTTTAGACATAAATGGAAGATTTGAAATAGGCCTATAATTTGCCAGTACACTAGGATCTAGTTTTGGTTTCTTAATAAGAGGCTTGATAACCGCCAGCTTGAATGGTTTTGGGACGTGACCTAAAGATAACGACGAGTTAATGATATTGAGAAGCGGTTCTTCGGCTACAGGTAACAGCTCTTTTAGTAATTTAGTGGGTACAGGATCTAATAAACATGTTGTTGGTTTAGATACAGTGATAAGTTTATTTAGCTCTTCCTGTCCTATATTTGTAAAACACTGCAGTTTATCTTTGGGTGCGATGGATGAAACTGAAGTGTTAGACGCTGTAGAATCTACATTCACTATTGTATTTCTAATGTTATCTATTTTATCAGTGAAGAAATTCATAAAGTCATTACTATTTAACGTTGGTGGAATATTTGAATCAGGTGGCGTCTGGTAATTTGTTAATTTAGCCACTGTGCTAAATAAAAACCTTGGATTGTTTTGGTTATTTTCAATGAGTTTGTGGATATGCTCTGCCCTAGCAGTTTTTAGAGCCTGTCTATAGCTGGACATACTGTTTTTCCATGCAATTCTAAAAACTTCCAAGTTAGTTTTTCTCCATTTGCTTTAAAGACTACGAGTTACTTTCTTGAGAGAGTGAGTATTACTGTTATACCATGGCACAGTACGTTTTTCTCTAACCTTTTTCAATTTGATGGGGGCAACAGCTTCTAATGTATTAGAGAAAATAGTGAAAATAATGTTGTCAGTAATTTCGTCTAATTCATGTGTATTTTTGGGTACAAATAGCAGTTGAGATAGATCAGGCAGGTTATTTGTGAATCTGTCTTTGGTGGCTGGAACAATAGTTCTGCCCAGACGGTAACGCTGAGACATATAGTTAATATCAGTTATACGCAGCATGCACGATACAAGGAAATGGTTTGTAATATCATCACTTTGGGGTACAATATCTATAGCAGTAAGAACGATTCCATGCGATATAATTAGATCTAGTGTATGATTAAAACGATGAGTGGGCCCGGTGACATTTTGCTTGACTCCAAAGGAGTTTATTAGGTCAGTAAACGCAAGTCCTAATGTATCAATTGCATTATCAACGTGAATATTAAAATCTCCCATGATTAGCGCCTTATCAACTGTAACTAGAAGGTCTGAGAGGAAATCTGCAAATTCTTTTAGGAATTCTGTATACGGCCCTGGTGGTCTATACACAGTAGCCAGAGCAAGAGATACATTAGACTTCTTTTGCATGTCTGACAGTGTAACATTTAGCAGAAGTATTTCAAAAGAGTTAAACCTGTATCCTGTTTTCTGGGTAACATTGAGAATATCACTGTATATTGTTGCAACACCTCCGCCACGACCAGTCTGACGGGGCTCATGCTTATAACAGTAGTTCGGTGGAGTAGACTCATTTAGACCAAAATAATCATTTGGTTTTAGCCAGGTTTCAGTCAAGCAGAGTACATCAAAACTATTATCTGTGATCATTTCATTTACAATAACTGCTTTGGGTGTGAGTGATCTAATATTTATGAGCCCAAACTTTAAAAATTGTTTTTGTTCATTTACTTTACATTTTTCTGGTTTAATTACGATAAGATTTTTTCTAGATCCTACATTATATTTTGACCTCACTATTCGGGGAACAGACACAGTCTTAATAGTTTTTACAGCGCAAGTACTTTTATCATTTAAGCGGGTGGAACAAAACTCATAATAGTTATTAGAGAATTGTCTTACTAGTCACATGGAGCGAAGTGTCCTGGAGATGTTGTCAGAGAGCAGCTCCGCTCCGATTCTGCTGGGGTGTAATCCATCAGCGCGAAACAGCCTAGGACGCTCCCAGAAAAGATTCCAGTTATTAACAAACAGCAGTTTCTGTTCTTTACACCATGACAACAACCATTCATTTAAAGCAAAAACTCTACTGAACCTTTCGTGTCCTCGTCGATACGTGGGCAGTGGTCCTGACACGACGATTGTCGCCGCGGGCGTCGTGCTGCGAACCGTCTCGATCAGGCTGCTGAAGTCCGACCGCTCTGGGGCTCTCGTCGACCTTCAGGATCGCGGGTATCTGCGCAGAAACATCGAGAAAACGAGCACCAGGCAAACAATGAGTGTGCACTTTACCTTCGGCTAACGTAGCACTTACGTGTCGGACGATGGAGTCTCCGATGATCACAGCGTCGCGTCCTGTCTTGCGGAGGGGAGCGAAGCGGTTCCGGATGGAGATGTCGAAGGCAGGAGGGGGGGGGAGATGTCGAAGGCAGGAGGGGCCCGGCTCGGGACCCGGCTCGCGTCCTCCGCTGTGGATGCACCCAGGGTCCGTGGTGTCTCGGCGTCGCAGTAAAGGGCATCTGGGAAGATCGCGTCCTGGGTGCACCGGGCCTGTGCAGAGAAACATACGGAGTAGACGTGGTGGGACTGTTAGCAGATCGCTGTATACTTACCCCTGGAACAAAACTCATAATAGTTATTAGAGAATTGTCTTACTAGTCACATGGAGCGAAGTGTCCTGGAGATGTTGTCAGAGAGCAGCTCCGCTCCGATTCTGCTGGGGTGTAATCCATCAGCGCGAAACAGCCTAGGACGCTCCCAGAAAAGATTCCAGTTATTAACAAACAGCAGTTTCTGTTCTTTACACCATGACAACAACCATTCATTTAAAGCAAAAACTCTACTGAACCTTTCGTGTCCTCGTCGATACGTGGGCAGTGGTCCTGACACGACGATTGTCGCCGCGGGCGTCGTGCTGCGAACCGTCTCGATCAGGCTGCTGAAGTCCGACCGCTCTGGGGCTCTCGTCGACCTTCAGGATCGCGGGTATCTGCGCAGAAACATCGAGAAAACGAGCACCAGGCAAACAATGAGTGTGCACTTTACCTTCGGCTAACGTAGCACTTACGTGTCGGACGATGGAGTCTCCGATGATCACAGCGTCGCGTCCTGTCTTGCGGAGGGGAGCGAAGCGGTTCCGGATGGAGATGTCGAAGGCAGGAGGGGGGGGGAGATGTCGAAGGCAGGAGGGGCCCGGCTCGGGACCCGGCTCGCGTCCTCCGCTGTGGATGCACCCAGGGTCCGTGGTGTCTCGGCGTCGCAGTAAAGGGCATCTGGGAAGATCGCGTCCTGGGTGCACCGGGCCTGTGCAGAGAAACATACGGAGTAGACGTGGTGGGACTGTTAGCAGATCGCTGTATACTTACCCCGGACTTGTGAGCGTCAGCCCGGGATGATTCCAGCGCGGCTCTCCGCTCTCTCAGCTGGGCCTGCCTCACCTCCAGGTCGCGAATCTGCTTTCCCACGGCCTCAAGCTCGAGCTGCACAGAGTGGAGACATTCATCCGCCATTAAAGCAAGTAACAGTGAGTACAGCAGTGGTAATGCGTGTGAATAGAGTATTAGCAATGTAAGCGCAGTTAGCTGCAACCACGCCGCTGATGCTAACGGGCTAAAAGCTAATAGCGGACCCGGGAGATCAAAATAAAACTAGTGATAGCGAGGCGTTCTGATTGTTTTTGTTGTAGAATACAATAGAGGATATTTTCACACGTTATATAAACGGAAACGATGATGTATAAAATTGATTTTTGAGTTAAAAATAGTCAATGAAAAGAATATAGTGACAGAGCTCAAACACAGTACAGCCACCAACAACAAACAGGGATTTAAAACTTGTCTTAAATCCCAAACAATAATAATTATTTAATGAATTTATTGGGTTATTTCAAATTAATTGTTATATTTAAGCATTACAACAGCTACATATAATACATAGGAGGACTAGGGATGTGCACGAGTTTTCTGAAGGGACAGCGATGACTGTTAATGTAAACAGATTGCTCACGATAAGCCTGTGTGTGGCTGCTTTTTGCTGACTTCAAAACTCATTAGCAACTCAAAAACGAGATAGATAGGGAGCTTTAATCGAACGCCGTTAATTTTAGCTTATAAATACATTATCTTTGGCATATGAACGCATATGAATATGCGCTGGATGCATTTGCTGTAGAAGTGTGGACTCAAATACCAGAAGCGGTCACTCAGATGAGAGCACAAAAACATGGCACAAAAATGAACAAAACATTTCACTGCAGCTTGAGACAGACTATTTTAAAAGTAACTGTTAAAAAAACAGGCCACATTAAAATCGTGAAGCTGAGCGCCAATCAAAGTCACAATGAAATACAGTATATGGTGCGTGCTTATTATGATTATTAGGGTAATCTACCGGAAGCACAAAAAGACAATAGTGTGAGTTTAGCAGTGTGTCATGTATTCATTCAGATAATGGCTGTTATTTTCTTCTTAAGAAATTAAATTAAGATGTTCTTAAGAATATATTTGAGAACTTAAGAATTTTTCAAGAATTGCACTTAAGAACATTCTTACGAACTTCATAGAATTTATCTTAAGAAATGTCTTAATTTATTTCTTAAGAAAATTTTCGTGAATCCTGCCCCGGTCAGTTTGACAGATACTAAATTGAATTATTTTGCTGGAGGAAGGTTCCTCTGTCACATCATAGGCGTGCGTTTCTCTCATGTTCAGTAGGATCTTTGACATAGCTCCATGTTTAATATCACATCCACCTGTGTCCAGGGCAGCACTGCTGACCCCGTCTGTCTGTTCCTGTCTCTCTGCTTCACTCCTCACTTCTGTCTCTCGTTTTGTCTCTGTCTGTCGTCTAAACACACTGCTTAATGAATATCTTGGCCTCTAAATGTCAAGAGCTTGTGCAAAAGACTTTGATCAGTGTCGTGTATGCACTTGGCCGGTTTACGTATTGAACGACATCCATTTGCATTCATTATGGAACACAGACCTGCACAAACACAGTGCGCTTTGCTAACATTGTGCCAGTTAGGTGGTGAACAGAGGTACAAAGAGAGAACTAAAAAAAAAAAACATAAGCTAATTTATGTGAGAAACATGAATAATGCTGCAGCTCACATCAGCACCAGGTGAGGAAACATTTTTATGATTAGGTCCCACTTTATATTAAGTGGCCTTAATTACTACATACTTTTTATTGTGTTCATATTATACTGCAAAACACATTTGCTACTATTTAGGTGGGATACAGGTAAGGTTAAGTGAAAAAAATTTAAAAAGAAAATAAAAAAAAAAACTTTTTTTCAGTATCTTCTGTTGCCAATGCAGCATTTCATTTCTAAATTTAAATTAATAATTAAATTTTATATATTAAATAACTCAAACTAAAATGAAAATAAAATAACACAATTATATGACATATCTCCTTTTATATTCAAAAAGAAAAGAAAGACAGGTTTGAATGACGTGAGTGTGAGTAAATGATGACAGATGTGAGAACTGTGCCTTTAAGGCCTCCATAGTTTATTATAGAAACGAGAACCCATTTCATTCCAAAATAATTTTCATATGATTTCATTTTATTCTTCCCTCTCATCATCAGTGGCAATAGACAAATCTAATATTAGCTCAGGGCCTGTATATAATGTGGCAGAAAACTCTAGTCTGGGAGTTGCTTGATGTAAGGACTTCTGGGAAATCCTCCTACAAGAGCCTCCAGTGATATTCACAGAAACAGAAGAATATTTATAGATGAATATATATCTATCATGTTGTTCACTGAGTTACAGACGTGATTATCATCCATCTAAAGGTCCAAAATTTAGTATTGCTATACTGTAAATGTCACATGCTGGTAATATTAGCTTTGGCAATAACAAATAAAAGAGTCTGCTAGTAATTATGCTTAACGGTAAGTCAGCTATTACTATTATTATTGCTTAAATGTTATTGCATAACACACAGAGTTTCTGCCAATCTCATGTTAATCTTGAGAACCTTTAGTAATATTGCATCCTTCATATCTCCGAAGAGTCTTTAGTTTGGTCAGATTTATAAAAATGGCCTACTATAGAATTAACTCCTTTGGTTCTGCAAAGATATTGCACAGCTCCCAAATTAAACTGAGCTCCTCATCTGAGTTGCCTCAGCTGTCTGTTACGGTGAAACTCACCCCTCCTCAATGTCAAAAAAAATATTTGAGATGAAAGTAGGTGGGCTTCATGTTCACAGAAGCTGCATAGTGTGAATTTCAAAGCAACGATTCAGTTAGCACCCATAGAGTGATATGATATATATATATATATATATATATATATATATATATATATATATATGCTAGAAAAAAACTGTTTTATGATAGAAATATTAAATGACTGACAAAATAACCCGGAATGCAAACTTATAAACTTTAGAACTGAAAATAGTCCTAAATTGACTTGATTTATGTTATGTGATTCAATGGGAAGGGACAAGAAACTATTAACCAAGCAGTTTTTCTTCAGATATTAGGCATATGATTAATAATGAATATTGTGAATTCAACTTAATTATGTCATTTTCCTGGTAGCCTTCAGTAAAGCAACGTGCTTAATAAAATTATTCATAAAACATAAATTTCAGTCGGTTTGTTTACTTTCTTCACTGACAAAGACAAAATGAATAGACTATCAATCAAAGCAGATAGCTGGTAATGAAACGTAATATGCTGTCCACTGACATAGTTCTAAAGTGACTTAAATTTTATTTAATTTGTTTATAAAACACGGGTCACCAAAATACCGGGAACAAACAAACACACTTGCACAACGTTGCTGCCCCGGGTTCTTTGGGATGCTGAAAAAGTTCAACTTTCCCTTACAACCAAAAACACACTTCTTTGGTAACAATTTTGATTTAGTGGTCTAAAAATAAAATGGCAAATCCTTCTCGGGCAATCAATTTAAGAATTTAAAATAACTAATTTCTATAGTCATATATTTTAATATGTAATACATTTTTGCAATATAAAGCTGAATTTTCTGCATAATTACTCCAGTCTTCAGTGTCACATGATCATTCTGAAATCATTCTATTATGCTAATTTGCTACTCATGAAACATTTCTTATTATAATCAGTGTTGGAAACAATTGTGCCGCTACATATTTTTGTCAAAACTGATTCCTTTAATTTTTTCAGGATTCGTTGATGAATAGAAAATTCATAAGAACAGATTTGATTAGAAACATAAATATATTGTAACATTATAAATGTCTGTTCCCTTTCAGTCGGTCACGTTCAACGTTACGAATGGGGATCTCGCCCGAGAGATAATAATTTTTTACAATCTCCGTGTAGAGCCCGTGTCCTCCCGGGTACTCGCCCCTTCGGGCCAGTAAGGACCTGTTCCGTGTCAATCCGCTTGCTGCGCCATTCCACTCCGCGGACTGGATGCGTGCTCTATTCCCCTCAGGTGAGTTCCTCAGTCAGAACCCTGGGTTCCTTCAGCACTGTTAATGTCCAACACTTGTGTACATGCCCTTTGGTCAGCCCTGTGTGGGACTAGGTGCCTCCATGTGTTGTGATTTCCCTTTCTGGGCAATCCCATGTGTGTATGTCCACAGTAAGTCTCTCTGCAGCATGTGTCTTTCCCTTGGCAAGCCCCTTGCCAGCTCTGTCGTTGAAACTACCTCAGAACCTATGTATCATCACCTGGGTGGATACCGGCCTTCTGTAAGTCCTCCCACGGGCAGTCAGCCTGCTAGCATACGTCCAGCTGGAATATGCTACCCAGTGTATTCTGTGTAAGTTATGAGCCCTCACTCGTGCTGGCCTCGCGACAGGGTGCTATCACTCACACTGGTCGCTGGAAGACTGCCATGTGGCGTTTTGTAAGGGACCCCATTCGTAACGTCGAACGTGACCGACTGAAAGGGAACGTCTTGGTTACGTATCTAACGTACTCGGTTACTAACGTAACCTCGGTTCTCTCTAGAAGAGGGAACGAGTACTGCGTCTTAGCTAAGACGCTACGGGAAAAGTCTCTTTTCACGAAATACTGAAGCAAAAAATTATCCTTGATTTTGAATTGTTGTAAAGCGCATTTGCAGCAGCACGCAGCCATAGGTGAGACGGCTCGCTCGCTCATTGGCTGCTCTGCGGCAACTGCACAAGCCTATCGAGCGCAGGGTGATGCAACATCAGACCGGCCGAAACGGGTGTGGCCTAGCCCTATAAAGGGAGCTCGAAAAGGCTGACTCACCTGATTTATTTCATCGCCGAAGCGAACCAGAGTGAATCGTGCGCACGGCAGAGAATGCAGTACTCGTTCCCTCTTCTAGAGAGAACCGAGGTTACGTTAGTAACCGAGTACGTTCTCTTACGAGAGTTCTCTCGTACTGCGTCTTAGCTAAGACGCTACGGGAACCCCATGTAAAGCGCCGTGCGCGCAGGGATCACACACCAATAAACCTGCAAGCAGCGCCCAGGATTTACAGTGCACAGTCACCTGAGGGATTCACATAGAGTCCAGAACAGGAGGGGGGGGGCCCTCCGTCCGATATCTAGCAGCGTCCGTAGGCGCGGCAATATGACATCACACAGTCAAGGCAAGGCCTGACCCATGTGGTAACGCGGGTCTTACGCAATACTGCCCATATAACAGTCGGCAACGCATAGAGCTTGCGATCTCAGAGTTCCAATCAGGGCCCTGATTCGGCTATACCGACAGCAGCCCCGCTTGCAGGGCGGGAACCTCCAGGTTATAGAACCTGATAAATGTAGACGGCAAGGCCCATCCTGCCGCCATACATATATCCTGTAAGGAGATCCCACTAGACCACGCCCACGACGAGGCGACGCCTCTTGTGGAGTGTGCTCTGACGCCCAGTGGGCACTGAAGGCCCCTGGAAGCGTAAGCTAACGCTATGGCGTCAACTATCCTTCTGGACAGGCTCTGTCTCGAAACAGCCATTCCCTTGGAACGTCCACTGAACGAGACAAACAGCTGCTCAGTCTGTCTAAAGACAGTGGAGCGAGACACATAAGCTCTTAAAGCCCTAACGGGGCAAAGAAGACTCGAGTCTCCATCCTCTCTTGACACCGAACGGGCAGACAGGGAAATAACCTGAGCCCGAAACGGCGTGTTGAGGGATTTTGGCACATAACCGTGCCTAGGTTTGAGTATGACCCTTGAGTCATTAGGCCCAAACTCCAAGCACGTCGGGCTCACCGAGAGCGCGTGCAGGTCACCCACACGCTTCACTGAAGCGAGAGCCAACAAGAACACTGTCCTGAATGACAGATGCTTGAGTCTAATGGTTCGGATAGGCTCGAAAGGGGAACCTTTCATGGCCTCCAAAACCGTCGAGAGGCCCCGTACAGGGACTGACGGAGGTCTGGGAGGATTCAGCCTCCTACCTCCTCTAAGGAAGCGGATGACCAAATCGTTGCTTCCTATGGACTGAACAAGCGTTGTCTCAGAAAACGCTGCGATAGCGCCACGTAAACTTTGAGCGTGGAGGGGGCTCTGCCCTTATCCAACAGCTCCTGTAGGAAGGAGAGAACCTCCGTCACCTCACAACTAAGGGGTGAACATCCCCGAGCTGTGCACCAGCTGGAGAACACAGACCACTTCGAGGCATACAGCCGTCGTGTCGACGGAGCTATAGCCTGAGTGATGGTATTTAGCACTCCCACTGAGAGATCAGCGGGTAACCGTTGAGCGGCCACACATGGAGGGACCACAACTCTGGTTGAGGTTGCCAAATCGAGCCCCTGGCCTGCGAGAGGAGATCCCTCCTCGGCCACGGGGCAGTGTCTGCTAGCTGTAGGACACCACAGACATGTTGTCCGAACGGACTAAGACGTGGTGGCCCTAGATTCGGCGACAAAAGCGCGTTCTCTACTGCCAGTATTTCCAGACAGTTGATATGTTGGAGCTTTTCCCGTTCTGCCCACAGGCCAAAGAACGGTCTGCCCTCGAGCAGCGCTCCCCATCCCGAAGTGAAGCCACCAAGAACTGGTGATGCTGAGGCCATGAGACCTAGCATCTTCTGAAATTCTCTGAGCGAGAATGTCGCGCCGCAGCGGAGAAAGCTCGCTGCACGCTGAATGCCCAACGCGCGCTGTGGCGACAGCCGCGCCGTCATGGAGCGTGAGTCCAGAGCTATATCCTAAACCAGTATCGTCTGACTGGGGTTCAGCGAACTCTTCGTCCAGTTGACACTGAGACCAAGTTTCTCGAGGTGATCTAGTAAAATGGCCCTGTGCTCAACGAGCTCTGATCGTGACTGAGCCAGAATCAGCCAGTCGTCCAAATAGTCCATGCACTTCGTAAACGTACGAGGAGCCATGGACGAGCCGAACGGCAGGACTATATACTAGTATGTCTGGCCCTCAAAGGCGAATCTCAAGTATCGCCTGAGACATGACGCTATCTGTATTTGAAAATACACGTCCTTCAGATCTATCGACATGAACCAGTCTCCTCTGCGAATATGCGCGAGGAGTCTCCTGGTTGTAAGCATTTTGAAACTGCGTTTCGCCAATGCTTTGTTCAGCTGTCTTAGATCCAGTATGGGTCTGAGACCCCCATCTTTCTTGGGCACTAGAAAGTATTTGCTTTACAGCCCCCCTTCGCTTTGAGCTTGAGATACAGGCTCCACAGCCCCTCTGCTCAACAGTTTTGATATTTCGGCTCGAAGTAGGTGTGCTACTTCTGTTTTGACAGTAGTTTCGACGCGTGCTAAAAAGCGCGGAGGGCGTCGAAAAAAACTGTAGCGAGTAGCCTGCCTTTATAATGTCTAGCACCCAATCCGAAACCCCTGGAAGCGCTGACCATGCATCTGCATGAATGTTGGCTGGGCAACGGCAGCGCTTCGATGTGCTCTAACATGGGCGTTAAGCCTGTGACATTTGAGGCGGGGAGCGCGCTGATCACAGCTGAGACAGTCACAATCCCTGGAACTGAAACAGCGGCGCGCTTGGGTGAGAGTTCGGCCGCGGCGACTCGTACACCGGCGCTTTCCTGGGAATGCTAGGATGGCTTCGGGGCTTCCGGCCTCACCGTAATCCTCTGCCGTGGTCCCCGCGACGCTGGGCGACGGCCAGTAGAGCGAGAACGGGGTCTCGAGCTGCGTTGCTGATGCTGCTGTGATAACGGCTTTTGTGTGCATGCAAGCGGGCAACTGTGCAGGCTTGCGCGTTGCAGAAAACGCTGAGACAGTCACAATTCCTGAAACTGAAACAGCGGCGCGCTTGGGTGAGAGCTCAGCCACAGCGGAACTCGTACACCAGCACTTTGATGAAGCAGCAGGAGGCGGGGGGTGTGGCTGAGAGCTTGCGGGGCCGGTCTAGCACGACTCGCTGCAGAACCGGAGCGCTTGCCATGTCTGAGAGCGTCAGCCCTAGATGCCTCTCAGCCACCGTAGCGGAAGCCATAACTCGTCCCATGGCCTGTGCAGCGGATTTAGTAGCGAAGCACTCCTAAAATCCGCGAGACAGATAGCCTCAGGTCCCATCTGTAGTGCAGACGCAGCCTGCCCAGCAGCAGAAAGATTCGCACGAGCAGAGATGACGTCATGCGGCAGGCTTTAGATGGCAACACCGCTTTCGTCCGCCGTCCAGCAGAGGGCGGGCAAAGGTGCGTCGCTATCGCCTGTTCCACCGGCGGAAGTGACTGGTAGTTCCTGTTTTTAGCATCATCCAGTGCGGAGAATGCTAGTGAGACAGACGAACGAGTTCGCGCTGAATATGGAGCGTTCTAAGCCTTTGCCACCTCTTTGTGAAGCTCAGGAAGAAATGATGCGGGCTTTGAGTTCGGAGAAGTACGCTCATCCGAAAGGAAACTACCATCCAGCCGGGAACGAGAGGAGGGGCGCTGGTGCAGACCACTCGAGGCCGAGGCTCATCGCGGCCAGCGTGAGCACTCGCATCGGCTCCTTCTCGATGTCCGCTCGTTTGCTGGGCTTCTGAGCAGAAGGCGCGAGATCCCCGGAGCTCGCCCAGCCCTCACTGCCCGAAGCTAGCAGAGAGCACGTGTCCTCTTCCCCCGACGCGGCCCTGAGATCGACTTCCTCGGAAGACGTGGCGACAGAGAGTGGGCGCTGACCATCGGGAAGCGATGCAGGGGAGGCCGGTGAAGCAGGGCGAACCGGCGAGCTCGGTTGAGCTGGAGGCGGTTCCGGAATCCGCTGGAAACGGCGCTTTTTACAGCGCCACAGCGCAGCAGAGAATGCAGGCTCAGAGAAAAAAGCCAAGCGAGTCCTCAGAGTCACCATTGGCAACAGCTCGAAGTGAGGGCATCTGCCGTCAGCGAGCGTGAGCGCTGCATGATCTTCATGCATGATCTTCGCAGGGCGAACACACACACGCATAAAGAACAGTTGGATATAATAGAATTGAAAGGATATGGGCGCCGGAACGCGCAGCAGGAACGGCAGTGGAAGGCGGCGTTGGCCAGCGGCTTCAGGAATAGCTCTTCCCGCTGAGATGCTATCTGACGGCGCTTGCTTCTTCTCGTGATCCAACGATGCGTGAGCTTCGCTGAAGAGATGAAAAATCAGGTGAGTCAGCCTTTTCGAGCTCCCTTTATAGGGCTAGGCCACACCCATTTCGGCGGGAAGTGGCATGGAGGGCGCGAAGCGCTTTATAACAATTCAAAATTAAGGATAATTTTTTGCTTCAGTATTTCGTGAAAAGAGACTTTTCCCGTAGCGTCTTAGCTAAGACGCAGTACGAGAGAACTCTCGTAAGAGAACCCTCATTCCCTGAAGGAGGGAACGGAGACGTTACATCCCCTTGCCACATTGCTGTTCTGCTGATCGGCCGGGTCACTGGCTCGGCTCCTCAGCGAAGACTTGAATGCAAGTTGCTCGCGTTGCTCCTTATATACCCGCTCTTCGGGGCGGAGCTCGCGATGCAAATCCCACAGACCAAGGTACTTTGTGTACCATTGGCTCGTTTTGTACCACTCGAAGGTGATTGGGCTCTAGGGCGAGATCCCCATTCGTAACGTCTCCGTTCACTCCTTCAGGGAACGAGGGTTACATACGTGACCAAGACGTTACTTTTGATAAATATAATCCATCCTTCCTGAATAAATGTATTAATTTCCTTTAAAATAATGATCGGTATGATTTTTTTATAATTTTTTTTTTTCGAATCATCTCTGATTAAAAAATGTGGCTGTAGTTCATCAAAATATTTGTTATGACACGTAAGAGTTGCTTAATGTTGACTTTTTATCTAAACATTGTCCTATTAAGAAAAAAAAAATTATTTCAAGCAACTGCATGTGCAAACATTTTACATTTGAGACAGTAATAAACTCTAATTCAGATTCACCGTGAGCTACGACATGCGTAATAGGTTTTTCTTTAAGTCTCCTAAATATCCTGGGCATAAATATGCCGCAGACTAGTTGCTGCCCCGAAGGAGAGAGGTTGTAGAAAGCACTTAATTACAGCTAATTAGATATACTAACACGTGCGCATCAGGTGTTGTACACACGGCTCCGGATTAGATGGTGACAGTAGTGTTTATCCCTTCAGAGGATGCTCCATCACACCAGTGTTAATAAATTCAACATTAATAAAGCTCAAAAACATGTTTTTATTAAATAGCCAAAGCTCTTAAAAAGTCAATTTACATAAGTTAATTATTTGAACAGCTTTATTTTTTTATTTTTTTTGCCACAGAATAGCTGAATTTGATTAATAGCTCTTGGAAGGTGAGCTGCATTAAAGAGGCGAGCCGAATGGCGCCCTGGAGAGTGTTCAAATGCACAGGATGTAATGAAGGCATTAATACTGTGGAAACCGGCTGATACAGGAAGTTGTAGCTCAGACATAAGGTGTTTGGAAGTGTGGGCGAGGTGAAAACCCGACGCTTTGTTTTTCCCTGTCAGACGTGAGATGCTGATAGCATTGCTTTCTTGCCTCACCGTCTCCCCCAGAGCAGCAAGAAAACCAACACTACATTATTCTAGCGGTGCTTGCAGGGCTTGTAGTCACTGTCAGCATCATCTGGGACTGTTCTTATTTTCTTCTGTTTGTTTGTTTTTCAGCATTCTGACTTTGGTAACTGCGATGTTCTTTAAAATAGCTGATGTCAAGGAAGACTCCAGATCAAGACGAGCATCACTGTTACTACAGTGTTTAGTGCTTTGGATAAGGCATTTGAACAAACCTTAACAATTAAACTTTGTTGTTAAAGAAGTGTACAATTAGTGTTATTTTCTAAGGCATCAGACATAATAATAAGTAAATAAATAAGAAATAAAACAATAATACATTGTTCATTTATTAAAATCTGTATGTGTGTGAAGACTTCAGATGAAAAAACCTTGTAGTCTGTCTGAGATTTTTTCTGATTTTATTTTACCACTTATATCAGGCTCCTATGTTTAGGATCAGTCATTTCACGTTAATGGCAATGAATAGGTTATTAGTCAGTTATTGAATGCATTATTTTCAAAAATGTCCAACTTGATTGTTTGATAAAAATACTCATTTAATTGATGAAAATATACAGTAATATTATGAAATACTTCATGAAACCTGTATCCTCCTAGTAAAACCTAGCAGCTGCATAAAAAACAAGCTTGCAGCAATGTGCAAACCCCATTAAAATGTAAATATCTGTTTGGTATTTAGTATTAAGTTAGTTTTTTTCTTTTTTAATTTGTGCAATGTGAAAATTATGTATTAACAGTAAAATGACCAAGCATATAGAGTTGGTGATATTTTGACAAAGGCCAGGCCATTTTGGTTTCATTTCTGAACACAGAGCATCACATTAATCACAGGGGCTTTGAAACATGCTGCATTGACTTCTAAACCATGTAGTACTTGGCTTTTAGATGCAAATTTGTTCAAGGTACATTTTATAGCCTGTCTGCTGCACAATCTTGCCAACTCACATTTATGGGTACTTTTTTGGAAGTCTCGCCTTGGCCAACACGTTTAATAAAACTGGCCTGCAGTGAATCACTTGTTGTTTAAATTTTATGCAGCATTGGTCATCTGCAGTGTTGAACTTTGAAACAGCAATTTCGCCAGGCTTGTAAGTTTGTAATATTTTGTAGTACTGACCTGGCACAACAATATGAGGGTCTCAGTTAACACATTTTTAGAAAGAGACCATACAAATACAGCCTAAAGTACACCCCTAATGTAGAAATAGCCAGTTTCTAGACATGACTGACTAAGAGATGCACATACGCAAATGTGAAAAATTGTTAAAATACATTTTCTAAATGGCAGGTAAAATTAATTACAGTGCATGTCAAAATAAATGTACAGTATATAGTTCTAAAAATATAATGAATATCACACACAATAATGAACTGATATTACATAAATGTATGGCAATTATTAATTAATGCCAATTTTTTTATTTTCTTGATTTCTTGAATAAAAAAAAAATTACAAAAAAGAAATAATAATAATAATAATATTATATATATATATATATATATATATATATATATATATATATATATATATATATATATTATTGTTTGTGAATAATGTGCTGCAAAATAATGCTTGGCAATGGTAATGCATTTTTTTTCTAATATATATATATATATATAGAGTTTTTTTTGTAACATATTTCTTCTTTGACGCTTAGTTTCATTTAGTAACATTTTTAGTATAGTTTTGTTTAAAAAAAAAAAAAAAAAATATATATATATATATATATATATATATATATTATTCCAGTTTTTAGTTACAGGATAATAACCCTGGTAAATAATCCTATTTCTGTTATTATATGTTAAATGCTTCTCAATTTGATCCTCATATAGATAGGTTTATTAGTTTTACATCTTAATTCTCCATGCCTAGACAAGTACAAGTACACACTCTGCCCGATCTATTTTATATTCTTGTCTGCTTTATCAAAAGCAATGCTGCGGTTAAAAATAAGACTCTGTCTTTTAAAGACTGTGGCTGACAGTGTATCACGTCTGTGAAGAAATCCATCTTCAGCTGAAGAGAAAAACCTGTGAACATTTTCATGTCTGACAGCGATAGGTCAGAAAAACAATAGAGAGATGCAGTGGAGACAGAAGCGAGATGGGCTCCATCCAAAGAGCTCGGACTGACAGTGGAGTGCTGGTTCATAGCGAGCTGCTCCTCTTGTGCTCCTCTGCTTGTCCAACTCATCTGTCAGGCACTTCATTACACGCCAGTCAGTCTCTCAGTAAGGCTTGGCCTTTTGCAAGCACCTCCAAACACACCTGTGTGGGAGTGAGAGATACAGAGAGAAAGAACCAGAGCCAAAGAGAGACTTTCTTCACTCATGATGCTTAAACACAATCAGGGATATAGGGGCCAAGAGGGCCACGGGACACTCTTAAACTGGCTTCCAAAAGTATTTTGGGTCAAAGACGAGATGTCCCATTGTAGTGTTTGCATCAAATTACATTTACATAAGTGATTTTATATATATAGAAAGCAAATGCAAGTAAAGTGTCTACTGTATTCCATCAGTAGTTTGGAATTATTAGTAGTTTGTAGTTTGGACTATTAAAATGAAACAATGCAGAGCATATTTGCACAGAAAGACTGTAAAAATACTATACTTTAACTAAACATTTTAAAATGTTCAATAATTAACACACACACACACACACACACATATATATATATATATATATATATATATAAACACATAATGAATTTACTGTACATGTTACTACAGTATTTGAATGAAAACAAACAAACAAAAGCTCAGTTTAATGATTTGAGTCCTATAGATAATTTATAAACAGGCAGTCTCTTGGGAGTCTTTGAAAATGTTTCTCCCCAGTACCCCAGACAGAAAGTAAAGGAATCTTTAAGCTGGTAAGCTTAAGGAGGCTTAAAGTCATACAATTAACTGAAGTTGTGATTTTTATTTGAATGTTACTGCATATTAAAACTTGTCACTTTAAACAGCATTTTAACATTTTATTTATCATGTAGATTTCATGAACTCAAATTAATGAAAAAGAAAAAACAAATAAAATAAACCCTTGATATGTTTGTAGTTAAAAAAAATAATCGGTCACACTGAATGAACATTTAAATTAAATTTTGAGTCCAGAATGTTGTTTAAAACTTAAAAAATGTTTGTTTTTTTTCTTGCTAAATTATTTTTTCTTAATGATGTCACTGCGTGAATAGGGCTTGCTTTATTTCAGACACAGCCATGTGATTCAGTATTGTTGCAATCATGTTTTATTTCCCTTCAGTGAATTCAGTTAACAAATGCTATTTCATTATAAAATGAAAAGATGTTTTCCCACTTTCTTTTTTGACAACCACTATTTGGAGAAACATCATAGTTATACAATCAAAAAGTGAGACTTTACTTCTTAATTTGGTTTAATTAACATTAACAAAAATGTTTAATTAATATAATAATAAATAAATGATTGTATTTTCATGAAATTAAAGCATTGTCATTATTATGCATTGATATGCATATCATGGACCATAAATCAAACACTGTTGTCCCACTCTCTGATGTAATTGTGTACTGTGTGTCAATATATAGGTTCACTACATGTATCAGAGGTATTAGTGCAATAAAACAAAACAAGCAGTACTGAAGTCCATTTTAGTTGTGCTGGAGGTATAGATGAGTCTAATTAGGCAGTGGGGGATTTCAAGTGATTGCAGAATAGCTTTGTATAGTCCTGTCGGCGGTGGAGAGGGAGTATAAAGTGGTGTGAAGGGCCACTCGGCACAGCTTTAAGGGTAAGATGTTCCTCTGAGACTCACTGCTCACGAGACTTCATTAAAGCAGCTCGGGCCGCTCAGTTCCTGTGCTGCTGTCGCTGGTGATTTGTTCACAACAAGCCCTGTCTACGTTTAACCGTGCTGTGAAGGCTAGCCTTGAAGGAAGGAATAGCCTGGGTTAAATACAACTCCCAAGATGCTGGGATTACAGTTTTGAGGCTTTGTTTGCAGC
This sequence comes from Carassius carassius, assembly GCF_963082965.1. Lineage (NCBI taxonomy): Eukaryota > Metazoa > Chordata > Actinopteri > Cypriniformes > Cyprinidae > Carassius > Carassius carassius. The sequence goes on along the minus strand of NC_081760.1, from coordinate 14,105,095 downwards.
TTTGAGATCTATACTGCTACATACTGATACTATTACACTGATAAACAAACAAACAAACAAACAAAAAGGTGTAAGATTCACTTTGAGACAGTTTTCACTCACAAAATGCTAGTAATTATCAAGGAAATGTCAAGTATCACATTGAAATAAACGTGAAATTGAAGGAAAAATTTAAATTAAAATCTTAAATTAAAATGTACTCCAAAAAACTTTTACATTTATCTTTTAGCAGATCTTTTAACATATTTTTAGCATTTTTTTTTTCAGTGCCCTCCGTAAGTATTGGAACAGTAAAGACAAAATTGTTCTGTTGAAATCTGTAAATATGTTTAAAAGATGACTATGAGACAAAACTACAGAATGCCACATTTTATTATTGGGTGATTCAACACAAAGATGTTTTACCAGCTAAGAAGATAAGCACTTTTAGAGTTTCATCTCCCTATCTGATGTGAGCATAAGTATTGGAACAGTTGCCTCACAGGTCTTTCTAAGTGTTCAGCTGTGTCCTGTTGCATTCATTCTTCAGATATTAAAAGCAGGGAATCTGTCTTATCAGTTATATCCATTGCTTCTGCTTTCTAAGTATTGCATTCGATGATGACACACACAAACCAGGATGAAGACAAGGAAGCCGACTCTGAAAGAAAAGCAAGAAATTTGGATGCTAAAGAAAAGAGGATGTCAATTAGAACAATAGGAAAAACAAAGGGCATGGAGAAATCAAGAGTTTGGAAACTACCGGCGACATCAGCAATCAACGACGACCTGATCGGCCGAGAAAAACAACAGACAAATCATAAAAGCTGTGAAAATGAACCCTAAAATACATGTCTGTAAAATCACCAACAACCTCCAGAAAGCTGGGGTAATGCTCTGTCAATCTACAGACCGCAGGAGAATTTGACACAGAATTACAGAAGCTACACAGCAAGATGCAAACCTCTGATTAGCACCAAAAATAGAAAGGCAAGATTCTTCACAAATGTGAGCCAGTAGAGTTTTGGAACTGATTTGATGGACCAATGAGACAAAGATTAACCTTTATCTAGGTGATTGGAAAGCAAAAGTGTGGAGAAAAAAGTGAACTACATCCCGTGGTAACTAAGATTTACACAAGCTTCAGTCTGGATCCAGAACACCTGAGAAGAGATGATGCTGACCCCTCAGAGGACCTCAGATGATGCTAACCCTGAATCGACAAACAGAACTACCAAATATTGCTACAAGTGTGATTGCATCATATAATAATTGTTGTTAATAGTGTTCATCATCTGGTTGACTACGTCTTGTATGAATTTTTCTGAAAATTTCTCTCATATGCACATAAACTGACAGTCACCAATGATAAGCTACTACTAAATATTGTAAACACGTAATTTTCTGTAAAGTTGTTTTGCAATGATTTGTTTCGTAAAAAGTGCTATACAATTAACTGGAACTGAATTGAATTTAACTGCAAAAAATCCTAAGCATACAACCTCATCTGTAAAGCTTGGTGGAGGTGGTGTCATGGAATGGGCATGCATGGCTGTCTCTAGAACAGGACCTCTTCATTTTAATGATGACTTAATGTATGATGGCAGTAGCAGAATGAATTTGGAACGGTACAAAATCATCTTGGCCACCAATATTCAAGAAAATTCCACCAAACTCATTAAGAAAGCACTTCATATTGGATCAGGACAATGACCAAAAAACCCTGCCAGCTCAGTCAAGGACTTTATCAGGGCAAATAAATGTAAAGTCTTAGATTGCCCAAATCAATCTCCAGATTTAAATCTGGTTGAACATTAATTTCACCAGCTGAAGAGAAGACTAAAGACAGAAACTCCCCAAAAACAAGCAACAGTTGGAATTGGCTGCAGAAGGCTGGAGAAAAGCATTTCAAGGCATAAGACCAAGAGTCTGGTGACGTATATGGGTTGCAGACTCACTGCAACTGTTCCAATACTTATGCTCACACAATACTTATGCTCACATAGTGGGATAAACTCTAAAATTGCTGTCCTTTTTATTTGGTAAAACATTTATGGGTCGAAAGACCTAATAATACAATGTGACATTCTGTAGTTTTGTTGCATATTCATTTTTTACATATTTGCAAATGTCTTGACTCCACAGCACAGAAAGCAATTTTGTCTAATACTTATGGAGGGCACTGTATATATTCTGTTTTAATTAATTTTTATATCGGATTTATTATCATTTTTTATATCATTATTTACATTTTTTTTCTTTAATGTTTATAGTTTTTTGTCATGTGCTTTTGTCTATTCTATTCCTTTTTTATGTAATATTTTATCCTAGCTCAGTAATGAAAAAATTTACTTAAATTGACTGAAAATGATGGAGCAGGTTTCACATGCACAGCATGTTTCTCTGCCTCTTACTAGCAACAATGTAACTGAGAAATCCATGTTATGTGCTACAGGTATTCAACCTGTAATACTGCTTTAGAGCCAGCGTGAAATGAACGTTTTACTTTTGTAGTGTGAAGAAATGGGATATTTAAAGACATGTAGGTCAGTTCATTATAAGACATGGTTGAAGGGAAAGGGTTGAAAATTAACAAGAAATGATGCTATTACTTAAAATAAATGTTCAAAATGTGAAATATGTCAACATGCTCCACCTGATTGGCTGCAGAGTCTCAAGACTACTTCTAAAATGTGATCAATGTGCGTGTGTGCATTGGTGTGTATGTGTGAGTTCTTGTTTGTTTTTTATTTCTTGAGTGGTTATGAGGCATATGCCGCTGCTTCATCTCGCTGCTGGAATGAGAGTGCTTTGTTTTCATCTGACACCATTGGAACATATTGCAGCTTTAATTCAGCTCTTCTCCAGAGATATGCGAAGAAATGCCAGCCCATTACTCTCTGCCATATTGTAAAATATTTGAAAAAAAGATCCTTCTTATATATTGTGAATGTGAGAAATTGTGAAATTTTATTGATCTGCTCTCTCATGCCTCCAGAGTTCTCACGTAAAGTAGGAGATGTTTCTCCTAAAGTGCCTTTAGAGAATCTTTGCAGAAGTTTAAAGGATTCTCAAGAGAATTGGTGCAAAAAAAAAAAAGTTCCTACAGTACATTAGATGGCAGTAGCTTAGATTTTTGATCTAGGAAGAATTTGTTCTTTTTTTCTAATTGAGATTTCATTATCTTGGCAAATTTGAGCAAAATTTGAGACAATGTTGAGATTCTTCTCAAATCTGAGGATTTATATATGAGATATGTCAAGAGAAACAGGAGTTTAAAGGTCCCATTTTTTGTGCTTTTTTTGAAGCTTTGATTGTGTTTACAGTGTGCAATATAACATGTGTTCATGTTTCGCGTGTAAAAAAACAGTATTTTTCACACAATTCACCTATCTGTATACCGCTGTTTTCACTGTCATAAAAACGGGCTGATGACTTCCTTGTTCTATGAAGTCCCTCCTTCAGAAATACGTAACGAGTTCTGATTGGGCCAGCGGTTCCTGTGTTGTGATTCGACAGCAGCTTAGCGCACACTGCCCTCCTGGAAATGCGATTGGGCTAGTTTTGGACTAGTTTAGAGAAGCAAGTGGGCAGGATTTGTTTTGAAAACATGGCAATCCTGATCTGAACTCACGTGCTGGAGATGTACTTCTAATCAAAGGAGCATTTGTACTAACGAGATGCGCATGGAAATCTCATTAGATTTTTTTGCACAGCCCTACCATCTAGTTAACAAAGCTAAACAGCGTTGCCCTTTGTGTAATAAGTTACAGAAACTATTAAACGCACCAACTTAAATAATAAAATACACTTACCGGTTGTGGTCCATAAACAATGCCTTCTCCAGACAAAGAGGGAACTGCTCCATCTTTCAAGAATAATCTTTGTGTGAATCCGGCATTAAACCGATTGAGATTGAGGAAGCTTTCCTCAGCAAAATGTGCTGCACATAGTTTTATATGTGGATTATGATTTTCGGGAACCGAGTTAAACATAAATTGTAACCATTGATCTCTAAGTACAGCGTCCCTGGGAAGGCCAAACAAAGGCGATTGGACTCAGATGAAAATAACAGCGTTTCGATGACATGGCGACAAACACAAATGCAACTCTTCCTCTTCTCCGTTGGAGCGCAACAAGACCACGCCCCCTTTTTTGTGTATTTCTTTGGCCGGAGGTTAGTCAAAAAATGGTTCTAGTGAGATCTATCTGCAGGAACTAGAGGGATGTAGTCCAAACGGGTCGTTCGATGTAGGCGAATTCTGTTAAATAAAATATCTCGCTTGGCATTGAACTTTGAGCTTTAGAATTTTACAGATATTATTTATACCCTAACAACAACATTACACACTAACTAAAGTTTAAAACATGGGATCACGAAGAATGGGACCTTTTGCTCTTCATTTTATTTGTATTTTGTATTAAAATATTATATAAAAAACAAAAGCATCAGCAACAACATTAATATTAATATTACTACTAGTACTAATTATTATTATCATTATTATTTATAAATAATATAATGTAATATATATATATGTTTTTTAATTAAAACTAGAAGGGTTAAATTATATTCTATTATAATATATAAAATATAATATGAATATAATAAAAATGTTATCCTCTTTTTTATTATTATTGTTTGATGTACTATAGACAAGGTTAAATGAGAATAGACACAAGTATTGTACTGATTTAATGGCTGTCATACTAAACTTAAATAGCTGTCATGCAGATACCATTAATATAATCAATTCAGCCTAACAAAAGGATTGTTTTAAGCCTTTCAAACAGTGTTCAGAGAAGCCCGTCTTTAGTTTCTAGGGGCTTAAACTTTCCATCACTTCTCTGCGACGGATTAAAGCTGGATGCAAGCACGGCTGCAGTGAATTTGACTTTTGTAAGCTTCTGTAAGCATCCATGTGTGAAATACATGAAGTCAGTGGAGAGCCCTCCAGCTCCAGCTCCAGCTCCAGCTCCTCCTAAACTCTCATAAACCGTGGTGCTGACGCTGCTGAGGAAAGCATTTGAGCCATAGGCAGGGATTGGTGAGATGGCCGAGTTTCAATCAGCTCCCTGCCAGTAACAGTAATGCATAGGACAGGAGGATTACTGCAGAAATATACACTTTACAGATGAGAAGATCACAGTAAAGGATAAGTGTAATAGTATCTACTTGAATTTCCATGCTGGTGGACCATCATAGCCATGGTGTTTACCATCAAAATGTTACTGGTTGCACATAAAAAGCTAAAATATTACTACTTTTGTAATGCTTTAATGGTGCCCTTTTTATGTTTGACAGTCTTAGCTACGATCTATCTAACATACATCATAGGTTTTTAGATCAACATGAGGTTGAGTAAATTATGGCAGAATCTGGTCTGGTCGAGACACTGGCCTGAAAAGCACAGCGTATGCTTGTGACCGCCTCAGACGGGGAAATGAAAAAAGACCAAGACTATGGGGTCAGAGAAAGTGTTGTTTCCATGATAAGATCTGAGTGCAGGAGGTCTTCATTATCAGAGCTGTGCTTTAAGGGATTACGGCCTTTGATAAGCTGTCTGTGGATATTGCCGGGTCATGGATAGTCCGTGACAGATCACAGGATGTGCATTTGAAAAGTACTGTTCATCTTCTAAAGAGGCTTAATGGTGTAACACTCATTTGTTTTCATTGATGGAGCGACACCAAACAGTGATCAAGCTGGAAACACAAAGACTGGCAGGAGGGTTAAAGTCTGATTAGCACTGAAAACACTTTCTAATGGCTTGTATTATTCAGAGAGCTTTTTCATAACCAAACACAGTGTATTTTTAACACTCTGGAGTCGATTAACGCATATACGCGTTATGTGTCATTTTCTCCTGATAACCCCGAAAAGAACTTAAATTACACTTACAGTTTTGATCGTACAGATAAGAGCAATACATCAATCGAATCTGTAAAGGGTCTACTTTTTTTTGTATACAGACATAATAACAACAGAACTTTGTGCACTTATAAAAATAAAGATAACAAACAAGGTATGCTGTCTGCAGCCTTTGTCTGCGCTGATCTTCATTTACAAACACATCATTAAAATGAACTGTAACTCTGTGAATACTCAACGAAGAGACATGAGAGATATATCTATAGAAAGCCTGATATGTCTACTGTTAAACTAAACAAGTGCTGCTGAAAACAGATATTCTGTGATAAAGTAATCCATATGAAAACAACGCAATGTCTGTTTTTCACGTCTCCTTTCATTATCTTCTAATGTGACCACGCCCTCGCACTGAATGCGTTATTCAGATTCTAATGTTTCACTGAAGCGCGCGGCTTGAATACGCCCACACAACTGAAGACAATGCAGAGAAACTGCTCTTCAAGTTCTTTTATTTTACTGTTTGCTTCGTGATGAGAGGAATAAGACATAATTCACCCCAAAAAGATGTGATGTGGTTAAGGATTTAAAATTTGTATTTCCTCAGAAAAAAAGAATGAAGCACAAATTCAGCAGAGATCATAAACATGAGTCTCTTTTTATTTATTTATATACTTGTATTAGTTTTCACATAACGTGTAAACATTTTACTAGTCCAAACTATAATTCCTGACTAAATATATAATCAAGTGAAACATTGTGAAATTTCAATAACAATATACAATACTATACCTGTCACGGAGCCTTCACCTCTCTCCGGTCTCATGTGCTCCTTGTCACCTGAGTTCTAGGACTGCAATTCCCATCCTTCCCTTCTGCTATCATTAGTTTCCAGCCCTGTCTGGTTTTCTCATCAGCATCATCATATCCACCTGTTAATCATTATCCCCCCTTTATCTGGACTGCCTGGTTCTGTGTTTCTCTGTGAAGTGTTGTTTTACCACGCTGCATGTTGCTTCGTGCTACCTTAGTGTCTTATGCTCTGTGCATCCTTGGTTTGATACCTGCTTCAATAAAGTCCTGCAGATGGATCCGACTGCCTCTACTTCGTCATTACAGAACACTTCACCACCACAGGATCCAGCAGACTTCCTGAGTGGAGTGGGCGACTGCTCTCTGGTCTGGGGGTCATCATACCTTTCCCTCCTTTAATGTGTTTATGTCTCAATTCAGAGAGGTATTTGAACATCCCGCTGGCGGCAAGGAACCAGGGGAACAACTCCTCACATTAAGTCAAGGTAATTCCACCGCGCCGGATTACACGCTTTCCTTCCGCACCCTGGCAGCGCAGACGGGGTGGACAGAGTCACCGCTTAAACTGCTGTATCGTAGGGGGCTGCAAACGCATCTGCAAGGGGAATTGGCATGTCGCGATGATGGGATGTCCCTCGGAGAACTTATGGAGCTTGCCATTCGCCTCGACAATCTCATCCGCTCTCGACGCCCGCCTCTCACATCCAGCTTTTTCACTCCTCCCCCTTCCGGCACGGATTACGAGCCTATGCAGGTCGGCTTCACACATCTCACCACAGAGGAACGTGAGAGAAGGATGCGGAGTAAATTATGCCTGTACTGTGGCCAAGCCGGTCATCAGAGAGTTTCATGTCCTGTAAGACCCAGATCCAGTGATACCTCTGCGGTGAGTCCTTTGATTAATTCTCCACGTTCTCTCACCCTCGAAGTTTCATTGTATTTTAATGGGAGTAGTTGTGAAACAAGAGCTTTAATTGACTCTGGTGCCGCTGGTAATTTTGTCGATTTGGAGTTTGCCTTGTCTAAAAATATCTCTCTCATTCCTTGTGAGTCTCATGTGGCTGTGGCCACTCTGGATGGACGCCCCCTGGGGACAGGGGAGGTACAATACATCACGCAGCCTCTGACGCTCAACTTCGGGTCTCGTCACACGGAGAGAATTCAGTTGTACTCAATAAACTCACCCCTTCATCCTGTGATTCTGGGATTGCCATGGCTGGAGAAACACAACCCTCTCATTTCCTGGGTCGACAGGAGAATCAATCAATGGTCCCCTTTCTGTCACGCCCACTGCTTGCCTGCTCTCCATGGTCCTGAATCTAGCCACAGTTCCCCCGAGAGAGTGAATCTGCAAGGAGTTCCTGCTGTATATCATGATCTGGCTCAGGCTTTCAGCGAGAGAGAGGCTTCACTTTTACCCCCGCACCGGTCCAGTGACTGCGCCATTGAACTTCTACCTGGAGCCGTTCCCCCGCTCGGCCGTGTGTATCCACTTTCGCAACCGGAGACTGAGGCCATGAGAGCGTATATCGAGGAACAGCTTGCTAAAGGATTTATCACCACTTCCACATCCCCGGCGTCCGCGGGGTTTTTCTTCGTCAAGAAGAAGAACGGGAGTCTTCGGCCCTGCATCGATTTCCGTGGTCTCAATGAGGTAACTGTGAAATATCGATACCCTCTGCCTTTAGTCCCTGCAGCACTGGAGATGCTTCGCTCAGCCCGGTACTTCACCAAATTGGATTTGAGGAACGCTTACAACCTCATTCGCATACGGAGAGGTGACGAGTGGAAGACGGCCTTTTCTACGACTACTGGCCACTATGAGTATCGGGTAATGCCCTTCGGGCTGTCCAATAGTCCTTCTGTGTTCCAGTCTTTCGTTAATTAGGTCTTCCGGGACATGCTGAATCAGAGGGTTATTGTTTATATTGATGATATCTTGATTTTTTCAGAGACTCTCGAAGCTCATGTACGGGACGTGCGTGCAGTTCTCAAACGTTTGATTAAGAATCAGCTCTACGCCAAAACTCAGAAGTGCGAGTTTCATCAGACGCGCATCACCTTCCTGGGATATGTCATCAGCGCTGAGGGGGTTCTCATGGATGACAGCAAGGTCAAGGCCGTGGTGGACTGGCCTCAACATTCTTCTGTGAAGGAGTTACAGCGATTTCTGGGGTTCGCCAACTTTTATCGTAGGTTCATTCGTAACTTCAGTCTCATTGTGGCTCCTCTCACATCTCTTCTCCAGGGCGGGAAGTGCTTCCGATGTTCTTCTGAGTGTACTGCAGCGTTTAATCAGCTGAAAGAGAGATTCACTGCCGCACCCATCCTCCATCATCCAGACCCGGAGAGGGAGTTCGTCGTGGAGGTTGATGCCTCGAACACTGGAGTGGGTGCGATCCTGTCCCAACGTCATGGTAACCCTGCAAGAATGTTTCCCTGTGCCTTTTACTCCCGCAAGTTAAGCTCGGCAGAGCGCAATTATGATGTGGGTGACCGGGAGCTTCTAGCCATGAAGGCTGCCCTGGAGGAATGGAGGGACTGGCTGGAGGGGGCACGTCAACCTTTCACCGTCCTCACAGACCACCGAAACCTTGAATACATCAGGTCTGCCAAGCGTTTGAATGCTCGCCAGGCTCGCTGGTCACTGTTTTTCTCCCGTTTCAATTTCAGGTTCACGTACAGACCTGGGTCCAAGAACGGGAAGGCTGATGCTCTGTCTCGTCAGTTCGAGGATTTCAACGAAATCACCAAGCCAGAACCCATCCTACCTCCTACTCTGATCGTGGCACCTGTGCAGTGGGATATTATCTCTGAGGTCACTGAGGCTCAACAAGCTCTTCCTGTACCGGCCGAGTGTCCTGTGGACCGCCTTTTCGTGCCTCTCGAGCTCCGTGAGCGGGTGCTTCAATGGGTTCACTGCACACCCAGCGCGGGACACCCAGGTATCACTGCTACTGTATAGTTAGTTTCCAACCGCTTCTGGTGGTCCACACTCCGGGCTGATGTTATCAAATTCATCCATCAATATTCCACCTGTAACACTGTCAAATCTTCCCACCTTAAACCTGCCGGTCTCTTACAGCCACTTCCAGTTCCTCAGCGCCCGTGGTCCCACATCGCTGTGGATTTCGTAACGGATTTACCTCCGTCTCAGGGATTCACCACAGTGCTGTCAGTCGTGGATCGCTTCTCCAAGTCCTGTCGTTTCATTCCCCTTAAGGGTCTGCCATGCAGACTGTGGAGGAACTTCTCAATCACGTATTTCGTCTGTTTGGTCTCCCCGAGGACATTGTCTCCGACCGTGGCCCTCAGTTCACTTCCCGTGTATGGAGGGGACTTTGCTCCAAACTCAATATCAACATCAGCCTCACCTCTGGATACCACCCGCAGTCTAACGGTCAGGCTGAACGGGCGAACCAGGACCTCATTCGGTTTCTACGGACATACTGTTACGAGAACCAACAGGACTGGAGCCGATTCTTGGTTTGGGCGGAGTACGCCCAAAATTCCCTGGTAAAGCCTGCCACTGGTCTAACGCCCTTCCAATGTGTCTTAGGTTTCCAACCCCCTCTCTTCCCGTGGTCAGGAGAGCCGTCAGACCTCCCTGCAGTGGATACGTGGTTGCAACGCAGCGAGGCCACTTGGAATACCGCTCATGTCCATCTGCGACGTGCCATCCCCCACTTTCAACTTCATGCGGATCGTAGGAGACGTGAGGGTCCGCGGTATAGGCCTGGACAGTGGGTGTGGCTCTCCACCCGTGATCTGCGTTTAAGGCTCCCAAGCAAGAAGTTGTCCCCTCGCTTCATTGGGCCCTTCAAGATTCTTCGACAGATCACTCCGGTCTCATTTCGTTTGGCTCTCCCAGCACATTATAGAATCTCACCCACCTTTCATATGTGTCTTTTCAGACCCGCTGCCCCTCCCAGGAGAGAGGAGGCTCAGGAGGGGATTGGTTCCGTGCAGTCTCCCCCAATTGAGGTCGGAGGCGAGGAGGCATACCGGGTACGAGACATCCTGGACTCCAGACGTCGCGGCGGGGTACTGCAATACTTGATTGACTGGGAGGGCTATGGCCCTGAGGAACGTTCCTGGGTCAGGTCTCAGGACGTCCTGGACCCTGCTCTTCTTACCACCTACCATCACACTCACCCAGATCGTCCCGCTCCAAGACCCCGTGGAAGACCCCGCCGTCGTTCAGGTCCTCGCTTCCGGAGCCGCTCGCAGGGTGGGGGCTCTGTCACGGAGCGCGCGCCTGTCACTGAGCGCGCGCCTTCACCTCTCTCCAGTCTCATGCGCTCCTTGTCACCTGAGTTCTAGGACTGCAATTCCCATCCTTCCCTTCTGCTATCATTAGTTTCCAGCCCTGTCTGGTTTTTTCATCAGCATCATCATATCCACCTGTTAATCATTATCCCCCCTTTATCTGGACTGCCTGGTTCTGTGTTTCTCTGTGAAGTGTTGTTTTACCACGCTGCATGTTGCTTCGTGCTACCTTAGTGTCTTATGCTCTGTGCATCCTTGGTTTGATACCTGCTTCAATAAAGTCCTGCAGATGGATCCGACTGCCTCTACTTCGTCATTACAATACCATTCAAAAGCTTGATGTAAATAATATAAATGTAACAAATAAATGTAACTGTAACAAACATAACAAACAATGCTGTTCTTTCAATTTATCCCCCCTAAAAGAAACTGAAAAAAAAAATATATATTTGCAGCTCTTTTCAACATTAATAATAATAATAATAATAATAATAATAATAATAATAATAATAAATGTTTTTTGTAGAAAATAAGATTACATTTTTTTGTAGAAAATAAGTATTTCTGAAGGATTGTGTTACTGGAGAAATGATGCAAAAAAATTAGTATGAAAGTCAGCTTTGATTGTTCCTAATAAACTGTTTATCTGCACTCGCAAGTAGATATTAAATTATGTTGTGGGATAATTAAATATATTCTAAATAAACTACAAACATAAAATTATATAGATTTATTTTGTCCTCACATTATTTCTTGTAACTCTTCCCTCTCAGTGACACAAGCTGACTTAAAGGCTCATTATGCAGCTCATTATGCAGGCCTTTGTCTTCTCAGGTGTAAATCACAATGATATTCATGATAGTTGACGCCTACTCGCATATGACTTTTACCAACAAAAAGTGTCTTAGAAAATTGCTCACATATTATTATAGTCAAGTTTGTGCTGATTACAGTGAGAGTAGACTTTAGCCATTTAGATGTGTATAAGAAACTGAAAAAAGCACAAATGCCAGGGCATGACAAAACTTCTCCAGGCCCCAAAAATACCCTTAGATTCCAGAGGGTTAATTGAATGACTGATATCTACAGGTGCTCAGACATGCTGCTGAAACTTGTTGTAGTGTCTCAATAACTGTTTTTAGTGGGTATTGTTATCATTGTGGTTAAATTTCTCTGTTTTGTAGAGTAAATTAGTATAAAGTATAAAAGATTTCTGTATACAGTTCTGGCCATTGAAAAGCCTTACTATGTCATTAAATTGTGACTGTGTTGTTCAAACTCTATGAGGCTGAATTTACTGAAAGAAAGAAAATTAGCTTTCCGGTTGATAGGAACCAAATTATTCAAACAATGCGTATCTTCCTTGTTCCACATGCTTCCCTTTTCCTTGTAAATCTTGTTTGATTTGTTTGCTGTAGAAGATCTGAAAGTAAGCCATTTAATCAAATGAAAAACATGTAAAAAAAAAATCTAGTTTTATTAGTTATTATCTTTGGCCGAGCAGTTAGAAAACAATGAACGTCTGGAAGCAAGTGTCAAAAACATCAGGGGAAAGACAAATATTTCAGTGGCTTCATCCTGAAGAGTTTCTTCCAGCCTTGGATTGAAAAGTCACAGTATTTTTCAAAACACCTTTGATTTGCGGCGTCTTTTCCCTTCAAGAGCTCTTTGTAGTGTCCTGTGGGGCTCGACTGTATCTAAACCCCCTGGAAAGGCACTATGGAGAAGATCTGAAGGATGTGCAAGTAATCTAGAACAAGTTTCAAGCTCTCAAACAACACAAGGTGTCAGCTACACAAATAAAGCTCCCCGTGGGATGTCTTTATTGTTGTTTACATAAGAAAATCATTACACACATGACAAAATTTGGCATCAGTCGTGCCCAGGGGAGGTTCATCAGGAAGTATATATGTTGCTAAAAAACAAACAGATGACTGAAATTACTGTGGAAATGCATCCAAGGTCGCTTTTCTGAAAGCTCTTGGCACCCTACATATTTCAAGACAGCAGGAGGGGTGAAAGTTTGAGAGTCTAAATTAAACCCAAGGGTCAGTTCAGAGTCTGAATGATGTTTTTTTTTTTTTTTTTGATCAAACGACATTGTTAATAATTAACCAGGAAGAGGAATCTGACTTCACGAAAAGTATTTTTTAGTTTTCAATGAGAAAATAATAAATACAATTTATGATGGAACTTGATTACATTTTATTCCCTCCTTTGGGAATTGACTGAATTGTGAAAAGAGTGAATATCACATTATTAAAATTACATTTAAATAATGTATTGGTTAATTAAATTGATTAGATATATTGCACTATCATCTCTTATTTTGTGTCTTTGTCAGTTTGAGAGTCTTAAGACAGACATTTTTATAGCAGTTTGATTCAAACTTCAGAAAATGTGATTGAGTTGACAAGCTTAATACAATTTTGTGAATCAATTCAAAACCACGATTTAATGATTCTTTAGTGTCATCGTTCAAAAATGTTCACATATGTCTCTGTGTGTCATTTTCAGTGATGTGTACACTACAGTTTAATAGGTCGGGAGCAAGGATTGCAAGGGTTAGCAAGGATGTATTAAAAGTAACAGTAAAGACATTTATAATTTTATATGATTTCTCTTTCAAATAAACACTGTTCCTTTGAGCTTTCGAAAAATTCTTAAAATATCTATATCATGCTATTCACAAAAATATGAAGCACCACAGCTGTTCAACATTGTTAATACAAATCAGCATATCAGAATGATTTCTGAAGGATCATGTGACACTAAAGAATGGTGTAAAGGTCTTTGCAATTTTCGTATGCGTTTTTTTCTTTTCTTTTTTTTTCGTATTTTTCATCCTTTCCTATTAAAATGCTTGCTACGGATGCAAAAACGAAGAAAATTGAACCTGATGCGTTTTTTTTTTTAATGACGGACGAAGTGTGTAAACATGACTACTTGAACACTACTTGTAAACACTACTTGAGGTCATATTTATTTTTTAACATGCAAAAATTTTGGAACTAATCCTTTGGACTCAATGTGCAGTGGCACTAACATTGCTAAAAATTCAGATTTGCATCAGAAATAAGACAATACATTCAAACAGAAAAGTTATTTTAAATCACAATAAATTTAAATTTTATGTTTGATCATATAAATGCAGCCTTAGTGAGAATAAAAGCTTCCCAAACTTTTTAACAGTAGTGTATTAGGACAGTAAACAGGTTTTGATTTTATAGTGATGTTAGACACAGCTTTTATGATTTGCCACAAAATAACATTTCACCATTCGTGTTCTGTCCTGGAGTTCATTACAGACACTCGCAGCCTAATAAGAATTCCCAGCAGCTCTTCTCGATGTTTGCTACTTTAGTTCAAGGTCTGTTTCAGACGACTGTTGATGTAAAAGCTTATTTTGACAGATGCAATACCTCTTGAACTCTCGACAAATTGGATAACAAGCCGTGCTGAAGCGTATCGAGGAAGTCACTGTGCTTCAAAACAAACCAGCGGCCGAAAAATAGCGTATTGCATGTTTCCATTTATTTTTCGTTTTTTTTATTTCTGTCTGTATTTTAATTTTATTTTTTCAGCAAAAACACATTTGTCACAAAATTTCAGAGCCATCAGAGTCTATCCACAGTGTATTGCACAGCGGATTTTTTTGACAGAAAGAATGTTGTTCTTTTCCTCTTGAAATTACTCTGCTCTTACAAAATATTTAGCATAGAAAATGAAGCCCACTGTCCGTGAAATAATCAAAATCTAACAGACAGTTGCCTCAGATGGAGGAGTCACACACCATTACGTCTGTGAAGCCTGCTGGGATGGAGGTGAGCTGGTGTGCTGGGATGAGGGAAGAGTAATGCCGGCTCATTCGTCACACTAATGCATAGGGAATTCAACTAATATTTAAACAATGGAAGCTCTGACAAGCCCCACTCCAGCAGAAACCAATCCATTCATGATATCACAGCCACTCAAATGTACATCAAGACCAGAGAAAATAAGAATTGGAGTTGGCTTTCTGGATAATAGCAGTATTTGATCATAGAAAGGACTAATAAGATTGATAATATTATATAATATTAATTAAAAATCTACACCCCGTACTACTACATCAGTTCTACTTCCGCAGAAATTGCGTTTGAATTTTAAGGCATTCTAAATTCAGTTCATGAAGCTAACTTAAAGTAAAAGGTAAAGGAATTGTAATTAATTTGTAAATGAATTGATTCATTAATAATAATAATAAATGCATCCGCTCAGAGCCACTTACATACAATTTCATTATCTATAGATAAGTCACAAACTTTGAAACTCTTTTTCAAAATCTTTGAAAAGTATGTTGTTGATGATGAAACATACTGACATGATCATTATACTGGGCACATTCAGTCATCATTATGACAACAGTGATGTAGTCCAACAGAGTCTGAGGTCTTATTCTCCATGGTTCAGTTCTGCTCATGATTGTGGAGAGCACAGTGTGATGCAGCAGGCTTTTAGCGGCCAGTCGAGTCGACAACTGAGTCGCGCTAGCTTGTTACGGTGAGAGCAGGTCAGACAGGGTGGTATGGTCAGGGCAGAGTGATGGACGGATGCCTCGGGCTCTTCCTGAGCAAACTCCAGCCACCAGCTGCTATCTGTAAAACTGTGGCATGCTCCAGTTAGCATCTGTGCATTTGCAGTAGACCAGCCGCTTTACCTTCCTATTGCTCTTCCATTCCCAGATTTCCCCCCCAAAATTAGTCTGATTATAGATGGATGCGTTGTAGTTTATTTATTTATTTTTTTATTATCCTTTCTAACTAACCAGATATGATAACCAATTTCAACAAACATGAAGGGTATTTAGGTTAAAAGTGCAAAAAAGCAACTTTTACTTCTACTTTTACAATAGTCTCAGATTAAAAGTGGAATAAGTGATATTTTTATTCGAGTTTTGTAAAAAATTAAAATCTTTAATTTGAATAATTATGCATAATTATTCTCTGATACATACATTTTCTCAGCCAATTAGAACTGTTTCACTACTGTATATCGACATTAAGAATAAAATGTATATTTGTATTTCATTATTTGACATCTTTACTTTGAATTGATATAATAATATATGTATTATGTATTGAATATATTATATATTTATAAATGATATTTATATATGAGATTTTTTTCTTTTAATTGACATCATAATCCATATTAATGTAACCAATTAATTAATTAATTAATTAATTATACATTGAATTCATATGGATTATTATATTAATTCAAAGTAAAATGGAATAGATACATATTCCATACAATTAAACGTATTTTATATATTTGTGTGTGCCTGGCTAAAATAAATAAATTAAAAAAAAATAATAATTAAAAAAATTAATAATAAGCTGTCTGTATTTAAATATTTAAATAAGCTAATACTTAGCACTGAATAATTTTTGCACTGATTAATATGTTTCAGGTATGTTGTATGTTTGGTAACAATTCTATTGATCCTAACTGGTGCATTGTGTAGCTTTTTATTCCTCAATCAACTGTGTGTGTGTACTGTATGTATGTACTGTATGTCAAATAGATGATTATTAATTCAGCTTCCTTGTAACTTTGTAACTCAGTTACAATTAAATTATAATTTAAGACATTATCAATTCAGTTCTGATTGCTACAAATTAATGATGTACTATTGGAATTTTTAGAATATCACTCCTGACATTCAGTCACAAAATAAGAATAATAATGTTTTACTTCCACATGAAGTGGTTTTAATAGCCTGCATGTATCATTGTGGACACCTGTGTTCCTGGCTAACAGCATATTCCTCCACTGACATTTAGCAGAAACAGTTCCACCTGCAAGGAGTATGTGACCCTTATTAGCGGTGGAGGGGCTTTGAGCAGGGAACTGTAAAAATGCTCATAAGGCTGTTAATGTATATTAAATGGACTTTAAATTACAGCAGGGACGAGTGCCTGTATGTATGAAGAGCATCTTTCAATGGAGAAAGCTTTGGTTATCGGAAAGTTGGATGGATTGCTGCCATCTGTCTGTTTTGTAAAAGCTGTGGATCTGTGGCTCATGGAATACTTTGCTCGAGAGCCTATTTTCATTACAGCACAAGGTGTAAAAGCTGCTGATATCATGGAGTTTGAGGTTTATCATCTCAGGATTATTGAAGAGTAATCGTCTATAAAAAACAAAAAAACAAAACAAAAAAAAAAACATACATTATTTAAGCAACACTAACATTGAAATTATAAAAAGTTTCTGTATCTCTTTCAGTGTGCCTTCACTTTTACTCAGGGAAATCCCAGATATATGTGGGCAACTTAGAAGTGGTTGCCAAAACAGGAAGTTATTTGGAAGTTGAAATGAAGCCTTCATCGGCCTCACAGAGCTGCAGCATGTGGTGGCATTTAGTTTAAGAAATTTTCTTCAACATCTTGTATGGACAAATTCAATTTGGGTCTCGAGTCCCAGATGAAATTGAGGAAAGTGGGATATGGAGTAAAGGTTCATGGGGGCAAAGATCATGTATTATGGCTTCTTTCCCACTTGCTGTAATCTGCGTCAAGTTAGCAAGTCCACATGGAATCAACAAATACAATCTGAGTTCTATTTAAAAAATGTCCTGGCTCTTACAAGCTTTACAATAGTAGTGAATGAAGGTTTGAGATTTTTAAGCAAATTAAAGTGCATCCTTCCATTATGAAAAGTGTTCCACATGTTTCCGGGGTGTTAATAAAGGCCTTCTTAAGCGAATCAATAAGTTTGTGTAAGAAAAATATCCATAGTTAAAGGTACAATTTGTAAGATATTTGCAGTAAAATATCCAAAAACCACTAGGCTAGTGTTATATATTTTGTACAGCTGATTACTAACAATATCTCTAATGTTTTCAACTACTTGTAAATCATGAGAAAATTCCCATTCTAAACAGTGACACGGGGCAGTGCAGTCGCCTGTCAATGACGTTAGTTCTTCTTCTTCTTCTTAGTTTTATGGCAGATTGCAACCATGGCTTATAGGTGCATACCGCCACCTACTGTATCGTACGTAGAAACCACATGACAACAGTGTTGTGGACAAATGCGGAAGTAGCTTCGCGACAAACTTCAACTAGAAAGAGATGCCGATCTTGCTTGTGTATTACTCGACATGTGAGTTGTTTTGATTCATATCTTTACAGAAAACGTATGCTATTATAACAATCAACAAGATTAGCATAATGGGGCATACACGCCAAACGCGGGGGATCGCATCTCTAGACTTGCGCGAGGACACGTCTGATCCATAGTCTGATCGCGTCTTTGCATTGACTTTGTATGTAATCTACTCATGCAAATCGTTGAACTCGCGTTAAATCCATAATTTATGTTTCCGTCTGAGTTGATGGCCATCAGCGGTTGGGTAGAAGACAACAAATCCCATCATTCCACGCTCCTTATTAGGGTCATCAAACCGCGCGATTATTATTGTTTTGATAATGCGCCCTCTAGTGGCAGGTCCTACAACCTGTACCTTTAAAACTTTATTAACGGTAATCTCTAGCTTCTGCTAACTGTTGTATGCACGTACACGAGAGAGTGGCGTTACAGCTGATGATCTAGGACATAGGTTAAACGTAAGCTCAAACTTTGCCTGAAAGAAGAAAGTCATATACACCTAGGATAGCTGGAGGGTGAGTAAATTATGGGGAGTAAATAACTATCCCTTTAAATCAAGTACAGTTTAAAATCTTACAAAAGTGAGTAAATAATGACAGAATGTTAATTTTAGGATGAATTATTCCTTTGGTTCAATTAGACTGAATCAATTACTTAGATTTTCCTCCTCAAAAGCGACAAGTACATGCAGACTCATTCTTGGCCAGGACCCAGCTGGATCTCTGCATCTAACTTGGCTTGAAGGGATAATTAAGCAGCATTTGGTCTGAAAACTCATTCATTATGCAGTATGAGGCTGATGTGTTCATTAGATGGTGTTATTATTATTTTAAAGGGTAACCCGGCCGTGACAACAGAAGCAGCTTGAAGGTCTTTAATCATGTTTGTTGGTTTGGTTGGAGGTGGTCTGGCAAGCATTTAAAGAACTTGGGACCCGAAACGGTCTGTCTTCGTCTTCCAAGATCTTTAATGTTTGCTTTGGCTCCTCTGAAGATCCTTTGTGTGTTGAGGTGGGGCATTTCAGTGTGACACACTCCTATATTCACTTTCACTTTCATATTAGTTTGGCAAAGCTGATGATGACAGACTAGATGAAGATAAAGGCTACAAAGACCGGTCTCATATCAGAAACCATTCTGTGGGATGAGTTTGGATCGAGATGTATTATGTTACTTGTTGAGCTCCTGTTAAGTCAATTACTGTGTCTCATTCCTCTCCTTGGTTCTCTATGATGTGATTTAGGATGTCATGAATGGATTTTTTTTTTTTTTATTACTTTTGAGAATCTTCATTTCAGGAGTTAAATGGTACAGTATGGTAACTGATTATGCCTTTGTGAAATATGATATTGTATAATCCAATATGTATCATGAAAAAAAAAATGAAATGCTGGTAAATTTTAATTACAATTAAATAAAAAAAATATGATAATAATAATGAAAGTTTCATGAAATCCTATTAATTTTTTTAAAGAATATAAAGCAATTGTTTTCAAAATGTTTATTTTAATTGTTTTATTAAAATAATTATTCAATAAAACCATGAAATGCTAGTTAATAATGCATATATTATATAATCAAATAAAATAATTGTAAATACTAATGATAAATATAATATTTAATCAAATAAATTTTTTATTAAAACTTATTCCCTTAACTCATGAAATTCTAGTATAACAAAACAAATGGAATATAATCAAATAAAAAGTAATATGACATCTTATAAAAAAATATATATAAAATATATTTGTAATATTTTATCAAAATAATTTAATAAAATCATGAAATGCTAGTTAATGTTAAATAATATATTACTGTATATAATCAAAATATTTTTTATTTAAATCAAATTATGGTAAATTGTAAATATATTGTTAGAGTAATGATATGTTAGCTTCAGCATCTTTTTAATGTTGTTTTCTTTTCTCCCTTTGGTTATTTCATTGTTATTGTTATTATTATCATTATTTTATTTTCAATAAAAGGCAATTACATTTGTAAGTATTTTAAGTAAACCTTAGAATGCAAGATTTAGGATATGTCCAGTATGTAAATTGTCACGAGCTGGGCTAGAACTCGGGTCTCTGGTGTGGTGGTTGAGAGATCTGTAAATACAGAGCTGGTAGCACGCAGCCTGGACTCAAAAAGTGTCAAACAAAGGGAAAGACTCAGCTAAAATACTCTAAAGCTTGGTTCACATGGGACGATTTTAAAATTGTCGGCCGATTTTCCAAACCTGAGAGACCCCACACATGGCGATAAAAAAATCACGGGTCTAACAGTTTTGGTCGTACAGTGTGTGGTGTGCAGCCACACGGCAAAATCAACACATCACACACGAACCGATTTGGCTCCTGAGCATTCCCAGGTCAGACGGGAAATCTCGCAAAATCCCTCGAGATCAAACGTGACTTCAGAGTAAACATTCATGGCGGACGAAGAGGATGCAGTGGCCATAGTTTGTGCTTTGTTTTTAACCGAAAAAAAAACAGAAGAAGAAAAACAAGAAACCGGACTTTCTGGTGCGCCATACCGCCGGCTGTTTTGATTTTGTTTCCCGGTACTTCCTCGCCGCCTCGTCACCTCGCTTTCTGATTGGCTACACGCCACAGTCCACAGGCTGCGTGATCGTTTGTCCTCGGGGGACACCACACACGAGAAGAAATCAGGCCAAATAAATCCAACATGTTGGATATCCCCGATTCGAGATCGGAGCGGTCCCGGCGTCCTTCCGAGCAGAGGAGAGCAGTCTTAACACACCACACACGGCAGGAATATCTGATCAGATTATTTTACGATAATCGGAGCATCCTTAAGATTGTCGGAAGGGGTGAATCGGGGCTAAAATCGGCCTAATTATCCTGCCGTGTGAACCAGGCTTTAGAGAAACAAGGCACAGGTGACCTGGATAACGCTAACAAGAGTAGACAATAGTGATGTGTCGTTCTTGAACGATTCGTTCATTTTGAACGAATCTTTAATGTGACTCGGGAAGAACGAGTCGTCTCGGGGAGTGATTCGTTCAGTCGCGCATGCGCATTATTTTATAGGTTCTGTTCTAGTAGTAGTGATTCACCTGTCAGTCAATGCAGTCTTGAGCCGGAAAGAGAATTGATTAGTTCATAGTTCGGGTCTATCGGGTTTTTGACTCGTTCCTTAATCACGTGACAGCCCCATACACTTACCCAATGCAGTCTGAGCCGGAAAGAGAATTGATTAGTTCATAGTTCGGGTCTATCGGGTTTTTGACTCGTTCCTTAATCACGTGACAACCACATACGCTAAAACCAATGCAGGCTGAGCCGGAAAGAGAATTGATTAGTTCATAGTTCGGGTCTTTCGGGTTTTTGACTCGTTCCTTAATCACGTGACAGCCCCTAACGCTAAAACCAATGCAGTATGAGCCGGAAAGAGAATTGATTAGTTCATCTCATGAGTCTTCGGGTCGAGTCATTCCTTAATCACGTGACAGACCCATACGCTAAAACCATAGACAGTAAAAGAATGCAGCATTGAGCCGGAAAGATAATTGATTAGTTCATCTTTCGGTTCTTCTGGTTGTTCGTTCTTTCGTCCCGTGATGTGACAACATTGGCTAGAGTAATTATAAAATCAGATTGTCTGTATAAACCATACTTTTGTAACATATGACACTTTATAAACATTAAAAAACACTGTGTACATACTTTTGAATTGTTGTTTATTGTTTATTTTTATGCCAGAAAAGCTTTGTAACAAAGAGGACAACTATTCCAAAATAAATCAAAATAATAAAAAAGTAAATAATTAAAAATAAAATTAAAATTAAAAGATAACAAAGCCACAGGGTCTAATAACCTTAACAAATGAACTTTAAAAGTACAATATAAAAAAAGAAAAAAAAAAAGAAAAACTAAATATTGCACAACAAGCTTTGCTTTTTTATATAATAATTTAAAATGAATACGTTTTAAAATAAATAACACTTTTGTGCCAAAATAAAAACTTTATATCAAAGAGGATAACTATTCCACAAATAATTTTAAACCATTTAAATAAAAATAAATGAAAATTAAGAGATACTAAAGCTACGGAGCCTTATAACAATAACAAATTACCTTTAAAATCACAACAACAACAAAAATATTGCACAACAAGCTAGTCTTTTTCTAAATAAATAAAAATAAATAAGCTTTAAAATAAATAACACACTGTGGCTATATTTTTAGGACTTGCTTTAAGGCATGTTTGCATAAAAAAAAAAAACAAGGTCCCTGACCTTGGATGGGCTGAGTCTGTTTCTTCTATCTGAAATAATCTGCCCAGTTTTAGAAAAAAATATTTTAGATGGCACAGATGTGGCCACAATGCAAAGTCTTGTCTTTGTGACTTCAGAAAGGCTTTTGTATACTGGTGAACATCTCCTCCACCAGGCCAGAGGGTCTGATGTGCGGGGTAAGAGTGGCTCTGCAAGGTAGGCCTGCACCTTTATAGCATCTGAGGTCTTAGAAGAGGTAGCAGAAGGCCTCAAGCTTGCTACCCTCTCGTCAAAGTCTTCCCAAAACATGGCCCCTGCACTGGCAGTCGCACCAGGATCTGAAGTATCCTCCTCACTTTGAGCTGGGTTAAAACTGTTAAAGCTGAAGTTATCATAACCTTAATGTTTTAAACTAACATTAATTCAAATTCAAAATGTTATTTGCTTTTAATGTATATGTCATTATGTCCTTTTTTGAGCAATCTTTTTATACATATATTACACCAATATGTCAAGTCTGCCTAGGAAAAGCAATTATTATACCAGCAAACTCAAAATTGGAGTAAAAATGAACAAACTAGTCTATAAATACTTTTTATTGTAAGCTTGGATTATTATATTATTATATAGCCTAGTGTTTATTAACCGATAGACAGTCAAAAAGACAAATTAATCAATATTTTATTTATAACAGGGTTTTAATTATTTATAAAATAATAACAAACCACAGATCCTCAACAAACAGTAACAAAAACACAGTGACAGAAAATGTCAGAAATAGTCTGTCACGTGATTAAGGAACGAGTCAAACTCGACCCGAGACCCGAAAGACTCATGAGATGAACTAATCAATTCTCTTTCCGGCTCAAGACTGCGTTAGTTTTGCGTATGGGGCTGTCACGTGATTAAGAAACGAGTCAAACTCGACCCGAGACCCGAAAGACTCATGAGATGAACTAATCAATTCTCTTTCCGGCTCAAGACTGCGTTAGTTTTGCGTATGGGGCTGTCACGTGATTAAGGAACGAGTCAAACTCGACCCGAGACCCGAAAGACTCATGAGATGAACTAATCAATTCTCTTTCCGGCTCAAGACTGCGTTAGTTTTGCGTATGGTGCTGTCACGTGATTAAGGAATGACTTAAACCCGAGGACTTCTTGTCAGATGAGAGGTGAGGTGAGCTAATCACAGACTAAAGACCCAGGTAAAGAATGATTTTTTTTTCTGTATCTTGTAGCATTTTAGTTTTGTATTGTTTTTAGTGTGATCAACGTTTGCGTAAGTACTAGATGTGTTGGGGAAGTAACACGTAACATTTCCATTACATTTTGCTAAAATGAACGAAATGACTCGAAAAAAGATTCGTTCATTTTGCTGAACGAGACTCAAAAGTCCGAGTTGGTAAAATGATCCGAACTTCCCATCACTAGTAGACAAAGAAGAACTAAGACAGAAGGGAACACAGGGGACATCTAGAGGCACAGAGACAAACTACAGGAGGTCAAATGCTGACAGTAAATATAGTGATCTGCCCAAACTTTTATTTATTTATTCATTTATTATTTGCAGTACATTCTTTGAAATATAAGGGGACAGATACATTGTACTGATTTTGACAATGGGACAGCTCTGTATTGTCCAGCTCCCTGCAGTGCATATACTACTAAACAAGAGAGAAGAGTGAGACAGAAACGGCAGAACGTCTAGAACAAAACAGGCTGGTCTGTGTTTTCTCTTCTTCTAATAATCAAGATGTCCTGATCAACTGCACAGTAAAGCAACACATCACTTTTATTGGTTGCTTTGCTTCTGTTTTTATTGCATCAGCTTTGTTCACACTGGAAATCTAATTTTCCCCAAACCCTAGATTGCATAGTTGTGTTTTAGCCATTAATATATTTATTTATTTTTCTGTAGAAAGACACACATATAAAGCGATGAAAGCCAATATATTATTAAATGTCACTGATGTGCATTTACTGATGTTCCAAATTTATAAAGGAAAGAAATAGTTATAATATCTATTGCACATAGACAGGTGTGTTCTGTAAAATTATGTACAAAAATATAGATACATTTCTAGTTTCAACATTATTTGTTCTTCAAATAATTCTCTATACAAGAAAAAAATATCAGCTGCATGCAAAGTGACCCACATTTAGTTTTTGACCACTGAAAATGTGAACAATTTACCAATTAGCTCATGAAGCTGCTTTGAGATCTCCATATCTCTGGGACTAACCATTGAGGGCCTTTAAAATGAAGATACCAAAAGGAAAGTATCTAAATGGATAGTAAGATATATTTAATTCTTCTTGAGTTACAGGCATGTTTGGCCACCATTGACATATAATGAAACAAAGAATCCTGAAGTTAACAGATTAATACTAATAGACCTATCAATCTCTGTGTAAAAAATAAAAATAAGGATGCTGTCAGTGTTCTAAAGTCATTTTTACAACCCAATAAACTGTCTCCAAATCTCAGGTAAAAACTGTCATTTTGACCCTCCTCTGTAAAATCCAACCCGATCTCACGGCAATTCGTACATATTTTACGAGGTGGCTTATTCGTACGAATTCGTACGACCACACTCGTACAAATTCATAAGATTTTTGCCAAATCGTACGTATTTTACGAGTTGCACAATTCGTATGAATTTGTACGAATGACCTACCCCTAACCCCGCCCCTAAACCTAACCGTCACTGGGGTTTAGACAAATCGTATAAAATTGTAAGAGTGAGGTCGTACAAATTCGTATGAATAAGCCACCTCGTAAAATACGTAGGAATTGGTCGTGAGATAGCGTTGGTAAAATCAGATTACTCAGTAAATACACATATGTGACATTTCATATTTTGGCTTTCATCAAGTTTCGGAAATTTGGTTGATTTTACACTTAATGACCCAGTAGGGTGACACAAGTAAAAACATGATTATGTCAAAATAAACAATAAATAATATATAATTTATTTTAGTAGTGAAACTGACCAGATCGATGCTTCTGCTGAAATCCAGCTTGCTGATTTTCTCCTAATAATGCGGTAATGGAGCACCTGAGCAAGATGTCTGATCTATAAATTTCATTTTACATCCCAACATGTGTCCCAGTCCCAAGTTTGGTTTAGCAGTGCTGGATAAGGCTGGACTACAAGCACTGCTTGTGAAGTCACTGATGTGGAGCTGCTTTTGATGAGCATGTATCTGATGGCGGATCGATTGGCTGCAGAACTCACAGCACTATCGAATGTGGCTCCTGCGATGTGTAAAAGCAGCCTGCAGTTGATTAGTTGTGGAATTAGCAGAGAGCTCAGGTTTCACTCTCTCGGCCCACAATGGATGACGGAAATCTCTTTGCGGTTCTTAAATGAGTCGGAGTGCTCTCTGGTTTTCGCCATCCCATCATTCTCTCCAGGGCCACACTACATGATAAATGACTTATTGGGTGGCCACTGACAAAAGTCTCCACACACCAGCCAGGCAATAAACAACAATGATTATTGATTTTTCTATGCTCCACAAAATGAACCAAAATGACATGTGGTTTGTTGGGACTGGCTTCAGGTGCTGCAAACGGTATGGGCTATCAAAGAGAGTTGCACAGCATTTCTGTCGGCTGTAAATTAGGCTTGTGCCGTTTTCGCAAGGTGCTTGAGGTGAGCGTGCTGGCAGAGAGGCTCTCAACGGGCCGTGGGACCCACCATATGGCAGCGGCCATATGCAGGAGATCCCTGTGGCCAGGTAGACTAATGAATACCATGGAGAGTAGCTCCAAGTTTTTTTGGCCTGACTTTGTTCGCTGGGCATAATCAGATCCCATGCCTGGTTTTGCCGCAGTATGAAATCTCTATCCTGCTATAATTTTCAGAGTAGTGTCAAATAACATATTGTTCACAGTGGGTTTGCACAGTTCATGATCAAATCAATTCCCATGACATTTTCCACTTATCCAGGGAAAATATTCACTACCAGGTCAGAACAATAGTGATTTTTTGTTTTCACCATATATTTCACCACAAAACTTTTTTACATCTATTTGTCTGCCTGTCTGTCTGTCTATCATTAGGTTTATGGTTTAGTATTTTTATGAAATATTTCAATAATATATTTTCATTTTAACAATATATTATTATATTATGCAATATTAAAGTGTGTGATATTTACATTTTATTTATATTATTCATTATTGATTTTTTTTGTATGGGATTTTTTATTATAACATGCCTATTACTATTTTATTTTCTTTATCAACTATTTAACATTTCAACATGTTTTCATTTTGTTTGTCAAAGTGTCAGAAAACACTTTATTTTAGGGTCTCTTAACGAGTTGCTGATTAGCATGTATTTTACTAGAATATTAGCTATTTATTAGTAGTAATTAAGCACATATTAATGCCTTATTCTGCATGAACTTATTCTACATTCCTAATATTTTCCAATACCTAAACTTAACAACTACCTTACTAACTTTTTATAAGCAGCAAATTAAGAATTTATTGAGGGAAAAGTCATCGTGAATAGTGAATACGTGTTCCCTATTATAAAGTGTTACCAAATATATTACTTGTTAAAAACAATTCATCATTTTAATTTCATTTTAACTTCAGAGATGAAGATAAATAATGAAGTTGCAGTTAGTTGTAGTAGAAACATGTTGGATCTTTTTTCTTCTTTTTTTGCTACTTCTTTTTTTCTATAATTATACAATTAATTTAATTTCAACTTTATTTAGTTTTTTTACCACTATTTTTAATATATATAAAATATAATTGATGTGCTCCATAATTACAGCTTGAGACAGGACTGTCTGGCCAGAAAACTGTCAACTGAAAATAAGTCTTGAAAATCAATCTAATCTGCATAAGATCTCTATCTGACGAAACCTTTTCTCCAGGAAAAGTGTGTTTCGATTAAGTTGTAGTGTTGTTTTTCTGCTTGACTATGATCATAACGTAATGAAACAATAAAATCCACCTGTTCAGAAAAGCTTCACAGAGTGAGAAATGCAATTCAAAAGCCACATACAAGCAGGTAAAACAAAAAAAAAACAAACAAAAAAAAAAACCTTAAAAGCAAGCCCACCATCTCTGCTTGAATCCTGGGGGAGGTCTGAAGATGGAGAGCTACAACATTTTGTCTTCTGTTTAGCAATATAATCCCATCATCAATTACTTCCATTTACTCACTTTTAAGGAAAGCTAATTTGTCTTACTCTGCAATCAAACACTCATTACGTGAAATGTAATTACTGCCAGCTTGAGTCAAGATTCAATTGTAATGATAGCACTGCAGATGCTTCCTTCTCCTCCAATCCATCCCACAGATAACAACAGGCACTTTTCTGTTCCTTCAATGTCTTTTTGTTTGGCTTTGTTTTCTCTGAGCTTATTTAAGTTTACAGCACATCACTGTATTTTCAATGAGACGGCCATGTCTCTAATTCTATTCATTGGATCCACTTGAAGGCCTCACTCCGTTGATGAATTGCACAGCTTAAGAAGTTAGGCAGATTGTGGAGAAACTGGCTGCATACATGTTAAAGTGAAACAAGAAACTGATGTTTTATGGATGACAGGTGGTTGCTGTGACCCACAAACAGGGCTTATCTCATATCTGGATTTCATCAGCATTAAGAATGCCTTATCAGTATTTGTGGCATTATATTCATTCATATGTTTATCTCATTCTGCACTAAATGTTATAATAATAAAATTCAAGCTCATTTTATTTCTTACTAAGCTACAAATACATTCGAAAATGCTTCTCCCCTTCATTCACCTTAAGTGAATGTAGCCTTGGCCAGGAGGGGTTGATGTCATCAGGCGGTACCCATCGTTCATTGGGTGTTTCGACCCTTATCCGCAACACCCTCCAGATGGTGGGTCGGCAGTGGTGGCCAAGTCACTGCCCATCTTCCCCTCCTGGCTTCCAGCTCAACACCTCCCTCTTGCTCCATAACCAGCAAGAGGCTCTTTCTGCTGCCTCCCCCATCCTGCGAGCTGCTGCCTTTCTCTCCTTCCCTGTTATTCCAATGGCTGTTAGCATTCTCCACACTGACTGAGCAGGGAATCCTCTACAGCCAACCTCGACCGGGAACAGCCAAGCCTGCCATCCTTTCCCCCTGCAGTCGTGCAGCAGGTCTTGGTATTTGGCGTTCTTTCTTTCAAAGGCCTGTTCACATCCCTCTTCCCATGGGACTGTAAGTTCTATGAGGATGATCTTTTTTCCCTCTTCAGACCACAGTAACACATCTGGCCTCAGGGTTGTCTGGACAAACTGGGGGAATTGCAGCCTTCCTCTCAGATCGACCTTCATTTCCCATGACTGGGCCTTTTGTAGCAGACTGGTTCTTGTTGTTGTTGTAGTTGGTGGCTTTTCCCCCTCTCTTACAAACTGGATTGAAGTTGTTTTCCGAAGAGGCTGGCGTTTCTTTTTCCTCTCCTGCTCTAAGGTGTGGGTGAGTGTCGTGAGCACCCTATCGTGGCGCCACCTGTACCTTCCCTGGGTGAGTGCTTTTTTACACCCGGCCAGGATGTGTGCCATAGTGCCCCTCTCCCCACAAAGCTTGCACAATGGGTCCTCTCTCATGCCCCACTTGTGCAAGTTTGTTGGGGTTGGGAGTGTGTCATACACTGACCTCAGCAGGAAGGAGATTCGGAACGGTTCCAGTCTCCATAGGTCCGCCCAGGTAATCTTCCTCTTGGGAAGATCCCATCTGGTCCAGGCCCCTTGAGAAGCTAGGTCCACTGCCCTTGATCTTCGTCCTTCCTCTTCCAGGTCCCTTACCTCCTCTTGAATCATGGCTCTTCTTTCACTGGTTCCTGCCTTCCTCCACTGTTGAAAATGTGAGGTTCCAAGACCCTGTCTTCCAGAGCATGGTGCTTCAATGACATCACATAGCTTCAGCATGCTCTCAGCTTGTGCAACAGACGAATCAGCTTCCCACTTGCGACCTGATCTTGTGATGACGCCTGCATGTCTGACATGTTCATCCTGTGAGTCTCTATATGTCATTACGACTCTGCACTTTGCGACTTTAAATTCCTCAACTACAGATGACAGAGGAAGTTGGAGCTGCCCTGATCTTATGTAGAGGCCTACTGAAGTGAAGCTTGGAGGGATTCCCAACCACTTTCGGAGGTACTTATTGATCTTCCTCTCCACTCCTTCAACACATGTCATCGGGACCTCATACACAGTCAGCAACCACATGATTCTTGGCAACAGTCCGTGTTGATAGAGCCAAGCTTTAAACTTCCCAGGGAGCCCTGATTTTTCGATCCTCCTCAGCCATTCCTCCATCTGCTTTTCCGTACTGGCTATGTTATTTCTGTCAGTAAGTGAGTCATCGAACCACTTTCCGAGGCACTTGATTGCATTCTCCTCTATTGATGGAATCACTTCCCCTTGCACATACATCTTGAACCTGTTGGTCAACTTCCCGTTCCTGATCACCAAACTCCTGGATTTCTTTGGCTTAAACTTCATTCTGGCCCACGTTGCCATGTGGCCCAGAACAGTTAGCACCCACCTCGCCTCCACATGGGTTGTGGTTGTCACGGTAAGGTCGTCCATGTAACCTCTTATTGGAGGTTGTCGGATTCCTGACTCCATTTTAGGACCCCGTGCTTCCTTCTCCGCAGCTGTTAATAGGAGGTTCATTCCCATGATGAAGAGGATAGGGGAGATTGTACAGCCAGTTACGATACCTTTTTCCAGGCTTTGCCACTGAGTTGTAAAATTGGCCCCCTTGAATCGTAGCTGGATTCCACCAAAGTAGCTGGTGATCATTCTTTTGATGTGCTGCGGGATGTGGTAATGGTCTAATGCTGTATGGATGAGGGCGTGCGGGATTGATCCATAGGCATTGGCCAAATCCAACCAGACAACAGCCAGGTTGCCCTTGCTGACTTTAGCCTCACGGATCATCTGACTGAGAACTCCGGTGTGTTCCAGGCATCCAGAGAAGCCTGGAATTCCACCTTTCTGGATGGCAGTGTTGATGTATCCATTCTCTGTCATGTACGAGGTCATCCTCTTGGCCAATACAGAAAAGAAGATCTTGCCTTCTACACTTAGCAGTGAGATTGTTCTGAATTGGTCAATGGTTGAGGAGTTATCTTCCTTTGGCACAAAACAGCCCTCTGCCTTCTTCCAGCCTGATGGAATGGTACCTTTTCTCCAGATCCTCCGGAACAGTTTCCACAGCCTCCGGAGAAGCATTGGACATTTCTTATATACCTTGTAGGGTATACAGCTTGGGCCGGGGGCAGACCCTGTTCTGGCCTTCTTCACCACCTCTTGGACTTCCCTCCAGGATGGTTCACTGACGTTGAGCTCTTTTTCTGGGATCTTTATACTGCTAATGCTTGGGTTGGCGTCCAGGGCCTGGTTTCTGGAGGTGTCATTGTGGGTCTCCCTCAAGAACGCCTCCACATCTCCTTTGGGGCTGGTCAGCCTTCCAGATTTTGAACACCACAGATTTTTTTTTTTCTTAATGGCATAATTTTGATATGTGTGTGTATGTGTACATATATACATATATATATATATATATATATATATATATATATATATATATATACAGGGAGGGACAAGCTCACAGAAAACACTTTACACATGTTCCCTTAAATATACAGAGTCTGAAAGAAACATATTGGCATGATATTCTACTTAATACATCTACTTTGATGTTATTCGTTCACATTAAACAGGAAATAACAGCAGCAACTCAGCTACGTTGCCCCTGAAACCCCCACTCTCAATTAATACATGGTAGATTCCCACCCTAAGCGGAACCAATAATTCCTGCCATTGTTTATTACTAGGACACTAAAAATCACGGGACAAACGCTACACGGGAACAATACACATAGTTTACAGGTATTTCATTCACTCTCTGATCAATAATTACAATAAACTCTTGTATCACCAAACAAGTCTCGGTGTGTGTTTGTGGGTATGTGTGCTTATTAACGTCCATGTTGAACGTGCGGTCCCTCCGTGACCGTCACAAGACCCAGGAGTCTTATTTTCTCTTGCAAAATTAATATTGCACTTTAATTAAGCAAAAACACATTTTATCCGATTACTCGATTAATCGATGGAATTTTTGGTAGAATACTCGATTACTAAAATATTCGATAGCTACAGCCCTAATATATATATATATATTTTTATGTATATATATATATATATATATATATATATATATATATATATATATATCCCTTATTCGTTGTTGGGGACGTTTTCGTCCACTAGGGGGTAAGGTTGAGTCTTATTTTGGCCACAACTTTCTCTGTGTTTAAGCTAATGGAATGATTTTTGGTGACAAATCTT
This sequence comes from Carassius carassius, assembly GCF_963082965.1. NCBI lineage: Eukaryota > Metazoa > Chordata > Actinopteri > Cypriniformes > Cyprinidae > Carassius > Carassius carassius. The sequence continues at coordinate 14,073,425 of NC_081760.1, read as the reverse complement.
ATTTTGACCCATATTTTGGGAAAATGCTTTGATTTTTTTCAAAAACTCAACGGTACACTGTGGGCAAATTCACTACCCTTTCGTTATGTTCGTGGATGAAAACATCCACTTAATTAAACTGCTGTAAAAATTTATCAGATAAATATATTTTTCAATTTTTTTGGCATACATCTATTAATCAACCTCAGTCTAGATCATAACTACCAAATGTAAAAAAAAGATCCAAGATTTTAACTCTTTAATTACCAAGTTCATAAATGATGTCACTGATTTGGGAAAAAAAACCCACAAAAAAATACATATTTTCAATATAAAAAGTGATTGTGGACTAGATATTTTTTTACCTTTTATCACAGTCTTGGGCATGTCAAAGATTAGTAACAACATTGGCTTTGATGCATTTTTTGTTTTTGTGCAGCATTAGATTTAAATTTTTTCTCCCTCATTTACTGTTCGTGGCTGTTTTTGCCCCATTGACTTCCATTATAACGACCTTTTTTGATTGCAAAGCCATGACACCATATAATCATGCATTCTTGATTGTTTGTGGTTTTCCCTTTTGGGAAGAGGTAAAATGTGTTATTTTTACAGTTGATCACTTGGTGGGACCATGGAGTTATATGGAGTATAACAGCAAATTATAGTGTTTGTGTGAGAGAGAAAGAGAGAGAGAGAGAGAGAGAGAGAGAGAGAGAGAGAAAGAGAGGGTGTGAGAGAGACCTTTGTGCACTTAACTTGATGTATCTGAAAAAATCCAAATATGCACCTCATGCTCTCAGAACTACATGGAGTAAACAATAAAAAAAGAAGTGTGTTTATGCACCTGCTGCCTTTTGATGGTGAAAATTACGGATGGCCTATGTGTGAAATGCTCGTTGTTTCTTGATGGTAAAGCCAGTTTAAAACCTAAAAATCCTGTAAAAAAATCTGCTTTGCATCAAATTTATGAACATAATGTATTATGAACCAAAATGCAATACCAACTTCAAATAAGCTGCAGCTCGCTGGAGGGGTCAAGCTGCATAATCATTTCTAAAACTTCAGTACAAGTCAAGCCCTTTCTCGTGTTGCTTGCTGTTTTTTCTCACCGTTAAATGACCAGCATGATGGCATGCAAGTGTTTAAATCCACGTACTTTGCTTTTGTTTAGTCTATTCTTATCACCACCATTAAAAGGCAGCAGGTGCATAAATACACTTTTGTTTACTCCATGAAGTTCTGAGAGCTGAGGTTTACATTTTGATTTTCTCAAATACATTAAGGTAAGTGCGCAAAGGTCTCTCTCACACTCTCTCTCTCTCTCTTTCTCACACACACATATACACACACACAATATAATATGCTGTTATACTCCATATAGCTTCATATACAAGTCAGAAACTATGCTTTTTTTTGCACAGGCTTTTCTAAAGGGTTAATGGTCCCACCTAGTGATCAACTGTAAAAAATAACAAATGTTACCTCTTCCCAACAGGGAAAACCACCAACAATCAAGAATCTCACACACACACAAACACTACAATTTGCTGTTATACTCCATATAACTCCATATATAAGCCAGAAACTAAGCCTTTTTTGCACAGGCTTATCTAAAGGGTTAATGGTCCCACCTAGTGATCAACTGTAAAAATAACAAATTTTACCTCTTCCCAAAAGGGAAAACCCACAAATAATCAAGAATGCATGATTATATGGTGTCATGGCTTTGCAATCAAAAAATGTCATTATAATGGAAGTCAATGGGGCAAAAACAGCCACAAACAGTAAATGAGGGAGAAAAAATTTAAATCTAATGCTGCACAAAAACTAAAAATGCATCAAAGCCAATGTTGCTACTAATCTTTGACATGCCCAAGACTGTTATAAAAAGTAAAAAAAAAATCCAGCCACAATTACTTTTATATTGAAAATAAGTCATTTTTTTGTGTTTTTTTTCTCCCAAATCAGTGACATCATTTATGAACTTGGCAATTAAAGAGTTAAATTTTTTTACATTTGGTAGTTTTGATCAGGACTGAAGTTGATTAACAGATTTATGCAAAACAAAAATTGAAAAAAAAATATGAATCTGATAAATTTTTACAGCAGTTTAATTGAGTGGATGTTTTCATCCCGAACATAACGAAAAGGTAGTGAATTTGAACAATGCACAAGGGATATATATATATATATATATATAGGATTGCATTTACTAGCCAGCCTGATTGGTCCATGGAGATACTGGCCCATCAAAGAGATGTACATTCAAACGATGCCCAAGAAGCTTGAAATCGTTTTATGAAGTGGTGACGTAGAAATGTCTATCAACTCTATCATTTGTATAATGATGCAATAGAGAGTAAGCATTAAAATAACCGACTCCTGAGGAAAGGAAAAATAAATAAATAAATAAGTAAGTATGATCATGGTTGCTATTTTAATTTGAAGTTATCCTCAGGGAGTGGATAATTTATTTTACTATGAGTTCTGGATTATAGATAACTTTTTTTTATAAAAACAAAATACTACAAGCTAATTTAATGTCTGCAACTCACAGGCTCGTGTTGGTTGCCAAATCAGAAGTCTTTGTTTGTTTAACTCAAAGTATGAGGAATCATCATATATACATTTGTGCATGTCCAGCAGCATGCTGAAATGGTTTTAGTGGTCATGGGTCTTTATGATATAATTCATGTACTAATAAATAAAAGATTGCATGCTGTTAAATGTACCTGTGGTTGTGTAGACCTAGATTTGTAAAACATGCTGTCTGTTAGCAAACAGAATGAATGAATGTTGAAAACAGATTCTCTTCATTCACTAGCATGATAGTATTGTACCTCAGCAGTTAATCTTACTGTCAGGTTTGATGTTGAATCTTTTGATAGAGAGAGTGTGTTCAGTGTTGACTAGCAGCATTTGCACTGTGTAAACTGATGATTTTCATTAAATTTTTGGTACTTAAGATAAAGTCACCGCTAAACCTGCAGTTGCTTTATGCATTTTGGTGTGCAATAACTGGTTTGATTCACTGCTTTTATATATATATATATATATATATATATATATATATATATATATCACAAGTTCTTTGAGCAGCAAATCAGCATATTATAATGATTTCTGAAGATCATGTGACACTGAAGACTAGCTTAATGATGCTGAAAATTCCGCTTTGAATCACTAGAATAAATTACGTTATAATATATTCACATAGAAAACAGTATTAATAATATTTCACATTTTGACTGTATTTTTTATCAAATAAATTCAGGCTTGGTAACCAGAGGAGACAAACAAACCGACAAACCTTTCTTAGCCCAAACTTGTAATGAATGTTGTGAATGTTATACATTAATTTATTTTGTTTTGTTTACCAGTCAGTCATTCCTGTGTACAAATTGTGATATTTCTGACTCTGTAGTTTGTAGGGTAGAGAAAGGCTTTGTGAGCTCTTCTGGTAAGACTGATCTTGTTGTCTTTCTTTGGTAAATGATATTTTTCTCACCATCTTTCACTGGCATTTAAACACCAGCAGCACTCGCTTGAGCTTCTCATAGTCAGCATTTCCAGCTAATTACAGTGTTGCGCTTCAATCACGCTCGTGCCCAAGGTTTCAGAGATAACGATCCATAACCATCCATCACATCTGTGCTAAAAAATGAGAGAATACGACCATAAATGAATAACTTAATGTCTTGGAATGGTTTGTCAAAACCTCATGTTTATCATGACCTCACCTCAGCGTGCTAAAAACCACTTTGGGTTGACTTCAGTGTAACACGTGTTGAGAAATGACTTCTCTTCAGATATTTTGCCCTTATGAATTACTTACATCTTTCTGAGATGAAATGTGTGGGCTGTGTCTGTCAATATCTGTTATGGGCTCATCTGACACTAACCAGCTGTTAGCGTGCTGTAAGACAGCGATGAATCTGCAACAGAATGTCTCGTGAGTTGAGAAACATTATTGTGCTTCAGAATACAGCTGACCTGAGATTTTGGTCGCTCATGAAACTTAACCCTTAAAGACCTAGAACATTTTTGGGGCGTCTTTCTTTGTTTTTCACACCTATTCTAGCAGTCAGCATCAAGTGCCATATATCATTATAAACAGGAGAACTTACAGTTTAAGGTTAACTAATTTAAAGTGTACATTTTCTTGTTTTTTTTTTTTGTAAATTTTGTTTTCTCTAAGAATGAATGAAATTACAGTATTTTAAGAAAAACGCTAGCAACAATTGGGTGTTTTTTACTTTGTACTCAAACGGAAACTCCTAAAGTTTCGATATTTTTCTTTAGAAAGTTGTATCTGGGTGTTTTACACTTCCAAATAAAATATTGTTTATGTATAACATTCCCCAAGCAAGTTATAGTCATTTATTACAATACAGTTATCTGCGCTTTTAAGTGAAAAACAGGCCTATTTTGTTTACTAACAATAGAGATGTATCCAAAAACGTTTAAGGAGTAAAGAAAATGGAAAGAGTTTTATATAAAAACAAAACAAAAAAGTGTTTTTTTTTTTCAGAGAAATATATTTTCAATCTAAGTATGAACAATAAACACAAACTGTGCAGCATGTAGTAAAAAACAATTGCACATATTGTCTTTTACAACAATACAAAGAGTGCAAAAGATTCACAAACTACACACATAATGAGTGATAAATATTCAGAGTGCAACTGGAAGAAATAGTGCAAATTATCTTTATGAACCATGTAAGAATTATTTAATATACATGATCGATCCGCTGGTAGTAATCTGCATCAGGATTGATTTTACCCCAACATCGCCCAGTGACGAAGACAGAAATTCCAGTGCTTTATCAGACATGTACCTCTGTTTCATCCTTGGTTTTGGTTTGTGTTATGTCAAAGTGCTCTGTTGTGTATTTTTCTGTGCTTTTTCAGAGAGTTTTCTCATGCAAATGTGTTATTTTGTGTTTGTATTCATGCACGCAAGACAGACTTTACTTTCACTTTGTGTTCGTTCATATTTCAAAAGAAATATGTTAAATAGTAGTTCAAAAGACCAAAACCTGTTTATTGGTTGAATAATAATAATAATAAAAAGTTAGCCTCTTCAAGAAAAGACAATTATGAAACTAAATAATATATGCAGAAAACCAGAGTAAGCTATACTGATGTGGTTCACTGCACATTTCTATTTCAAATAAACTGTTCTGTTGGACCTTTTATGAATCAAAGAATCGTGGAAAACAAATATCTATTTTGATTTCTAAAAAAAATATGAAGCAGCAAATAGTAATAATAATTTTTTGAGCAGCAAATAGACTGGAGTGGAGTTATGATGCTGAAAATTCAGCTTTGCATCATAAATTGCCATGGTGAGTAGGGCTGTGTATAGAGCATCACAGTCCCGCCCACAGCCTGAGAGAGCTTAGATGCCGGAAGTAAATTTCCCATTAATTTCTCCCATTGACTTTCGTAAAAATCTGTATCTAAAGAGTTTTAGAGCATGTGTGAGGATAACCAGCTACGGCTGAACTCATAAGCATACAACATTTCATTTTGAGTGTAAAAAATTAAGAGAAAATCCAAAAAAAGTCAAACGTACAAGACTGTGTACATATTTTCATTTCGAACGAAGGAACTACTCATCCCATAAACCACCGCACCTCACTGAATTCGACTGAAGCCACAACCGCGAACGAGCCTTTTGAGCAACTTCCAAATCTAACTTTTTCCTCCAGTGAATTTTATTTTATATACACTCAAAAAAATTACCTTCACTTTTGCCAATTTTACTTAATCCGTTCATGTTGTGATTACTTAAAAAAAAGTAATTTAACAATGTGAACTTAATTTAGTCTAGTTCATTCAACAAAAAAGTGTGTATTGTCAGCTTTACTTAAAAATTATTTGTTCAGCCAACATAACATTGTTGCATAAAAGTAACAGATTAATAAAACCAATACAGACTTGAATGTCATTGGCTGAGGATTTTGCAGTGTATTATGGGTAATTGTTGTTCTGTCACCCTCTTGCAGAAGTGTAACACCATTAGATAGCTACGTGAGTAATAAAAAAAAAATTATGTTTGATTTACTGAACTTGTTCTGATATATTTTAGAACAAAACATACAAATAAATGGTTGGAAATGTAACATTGTGTTTCAAACATGTTTCTGATCTGTTTGATGAACTGTAATTAAGAGATGGTTTATATGTTGAGTTATATTGAACAGCTGCACTCTTATTTATTGATTCAGTGTTATGGACTTATTAAATCCTAATTAAAGGGGATGGTGTTTCTGAATTGGCATTATTAAAAAATGTTGTCATCATTAATTACAATTTTCATGTACAATTAACTCAATTGTTGTTTGTTGACTCTACTAAGGTTTGTTAAGTTAAGTTTACTTAAACTTCTTTTGTAAAATGAACTAAATTATTGTTTATTGAGATTACTTAAACAAATTGTGTGGAACCTGTTGACATAATATTTTTAATTAAACCCAACATTTCTGATGACCCTATCTGAAGTGGTTTTCACCCCTTTGAACACTTTTGTTTTCCTCCTTGAAAAATCATGGCAGCCAAGGAGATCATGATTGCACTGATAAGTTTACCGTGCAAATGCAACACAGGTTTTTATTTTATTTTATTTTTTTATTAATGATCTTCAGTCTTCACGGACCTTCGTGGGTTTTAACCAGACGGTTACACGAGTTCCACCAATCAGATGCATCACTGTGGGATTGTGGGATTGTTCAGGATTGTGGGTAATGAAGTACTTATCCAAGACATCACGAATAAAAGGCATTTATCTCCAAACAAGGTTAGTGCCCCATGAACTTTTGGCGTTTTTATGAGCATATACTATCACTTAGTACAGCCGTAGCTGGTTTTAAGTCTACCATGTATGGTTACGTTTTTATGGCTTATACCCCAACTGTCAATGTAGGGCTGGGCGATATACAAAAAAAAAAAAGATATCTCGACATTGTCAAATTTTTTACGATATTCTATATATATCTTGATATGTTTGCATTTGCATTTAAATAATAAAAAATAAAACATGATTTTCTTTTGCCCATTAAAAAAAAACAAAAAAACATTTAGATTAAACAGCTAATTTAAGCAGTTAAAAAATCTAGACCAAGAGATCACATATAGGCCTATATGTAACTGAAGCAGTGCAAATTAAGTAACAGTTACAGAAAGTGCATTCTGTCAACTTTTTAGTGCATGCAATTCACAATTTAAACTATGCAACTGGGATAAGTATTTTATTTTAATTTTTTAACAAGTTTTTAAGCTGAGACCACAAGTCTGTCAACTGTCTGTGGTTTTAAGAGAAGCTCTGTGGCATGAAACTATGTTCCTACTGACACTAAAAACCCTCTAAGATGGGGAGCTAGTTGCTGAAGCACATAGCTATTTCTTATATATAAATATATATAAATGAATACCAAAGACTTTTGCATTTTCTCTGTCTATATTATGGAAACTGGTAAACTTATCAGTGAAATTCCCAAATAGTAATTCAAAATGGCCATAGCCTATGTTTCTCTATTCAGACATCAGCGGTCGAGTAAGTGCATTTATTTTGCGATCACAAACGCAAACAATACAGTTGAGATCTCACGACAGAACACAGACCGGCTGAACGACGCTTTCATTAGATCGCTCAATTCCAGCTTGTTAGTGTTTTCAGATTATCGTCAGCGGCTCTTCCGCAATGAGGAGTGAGCACATGCTCATGGTTGCCAGATTGCTTAAAATAAGCAAACACCGGGCAGAAAATGTATCCTTGTAACAGTGGAGCTCTGATTGGGAGATTTAATCTCTTGTTATCTGGCAACCGCTATCATTACAGCTCTCGTAGTAGAGGGGCGTAGAGCAGTCAGCAGTTACAGGTTCCTTTTTTGGACATTCGACGCGTTCTTTTGGGAAAGTATGCTTGAATTTGAAATATTCGATATTCCCGATATATTCAAATTGTACATCGTCGTCAAAATTATTCCGATATTATCGCTAATATTCGATATATCGCCCAGCCCCATGTCAATGCAGAAATTGTATTGAATTTTTACTTCCGGCACTGGCTGTGGGCGGGACTGTGATGCAATATTGCCAAGAATCTGGCGATACGATACATATCACAATACTGGGGTTGCGATACGATATGTTGTGATACACTGCAATACTGTAAGCAAGGCGATATGTTGGGATATTTCTTCTTTTAGGAATATTATATAGGCTATTATAAGGAAAGCTGTCATTAAGAACACAGCACCATATGCAAACCTTAGCAATAAATAAATACATACAAATTGTGAACACAGTGGGATCTGCATTTTCAATAATCAGTCCCTGTAACATTTTATGTTATTGAACCACTTTCTGTTTAGAATGAGTAATGGGGTGCTTGCAGGATCCTTTAGTTAACCTTTTGAGCGGTACGGTCCCAATTATGGAATTCTTATTTCCATGCCCCTGGGAGTATTAGAACGTTCGGTGACGTCACATAACTGTCAAATTCAAACTGTGTTTTCGCGGGTTGGAGACGTGCACTGCTCTTTTCATATTATCACAATATAATATGTGTTATTAACCACATAATGCATATTTTAGGTTTCAGACATTTAAATACACATAAATACTAGTAAAACAATACATTTAGAGTTTGAAAAATACACGCATATGTCTATGGAAGCAACCATAACAATCCATTCAAATTTAATTTGCAGATGTTTTTTATTTATATCAGATACACATAGTGAAAGTAATTATAAAGTTCACTCTGTTCTTCTCCCAGTTCACCGGCCACTTATTACTTGTATTTCGGGAGAGATTGATGAATTCACGTGCTGTAAATCCGACTGACGGGACTCTCTGCACTGCAGCGCGAACAAACATGACGGCGCACATCTCACATTACAGATCACGTTCAAGATCATTTATAAAGGTTTTTAAATGACAAAACACACTCATTTACACATATTTATGATTCAGGATATCAGATTGTTCATGAAAAGGTATGGAACTTTGTTAATATTTTAAATAAAAAAAGGAACAATGAAATTAAAGCGATCCATCTGTCATACAGTGTTATATTGTAGATGCGGTGTGAGCACTTTAATTCACCGCATGCAGCACAGCAAAAATAGACTCGGTACGTAAACGATTGCTGCACTGCTGCAGACACACTGCTCCTGGAACGCATTGTCTGACCGCAACCGCGTGCAGTGTGAACGCTGGAATCCGTTAACATGGGTGCGTAAAAAAATATGCAACGCATACGCACTGCAGATGGAGTATGTGTGAAACGGGCGTTACACGGGTTGCCGCAAGCGGCGGAACCGAGGCAGTGCCTGTGTCACAGTCCCGCAGTGGATGTTACCACAAAAGCCCAAATGATGGCACACTTCAGCTTTGTACACCAAAACAGAAATTGGGACAATTCTTTCATCTGCCATTACTAGAAGTGAACTGCATTAACGATAACATTATTGGCTTGCCCTAATGCTAGTATTTCCTGTCACTCAAGACTTGTTCAGAGATGAAGACTGCCATCTAGCGGTAGGGAAATAAACTAAAAACAAAACAACTGCCATGAATCTCATATGATTTTTTTTTTAAATATATAAATATCAATATTCCATTTTTGAGAATCGATACAGTATCGCCAAAAAAAAAAAAAAATCACGATACTCACGTGTATCGATATTTTCTTACACCCTTAATGGTGAGCATAGAAAGCTTCTTTTAGAAATGGACAAATCTTAAACATTAGTGTATCAATTTAGTCTTATATTTATCATGATATACTTTGAGGAAGAAATTTATAAATTAATGAAACAACTGTTGAAATGCATAAGGAGTAGAACTATAAACTTCATTCCCCATTCATAAATTGCACAATTTCTTGCTCGTTACATTAAAACGAGGAGACACAATCAGAAATTAAATCACACACAGGCTTCAAAATATTCTCTCTGCAGAAGTCAATAAAAACTCAAAATAAGAGCTAGCATCTGCCTGCTCAGTTTATAATGGTCTGAGATTAGTTTTCAAATCAACTTGCTGTATGAGAATGAGATTTTTCTCACAGTGTTCGGCAGCCATGTCATTACCAACACACTGTTGTTTATCGCTTTTCCTCACTGTGAGCAACTAATGATACCTCGCCAAATTTTGAGGTGATTTTAAATGTATCACTAACCCATAGGCATTTCCTCCAAGCATTGCATTGTCCCTCGATACACACATGCCAGAAGTACTTTGGCTTTGGCTTGTGAGCTGGTGCAGTGTTGGTCTGGATGACAGCATGTTTAATCTAGCAGGTGTTGGCAGATATTTTTTTTTTTTTGTGAAGTTGCGATGGGTCTGTTTAATGCTGAGGTAGACATATGGTAGAGATTGACAAATGTAAAATCCAAACTACACCCACTGCCCACTAGCAGACGAGCAACAAGCACTTTTTATATGTTCTACATTCCATGTATATATGTAACACATATACTTACAGATACATTTCGAATGAGCAATAACTGCTGTACAAAGAGTAAAAAAAAAAGAAAAAAAATGAATCATATCAACTTGTGGAAAATGGACAACCAATTATCTCTTTAACAATAATCCACAGGGTACACTGACAGAAGAGTCACGCATCTGACAGTAGTAAGGAATCACACAAAGGAATACATACAGAAATCAACTTTCATAGAAATCTCACGGTAAACATAGAATAACAACCAAACATTACATGTAAACTTGATGTCATAGACATAGACCTTCCAGTCCACGCAGCATTGCTTCAAGTTGAACACACCTAATGGAACACAAAAAGACCAAGCATGTTACAGATATTTGTTGACATTTTATGCATTTTACAATGAGTGCAAGGTAATTTGCCGTCAGAACAAAAATAAATAAACTGACCTTTTTAGTACTTAAGCTGGAGATACATTTACTTAAGAAGCACAAATGCATATGATATGCAATTTGTTATGCACTACATAAAATATCACGTTGAACATATTGTAATGTTATGTTAATGTATGTAATGACATTGACACTCGGACAAGTTTTCTACTTGTTCGCAATCATTAAAACGCTCACCTGAGTGCAAAACACATGCCTGAAGGAAGATTGAGGACGGCTCTCAAACATCCATCTGTGTCTTTGACGTAATTACAGATGTCACATTCAGCAGCGACATGCACCATTAATTTCTGTTGGTGCACCTTCACGTCTTCAGTGCGGTTTGGGAAATCAAACATTGCAGCGCTAGCTTAATGAAGCGTGTTTGATTTGGTGTGAAGAGTTCCGTGTCTCCCAGTGCGGCTATGTGAAATATGTCCTTCTCTCGTCCCACAGGTGAACAACTGCGGGTTTGTTCCCAAGGCTACACATGCTGCACTTCAGACATGGAGGACAGGCTTGGTCAGCAGAGTAAACTGGATTTTGAGAAATTAGTGGATGAGAACAGCCTCAACATACGGACGATATTTACCTCCAGACATAAAAAGTTTGACGGTAAGTGCCCAACAATTGTTTGATTTTGTTTTCTAGCCCAACCTTATCATCCAGGATTTTTGGTTTGATTACCAGATAGTCTATAATAAACAGATGCGATGCAAAGCCAACAAATCAAAATTTTTGAGGAAAATGTTTGTAGTTGCAAATTTAAAGTTGCAATTTGTGAACGAACAGATCTGTTGAGTCAGGTCTTTTGAATAAATTGTTTGAACTGGTTTAGAAGACTGAACCTGCAGATTAATATTTGTGTAGTGAGAATTTAAAATTGTTTAGTGTTAATAATAGTGAATTTGAAGTAGCAATTTGTGAGCTAATCATTCTATCAAGTTACATATTTTGATTGAATTGTTCGATCCAGTTCAAAGACCTTAACCTGCAGATGAATCTTTGTACATTAAAGTTATGAAATGTTTAATGTTACTGGTAGGAATTTTGAACGACACATTCTATTTAATCAGGTATTTTGATTGAATTGTTTGAGCTGGTTTAGGAAACGTAGCCTGCAGGTGAATCTTTGTGTAGTAAAGTTAAAAAAACATATTTAGTGTTACTACCAGTGAGTCTAAAGTAGCAGTTTGTTAATGAATTGTTCTATTGTGTCAAATCTTTTGAATGACTTGTTTGAAACTGTTCAGAAAATTGAACCAGCTGATGATTCTTTGTAATGTTGCAAATGTTTAGTGTTGTTAGTAGGAATTTGTGTACGAATCATCTTTCTATTGAATCATTCTATTCTATCAAGTCTTTGCATTTGTTTCAGAAAACTGGTCTATATGATTTATTTGGAAATCGATCTCAGTAGTTCTTGAGTTACTGTAGCAGCTTCATTGAAAATGTTGCAGTAAGTCATGGCAATTCCCATCTTTTTTAGTTTGTTGCTCATGAATAACTTCTCAAGATTTTTGACTGGCAAAGATAAAAATAAATCTATGAATTCTGGTTGATTTCAAAGTGTTTTGGATATTGTCCCCTTGGAATTAAAAGGTTATATCTGACATGTTTGTCAAAATTGAGTTATTCACATATTCTTATTCTGTGTCAAAATATTACGTTTTATGTTTTTTTCAAATTGTGTGGGAGTTTTAGTTTGTTATTCAAAAGGTCATTAATTTGTGGGGAAATCGTGGCCTAGTGGTTAGAGAGTATGACTCCTAAGGTTGTGGGTTTGAGTCTCGGGCAGGCAATACCACGACTTAGGTGCCCATGAGCAAGGCACTGAACCCCCAACTGCTCTCCGGGTGCCGCAACATAAATGGCTGCCCACTGCTCTGGGTGTGTGTTCACTGCTGTGTGTGCACTTTGGATGGGTTAAATGCAGAGCACGAATTCTGAGTATGGGTCACCATACTTGGCTGAATGTCACGTCACCTTTTTGAAAGTGTTCAAACTTTGGTCACGATTTCTGTTTGTGGACATATATGCTCTATGTAACTTCTAATCTACTTTTACAGTCACAGAAATGTTCCTAATCTTTATCTGTTTGGAATCTACTTTTTAACCTTTTGTTATGACTTCCTTTAAGGGGTTGGGTCCTTATTAAGTGGGTCCACTCTGAAATGCCACTATAATTCACCTAAAAACCAGACGGATCTGCTCCATACAACTTAAACTAATTATACAGTTTTTGAAATGTCATAATAGAGGCGTACAGTAGAGAGCTGGAGTACATATTCATGGGTTATGTAAAGGTTAATATTAGCGCTCTCGAATAGTTGATTTGCATGTAGTGTGAATGGAAACAGCACTTGTTGAGCATATCGTGATGTAAACGATCTCTGCTGTCAACAGAAGATCCAGTGCAAGTGAATTACCTTTTGTGTGTGTGTGTGTGTGTGCATACAGTACTTGTGCATTCTTCTCTGGCTTCATAAATGAAACTTAATGGAGATCACAGTTGCACAGTTGCTTGAAGTATTTCACATGTCTCCTCTGATTCCTCAGGAGAATAAAAATATTTGTCAGTCATACATATATGAAAACAGTTAAATATCTGAAATACGGATAAATAAATGTTTTAAATATATATCTTAAATTTAAGCATGGCTACAAGTGTGATATTGCATTTATACAATGTACAAGTAAAAAAGTAAAAGTAAAAAAAAATCAGTCAGTAAAGAATAAATAATTGTGTGCAGAAATACTTTCTTCCTTTGACAGTTTAACAGCTGAGCCCAATCCTTTGTTACTGATTAGAAAATGTCACTTTATAACTAGTAACGAAGGAAGGTTGTTGCTTCATTGAAAGCTTATTGTATTACTGTATTATGAGAGAGATGGACTGAGCAAATAACACGTTTCTCAATACCAAATACTAATGTTAATTAAATACTATTATATAAGTATTTAATTAATATAATAGTATATAAGTATATACTATTAATAAAGTTGCTACACAATTCAGTCAAAAGTACAAAAGCTTAAAGTTAGCCTAAAATATAAAGCAATGGAACTTTGCCCTCAGCAAAAACTATTTGCTTTAAGAGAAATAATAGTTTAATGAGACCAAAGACTGCCCATTTGATTTACCCAAATCAAATTATCTCTCATGTTTAACCACTATAGAGACATCAGAGCCAGATCTTGACCAAATTCTAGAAGAATTGATCAAAGTTAGGCTGCTCTTGGTGGGTTCCTGAGTGATGAGCTGCTTCTGACACCCAGGAACTCATATCTCCGAAAACTTAGAAGCAAATTTTCAAATAGGTGTTATTTTTATTAACAAACCGATATTTTAAGTCTAAACAACTACATTCTCGCCTAAAAAACTCTTAAAAATGTGTATTTATTTTACTGCCTAAATATATAACACTGAAAAATCTGTAAAGAAAATTGAAATCTAAGAACTATTTGGAATTTTCATTAAGTCTTTTATAACATAATAAAATAATAATAATTTTCCATCCATGTTTTGTGTGTGTTTTGCTCCACATGTGCCTCCCTTGCCCTTATTTGGTCCTTCCTGTTCCTGTCCTCATTTGTGTGTTTTCATCTCCAGTTGTGTTTTGATTAATTTGTTAATATGCTCCTTAGTGTGTTCCATTTGGTGTCTGTGCATTTAAAGTGAGTTCTATCTCCAGTTCTTTGTCAACTGTTAAATGTCATTCTGTTCTCCTGATGTCTCCAGTCCTGTAATCCCCAGCGTGCCATAAATAAACCCCCTTTTGATTTATCTACTCCTCTACTCATCGCTCCTTGGTTCCCGTGTTCCTCGTGTATGAGTCGTGACCGAATAGCTGACTGAAAATCTGTAAGCGACGTTTCTTCTCCCGTGTTTTGTTTAGTTTTTGAGTAGTCTTGTCTTTCTTGTATTCCTCTGTTTGTTCTCTGTGGTATGAAGACCGACCCGCTGTGAACCGTGCCGGATGCACCGTTGTCATGCCCGCCAGCCGCGGCTCACTCCAGTCTGCTATATGCCAAAGACAAGCCCGCTGACCACTCTGAAGTCCAGCATGCCGGCTGTGCCATTGTCCTGTCCGCCAAACCCTCTAACAGCTAACTCAGTGCTGGACGTGCCATTGCGAAGCCTGCCGGCTGTGGCTTTCTCCAGCCAGGCGGCCACGCTGAAAGCAAGCCTACCAGCTGCTCAGAGGTTAAGCTTGCCGGCCGTGCCATTGTCAAGTTTGCTGGCCAATCCGAAAACAAGCCCGCAGACAGCTCCGGATTCAGGTTTGCCGTCTGCTACCAAGACAAGACTGCTGGCCTGGCCTAAGTCTAGTTCGCCGACTGCTCCGAAGACAGCTGTGGCTCTCTCCAGCCTGCCGGCCATGCCCATGTCAAAGTCACCTATTGCGCAGAAGACAGGCCTGCCAGTCACGCAGATTTCAAGCCCGCCGGTCAAATCCTAGAGCTGTTGGATCTGCCATGGGTCCCGGAACCGGCGCCGCTCTGGAGGCCTTCCATCTGGTAACTCTGCTCCTAGAGGCACCCAGGGCAACCCCCCACCTTCCCATTGGATGTTGTACGGCATGGGACGCGCCTTCCAGGAGGGGTAAATAATGTCAAGCTCTGGTCCATGTTTTGTGTTTTGCTCCTCATGTGCCTCCATTGCCCTTATTTGGTCTTTCCTGTTCCTGTCCTCATTTGTGTGTATTCGTCTCCAGTGTTTTGATTAATCTGTTGATTTGCTCCTAAGTGTGTTCCATCTGGTGTCTGTGTATTTAAAGTGAGTTCTGTCTCCAGTTCTTCGTCAGCTGTTAAATGTCATTCTGTTCTCCTGATGTCTCCAGTCTTGTGATCCCCAGCGTGCTGTAAATAAAACTCCTTTTGATTTATCTACTCCTTGCTCCTTCGCTCCCGTGTGAGTCATGACAATTACATAAGAGATGAGATTTTGCATTAAATTGGTACATTTTGTGACAATTGTCTAAAAGAATGCAAAACAATTTAAGTCTTTAAACATAATATCTTACATTAAATGTATTTTAAATATAATGTCATAAAATGTAGATTTTTCACATAATTTTTCTTTAAGATTTTACTTTTATTAAGATCTTAAATTATTATATTTAGATCTAAATTAATAGATATTTTATTAATGAGATCACACTTTCTTTTCTATGTGTGTGTGTGTATATACATATATATTGGGGTGGATTGGTACACGTCACGGTTCGGTATGTACCTTGGTTCCAGTGTCATGGCTCGATACGATTTCAGTACAACAGAAAAAAAAAAAATATATATATATATATATATATTCATTTATTTTGAACAGACAGTTTTTTTTTCACCTATTTGTGAAAATACTAAATATTTGTACATTATATATACATAAACTGCGGTAAATATAGACATATAAGGAATAACTTTTTTTTTATTTAAATCTATTTGATTTAGTTTACAGATAAACAAGGGAAAAACAGTGCGACACGTAGCGTAGTCTATACATGTTGAGTTTCATTTCATTTTTGTGACCGGCTTCATTTGTTCACAGAAAGGAAACTCAAATGGCAGAAAGCACAATGTTTTCTTTTCATTGTGAGTGTACACAAATTAAAGCAGACCTTTATACAGTGATGCGTGTGCGGTGCGTGCACACACACGCAAACAAAACACATCAGTTCCAGCATTGCCAACTTGACAGCACAGTTGGTACTTTATCAAAATAAAATACAGTGAATCAAACATCAGCATCTGTGTCACCATTGGAGCATGACTGAAACACAAAGCATATAAATTACATAAATAATAGTTAATAATATATTCAGATGTTACATCGCAAATATGGAAATATTATGGAATATTTGGATTTGCGGTGAATGAGAGAGGTAGGATACATGAGCATAAAGCTTTGTTTTGCAAACAGTTGAGTGCACAAGTCTTTAAAGTTACTCCATCGTCAGTCTGTGAGAGAAGCATTCAGAATCAGCACATGGTCACTGTCTAGTGTGCTTTGTTTTCAAGGGCACAACAGCATGGCATTCGCTATTCTTCTGCTGGCGGCAGGTTATGAAACTGTGTTTTATCGCTACAGTCGCCCCCTTCTGGATTGGGGGTATATATTCCCAAAGTTCAGGCTTTTTTTTGTGCGTGATAAGACCTTTCCAATAAATTTGAATAGCAGCTCAGATAATTTTATGAGAAATGTCTGAGAAAAGGCTACAGACTTTAGCAAAAGTCTCTGTTTAATATCATTGCAATCTAGGCAAAGCAATTGAGCTATTAAATATATTTTTCTTCCATTCCTAAGAGAATGTGAACAGAATTGCTCAGTGAATGACTACGAGACATATCAAGCCAGCAGTTTGCATTCTGATTTTTCTGAGAGACGGAGGCCATGATACAACGTGTCATGCTGGAAGTTTCTAGTGTCTTGACTGTACGCCAACCTCTATGCAAGGGATCCTCAAATCTGGCCCACGAGATCCACTTTCCTGCAGAGTTTAGCTCTAACCATAATCAAACACACCTGAGCATGCTAATCAATGTCTTCAGGATCATAAGAAAATTACAGGTAGGTGACTTTGATCAGGATTGGAGCTAAACTCTGCAGCACATTGGCCCTCCAGGGCAAGATTTGAGGAACCCTGCTCTATGCTATCCAACCCACATTAATCCAGTGACATAACAAAACCCTTCACAGTGAATTACTGCAAGCTGATAACCTACATTATTTCTCTGACAGCTTAGAGTCCACTCCAAATCAAAGCTCTGTGTTCTTCTGTCCATTTCTTATAGAATTTGTGTTAAATCTCTAACAGCTAACACAGCCTAAATGAGTTTAACAAACCAACACAGAGGCTGTGATGAATGTAGCCGGCTTATAACACTGATAGTTTGTAAATTACACAGGCGAGCTGCTGGATCTGGGTATGGCAGTCATTATAGATGCTGTTTTGGGTCAAAGAAATGGGGAAAATGCATTAATGGTAAACAAAGCCATTAATTCTTAACCAATGCCATTAATAAACCTGGTATAAACAGGTGGAGTGGTTTTTGCTTTTTGGCCATTGCAGATGAAATCAACCCAGTTAAAAGCTCTGTTATTAATTATGCTCTGCTCACCTAGTCAACTGCATTTGCATTAATTAGTAATAAGCATATCAGCATGTAATAATTTGCAGAGCCGGACAGTAACGGAGTACATTTACTTGAGTACAGTACTTAAGTACAATTTTGAGGGATCTGTACTCTAGTATCATTTTTGGGGAGTACTCATGACTTTACTCAAGTACATTTGAGAGGCAAACATTGTACTCTTTACTCCGCTACATTTCTATCCATAACCGTAAGTACCCATTACTTCTTCTGCCCCGTCCACACGGAGAGGGAGCTTACCCCAATCTGATATTTTTTTTTCCTTGTCTCAAGAAATATCCAAGTAGGGATATCCACGTCCACACGAAACCACAAAACGATGTAGTATGCATGCCAGACCAGCATGTGGCGCTGTAATTCTGCCACAGAGATAAACTTAAAACGGAGAAGAAGACATGGACTATGCTCATAAACCTTGCGCGTGGTACACAAATGAACATGGAACAATACATTTATTAATCTGTGTTAATGTTAGTTAATAAAAAGACAATTGTTCAGTGTTTGTTCATGTTTTTGTTGCTGTTACGTGACGTAGCGTAGTCTGATTAGGGGCGAGACGTGGGCTGATGACGTCATCGTTTCAGAAAATATCCGGATTCGCCGTCCAGACGACAACGCAAAACGGCGGATCCGTGTGGACGAAACGTCTATCCGATAAAACATTTGTGCGTATTCACAGAAACATGTCTCCGTGTGGATGGAAAAAAAGAAAAAAGAAAAAATCTCAAAAACCCTCAATATGCTGTTTCCCTCTCAAACGTGATTGGATTGTGAAAGGCGCCACTGATTGGGACAGCCTATCAGCAATCACATTCAGCTTTCCGCCAAAGACTTCATGACATTACGTAAACACACACATAGATTGTGTATGTGAGAATGGTGTTAATTCAGCTGAAAGTATTTTCTCCTGCCTTTGCCTGTATGTCAGTGTGAGAAGAAGGGGCTTAATAATGTCACTCAAATGAGCTGAATATTTTTTTTCCTTCTTTGTACGCTGACCTAAACACAGCTGATTAGCTGATTTTCTTTAATCATTATTATTTTCTCTTCTATGCTGCGTGTATAACACGGTCAGGTTCAGAACATTGCTATATTGCCTTCTTTGCTGGTTAAAGTTTATTGATTTGATTGATGAAAAAAACACAGAAACCCACATGTACACACAATTGTTAGCTGAATTTTCTTTCTGATATTACACATTAATGTAAGCTGAGCATTTGCTTTGATGTTCTTGAGTATGCAGTGTGTTCAACACAGTCAGGTTCAAATGTGGGTGCAAAAAATCCATTAAAACTCTAGCAGAGGTTTGTCAGAGCGTTGCCATTGTGCTATTGCCTTGTGAGCAAGTGAGAAATGTTAAATAAATAAACATAGTAAAAAGATGAAAATGACTTGATTTTACTTTCAATTCCTTTTACATTCTCCAAGGTATTAACATTAACATTTTTCATAACTCCATGTAGGACGTTTCTGTACATAAACGTAAGCACTGTGGCAGTAGTAATGCAATATTTAGAAAATGTACTCTTGTACTCTTGATACTCAAGTACTTTTAAAAACAAGTACTTCAGTACTTTTACATAAGTACACAACTGACTGTAGTACTTGTACTTGAGTAAAATTTAGCAAGGGGTATCTGTACTTTTACTCAAGTAATAAAGCTGTGTACTCTGTCTGCCTCTGATAATTTGAGGCGGTGATGAAGGTGTTGTGTGACTTGTTGGCTGTTTTATGGAAATTAAAGGGTTAGTTCATCCAAAAATGAAAATTTGCTGTTAATCACTTACATTTTTGCTCCGTCCATGAAATAAATACAGCTTTCGACTGCTCCGGTAACGCCGTCGGTAAGAAGCAGAGAGCCATTGACAAACTACAGAAAAGTAAAGCTACTTCACTTTAGTATTACTGGCCATGAGTCCCATAGATCCCACGTCAGCTGCGTCAGAGACGAACGGAGCGTGAGCGCAATCCTGTGACAGTCTCGGGCAGTAATAGTGGAGCGTGTGAAGGACAGATTAGAGGCACGATTCACGAACACTGTTCAAGACCTCCATTAATTTAATTCCATTAAAGTGCGTGTAGTAATTTAATGTGTATATATTTTGAAAGCATTGAATTCATTAATTGATTCATTCAATTCTTAGCGTTTTGAATCGATTATTGTCTAGATCGGCGATTCACGTTTCAAAAATCATGTTTCAAGATTGATGCATATGAATCGTCAGGGTTTGTAATCGATGCATCGAGAAAACGAGTGATATATATATATATATATATATATATATATATATAAATATATATATATATATATATATATATAAATATATATATATATATATATATATATATATATATAAATATATATATATATATATATATATATATATATATAAATATATATATATATATATAAATATATATATATATATATATATATATATATATATATATATATATATCACTCGTTTTCTCGATGCATCGATTACAAACCCTGACGATTCATATGCATCAATCTTGAAACATGATTTTTGAAACGTGAATCGCCGATCTAGACAATAATCGATTCAAAACGCTAAGAATTGAATATATATATATATATATATATATATAAATATATATATATATATATATATATATATATATATAAATATATATATATATATATAAATATATATATATATATATATATATATATATATATATATATATATATATCCATTTATTCCTTATGGATTTCAAATTGAAATGAGGCTTGAACCTCCATCTATTTTGTAAATGCATGAATATGCATTATGATCTGATGTTTTATCTGTGAGATAAATATCCTGCTCTTTTTAGCCACATGTCCGTTTCATTGAGCAGCTCACATCTCATCTGAAGTCAGGTAGTAGTGCATGTTTTCTTTATCATCTCGACCACATGGTTTGCTTGTCTTCCTGTCTTTATCTCGGAGGGCATGTCTGAAAGAGACCAGCACACAATAACACACACAAATACGCGCATATACACACGGCTTTATTTATCACACTGATAGGCAGCACAGATTTTGCAGCTAATCCCCAGAAATACCTTCAGTTTGGCGGGATAAATATCGATTCGTCCACAGTATCTCTTTTCCTCAAAAAGCTGAGCTGCCGCGTGATGAATGGATTCCTTTTTGTACTCTATTGGGTGTGAAGTGAAGTTAGTCAAGTCCATCTGCTTCCCCCGAAGAGTACATTCAGCCAAAAACTGATGTCAGCTGCAGATTTTTGTCTGTCATGTGAATTAGCTGCTAAGCAAATAAAATAATAATTTAATAGTTGAATTAGTATTTATATATTAATTTTATTGTATTTATCTGTTAAATTTTAAAATATATATATATATATATTTAAAGGGGACATTGGCTGCAAAATTCACTTTTGCATGGTGTTTGCATCTAAATGTGTCTAAGCAGTGTGGATACAACCACCATACAATAATAAAAATCCATTCACTCCTTATCTCAAATATCAAGCTGTTTTGATTTTCTGAGCAATATGATATTATACTGTAGCTCATTATTTTTTAATGAGACATGCACTGAAATGGGTCGCTGTGAACAAAGCTGTTTTGACAAAGTGAAAAGGGTGATGTTTTGCATGACCATTGAGGATTTTTAACATATGCTGCAGATATTTCATGAAGTATTATACTAACTTGTGGTAAATAGACACCCAGTGTCTCCCTTTAAAAAATGTAAAAACCTTTATAATGAATCATAATGGTTGACATATGGTTATAATCGTTCAATTACTTTTTTATTTCTATTTTACTGCCTTTATGCTGATTTAAAATTAGAAATATAAATATATTTGGTCAAGTTCATCTACTTCCCCTTAAGAGTAACGTCACCCAAAAATTGATTCGAACTGCAGATATTAATCTGTTTTTACAAATATTGTCTGTTATATATTAATTTGATTTTCATTTTAGCGAATTGGTTTTGCTTTAATTGATCTGCTAGAAAATCTGATCTGTTAGAAAGATCTCCCACATGTTATGTTTTTTTTTATTATTATTATATATATATTTTTTATTATTATGGTCATAGCTGCTCATAAATCGGAATAGTTGGAGTGAAGGGCTGCTTTAGCACGGCTGCCCACTCTGCCAGGCTATGAAGCAACATTTGTCCTTTATCTTCTGGAGCTCTAGCCTCCTCTTAGGGATTTGATCCTTCATCCATTTTCCATGCCCTCATTTTTTTCATTCCTTTGCTATTTAGAGGAGCCTATTTAGACATTCTTTAACTCCCACTTTTTGATTTCCACCTCAGCTTCCTATGGAGCCTTGTGTTTTTTAATACATTATTGAAAAATCCTGATGCTGTTAAGGCTGCAAGATTATGTCTGAATTGGAACAGGTTTTTTTTTTTTTTTCTCATTCCCTGTATGTCTTTTAAACACATTATGTGTAACATTGGCACTTTTATGCAAAAACTAATGAAAAATTAGAAATGCTGCAGACTTAAAGGGATACTCCACCCTAAAATGAACATTTTGTCATTAATCAATTAGCCCCATGTCGTTCCAAACCTGTAAAAGCTTTGTTCGTCTTCAGAACACAATTTAAGATATTGTGGATGAAAACCTGGAGGCTTGAGACTGTCCAATAGACTGCCAAATAAATAGTGTCAAGGTCCATAAAAGGTATGAAAAGTTGCAGTGCTGCGTTTGCTCTTCTGTGTCATCTGTGCAACAAGTTTCTATGTGTATTAAGCTTAGATTTGAAATAAAATAGCGCATCCTTGTGGCGCGGATGACACAGAAGAGCACATGCAGCACGGTGATATTGGACTGAAACAGAGGAGAATGCTGACCAAGGAATTATTGAATGAAGTCGTTATTTTTGATAGAGTATTCTGATAACAACTTTTCATACCTTTTATGGACCTTGACACTGTTATTTACTTGGCAGTCTATGGGACAGTCTCAAGCCTCCAGGTTTTCATCCAAAATATCTTGAATTGTGTTCCGAAGACGAACGGAGCTTTTACAGGTTTGGAACAACATGGGGGTAAGTGATTCATGTCAAAAGTTTCATTTTGGGATGGAGTAACCATTTAACAATTTGTTTTATTTTTATTTTATTTTTTTTATGATTCACCAATAAAATTAACAGTGATATCCAGTAGCAATCAAAAGTTGCATTTGTTTAGATTTTATTATTTGTGACAGAAGTCTTTTCACCAAGCACTCTAAAAAACACTGGGTAAAAAAGAGGGTTGTTTATTTAACCCAGCATAATGGGTTGATCTAACCCAGCTATGGTTTAATTGGAATTACTATATTCATATTATTACTAGCTTATTTTTTACTTTATACATCAAATAATGTTTACAGATTAACTTAAATCCTCTAAACTCCACACAACCACTGGTTTGCATTATAACTTATTTTATTTTTGTTTATTTATCATTTACAGCATTATATACTGCGACTGCCTTTATAACCTACCCAAGCACAATACAGTACAGCACAGTAATGATTTTAAAGATAAAACAGAATGTGTACAAACCTGTATTTTACTGACAAATGCATCAATTTGATAGCGCTTAGAACTGCTATCTCCAGAAGACAAAAAATTACTCAACTGCTGGGTTACATCTGACCCAAGATCTGAGTAATATAAAAACTACCCAAACATTGGGTTGTTACATTTGACCCAATTGCTGGGTAACACAAAAACTACCCAAACATTACCCAGCATTTTTAAGAGTGAGGCTGCATTTATTTGTTAAAAAATGCAGTGAAAACAGTAATATTACAATTCAATAAAAAAATCTTACAATTCAATAAAAAATATTACAATTCAATAAAAAAAAGATACAATATTACAATAGAATGTATATGATTCAAAGCTGAATTTACTCTCAATCAGTCAACCAACCAACCAACCAGTCATGTTTAAATTAAATTAAAATAAATTAAATTAAATTGAGTAAAGTTCCACATCAGTTTTAATGCTTCCTCAAAAGACTATGACTTACTATGTAGACAACAGACACCAAGGCATCGTTTCTCTATGGTTATTAGTTGTATTGCTATTAGTTATATTAGTAAAATTTGCCTTCCAGATTAATGTTGCCACCTTAATTGTGATACTCACTGGCTTTGCACTAGATAAATACTTCTATGATTGTTAAATTACATTTTATCTGACAGTGCATTAATAATACATAACTCCCCTTTAAATAGCTTTAAGTTTGCTACTTTTTCTAAAGAAAAAGCTTGATTGTAGTTAAACTACTTGAAAACTTGGAAAACTTACTATTAAAAATTGTAGCATAATAAACATGTTTTTAAAGCAGCTTCTCCAACTTATTGGCACGTTGTTTGGCACAGAATCCTGAATGACGCAAATGCAAAATGTTCATCTCTTCTGAATCGGCCGTCCATTAGGCCGCATTACTCCACTTTTAATACATTAGTCGGGTTCAATCTCCCACTTTGCTTCATCCTGACCTGTTTTTAAGCACAGCTCGATGAGTAACTCCCAGGATTAGAGAAATACGGGCACTTTGCTCAGTGTGGGAGAGCCAGTGAATCACAGATGTTACTGTGGCGGAAAAGCCACAAAGGATTGATTACATCAGAGCGAAAAGCCTCTTTCTTTGATTCTGGTCACCCCCACAGACTCAACAAATCTTGTGCTCTTTTCCCAGCAGGACAGCTTAAGGGAGGAAGCAAATTTTTCACAATGTGCAGGTTTCAACACCACTCATTTCATACTGCTGAAAATTGAAGGAGTCGCCTTGGTTAAAACTTGCACTGGCATTAAAACGACTTTTGAAATGTCAAAGTCGTTGGGTGTTCAAGGGATGAAAGTATTCTCATATTGTATTTTATTTTATTTTTGTATTTTTTTGTATGTATTGTTATGCATTTTATCATTAATTATGTTGTCATTCAATATTTATTCATCATTTATTATTTTATTTTACTAGCAAAGTTGTTGGTGGAATGAATTTGTTTGTTTAATATACAAAATAAAATAAATTAGCTTTTTTATTGTATTTTATTTAAATTATAATTATGACAGACATAAATATATAACAGAATGTGCAAGTGCAAAACCAACAATATACAATTGAATCCAGTACTGAATGTGAGGTTGAGTAGACGTCGCCTTCTTTGATTCATCCCAGAGGGCCAAGTCTTTATCTCCAGCCACTGACCTGAAAGAGAGCATGTATAGTTTCTCTCCACAGCTAAAGCACAACCGACTTGAACTCCATCAGAAGATGCTTTTGAAGCTAAGATAGGTTTCCTGACTAGTGGAGCAGGTCTTGGATTGCTGTAAAGGGCAACTTCCACCCTGAGAGCTGGATTCCCATTACACACCGCAGACCTCAGAAGCGTTTCCTTCCTTTCCAGAGTGAGACATCAGCAGTCGATTAGACTTTCAAAATTAAACTGTGAGGGGTCTGTGCCTATGCTAAAGCTGCAGTCATGATTCTGGTGTGAAGTAATGCTTCTAATTCACTTTCACTCACTCTTTTCACTTTATCTTTAACATTTTCAAGTGACCTATTTTCAGGGGGCAAGATATTCAAAACAAAGTTTTTGTCTGTATAATATTAGTTAATTCTATCGGTTTACTTCAAAAACGTTCCAATGAGATATAAATACCATTACTCATTACTTGAAATGTCAACATGAATCACTGTGTACGCAATTTATAAATAAGCTGGAGTTTTGTGTGTATTGTCTACCAGATTAAAAAATTATGTTTTATCAGTTCTGTGAATGTAAATGTGACAGAACATTTCTGAGACTGTCTTGACATTAATATGAGCTAGGGCTAAAATGATTAGTAGACATTATCGACATCGTTGACAATAAAAAAAAAAAAGTCAACAACTATTTTAAAGTCAGAATTAATTAATTGTCTGCTATAAAGCAGCTCTATTCATATAATAGGTATACTGTAACTCAATATTTAAAAGAATTGTAAAAGTTAAATAATCAGTCAAAGCCTACTGATTAATATGTAAAAAAAAATAAAAAAAAATTAAAAACTAGACTAGTCAATTAATCACTCTAATAATCATTAGATGAATCAATTATCAAAGTAATATTTTGTTGTAGCCCTGTGAGCAATAGAAATGGTCAGTTTAGCAAAACCTCTAAAATTCAGTAGATAATACGAGCAATGCAATTATGCACACATTCTTTACTGAAAGCTCTCATCTTCTCATGCATTTGAGGCCTGAGGAGATATAATCTAGTATCATATTGTGTCTGAAGCAGATGATTTACAGATAAATCGATTTACAGATTGAGATATACAGGAAGAGGCAAAAAATAACAGAGAGAGCGAGAGATACAGATGCTCTCTGACAAAAACTGTCAGATGCCAATTGTGACTGCAGTATAGGAGTGCTTACATGCCAAACCTTCAGTAGGTGTTTTTAATGTAGCCTATAAACATTTAATTTATGGAATCTGAAGATAAAAATAATTGACATTATCTGATGAAAATGCCAAACTCTCCTTGCAAATCACTCACCAAAGCCACGCCTCCTCCAGAACGCATGAATGTGCACAGGTAGACCAGAGGATAACCAGCGACATGATGAGAGACAGTGTTGGTGGAGGGATGAATGCAACGCTGTCAGATCTCATGACTCATTCACTGGTGGGAAAACATTACCATTCAAAATGCAAAATATTAAATTATAGGGGCTTCCGTTTTTGCTTGGTGTAGTGGAACGTGCTGATGACGTATCATGTCTGCGCAAACAGGTTGCACAGAGGTAAACAAATAGATACATTGACAGGCAGGTAGGACATAAAGTGTTACAAAATATAAATATATTTAGTGCTATCAGGATGTTTATTTGAAATAAATAAATACAACTAACTAAAATAGGCTTCAGTTAAGTTTCAAAATATGAAATAAAATGAACCTAAAAAGTAATATAATAATAATAATAATAATAATAATAATAATAATAATAATAATAACAATAATAATAATAATAATAATAAAAAATAATAATAATACACTTAAAATTAAATAAATCCGATATGACTAAAAACTGGTTCAGTAGTATAATATACAACAGTACATTAGTATAAATGATACTAAAATAGCACTTGCTAGTATGAGTGATTAAGCAGCACCAATTATCATATGTCAAATAAGGTTTCTACAACTTTCATTCGTCTTTAAAATTCTATATTAGAAACTGAAAGTTGTGTAACTATAATTTAAAGCTTATTATTACAAAATAATGATTAAAAAAATCCTGCTGTATCATCCTGTCTGCCCTCTCATCACTGGGCATCCAAAGCACATCAACTGGTCACTGGGGTTCCTCAGGGTTCAGTTCTTGGACCCCTCCTCTTCTCCATATACACTACATCACTGGGTCCCATCATAAAGGCACATGACATCTCCTACCATTGGTATGCTGATGACACACAGCTATATCTTTCATTTCAACCATATGATCCAATGGTAGCTGCACGGATATCAAGCTGCCTGGCGGACATCTTGGCATGGATGAAAGAACATCACCTACAGCTTAACCTGGCAAAGACTGACCTTCTTGTCCTCCCTGCCACTCCAACTTTGCTGCATAATTTAACCATCCAGCTAGGTACTTCTACAATTACCCCATCAACTTCGGTTAAAATCTTGGTGTAATCTTGGATGACCAGTTCACCTTCAAACACCGCATTGCAAAGACTGTTCGATCTTGCAATTTTGCATTTCACAACATCAGAAAGATCAGGCCCATTCTAACAGAGCAAGCTGCACAACTTTTTGTCCAGGCCCTTGTTATTTCTAGGCTGGACTACTGCAATGTTCTTCTGGCTGGACTTCCATCAAGCACTATCAAACCTCTAAGAATGATTCAGAATGCAGCGGCACGACTGGTCTTCAACATGCCCAAAACAGACTATGTTACACCTCTCTTTATCTCCTTGCACTGGCTACCGGTTGCAGATCCCATCAAGATCAAGACATTGATGCTTGCATATAGAACAGCCACAGACTCAGCACCCTACTACTTCCACTCACTACTACAAATCTGCATCTACCCTTCAGAAGTCTAAGATCTGTTAGTGATCGATGCCTTGTGGTACCTTCGCTAAGAGACTCTACATCACATTCCAGAACGTTCTCATTCACCATTCCTGGCTGGTGGATCTTCCCACCCCTATCTTTCTCTTTTATACTTATACTTATTTGAACAATGTCTAAAACTTGGTATTATAAAAACTCTTCTTTAAGAATAATTTTATGAATTCCCCAATTGTAAGCTGCTTTGAAAAAAAAAAAAAAAAAAACTTCTGCAAAATGACTAAATGTAAAGCTGAGTGGCTGCTACCAGGTTTCAGCACATACTGTTTCAATGTTCAGGGTTTTTATTTATTTATTTATTATTATTATTATTATTATTTATTTTTTTTTGTAATGTGTAATGTTGTGTAAAGTTATCTCATCTACAAACCGAAAGATTTGAGGTATCGTGGTAGCACAAATAAGATTTTTTTAATTAACCCCTTACCAGTCACCCCCCATTTTCGGCATGGAGACAGAAATGATATACCCAAAATAAAAAGGTTTCTGCTCATGATTTCTTTCTGACTACACTCTTAGCAATTGATGTAATTTTACAATACATTTTACAACAATACACTGTATTCATGGTTTTTATTGTAAATGCAAATGCATGATGGGAAATTGAAGGACAGTCCTGTAATATTATTGTAACTACACTGTAGAAGCATTGTTTTACAGACACCACAAAGCATTGTGGGATAGCATTAAAACTGGTACTTTCATATTCTTCCTAACATAAAAGAGTCCAGTTTCCATATTAGTATAATGTTATTTTAAGGTTAGTAAAATGATCCTGCAACATTCTTTCAGTCATTCAAACACCTGCTGTGAACAAGCAAGAAAGAAAGAGAAATAAGAACACAAACTACAACTTTCTTCAGCCACAACTCCACTAACAGCATTACCAGCTTCACTTATAGTAATACTAACCAGAATGATTTTATTTCTGTCATGCATCTACAGAAGTTCTTATTGAGAATTCACAGAGGTTAAGATGTTGATGTCTTATTGAAAATGTTTTTTTGAGATCACCATCATAGAGATCAGGGTTTGCTTCAGTTGTGCTCTTGACCCTCAACTTTTGCTGCAATACTTTTTTTCTGCAGCAGTTGCAGTAGTCTGTTTTAATAGAAACATACTGACTGCACTAAAATGGTTTAAGTGAACCAACTGATATAAAAATAAATAATTTAAAACACTGTTGTGGTTCGTACACTGATGTTTAACAGTGTATAAATATTGTCTTTGCTAACTTTTTGTTTAAAACATGTTTAAGGTTATTTATAAACTCACAGACATCAATATTTGGCGTATGAAACACAACAATGGTGACATGTTTCATGCCAGCATACAAAACATGTTCATGGCTCCCAGCATGCATTGCTGCAATTCTGTTTTTCGGGATTGTCACCACTGTTGAGAATTGTACGACAACAATACAAAATACAACATTTTATTGTATTAAAGCTACTGTAATCACAGCAACACTGCTGTATAAACACAGAATTTTATTGTATTAAATCAACAGTATGTTTCTTGTATATTACTCGCTGTAAATTCACGGCAATTAGTTGCCAGGAGTTTCCTGTAAAAAAAAACAATACATACATACTCAACATATGTTCACAAAGCTGACACTTAAAAGTTTACTGTTCAGGAACCAGAATTACTCAGACTGTTATGATGATAGAGAAAAAAAAACTCAAACATAAAAACAAATTAAAATATTAAAAATATGTATTTTAAATGTATTAAAACATTTTTAAAGTAGGATATGAGTTTGGAAACATAGTGTAGCTAAAGCCACAAGTAAACCAATGCTTCATTTGAAATTTCATAATATAATATGTAAAACTGTGAATTTTATGAAATATTCTCTAAGGCCATGTCATGTGTGTTTTTATAGAAGGCTAATCAGATTGATTTATGGCACTTGTCATCTTCTGTAAGCTCTCATATGTGCTCTGTCTATGTGTTTGGCTCTGAATACTCTTCTTCTATACGATTCTATTGTTCTCATGAAATAAGTCTTTCACACCTCCGCCAGGTATGACACATTATCCCCATTATTCTTTTATCACTATTATTTTGTTTTTGTTCTGCCTTTATTAGCCTTTGTTGTGGTACTGTATTTCAAGGTTAACCATGCCACACAGCTGCAATCTCGCTTCAGTCTCAGAATGCATTTACCCCTTATTTATTAAAAGCCTTTCTATAAAAATACAACAAAACATTTTCTTACGACCTTACGTGAATTATTGTGACAAAATGCATTATGAAGGAGAAATGCACCTGCTATAAGCAGCATTAGAGCTAACATTAGCATCAAGCTACATCAGACAATTTATGAAATTATTAGTACACTTTTACTCAAAACTCACTTTAAACCCCGATCGAGTGTTTGTAATAACTTCCCTTTTGTGATCACAGGTGGAATTTGGTCATTTACTGTTGTAAAAAATATGCTATTTATAGCCTTTTACATCGCTGCACAAGTTAGCATTTCAGATGTACATTTTCAATATTGTTATACAGATGCCCCAAATCTCAAGAAAACCACATACCAACCATTACTATCGTAATCGTGTGTTTATTATTTGGATATTTCATGGGTACAGAGGTGTATCTGTGTTGTTGTTGTTGTCAGATATCAACGCGGAAGTATACTGGAAGCATGTGACATGATGACGTTGTTTTGTTTTGAGACTCTTAAGGCGAAGGACCAATCAGAGTCTGTCTGACTCACAGCGCGAGCACACAGGAGTCCTGTGGAGAGGCTATTTATCACCAGATCGCGTAAATCAGTGGAAAATGTATAGAAATGGTGATTCTGTTAGAAGAAATATTAAGTAAACATGAGTAAATAAATTTAAATATCTCCATGTGCATGCATCTTTGTACCATAAACCTTTATTGACGCTGTTCATTGAATCTATGTGAACACAAATAAACCGCTGCTGACGTGACTGAATATGAATGAGTGGTGAATTTCTATTCAAAATGTGGCATAATACAGATATATTATTTTGCACTCCTGACATAAATTACTAAATAACTGTCACTGCAACAATGTTTTATCAAAACATTGGTCAAATATCGAAGCTAGAGACTTTCAATTGATGCACAGTTTCTCCAGATCAAGTAAGAGAGTGATGATTAACGTGCTGTGAAAGTGAAACAATAATAATCTGGGGCCGTTGATGATCCTTGACCCTGTTGAGCCTGACATTTTTGCTTTTATGGCTAATATAGTAACAAATAATAAGAATATGGAGGGTATGATATGGAGTATGGAATATGGAGAAAAAGCAACAATTGAGTGGATATTTGAATTAAATGTTTGGTCAATATTAAACAAGGATTTGATCATCCTGTAAGTGTTACAACAGCAACTATCAGGCCTTTGTCGCCCTTTGTATGCATTGGTAATAATAGCCTATGTAATGAACATAAATTGTTTATTTTGTATTACATTTTGTGTTTTAACAGTGTTATTCAATGAAACCATACAATTATTATTAATTAACCAATCATTATTCCCTCATTGTTTTTATATAATGCATTTTTTGGCATTTTAAAGGTTGTTGTTCACTTAGGTCTGTTTTTATTACAACAAAAATATTATCTGAATACTTTGTAGATTATTATTTGAAGCGATTTGAAGTATCAAAGCCATGGTTAATTTGTAGTCACCATTGTTACAATAACCATTTTTTTTTTTTTGGTAGTAAAATTATGGTTAATTTTCGGAAGGGGATATGGAAACTAAGAGAATATTGAGGCAGATGTGGTGGTGATATTATCAACACATTATTAACTTAATGCTATCAAAATCACAAAAAGCTTTACAGGATTATAAATGTAAAATGAAACACGGGCCTCATCTTGGGCTTTTTTTCTTTTTCTTATCTCGGCACCGGACTACTGTTGCCATAGATGTCCACAGTTATGATCATTTGCAGTCAGCCAACAAACATGAGGTGAGAGCTAGCAGGGGCGTGGATGAGGGAATGGCGTGTCACGTGTGCTTCACCTGTCCTACTGTCTTCACCGTAAAATGCATATTTTATAATGATGTATATATGTTCAAGTTTACATGTTTAAGTATACATATATGTTAATATAAATATTAAAAAAAGGTGTTTTTTTTTTTAGCAACTGGGATGGTGCACCCCTGGGAGTTGCCCTGGGTGCCCTACGCAAACTGCATATAGGGAGCGCCGGTACTGCTGCTAACTTTACACATCTAGACATTGCAATATCTACCCACTCTTCTCTGCAGAACTGCTCAAGTTCAGATAAATTAGATGCTGACTGTTTGTGGACTGCTGTCTGGAAGTCTTTCCACAGATTTTCAGTGGGGTTTAAGTCTTGGCTCTGACATGGCCATGCAAGGACATTCAACATTTTACTCCATCAACCACTGTGTGATCAGTTTTGTTGTGTGCTTTAGGTCATTGCCACATCCCTGCTGCAGTCCCTGCTGCAGAGAAACATACACAAAACAGGAAATTACCAGCCTAACCTAACCTTTCACTAATAATTTGATTAAATACTGCTGGATAAAACAAAAACTGTTTCCATCTTCATTTCAGGCTACAAAGCAACAAAATTTGCTTTTTTTTAGGGGGTTGGTGGTAATTTTTTCTTTACTATAGTACGGAAAATAATACTTATTTCCAGAAACTTTACTATAGTAGAGTTTCACTTGCTAATAAAGTATCAATCAGACAACAGAAAGCATGCAATAGATTGTGTGCAACAGGTTGTTCAGCAATGTTTTAATCATATAGAGATCAGATATGATTCAGCAGGCTTATAAGGTTAATTATAGATGCATTTCTCACTTAAATGTATTGCAAGATGCACATATTTGGTCCACAGGATGTGGTTCCCTTAAATAATTTAAGCATATCTATTACACAGCACACAGTCATGATTAAATGTCAATGCATCGATCAGAACATATTATAATCCACAAAAAAAGGTGTGTTTGACAGGTCATTGCTCCATTTGTGGTCCCATGCGGCCGTGACACGATGACAGCAAGATTTCCTCTTCAATTCTGCAATCTGAAACCACACGTGTAGTTCCTGGAAGCCAGCATGAATAAGTAAGCATTGTTGTGATGCACCAATGTTAACTGAAGTGACTGTCAGCGAGGACGGGTTATTCTCAGAGGACATCGTCCTGGCTGTTTCTCTTTCACGGTGGCCAGCGACCTCCATCATCAGGGGAAAGGCTGCCACTCCCGGTAATTTCATCACGTCAGTGCAGATGACTGATTGGGAATTCGGGTCATGCCTCTTTTTTTCTCATCCTGACTAGATGGACAGTCAGAAGAGGTGGCCAGACATCCCCGCGGACACTGCTGGAAAGGTTATATGAAATCCATGGCAAATTTATTTAATGTCTTTTCATTTATTTATTTCCTCAGCTACCTTACTTCGGTGTGTCAAGGATGCCGAGAAAACCACACTGCCGTAATTCACTTTGTTCCGAGTCCCTCTTCTGTTGGATATTGAGTTTGCTCAGCCCAAATCCTCCCTGCTCACATACTCCGAATGAAAAAGTACTGGTTATGATGGATTATTTCTTTTGCTGTTATTTCTGTGTACATATTTTAGTTTTATTTATTTATTGCTGCACCGAGGCATTCAGGGGTGAATTCGCTAAACAGTTGTACCGTTGTATTTTAGTGTAAATACCTTTTATTCACTAACCAGCTGTATGCGCTGCTTTTAGCATGATTTATATGAAGTTACTGAACAAATTAAGCTTATTGTATACTTTAAAAAAAAACAAAAACTTGTATGGTCAGTAGGTCTTGGTAACATGTTTTTACATTATTATTTACATTAACTCATCAAATTAGTTATGAGAGATTAAACTAGACAAGACTTAAAAATACAGTTTAAATGTGGCATGCACTGCAATAAATAAATGAAAAAAATTATTATATCTTTATCAGTATTTTGTCAATCCTTTCGATTTAATCCTTAAATCAAGATACATTTACTTGAGATGA
This sequence comes from Carassius carassius, assembly GCF_963082965.1. Classification (NCBI taxonomy): domain Eukaryota; kingdom Metazoa; phylum Chordata; class Actinopteri; order Cypriniformes; family Cyprinidae; genus Carassius; species Carassius carassius. The sequence goes on along the minus strand of NC_081760.1, from coordinate 14,039,267 downwards.
AAAATGAAGATATCAAGTTATATTTTCTGAGAAACTGAACAAAATAATGTGGGTTTATGCTTTATGCAAGAGCAAATATTATTAAAACTTGGTTTCCCTTTGAATTATAATGATTACATGGGCAGATTTTTTTCTTTTTTTTTTCTTTATCATAAAAAAAATAATAATCTTAATCACTAAAATTTGTGAATCTTTTTGTATTAGCTGGAAGTCTTTTACAGTGAGATTGCACCTTATTCATAGAAGCCAATACCATAAGCCTATCATTGACGCCTGCAGTAAATGATCAAATAATAGCATATGAAAAAAAAGATGATTTTAAAATGATCAGATATCATGCATTTTCCCTTCAAACTGTAGGCCTACTGTGCATTATGCTCAACACTAATGTTTTTGCATGTTTGAGTCATAACATGATTTGCATAATTCCTTTAGTGAATTATAAAGCTATGAGTAGCCGCAACTCATTATTAGTGAATCCCCCTTCAGCTTAGTGATAACAGTTAGCAGGTTCATATTGACGTGACATATTGACATTCCCAGAGTTATTTAACAATGTGATCGCATTAGTGTTCAAGTGTTTATCACAGTAAATTAGTATTCAAGTATATCAGTGACTGTCCAAAATGTATATATGATGCGATCTGGGAAAACCTGTCAGATAACTTGCTAGGAAGTTTTCAGGAAATTCTAAAAAATAGGTTGTATGTAATTTTTTTTTGTCAAAATTATGGTTTCATTCAATTATATATATATCCTAATATATATATATATATATATATATATATATACAACTTCCCACTTTAAAAAATCCACATCAAGAGATCGTGGAGATTTAACAAGGATTGAATTGCTTTCTAAATATTTCCACATTTCTAAAGTTTAGATGCTGTTTAATTCATATTATACATTTCCCATCGATAATCATGAAGAAAATTATTTTAATGAGAATCTAATTCATTTTTAAAGACTTGCACATCTCTAATGTTGAAGTTTTTAGGTTTTGGATGCTGCATAATTGTACAAATTACGTACACTTTAAAACGATCTACTGTAGACTTCATGAAGAAAATGAACTGATTTGATGAGAATTGTTTTGTAAAGATTTGCATGTCTTATAAAGTTGCACAAACACTGCATTTTTAGGCTTTAGATGCCTTTTAAATGTTCAATTCTACATTTAAAAATTACTGTAGAAATACGATCCACATTCACAAGAAATCATGAGGACAATCAATTGTGTGCCACATATAGTACAAACATGTTCCGTAGATGTTTATATGAGTCGCGCAAGAATTAATCTGAGTTACTAATACAATTTTAAGTCGACTTATCACATGTAGCCAAAGCAGCTGGAGCTTTTGTGCTTCACATACATGAATGTTTCAAAATACCAGCTCTGTTGGAACGAGCTGTCCATGTTTTTTCTGCTTTTCAAGGCCGGCAGTATATTTCTCCACTTTTCAGCGATTTGTGAAATACATTGGAGACCATTTCACCAGGAGCATTATAGGGCTTCCAGAAACCATTCCTCAAGCCCCATTAGGTCTGCTAGAATACGCCAGAAACCCACGTTACTGATATATCACTGGGACATAATGGTATTTCATTTGCCCATCTTAGAGTTTGCTTAGTTAAATGGAGCATTCGAATACAGTAATTTAAGAGAAACAAAACTAACGCTGTTCCGATATTTTGCACAAAAGCCAGCAGAAGCTCAGCAATTATCACAAACCTGAGGGAAGGATCACTCGTGTGGAGTGATAGCGTGTTGCCAGGAATCATTGGCAGAAATCCCAAGGTTGTGAGATGCGATATTTATTTTTTGTGTGTGTGCAAAAGCACTTGAGAATGCATCAAAGACCTTAAAACCTAATTGAATTCATCCTTCTTCATAAGTATGATCAAGGCATGTGTTCCTAAGCTTGTGACAAGATCAATTTTATTTATTTATTTATACTCCAATTATGTTTTAAACCACAATGGGGACAAATCTGCACAGGATTTAATATCTTGGATGTTTATCAGCATTTGGCAGGTGAGGTAACATGAAGTCTGCGCTCAATTTAATGTGCTCTCGTTTTGTTTGTGTGCATCTCTGCATGAAACCCATATAAGGAATTGGAATTTCTTTAAATATCTTGGAAACGTTTATAGTCAGGCAAGCATAATAATCCAGTTTAGTGTTTGGGAACTAGATGTGTATGTTTTTTTTTAACTTCTCTGTCACATAAAAAAAAAAATATTATTTTGTAGGTGCGTGGTTGTTTTTAGCATGTCCAAATGTAAAGTTAATGGCAGAGCTAAATTTAGTCTACTTTCTGACACACTCTGCCACAAGAATCATATCATGCATTTATTTATTTTTTCTCAATCAGTGGATATCAGTCATACATATTAAAAGGTTTAAATCAAGAAATTTAGCAAAAGTCCAGTTTAAAATCTTAAAATGGTTTATGCATTGCATCCTTTTTAGTACATATGTATGTATATATATATATATATATATATATATATATATATATATATATATATATATATATATGTATGTATGTATGTATGTATTTAAGTATGTATATATATATATATATATATATGTATGTATGTATGTATTTAAGTATGTATATATATGTTTAATATTTACACTGATAAATACATTACATACCAACATTAGACTCAACTAATGGCATCTAGGGTGGGACCATGCATATCTATTTATACTTAATAAAAATACACAGTACAACTTTTACACAATAAATAGCATATATTTACACATTTTCTAACTTTTTTTAACCATGCTATTCATAATTTGTATATATAAAGTGTCTTATCTAAATTATTTTTATTTATTTTTATTATTTGTCCAATTTACTAACTCTATTTGCTGTGTTTTCTGATAGATGCTAATTAATAATTTATTTTTTATTGATTTATTATTTTATTTTTTATTTTTTCAATAATGCTGCAATATTTAGAAGTCAAGAGAATAAGGCTTTCCAACAACCTAACTATCCATCAAATGCAAATCTGAAGTAACTTTGTATATGTCTATTTACCAAAGCATATCAAATTCCATAAAAAAATAACTGTTTTATGCATGTAAAATTTCATTAGCATTGTTGTTCTTGCTACAGCTTTATGAATTGTTGGAGGTTTTCAGAGTTAATGTTATGATAGTAAGAACTCTCAAGACATTCACTGTGCTCGACTTGGAGACAAAACCAGCAGACTGATGCTTCCAGGAATTTCACCTTCTGTTCACAACAGGAATAATTGCATGCTGAATATCAATGCAACAGCAGTCAGAAAAGTGTTTCCTCGCCGTTTGAACATAAATACCTTCCACAAACTGCAGTCCCTTTCAGAAATATAAAAATCCAAATATCATTTCAAAAAGACTTTGTGAAATGAACTTTGATAACAATGTTTATGTTCAATTCCTCACAGGATTTATAAAGATATGTACATCTTCACAGTGTTTATGTGAAAGTTCTTGTTTCATATGCTGATGGTGTTTTTGATATTTCAGTGTCTATCCAAAAGTACAAGAATAATTATTTGTGAATAATAATGAGTTCAAGTTCAACTGCATGTAGGAAGTGAGGCTGGGTTTGATGGATCTTACTGTAGAATCCAAAGATGAAGTTTAGACAGAAGTTCCCGCGGTGAGGTGAAGACAAAAGCCACTTATCCCATGACTCAGGCCTGCTGAGAACTAATGGGACATGAAGCCGCTTTCCTCCTCGGTGTTCAAAGGAGTCATAGTGAGGTCAAGAGGAGAACTTTCATGCTATTATGTCTCTGTTTCAGTGTCTAATAAAATTGTATAATCTTTACAAAGTTAAGGATGCCACAGGCAACTCTTCATATCCATCCTAATGTGTGTGTGTATGTGTGTGTGTAAGAATCTGTAAGACAAATGTGAAAGTGCTCGGTTCAGATGCGTTCAGCGTGTTGTGTGCTTTAGTGTACATCCAAAATACAAGAAAGAATTACAAAGAAATTACATTGTTTCTTTCATTTAAGTAGTGAATTTGTTTTAATATTGTTTTGTTTTGTTGTTTTAAGGTTTTAAAGTGCACCATTACACTATTACAAATGTTGCCTACTACATAAAAAGAAGTAGTTGTTTCATTGTACAATAAAACAAATGAATTGTTTTATTTAATTTATTTTATTCATTTATTATTATTATTTAGTTTTGTTTGGTGCTGCACAAAAAATATTCACCCTTTAATGTAAAGCAAGAGTATATAAAAAAAAAAGTTATTTAAAAAAAAAAATTATAGTAGTTTGACAGTGAAATAAAACATGAATGACAATACCTATATAGCATTTTCATACAATAATTTGGAATTAGTTGGAAAGTCTAATTTCTCCAAGTTTTATTTATTTTTTTGTTATTTGTTTTTATTTTAATAAAACGTACTCGGTTACTAACGTAACCTCGGTTCTTTCTAGAAGAGGGAACGAGTACTGCGTCTTAGCTAAGACGCTACGGGAAAAGTCTCTTTTCTGAATACTGAAATACTGAAGCAAAAAATTATCCTTAATTTTGAATTATTGTAAAGCGCATTTGCAGCAGCACACAGCCATAGGCGAGATGGCTCGCTCGTTCATTGGCTGCTCTGCGGCAACTGCACAGCCTATCGAGCACAGGCTGATGCAACATCAGACCAATAAGGGCGCTTCGCGCCCTTCATGCCACTTCCTGCCGAAACGGGTGCGGTCCAACCCTATAAAAGGAGCTCGAAAAGGCTGACTCACCTGATTTATTTCATCGCCGAAGCGAACCAGAGTGAATCGTAAGCAAGGCAGAGAACGCAGTACTCGTTCCCCCTTCTAGAGAGAACCGAGGTTACGTTAGTAACCGAGTATGTTCTCTTACGAGAGTTCTCTCGTACTGCGTCTTAGCTAAGACGCTACGGGAACCCCATGTAAAGCGCCATTCAAGGGATCACACACCAATAAACCTGGAAGCAACGCCCAGGATTTACAGTGCACGGCTGGGGGGCCCTCCGTCCCATATCTAGCAGCATCCGTAGATGCGGCAATATGACATAACACAGTCGAGGCAAGGCCTGACCAATGTGGCAATGCGGGTCTTACGCAATACTGCCCATATAACAGCCGGCAGCGCATAACGCTCGCGATCTCAGAGTTCCAATCAGGGCCCTGATTCGACTATACCGACAGCAGCCTTGCTTGCAAGGCGGGAACCTCCAGTTAAAAAGAAACTTAAAAATGTAGACGGCGAGGCCCAACCTGCCACCATACATATATCCTGCAAGGAGATCCCCGTAGACCACACCCACGACGAGGCGACGCCCCTTGTGGAGTGTGCTCTGACGACCAGTGGGCACTGAAGGCCCCTGGAAGCGTAAGCTAACGCTATGGCGTCAACTACCCATCTGGATAGAGTCTGTCTCGAAACAGCCATTCCTTTGGAACGTCCACTGAACGAGACAAACAGCTGCTCAGTCTGTCTAAAGACAGCGGAGCGAGACACATAAGCTCTTAAAGCCCTAACAGGGCAAAGAAGACTCGAGTCTCCATCCTCTCCTGACACCGACAGGGCAATAACCTGAGCCCGAAACGGCGTGTTGAGGGATTTCGGCACATAACCGTGCCTAGGTTTGAGTATGACCCTTGAGTCATTAGGCCCAAACTCTAAGCACGACTGGCTCACCGAGAGCGCGTGCAGGTCACCCACACGCTTCACTGAAGCGAGAGCCAACAAGAACACTGTCTTGAATGACAGATGCTGGAGGCTAATCGTTTGGATAGGCTCGAAAGGGGAACCCTTCATGGCCCCCAAAACCGTCGCGAGGTCCCAAACAGGGACTGACGGAGGTCTGGGAGGATTCAGCCTCCTAGCTCCTCTAAGGAAGCGGATTACCAAATCGTTCCTTCCCATTGACTGACCGAGCGCTGTCTCAGTAAATGCTGCGATAGCCGTCACATAAACTTTGAGCGTGGATGGGGCTCTGCCCTTATCCAACAGCTCCTGTAGGAAGGAGAGAACCTTCACAACTAAGGGGTGAACATCCCCGAGCTGTGCACCAGCTGGAGAACACCGACCTCTTCGAGGCATACAGCCGTCATGTCGACGGAGCTCTAGCCTGAGTGATGGTATTTAGCACTCCCACTGAGAGATCAGCGGGTAACCGTTGAGCGCCCACACATGGAGGGACCACAACTCGTTGAGGGTGCCAAATCGAGCCCCCGGCCTGCGAGAGGAGATCCCTCCTCAACAGCACTGACCACGGGGCAGTGTCTGCTAACTGCATCAAATCTGGGAACCATTGTTGGTTCTTCCAAAATGGTGCTACAAGCAGTATTGAACATCCCGTTTCTCTCACCCGTTCTATCACCTGCGGAAGGAGGGAGACGGGGGAAAAAGCATAAAGCGGGCAGCACGGCCATCTCCGTGACAGCGCGCTTTCGTTCTTGGAAAAGAACGCGGGGCAGTGAGCGTTTTCGTGGGACGCGAAGAGGTCCACCTCTGCCCTGCCAAATCTCTCCCACAACAGCTGGACTGTTTGCGGGTGTAGAGACCATTCGCCCGTGGGAATGTTGTTTCTGGACAGCCTGTCTGGACCCAGATTCTGTAGCCCAGGCACATGAACTGCCCTCAGCGAGCGCAAGTTGCGCTGAGCCCAAACCAGGAGGCGTTCCGCCAACCTGTACAGGTTTCGGGACCCGAGACCGCCCTGGCGATTTATGTAGGACACCACAGACATGTTGTCCGAACGGACTAAGACGTGGTGGCCTTTGATTCGGCGACAAAAGCGCATCAGAGCGTTCTCCATTGCCAGCATTTCCAGACAGTTGATATGTTGGAGCTTTTCCCGTTCTGACCACAGGCCAAAGGACGGTCTGCCCTCGAGCAGCGCTCCCCATCCCGAAGTGGAGGCGTCTGTCGACACCATCTTCACTTTCGAGGAAGTCCCCAGGCTTACACCTGATTGGTACCAGTCGTTCGCTGTCCAGGGTTTCAGGGCTGTAACACAGCTCTGATTGACCCTGAGACGCAGCCGAACTGCAGGGGGCGCATGCGGAGCAGGCCCCACCGAAGAACTGGAGATGCCGAGGCCATGAGACCTAGCATCTTCTGAAATTCTCTGAGCGAGAAGGTCGCGCCGCAGCGAAGAGAGCTCGCTGCGCGCTGAATGCCCAACGCACGCTGTGGCGACAGCCGCGCCATCATGGAACGTGAGTCCAGAGCTATACCCAAAAACAGTATCGTCTGACTGGGGTTCAGCGAACTCTTCGTCCAGTTGACACTGAGACCGAGTTTCTCGAGGTGATCGAGTAAAATGGCCCCGTGTTCCACGAGCTCTGATCGTGATTGAGCCAGAATCAGCCAGTCGTCCAAATAGTTCAGCACTCGCATGCCTCTGAGTCTGAGAGGAGCGAGCGCTGCGTCCATGCACTTCGTAAACGTACGAGGAGCCACAGACGAGCCGAACGGCAGGACTGTATACTGGTATGTCTGGCCCTCGAAGGCGAATCTCAAGTATCGCCTGTGATGTGACGCTATCTTTATTTGAAAATACGCGTCCTTCAGATCTATTGACATGAACCAGTCTCCTTTGCGAATATGCGCGAGGAGACTCCTGGTTGTAAGCATTTTGAAACTGCGTTTCGCCAATGCTTTGTTCAGCTGTCTTAGATCCAGTATGGGCCTGAGACCCCCGTCTTTCTTGGGCACTAGAAAGTATTTGCTGTACAGCCCCCCTTCGCTTTGAGCTTGAGATACAGGCTCCACAGCCCCTCTGCTCAACAGTTTTGATATTTCGGCTCGAAGTAGGTGCGCTACTTCTGTTTTGACCAAAGTTTCGACGCGTGCTAAAAAGCGCGGAGGGCGTTGAAAAAACTGTAGCGAGTAGCCTCCCTTTAAAAAATGTCTAGCACCCAATCCGGAACCCCTGGTAGCGCTGAAAATGCGTCTGCATGAACGGCTAGGGGTTGGATGCGAAGCGCGCTCTGTTGCTGGGCAACGGCAGCGCTTCGATGTGCTCTAACATGGGCGTTAAGCCTGTGACATTTGAGGCGGGGAGCGCGCTGATCACAGCGGGCAGATCGCTCGTCCTCGACCCCCCCACGGTGCTTAACCGAGTGAGGGAGGGCTGAGCGGGTCCCGTGGGACTCGTGCTGTCTGTGAGTAATTGTGGGCTGTAAGCGTGCACATTTACTGCTTTAGACTCGCTGTCTGCCTGGGCAGAACGAACATGCACGGGTTTCATTTTTAAAGAAACCACATGACGCGTGCGACATAGTGTTTGTGGGCACTGAGGAGTGGGTACTATGCAGTGCGCGCGATCGACTTGAGTCGCTTTTATGGGCGCGAGCCCTGTATGAAGGGCTGTGCTTATATGTGGAGATGGGCACTGAGCAGTGGGCATCGTCACTACATTTATAGCACCATCGGCCGTGGCCGGGACACCAGAAATTACACCTTTTTCGGGAAATATCTGGGTAGCCGTGATAATGGTTTTTGTGTGCAGGCAAGCGGGCAACCGTACAGGCTTGCGCATTGCAAAAGACGCTGAAACAGTCACAATCCCTGGAACTGAAACGGCGGCGCGCTTGGGTGAGAGTTCGGCCGCGGCGACTCGTACACCGGCGCTTTCCTAGGATGGCTTCGGGGCTTCCAGCCTCACCGTAATCCTCTGCCGTGGGCCCCGCGGCGCGGGTCGACTGCCGGTAGAGCGAGAACGGGGTGTCGAGCTGCGTTGCTGAAGCTGTTGTGATAACGGCTTTTGTGCGCAGGCAAGCGGGCAACTGTGCAGGCTTGCGCGTTGCAGAAAACGTTGAGACAGTCACAATTCCTGGAACTGAAACAGCGGCGCGCTTAGGTGAGAGCTCGGCCACAGCAGAGCGCGTACACCGGCGCTTCGATGAAGCAGCAGGAGGCGGGGGTTGTGGCTGAGAGCTTTGCAAGGCCGGTCTAGCATGACTCGCTGCAGAACCGGAGCGCTTGCCCTGTCTGAGAGCGTCAGCCCTAGATGCCTCTCAGCCACCATAGCGGAAGCCATAACTCGTCCCATGGCTTGTGCAGCGGATTTAGTAGCGAAGCACTCCTAAAATCCGCGAGACAGATAGCCTCAGGTCCCATCTCGTCCAGTTTACAGAGGAGATCACCCTGGAATATCTGCAGCCATCGTGTGTAGTGCAGACGCAGCCTGCTCAGAAGCAGAAAAGATTCGCGTGAGCAGAGATGACGTCATGCGGCAGGCTTTAGATGGCAACACCGCTTTCGTCCGCCGTCCAGCAGAGGGCGGGCAAAGGTGCGTCGCTATCGCCTGTTCCACCGGCGGAAGTGACTGGTAGTTCCTGTTTTTAGCATCATCCAGTGCGGAGAATGCTAGTGAGACAGACGAACAAGTTCACGCTAAATATGGAGCGTTCCAAGCCTTTGCCACCTCTTCGTGAAGCTCAGGAAGAAATGAGGCGGGCTTTGAGAAGTACGCTCATCCGAAAGGAAACTACCATCCAGCCGGGAACGAGAGGGGGGGCGCTGGTGCAAACCACTCGAGGCCGAGACTCGTCGCGGCCAGCATGAGCACTCGCCTCGGCTCCTTCTCGATGTCAGCTCGTTTGCTGGGCTTCTGAGCAGAAGGCGCGAGATCCACGGAGCTCGCCCAGCCCTCACTGCCCGAAGCTAGCAGAGAGCACGTGTCCTCTTCCCCCGATGCGGCCCTGAGATCGACTTCCTCGGACGACGCGGCGGCAGACAGCGGGCGCTGCCCATCGGGAAGCGATGCAGGGGAGGCCGGTGAAGCAGGGCGAACCGGCGAGCTCGGTTGAGCTGAAGACGATACCGGAATCCGCTGGAAGCGGCGCTTTTTACGGCGCCTCAGCGCAGCGGAAAATGCAGGCTCAGAGAAAAGGCCAAGCGAGTCCTCAGAGTCACCACTGGCAACAGCTCGCAGTGAGGGCATCCGCCGTCAGCGAGCGCGAGCGCTGCTTGATCTTCACCCAGGCAGGAGACACAGATGACGTACCGGTCTCCCTCGCTGAGTGGGGCTCTGACGAGCCGCAGGAAGGCATCTTAAAAAAGACGCAAGCTCTTTTACGAGTGTGTGTCGCAGGGCGAACACACACACATGCATAAAGAACAGTTGGATATAACAGAATTGAAAGGATATGTGCGCCGGAACTCGCAGCAGGAACGGCAGTGGAAGGCGGCGTTGGCCATCGGCTTCAGGATTAGCTCGTCCCGCTGAGATGCTATCTGACGGCGCTTGCTTCTTCGTGATCCAACGATGTGTGAGCTTCGCTGAAGAGATGAAAAATCAGGTGAGTCAGCCTTTTAGAGCTCCTTTTATAGGGTTGGGCCACACCCGTTTCGGCGGGAAGTGGCATGAAGGGCGCGAAGCCCCTTATTGGTCTGATGTTGCATCAGCCTGCGCTCGATAGGCTGTGCAGTTGCCGCAGAGCAGCCAATGAGCGAGCGAGCCGTCTCGCCTATGGCTGTGTGCTGCTGCAAATGCGCTTTACAATAATTTAAAATTAAGGATAATTTGTGCTTCAGTATTTCGTGAAAAGAGACTTTTCCTGTAGCGTCTTAGCTAAGACGCAGTACGAGAGAACTCTCGTAAGAGAACAAGCAACCTCACATGCTGTTACATGTATATACATATATATATATATATATATATATATATATATATATATATATATATATATATATATAGAGAGAGAGAGAGAGAGAGAGAGATAAATATTATATATATATATATATATAATTGGTTCAGCAAATTAATTCAAAAGAACTAAATCTCTCTCTCTCGCTCTCTAAATATATAATATAATGTCATGAAAGACATACAATACATTAGCATATAGCATAGAATAGTAACATTTGTAAAGTATGGTAACATTTGCTGCAGTAACATGGGCTTCAGCCTGTCAGGGTGGCTCAAAATTATGATGTAGTTTTTACAATTTGCCTTTTGCGCAGACTTCTCAGCTAATGTTTTGGATCGTATCAGCCCCCTTAAATTGTTATCCAAGAATTGTGGGGAGAGGAGATGAATGAGGTCATTTGCTTGCTAACCTCAATTCAGTTTCTGTGGGAATGCTTTTTCTATTGTCGTTATTCCCTTGGGTTTTATGGTATTCATGTGTGTGTTTGAGGACATGTGTGTATTAAAACTTGATAAACTAGGTGAGAACCCATTTCGCTTGACATCCAGTTTGGTGAGCATATAAACAGCTGCTCATTTGACTTGCCATGTGTTTTGACCTCAGTGCTCTCACTTTGACTCTATATGGGCATGTGTTTCTTTTGCATCAAGTTACTGAAAATTCAGTCTTTACATCAATGATTCTCCAGCACGGGATCACGAACCAGTAATGGGTTGCAAGTCTGTTCTGTTTGGGTCACGGACAGCAAGGAAAAACAATGCTAAATTCTAAAAATCCTGATTTTCAAAGGTACCAAAGGCCTTGAGTGTCCCAGATAAGAAACATATGAGCTTTCAGCTCTAGCAGAGTCGAGAGAAAAACAAAACAAACAAAAAAAGTCCAGCAATTTAGACTTTTTGAAAATTTTGAATGTTTGAGAATGACAGCTAAAGTAGATTTTTCTAAAATTGTTATATCTTGTTTTAAACATAAGTGAATATGCATTCAGTGAGTTATATGAATTTTAAGTTTAATTATATTAAATATAATAAAAACACACATATATATATATATATATATATATATATATATATATATATATATATATATATATATATATATATATATATATATAAAGTTTTGCTAAAATTTCCATACATGGTGCTTGGAAATGAGATTCATCAGACCAGATAATTTGTGTTTCTCAGAGTCTGAGTGTCCTTTAGGTGTTTTTTTTTTTTCAAATTCCAAGTGGGTTTACATGTCTCTTCACTGATGACAGGATTGAGTCTGGCCACACCGCCATAGACCAGATCGGGGGAGTATTGCAGTGATGTAGGTTTCCCCATCTCTATGTGTGATCATGGAGCTCAACTAGAGTGACCATGATCTTCTTGGTCACCACTCTAACCAAGACCCTTCTCTATCGATCGCTCAGATTGGCCAGGAGACCAGTTCTAGGTGGAGTCCTGGTTGCTCGAAACGGTTTCCTCTAAGGATAATCAAGTCCACAGGTTTCTGTGAACATTCAATGCAGCAGGTGTTTTTTTTTTTTTTTTGAACTCTTACCCAGATCTGTGTCTTGACATAATCCTGTCTCTGAGCTCTACATGCAGTTCTTTGACCTCAGTGCTTGGTTTTTGCTCTGATTTTCCGCAGTTAGACCTTTTATTGAGAGGAGTGTGCCTTTCCAAATCGATACCCATTCAATTGAATTTGCCACACGTTAACTCCACTTACAATAGTTATGCAATGTAATCATTTCAGTTTTCTTTTATTTCAGAAATGTGCAAAGTTGTCACAAATAAATAAATATAAATAGTCTAATAACAGCTTAAAAGCTACCAAATGCATTGGGAGTCCCAGATGAGAAACCTTTGAGTTGCCAGCTCAAGCAAAAGCATGTAGAGAGACTAGCGCTGAACATCTGAGCTTGTCTAACAATACTTTATCCCATCATTTTGTCGCTTTCACCAAATTATGAGCAATTTAGACTTCATTGAAATCAAAGGAATGGATGGGAATGACAGCTAGTGGCTAATTGAAGTAGATGTGTTGGAAAGGTCCACTGGGGCTGGAGCTTCAATAGCCGCGTTTCCACTGGCGAGCTTAAACCGGACGTGCTAGTGCATGCCAGGGCCAGTCGCGTTTCCACTGTCACTTCTGGGGCTTGATCTTGCCTCGTCGGGGCTTCCGCGGGGCCAACGGCCAGGGTTTTTTGGCCCGATTAAAACCTTGGGGCCAGCTGGGGCTAGAGGAGGGGTTATGAACAAAGGCAGAGTTTCTCCACGTCTGGAGAGCTCAGCGCTGTGGATCATTTCAGAAAGATAACAGCTATAACACCGGTATTAAAGACTTTTTTGTGTCTATCTGTCGTCTCGTTTCAAGAGTTTAGCTCCACGTTGCATATCATCAAAATATAATAATGATTTTTGTTCGGGAGCTTTTATAAAAATAGAGAGTCTGCGCTGCGGGTCATTTCAGAAAGATAACAGCTTTAACACCAGCATTAAACACTTTTTTAAATAAGTCAAGCTCAAAACTCACTTTCAGTCAGCAGCGAGTGTTTGAAATAACTTGATCTGATGTGGATTATAATCACCATACAAGGCAGAAATATTTATAAACGATGCAAAAGACTGTGCACGCTGGGCATTAACATTACCATAGTAAACATGGTAAATATGACCGCTTGAAGAAATCAGACCTCAGCTTCTTATTCTCTATCACAATCGTGTATTTATTTAGTAACTTATAATATCTGTCACAAGCCTCGTCTCGAGAGTTTAGCTCACGTTGCCATAAAAAAAATATAAGAATGTTTTTGTTAGGGAGCTTTTATAAAAATAGAGATATTATCATTCATTCTAAATGTGACGGCTACTGTGGCTAAAAATAAACAGAAACAGACTCGACTGAATAAGCAGGCTATTTTCATAAGCGTTAAAAATAAATAAAAAAAATTGAAATAAGTGTATTTATATGTGATTAATTTTGAGTCCTGATAAATATCAATATGATCAATGTATCACTTATTCTATAGTTAAAACATCGATGCTTTTGAATTTGAATATATAAAGCATGCAAACAAACGGCTGCTTTTATCAAATTAAATTAATTAAATTTAAATTAAATTTATGCATTTAGCAAACGCTTTTATCCAAAGCGACTTACAGTGCATTCAGGCTATCAATTTTTATCTATCATGTGTTCCCAGGGAATCGAACCCCCAAATGCTCTACCATTTGAGCTACAGGAACACTATCATGTTTTATCATGTTCATTTTGTGATCGCGCATGTTCCAGTGACTTTTTTCCATAGACAGTAAAAGAAATGGACACAGCGACCCCATTGGATTCAACGGAGAAAAATTAAGTCAATTAGAAGCACGCACTTCCTGGGGGTCAGGCGTACTGCGCAGACTAAAACTGAGCTTGATGATGTAGATATCATGTGAGCAACCTGTAAGTCTTCTAATCGCTGTGCCAAGAGAAATCTGAATCACCCACCGAATCTTGCAGAGAAGGCGAGCGTGAACAGGAGCAAATTTTGATAAGTATTCTGATTAATTATCTCCCTTGACTTTATGCATCCACGTCCCCCCGATAGCCTCATAGACAGTAAAAGATTGCCTGCGAGCTTCTCCTCCTGTCCGTACGGTAATTTCTCTACTGTGCGACAGAGAGTCGCTGGTTATGACGCAATCATTAGCCTATGTTTTTACAAAAACTGCTTCTACGGGACCATAACGTAGGATACAAGGTAATGGAGCCTTTTATACATTTTCGTGTTTCTTTAGTAACACATAATAAAAAATTATTATTATAACACATAATAATTAATGGACAAATGGAGTCTTTAAACGCCTCAGATGTAAAGTTATTCGCTGTCAAAGTGACGCCAAAATGAATGGGAGTCAATGGAATGCTAACAGAATGTGGGGGTCCGCTAGCCAATGGCGGCACCCAGGGGTGCTTCAAAAAAATATGAAACCCTGCCCCCCTGCTTATTTCTTAGTTTTCTGATAACTTCTCTTTGTTGGTGAAATGATGAGGTTGCATGACGTTGTTCTGAGAGGCGTGTAAAGGGCGTGTAAAAGGCTCCACTGTGGAAACCCTGCGCTATTCTGGTCTCGCTGCTACTGGCCCGAGGCTATGAGCCCCGCCCGGCCCACATTAATCCCTGGCTCGCACTGGCCCGACAGTTGAAATGCGGCTAATGTATGACAGCTCTGTGTCTGCTGCTTCAGGACTGTCAGCTGGATCTCACTAGACCTGGTAAAATAAATAAATAAATAAATAAATAAAGTCTTCCTCCTAAATGGCTAGCCTCGTTAAAAGATGACAGGAATGATTTCAGAGATAAAATTACAAGAGCGGCCTTGTAACTTTTTGTGACATAGGTTGTTCTTGACACCATAAGAATTTTTGTTTGTGCTATTTAAGCCCAAGGAACAGAAGGCTGTTGGTTTTGTTGCTAATGTTAGCTCTGAATTTTTTCTTTTTAGATGATGTCATAAAGCCTTTATTTTTTCAATAGCCTGGCCTATCAGTATTAAATGTTACAATATAGAATATTGAAATTTGTCAGATTATGTTTTGCAAAATGGGTTTAAAAGGTCATTACACTAAATCGTTTTAAATTTGATATTTAAATTTGTAAGTCTTTTTAAAAATTACATCTGTAAATAGTAGCCTTTTTTTTAATAAATAGCTACTTTATTCAGCAGTGATGCATTAAATTTCAATTTCAAATAAATACTTGTATGAATTCTTTACATCTATGAACTTCACCTAAATGAATAGTATGTTAAACTACATAATAAATAGGCCTAGGCCATTTCCTTTCCCACAAGATGCAAATTTAAATGCATAGCAAAGGTCGTGTTGTCAAATAAACCCTTGAGGAAGTGTTCTAAATACAAACTTCATATTCAACGTCCTTGCGACCCAGTCTCATTTGCCTTTATTAATACTGTATGCTTTGCTTGAACACTTCATGGTGAACATGTGAATAAAACCGACTCGAGCCGCATTTGAGCCCCTAAGAGTCAAAGGCAATTTCAGCTCATTAAAACTCTCCCAAATTCATTAGCAGCAAGTGTAGCAAGCAGCAACCCCAAGGGGAAGAATCGCCAGCGTCCAGTTAGTATGGTAATTCTGAAACGCGCTTAATTCATCAATGGGAACACAAGTCTTAAATTAAAGCATGAAAGTAGAGGGCTTTTTCTTCATCAACTAATTACAGTCAAAACTGTGTGTGGAAAGAGAAAAAAGGATTGAGGTCTTTGTTAACTTTAAGGCAAATTTAAGGCAGACCAGATTACATTATTGTAAAGTTTTCAAAAGGCAGAAAGTTAAAGCTGGGATACAGTTTCAAGGAAGTTTTCATCAGGCCAGATAAAACCTATTCTATGCCACAATGCAATGATATTAAAGTCAATAAACAACATTTACAACCTGTTTCACTTCTGTAACCTGACAGGTATATTCAATGTGAAAAAAAAAAAAAGCAAAAAGAAGCCCTGTTCGGACAGGACTAGTTTTCCAAGGGGTCATTAGAGAAATGTAATTGTGTTTCACAAATGTAGACAACTTTGCAATTTTAATCTCATCTGAATCTGCTATGTCTGTGCTTTTATCACTCAACCTCTGTAATAATTCCAGAGCAAACTCAGTGATCCTCTGAGAAAACTAATCCTGTCCGAATGCAAATGTCTGTGATTGTCGACAATATTTTATCACAACACATTCCCTTGTTTTTGGCCAGTGTGATCGACCGTAGATGCTCGTACTACCTTAAACGTTTTGATGTTTGCCTTCATTAGAATAATATATTATATAAAAAGGAAACTTTTGGTATACTTTATTGTAAATATCTTCACTGTTACTTGTGATCAATTCAATGCATCCTTGCTAAGCGTATTAAAAAAAATATATATATTTTTTAAATAAAATAAAATACATTACAATTATTATTATTATTATTATTATTATTTATACGAGCTGCCTGTAGTAACTGTAGCAGAATTAAATTGCCATCAACTAATTTGTTTGTCCAGCAAACCCTTAGCGCAATTTAATATCAACTCTAAGAAAGGATATTTCCGTGGCCACAGAAAGTACTTGCATACAGTATTAATGCATTAGAGCATGTAACAAAATCGGAATCGTAAAGGGACATTGATTTGTAAAGCAGAATCAGTAACTCATGTAATTTGTAACACTAACATAATCTAATCTAATATACAAACATACATACATACATACATACATACATACATATAATCACTCATACTGTACATGGGGAAAGGGCAAATTAGTTTAGATGGATGATACCATCAGGAAAAAGCCAGAGAATGAAGCAATGAAAAGAGTCAGTTAAACACCCGAGTAAAACCATCAGTGCCATTTATAACGGCGTCTATACAGTATCTTATACTAAACCTCTGTTTTGTTTAGTTAAATGTATGATACTTGCATTTCATTGGCCTGGAATGAGCATCTGGATGCAAAGTCTTGATGGTTTGGTAGTATAGTGGTAGTATAGTAGAGTCGCGATCACGTTCTTCCGGTTTTGAAGAGTGATGAATTCCAAAGATGTCCTGACTCAATGGATATTGGGAGTTTCTTCCCAGTGGAAAAGAGTTAAGAGAGACATCAGCTGAGATCCTAAGATTTTTGGTGAATGGAAAGTCAAGACATGAGACTTGGCGCAGACTTAGGGGTTCTAGCTCACATACTCTTAGCAGAAGAAAGAAAAGGTAGGGCAGAACTGTGTGTGAGCCTTTTTAAACTCTGAGACAGTGTGAAAGTGTCCTTTGTGTGAAATCCTGGTAATTTGCATATGCATGGATCGACATACAAGCTTGTCTGCTTGTCCGAGACAAGTGGATTTTGTGAAGGGGCAAGTTAAAGAGAATTTTACTTGCCCGACCGGACAAATAACCTGATCAAAATTTTTATAACAAACAATAACTAGGGCAGCACCCAAACTTTAGCGAGAATGATTCTGATTTTATTACTTTGTGTAAACGTTGACTAATAACAGATAATGTATTGACAGGATCAAGGTCGTGTCAGTTGAGGCTCGTGAGCCAGTCTGACTTGTGGAGAAATCAAAACTATAAGCACAACAGCACACACAACATGAACAAACCTACTGCAGTAGAAAAAATATAAATATTCTATGTAATATATATATGTAATATAGGAGTGATGTTTTTCCGACTTTCAGCCTGATTCCAAATGTGATATTGATTTTATACAACTTTAGTTAAATGAACATTATATTAACTGACTTACATTTTAGACACATTATGGATCATTTTTGCTCCATTTCAAGCAAAAATAGTTCTAAGCAAAGTCACAGCAGAACAGTCGCGCATCTGCGAGCAACACACAACAGTCGTTCGTTACTAGATGATTCTTTTTTTTTAACAAGTCAATGATTCAGTGAGCCATTTATAAAAACGGTTACTTGCTTTATTTATTGAATGAATCAGCCATTTGAACGACTTGGTTGAATCAATGATTCACTCATTAAGACAGTGACTTGCCACCACCTACTGGTGGTTTAATATCATATTTAAAAGTATCATTACATTTCATATTTGTATGTCAAAAAACAAAACATTAATCTAATAACATTATTTATGCATTTGGACAGATGAAGTTTGTTGATACTGAATTAATTTGAATATTAACAACCATATAGTGTCTTATTATTCTTATTAACTTAATGTATTGATCACATGTAAGAATTCAACGTAAAAGAAGATACATTTTATCATTTTAAAGAAGATACATTTTAAGATACATTTTATTATAAGGTACATTTAATCAGTTTAGGAAAATATTGCCCTTCATAAAGTTAAAAAGTGTAACAGCAATCAATTTAATAATAATACTAATATATATATAAGCTCATGTCAAAGCTTAATGTTAAGCCCTGGTATGTAACTGGATCAGAAGTTGATATACAAACTAGTAAGGCTTCTTAGAAACATTAATATGATGCATATGTATCAACATATACACTCTCGTTTAGATCATCAGAAGACAAATTCATAGAAACTAAACATGGTAAGATTACATGAACGAATGGTTCATTTCATAAGCATGCATAAAACACTATACAAGACAAAAATCCATTATAAAAGAACAGTAACAACATAGAAAGTGACCTGAAGTGTATGTGTGTTCATTCAAAGAAAGTTTTTTTTATGAATTAATTATAGAAGAGTCCATTTTTATAGCAGTATGATTCAGAGAACTTAGGAGGAAGATTCTATCCACTTACTCTTAGGTCGAAAAAGTTATCTGGTCTGGCTGGGGTTTCGAGGTTGCCATGGTAACCAGGGGTCTGGAGTCGTTCGCAGACATCCTGGCACCAAGTATGTTTACAGGGGTCTGTGATCATTTGTTAATCTAATGAATAATTGATTTGTTAAATCAAATGACAAATTGTGTGTCTGATTTGTCCAAATGCTACAAAATTTAAGTATTTGAGGTGTCATTTTCATCTTTGTTTTCTGTTTTCTTTTTTTGATGAATTTCACAAAGAGAGACACTCAGGTATTACACTTTCAGATAAATTAAGGAGCACTGCATTAATGTGACATCTGTTAAAGAGTGAGCGATGGGTATATCGGTCTGGCATAGAAGCTAAATATTCTGCAGAGACAAAGAGTATGTGTGACAGTGAGGATGTACAGTATCGGTTTTGTTCACTGCCGTCTGGCTTCATGTGATCCCCTGGCTCACCTGCAGTCATAGCTCTTCTATAAAGCTAATTAGCATCTGCCAACAAACACACACAACTCAAAAGAGCTTCACGCCACAGGTCTAATGTCAGCCAAGACCCCGAGAGCACTGCGTAGATGCCGATGGCTTCTTGTTTCGCTGATACTGTGTAGGTGTGTATATGCTTGGAGAAATCCAGAATTGCATTGACGAAATGAAGATCATGAGTATTGTCATTCCTGGAGTTATTTTTAGGTTACATATTCTATTAAACTTCATGGGACTGTAAATCCATACAGATGTATTTTATTGAGTAAAAACCTATGAAAGCTGGTTTCCACCATGGCATGGATGGTAGACTGGTTGAATCTGATTGGCTGAGAGATCTTTCCTGCCATGTGTTGTAATACCATTATTGCATCACGTGTGTCATGGTGGAAGCCCAAATCTACAATCGTTTTTTTGAAATAATACTGATGTGTCACAGAAGGTAGTTTTTAGGATTTTTTTAGGAGATAATGTAGCTGTTTAGACTTTACATATGTGGTTTGCTTTTAAAGATACTGCCTATTTTAAAATTATCTTTGACATTTTCAGAGATGTGAGCTACAGGGCGTCAGCGGGCATTCAGCGCTCATGAAATCTCTAATGCTGTATTAGAGCACTGTCTTGCCCTTTCCACTGCTGTACTCGTGACTGAATTGCTTACCAACTTTTATAATGCCTGCTGTAGTTTATTAAATATTATTGTTCAATAAATAATGTTTAAAATAAATGGTAACATTTAATAATAGTATTGGTATTGTGGGGTGTTAGTGATGGTGATTTTTGGTTGCATTGATATGCCTTTAGATGGCGAAAAGAGACTGTCTTTATGAGTGAATCTGCAGTAAATACTTTTATATTAAAAGAGACTGAAATAGGGCTGTAAAACAAGGTAATTATTTTTACTTTCAACATCACCTTGTAAGACACAACCGACTAAAGCATTGACCAGTGTAATCATGGGAAATCCCCTTAATAGTTGAAAGGATAGTAGATAAAGATATCGCTTTCCTCAGCGTACATTCAAACTAATGTTTTATTGTGAATATGAGATTGAGCTGAATGAATGCCACATCAGATGCAGGTAATGTAATCACACTCGCTTAGTCCATCTATCTCTCTTTCACAATACTCTACATAATACAGTGAGCTTTTAATAGAGTAATACAATATGCTTATAATGAAGTCAACTCAATGTTCCCTTGTTACTAGTTTTAAAGTGACTTGACTTTTTAGTAATGGAAACTTGGGCTCAGATGTTAGCTTGAGATTTGAATCCGTGGCGAAAGAAAGTAGTTCCACACACAAAAAGGTTTCTGTATCTATTTCTTACTTTATTTACACAATGTGAATTTCTTACTGTTCTGACATTTTTCTCTCAGAATTGTGAGTTTATGTCTTGTAATTATGAGTTTATATCTTGCAATTGTGAGGTCATATTTTTTTATGTATTTATTTATTGATTAATTGTGTGACTGAAACAAGCTTCCATTAAAAAAAAAAAAAAAAACATTGCTTGAGTAAATCCTGGTTCAGATTGCTGTGCTGTTCAGACTACATGACTTGCTGTCTGTATTGGACACATTGTGTTATTTACACTTGTAGCGATATGGAAGAAATCCATATCAGCTTTTCATTTTTTCTGATGGGCGGAAACCAATGAGGAAATTTAGAATAAAAGAGCGCTAGAAACGGAAGTTGGGGCGCGAGTAAAAAACAAAACACACCTGTAGGTTATTATTGGAGTGGGACACACGCTACCTGAAGCTGAAGGTCGTACTATTCTTTGCTGGAATCTCTGTGCATGCGCTGACTGGGTGCGATCGCCAAAGTGACGGAGAAATTGCTCTACTGCGTCTGCATGGTTCGTTCGCCTGCCTGGTGCAACATAATCCAGCCTGGTTCGTTCGCCTGACTCAGGTACTAGTGGTGATGTCCATCATCTTTTAACCTCACGCCAAGAGTTTCTAAACTCACGCCAAACTCTCGCCAAGTCTCCAAACTCTTTCTCCGGCCCAGGATTGGCGGCCGCTACACAGACTGCTTCACGCAGCCACCACCACACACACACACATACACGCTCATTGTACACGCACACACCCATACACAAACCCTCGTTTGAAGTGTTTTTTTTTTGTGTGTGTTTTTTTTTTTTTTTTCTCTTTCATTTCTTTATTTTGGCTGAAAATTGAACACAAACTGAGTTTGAAAAAAAGAACTGTTTGCCTTAAATATTTTGTTATTTGTCATGTGAGGTAAAGAAAAAAAACTCTGTGAAAATTTAACTTTGTGTAGTTTATTTTATTTTATTTCTTTGCAAAAATGTTTTCTTAAAATATACATATTTTTGACCAAACCCTTCAATTTCTGACTGTGTGTCATTTAAGCCCTATTCTACATTATTGTGGGTATTTGGAGGAATTTATTTTCGTTTTTTGTGTAACGGTGGTTTGAGTTATCTTCGGGGAAATTGAACTTCATTACATATATATATATATATATATATATTTTTTTTTTTTGTTTACTTGACAAGTTTTACTTGTCTGGCGCCCGAACAATTTAAATTTTATTAAGTCAAATTTGATTTGGGGCAGCCACCGTTACAGAAGTGGCGCCCGAACAGGGACCTGAAACTTGAAACTTGAGACATGAAACTTGAAACTTAAACACTTAAACCTTGATGACTTGAAACTTAAACACTTAAACCTTGACAACTTGAAACTTAAACATTTAAGCACGTAAACCATGACCACTTAAACTGGTCATTTGAGCTTTGAATTTGAGTTTCCCTAAACGATTACTTAAAGGTTGGCTGTCACTGCCTATATTTTTTTGTGTTTGTGAAATTGTGGTGTATATACATACTGAATTGAAACAGTTTTTTTCCTTTACTTAATGGTTTTGTGGGAAGATACTTTTTGTTTGTGAACTTGCACGTTGTTAAATATATAATTGTGTTACCCCTTAGTTGTCTTGCTGCCAAACTGACCCAATTATGTGAAAGTTGTGGAAACACCCATTTGTGTTATTGAAATCTAATTATTGATTTGTGAATTGAAGTGTGAATTGGTGAATTGGACAATTGGACAGACATTTCACACTGAACTGTTAAGAGTATTCTGCTGCAATTTATTTTTTCAAACATTTATACATTGTTTTTTTTTTTCACTCAACTTGCATTTCACTACATTTTTACACTGACTGACTATACATACACTGACAATCAAACATGGCTGCCACTCCTCTGTCTCCATCCACTTTTGTGGAGATGGAACCACCAGCACCAGATGTTGCTACCCCAGTCTGGCCTCCAGCACCCCGTCCTCTACTTTCTTCAACTGGACCTCTTCGTGCTCCTTTCCACTTCACTCCTACTCAAGCCAGCACCACTGACTTCCCAGGAACCCATGTGCGGTTTGCAACTTCACCACTAGCTGGCAGTACTCCTGTTCAACCCTTCACCTGGGAGCAGGAACCGAATGGCGACTCCATGCAGATATGTACATCACCTGGGCCTTCATCTTTATCTTCAGTGGCACAGCAGGGCTTGCCTGGCATCCTGTCAACTCCTGGAAAAGGAATGCATCAACTCACTCAAGTTAAAGGAAACTGGGACACGTTGACACAGCATATGCAAACCCATGAAAAAAACATTGGTGAACTTGCCAAAGAACTTAAAACCATGACTGCACATCACGACAGCCTGATTTCTAACCTTGCTGATAAACTCAAGCAAAACCAACAAGAAATGCTCACCCACATTTCTGAAAGTAAGAAGCATGTGAAGGAAGAGACTGATCAACTCACTAAGTCACTTAAAGTCATGATGTCTGATGAACTTCACAAAGCTAAGACTACATATGTGTCTGAAGTACGGTTCATGATTGACCAACTTCAAGTGGAGCTTCAGCAGGACATCAAAACCTACCTGGTAACCCATCAAAAAAATTATGACCAGTTGTCAACAGAACTCACCCAGTGCACCCAAACCACCAACACCCTGTGTGCAACTGTAAAAAGCTTACAAACTGAACTTGAGAAAAGACTCGAAAAGCAAGAGAAACAAATGATTGACCTGCAGACAAGAGATTACTCACCCTTGCCTCTGACCACTGCAGATTCACCTACATCACCAGTGACACCTCCAATGTTTCCTACTCCTGTTGTAAAGAGTGATCATCTTAAGATTACATTTCCTACTTTTGGGAGACAGTCAGATGACTTGGACCCCTTGCTCTATCTAACTCGATGTCAGGATTTCTTGGCGTTACATCCTCTTACTAATGCTGACATCCTG
Organism: Carassius carassius; assembly: GCF_963082965.1. Lineage (NCBI taxonomy): Eukaryota > Metazoa > Chordata > Actinopteri > Cypriniformes > Cyprinidae > Carassius > Carassius carassius. The sequence goes on along the minus strand of NC_081760.1, from coordinate 14,015,545 downwards.
GCCACTTTCCGCACTGTCCTTTATGGTACTGCCCGGGACTGGTGGGAAGTTGCACGATCCTCAATAACCACGTGGGAAGAGTTTGAAGCTGCTTTCCTCTCTGCTTTCCTCTCAGAGGATTATGAAGACGAGCTGGCTGAAAGGGTAAGGACAAGAACACAGGGAGAAAGAGAGAGCATTAGGGACTTTGCATTTACATACAGAGCTCTCTGCAAAAGGTGGAAGCCCACCTTGACCGACAGTGAGTTGGTGAAAATGATTTTGAAAAATATGAATCCTTACCTTGCAAGCCAGATTCGCAGTCGGGTGAACACAGTCGATGAGCTTGTGAAATTGGGCCAACAGCTGGAAAAAGACTACGAACAACAACTGCAATATGAAAAACGTGTGAGTTCTAAGCAACCCCTATCCATGCCTCAAAGACCTATTCCCAACCGCCCGGCAGAGAAGCCTTTAGTGCAATGCTGGCGATGTAAAGGCCATCACTCACCTGGCAGCTGTCCTCACTTTGTCTCTTCTCAGTCCCAGTCACCTCAGTCCTCCAGCCAACACCCTTCCTCCAATAATAAGCGGACAACATTTCCATCTTCTAAAGGTACTGGTCCATCTGGCAATCGCTCTGTGTCTGCCACCTTTCCCCACAATTCATCAACAACTGGTAAGAAACCACCACCTGCTGCAATTGTTCCACAACAATTAGTGATACCACTTTGCATTGGTACCTGGAAGGGAAAAGCCATTGTTGATACTGGGGCTAGCTACACCCTTCTACATGAGAATCTCTGGAAGGAGCTCACTTCCCAAAAACTCCATCCATGGACCCAGGGTCCGCTCTACCTAGCAAATGGGGAAGCAGAAATTCCTTTAGGTTGGATAAACATGCCAATCACCCTACATCAAAAAGTATTCACCATACCTGCTGTTGTTCTATCAGCCAAAGCCCTGGCCTATGCAGTCGTATTAGGGCTGGACTTCATCTTCTCCAGTGGGCTGCAGATCAATGTGGCAGATCAAAAGTATTCATTTCAGTCCAATCCTAAAGAGTATTATCCTTTCCAGCCAACAAATGCCAGTGTACCAGTTATCAGTTCCCAACATCCAAGGGGAAAGATGGGAAATAAAAATCCCAACAGCCTCTCCTTACTATCTTCTGTTCCTCCTCCTCAACTTAACATGTTTCAACCAGCCTGCCTGGATGAGAAGACACTAATTAACACTGCTGTACAGGATGCCCACTTACCTCCGGAAGGCAAGCAACAGTTACGGCAGATCCTCGAGTCAAACCCTCAAGTTTGTACCCTTCGTCCAGGACGTACTGAAGTTACACAGCATCACATATATACTACCCACCAAGTACCTATAAAACAAAGACCGTACCGCACAACACCTGCCAAACAAGCTGTCATTACAGAGCAACTGGAAGAGATGTTGACTGCCGGCATCGTAGAACCATCACACTCTGGATGGGCCTCACCTGTCGTCTTGGTCCCTAAAAAAGACGGAAGCCTTAGGTTTTGTGTGGACTACAGAAAAGTTAATGCCATTACAGAGAATGATGCTTACCCATTACCCAACATCACTGAGATCTTGGAGTCACTATCTGGAGCGGCCATCTTTTCCACCATTGACCTTAACAGTGGCTACTGGCAGGTAAACATGGATCAAGAAAGTAAACCAAAGACAGCTTTCACAACTTCATCAGGACTGTTTCAGTTTAATGTTATGCCATTTGGGTTAAAAAATGCCCCAGCAACCTTCCAAAGACTAATGGAGAACGTTCTAGGAGAATTGCGTGGAAACATCTGCTTTGTCTACATTGACGACATCATTATTTACTCACCATCTGTAGCCCAGCACTTCTCCGACCTCCAAGCTGTTTTTTATAAACTGCAAATGGCTGGCCTTACCATTAATTTAAAAAAGAGCAAGTTCTGTCTTCAGAAAATAACTTTTCTGGGACATGTTGTCAGCGTCCAAGGCATAGCTGCAGACCCAAGTAAAGTGGAGGCTATACGTGAATACCCTGTGCCCACCAGCATCAAGGAGGTCCAGCGCTTCCTGGGGTTAGCCGGGTGGTACCACCGGTTTGTACCAAACTTCTCCAGGATCGCTGAACCCATCAATGCACTGAAAAAAAAAGGATGTTCATTCCTCTGGTCACAACAATGTCAACAAGCCTTTGAACATTTAAAATGCTGTCTTACCTCTCCTCCCATTCTTGGCCATCCTGACCTTCAACTGCCTTTTACTGTCTATACGGATGCCAGTAACACTGGTCTGGGTGCTGTGCTGACCCAGCGCAAGGAACAGGGATTGGAACAAGTTATTGCTTATGCCAGCAGAACCCTGAACAAAGCAGAGACCAATTACACAGCCACTGAAAAAGAGTGTTTGGCTGTAATTTGGGCCCTGGAAAAATGGCAGCACTACCTAGAGCACAAACTGTTCACTGTCATCACAGACCACTCAGCGTTACAATGGGTAATGTCTTCCACAAAAACCACGAGTCGCCTCATCCGGTGGGCCTTGCGACTACAGAGATTTGATTTTATCATTGAATATCGCAAAGGAAAACTAAATATGGCACCTGATGCTCTGTCTCGGATTCACACCAGTTGTAACCTGTACACCAACCAACACCAACAGGAGAATGCTGAGTTTCCGATATCTCCAGCCACAATCTGGGAGGAACAGCACAAAGACCCTGTCATCACCAACACACTTAAAGCACTTGCAGAAAATGATTCCTCTTTTAAAGATCAGTATGAGATAGTGGAAGATAAACTCTATCACAAAACTCACCTGCCGAACAATCAAGTTCATTACAGAGTCTACATTCCTACCAGCCTTGTGTCGTCCATTCTACACCACTACCACTCTAATCCCTGGAGCGGTCATGTAGGTATTTATAAGACCTACAAGCGTATCCATGATGTTGCATTCTGGCCTGGAATGTGGACTGACATAAAACACCACGTCAAAAAATGTGTCAAATGCCAGACTCTTAAGGGAGAAAATCAGAAACCTGTGGGCAAACTACAGCAAGTCACCACCACCCGTCCCAATGAGATGCTTGGAGTGGACATTATGGGGCCAATGCCACGCAGCACACAGCAAAATGAGTACCTCTTAGTCTTTGTAGATTACTACTCCCGGTGGGTGGAATTTTTCCCCATGCGCAATGCTAAAGCTGAGACTGTTGCGTTACTTCTTCGGAAGGAAATTCTAACCCGTTGGGGGGTGCCAGACTTCATTCTGTCGGATAGAGGTACACAATTTGTGTCATCACTATTCAGAGAACTCTGTCAAAAGTGGAGTATCAAACCTAAATTGACAACATCATACCATCCACAAACAAATATGACCGAGAGGGTTAACCGTACGCTCAAATGCATGATTTCTGCCTATGTGGACAACAATCACAGAAAATGGGACCAATACTTACCGGAACTCCGTTTCGCTATTAATTCAGCTGTCCAGGAAACGATTGGGATGACCCCTGCAGAGCTTCATTTGGGGAGGAAACTGCAAAGTCCCATGGACAAGGTGTTACATGGCAAGAATCTAACTCCAGACTGCACATCTTACGATACAGTCCACCACCTAACTGAGCTTCAGACCAAGGCCATGGAATGCTGTAAAAAAGCACAAAAGAGACAGCTTCGGAATTATAATAAAAGAAGACGAGATGTCACATACAAGGAAAATGATCGTGTGTGGATGAGAACCTTTCCCCAGTCTAGTGCACAACATCACTTCACTGCAAAATTGGCTCAAAAATGGAAAGGCCCTTACAGTGTCATAAAACAGGTGGGTCCATTGAACTATCGAATAGCGCTAGAGTCCACTGGCGAAGATGTTCGCATAGTGCATGTGTGCAACCTGAAACCATGCTTTCCCACGGCTGAAGAGCTGGAATGCCAGGAGAAGAAAAGGCTCTGCCAGATATTCAATGAATCTTCTGATGAAGAGGAATTCATTGGATTTTAATTATGATTCACATTTCCACAACCATAGGTTGTCTTCTCCAGGGAGGGAGAGTGTAGCGATATGGAAGAAATCCATATCAGCTTTTCATTTTTTCTGATGGGCGGAAACCAATGAGGAAATTTAGAATAAAAGAGCGCTAGAAACGGAAGTTGGGGCGCGAGTAAAAAACAAAACACACCTGTAGGTTATTATTGGAGTGGGACACACGCTACCTGAAGCTGAAGGTCGTACTATTCTTTGCTGGAATCTCTGTGCATGCGCTGACTGGGTGCGATCGCCAAAGTGACGGAGAAATTGCTCTACTGCGTCTGCATGGTTCGTTCGCCTGCCTGGTGCAACATAATCCAGCCTGGTTCGTTCGCCTGACTCAGGTACTAGTGGTGATGTCCATCATCTTTTAACCTCACGCCAAGAGTTTCTAAACTCACGCCAAACTCTCGCCAAGTCTCCAAACTCTTTCTCCGGCCCAGGATTGGCGGCCGCTACACAGACTGCTTCACGCAGCCACCACCACACACACACACATACACGCTCATTGTACACGCACACACCCATACACAAACACTCGTTTGAAGTGTTTTTTTTTTGTGTGTGTTTTTTTTTTTTTTTTTCTCTTTCATTTCTTTATTTTGGCTGAAAATTGAACACAAACTGAGTTTGAAAAAAAGAACTGTTTGCCTTAAATATTTTGTTATTTGTCATGTGAGGTAAAGAAAAAAAACTCTGTGAAAATTTAACTTTGTGTAGTTTATTTTATTTTATTTCTTTGCAAAAATGTTTTCTTAAAATATACATATTTTTGACCAAACCCTTCAATTTCTGACTGTGTGTCATTTAAGCCCTATTCTACATTATTGTGGGTATTTGGAGGAATTTATTTTCGTTTTTTGTGTAACGGTGGTTTGAGTTATCTTCGGGGAAATTGAACTTCATTACATATATATATATATATATATATATTTTTTTTTTTTGTTTACTTGACAAGTTTTACTTGTCTGGCGCCCGAACAATTTAAATTTTATTAAGTCAAATTTGATTTGGGGCAGCCACCGTTACACACTGTTACACTACTGTACGTAAATGTTCCAAAATAGGGGGTCACACAATACTGACAACATCACTGTCAACCAACAACACTATCAGGTCCCCAAACCATGTTTTGTCATGAAAACACACGTAAGAATTGGAATAGGAAATGATGTGAAACAGAACATGAAACAGGAGTGGCTTATACAGTCTGACTGACATTTGTATTTTGGGGACTGATTAGTTCTGGATTTATATAATTCTATTTATTATCACAAATGAACTTGTGGAAATTCCGTTGTCAATTCAGCAGAAGATTCTCTGACTTTAAAATTCAGCTGTGATGAAAAGATCTGCAGGAGTCATAGGAGTCAAGTCAGTTTGAAAGATACGTTTTTAGAGAGGTTTGCAGTAATTTAACTTGGTTTCAGATGCCTACATCTGAGGGAATATTGCAAGAGTTAGAAGGTTAGTTCACCCAAAAATGAAAATTAGCCTGCGTTTTACTCATCCCCAAGGCATCCTAGATGTATATGACTTTCTTCTTTCAGACGAATCCAGTCGGAGTTATATTAAAAATGGTCTTTGATCTTTCAAACTCTATCATTGCAGTCAGTGGGTGTTGCATTGCTTCAGTCCAAAAGAAGTGAAATAAAAAGCACACTTCCATAAAAAAAAGTGTCTCACATTAGTGATGCGCGGGTCGGATTTTTTTCCAAAAAATTGCGGGTCCCGCTTTTATGAAATTATTTGGCCGCCCCAGCCTGCCCCACAAATAAAGTAAAATTTCTTTACCTGCCCCGACCCGACCTGCGGGGTCCACGGGTTATGAGATGACCCGCGCATCGGGGACATCACACAAATTACGTTGCTACTTAGACCTTTGTATTGTAACCTTATCAAAGAACCTAATAAAATATGAAAATATATATTCCAAATATTTAATATAGGCTATAGGGAATTGCACTAGTGATGGTTCATTCGTGAATGCATCTTTTAGGCAGGGCTTGAAAACGAAAAAAAAAGGTATCGGTTCACTCCGAGCAGAAACGATATTTTAACGTTTCTATTCCTGCATTCCTCTGATATTATTACCGTTCTGAAACTGGTTCGGGTGGAAGAAATACTGGTTATTAATATAATTTTTTTAAAACAATTTTATTTGAAAAAAAAAAGGAAAAAAGAGAGATCTGGTAACGTTAGCTTATTAACCCACTGAGTTAAGTCACAACCAACTTTTTCACTTCAAGATTTTGTCCAAATGTATACAGGCTAGTGAAAAAACAAACAAAAAAATCTGTCAACACTTTAAAGACATTAAAGTATTTTTAAGATATTTAATAAAGTTTGCTGCATTTTTTTACCACACTTAAATATTTTTTTTATTTGATATAAAAATACATGAAATGAGTCCTGGAGCAATCTAGAAAAGTAATGGGTTGAAAGCCACATGTCTCATGAGTTTCTATTTCAAATCTAAATAAGATATCATGAAAAATGAAACTCCTGCAAATATTTTTCTGAGACTATGTCTAGACCCCCCACCCCCCAAATATAAGAAAATATATTTCCCAATAGTATTGAAGGCTTCTACAAACTATTTAGTCAGTAAACATACCACTGCATAGTTTTTTTTCAATTATAAACACTAGACAGAAACTTAGACATCATATGTGATTTATTTTAGCACTAGAAAAATACAATAAGAATAATATGAGTAAGAAAAATAAGAATAATAAGAAAAATAAAAAAAGATCTAACTTTGTTTGCCAATTACAGAAAATCCTGAGATTGCTAGAAATGCAGCATTTACAATGAATTACGATGCAAATAAGTGCTGATGTGCTGATGGCCACTTATACAAATGGTAACACAAATGTGCCATATAGTAAATAATCCACTCTCTCTATTCATATAGACGCATTCACTTTGATAGCCGTGATCATACAGTAATAGCAAGCTGATTTGGGCTGTTTTGGACTCAAACAGATGGTAATCATGCAGATACATTCACATTCAACATAAAACACACAACTGTTGAAAAATAAAAGAAACAAAGAAAAAGGCGATCGCTATAAGTTCCGCCTCCATCAGCTGACAGGTGCGTCAGAGCGCGTCACGAGGGAGCACCAAAATTTAAATAAACTATCTTTTGCCTATCTTTCATTCATTCTTTTTTCCGGTGGATTGTCTCATTCTGTTTGTGACACTGTACGCTGCAAAACCATGCCGTTTTTTTTACTACCAAGACGCAGTTTCCGACCTTGAGTTATTCCATAATGGACACAAACAGTTCTGTCGCTGAAGAACTGAAACATAAACAAAGGAATTATGATCCATATTACAACGTTATTGCTTCGTTGGACTAAACGTGCTTCATGAGATGTCGTTCAGTGGACCCTTACATTTCTAACTAAACCGGGATTTACAGCTGTGGATGTGTTTATGACTCGTTATTACGACGGATCTGGTATGTACAGCGTTTCTAATGTTCATGTTTTTTATGTGTACTGCTTACACAAATGTAGCAAATACAGTCTTTATAAGCTTTCCATTGAAATACAGCGATCTGTCGTCGATGCTTGAGGCTTAGATCTTTATAATGATAAATAGTTTGTCAAGATTAAATTTGTCCCGTTTCATTTAATCTATTCATAAACACTGACACATGCGAGTTTAGAGGCTTTCAGGACATCGCATTTTATTAGCCCTATTACTTTCCAAAATAATGAAGGCTAAAATGCCTGTAGACTAAAGCAAAATGTTAACAAACATTATAAAAACAGTTTTTCTTTCGTTTCGTTAATCTGTCAATATGATTTAAACAAAATTTATTATATGCCTATGGCTATATTAATTTTTATGTAATCCTATAGTTTTTCAGTTTTCTCCACTGACAGAAGCGCTACAGGTGCGTGTGATTTGTCGAATTAATCTCAGACTATTTTCAGATAAACTCTAATGCTGTGTTCACACCAAACGCGAATAGAGCGTCTGGCACGAATGATTTCAATGTTAAGTCAATGCAAAGGCGGGTATACACGCGTCTGGAGGTCTCGCGGCGCGAATGAGGCATTTAGCGCGGAACGGAAGACGTGACTTCGAGCGGAATGACGCGAATTGAAGCGCGAATAGAGCGTTTAAGCGCGAATGGTGCTTTTTGTGCATTTAGCGTGTCTGACGCCCGAGTTGAAATATTTGAACTTTGGCTTCAATTTGCGCCACGCTAACCAATCAGGAGCCTGCTAGGAGTCACTCGTTCAAGACGGAGGAACGACTGATGTCAGTGAGCAGTCAACCGGAGCTATATGACAAAAGTTCATATTTCTATAGAGACAGGAATAAAAATGACCTATATATATATAAGACCTATTAATAGATAAATTGAATAAAGGCCAAAGCTATGAGAAACGTTTCGTTTTACCCCAAACAAATTATACTTTTTCTTGAACCACTAAAGAGACATCAGAGCCAGCGGCAAATGTCAGAAGGTCTAGCCGAGGTGAGGCTGCTCTCGGCGGATACATGATGACGGAGCTCCCGCTGATCGCATGGAGCTCATCTCCGAAATCGGTGAAACACATTTTTTTAAATAGACGCTGTCTTTATAAATAAACCGCATACTTGAGTTTAAAACAACTACATTCTCGCCTGAAATACTTATAAAACTACATTTCATGACACGATAACAGTAATATTTAGAAAATTAAACGAATAAAAATGGCGGTTGAAAATGCTGCGTGAACTCAGCTGGCAGAAGCCCCCCCATGATGCGAATTCGCATCTGTTGGGAAGTTAATTTTCACACGCGAATGAAGCGAATGATCTCAAAATGTTCAAGCGGCAAACTAGACGCGTTAGACGCGAATTTGACGCTCTATTCGCGTTTGGTGTGAACACAGCGTAAAGCCTCTGTTATACTTTCTGAGTGTACAATCCGGATGCGGACAGCGTGGACGCGGACTTCTTCCATTTATACTTCCGAAAGCGTATGCTGATGGTCCGCTCTGCAACAAACACGTGAACAAACAATTGCCCAGAATCATTGCAGATATGGCTGTCTTTATATTCTTTTATTGACGGGTGACACAGGTTCGGGCTTCTTCACACTGCCTACACATGTGCAATCGTGCTTTTGAAGCCTACACTTGTCCGCTCTGTCATAAAAAATGGGAGGCATACGGTCATCCGCTCAGAGCCTCCGCGCACTCTCTCCGATGACGGTTTTTACGTCACGCATACCTAGCGGTCCATAGCGGACTCGCGGACACAAGGGCGGTGCATTGCCATTGCGACTTACACTGTAAAAAGAATACTGTGAAATTTACAGTAACTTGCTGGCAGCAATTAGCAAGTGAGTTGCTGTAGTTAATTTCACAGTATGCTTACTGTAAACTTAATTGCAGTAACTTTAAAAATACTGTAAACTTTTTTACAGTAATAATCACAGTACTGTGTTTCATCACCTCACATATTTTACTACTGTAATAAGGATTACTGCATTAATTTTGTGTACTGTAAAATTAAGACACTGTTTTTGCCACAAAAGTGCCATTTATTGACAACTTTTCACACTGTTAATTTCTAAATTCATAAAATAAAAATAGCATAGCAAAAAAAAAAAAATTCAATAGGTAAACATTTTTCTGTTAACATTTCATTTTGTTTTGTATACAACAACACTTTTCTGAACATACAAATCAATCCTGTTCAAATGTATTAACATGTTTGGTTAAAATTAGAATGTATAAAAGGCAAATTAAATTATTTAAAAACAGCAGGATTTCAAACAGTAGAATTTGGTCTCTGAATGTTGTTTTTCTCCCAGAACTGTATTTTTCTCCAAAAACGGGCCTGAATTAGTCAATTTCCTGGGAAGTCTTCTACCCTGCAGTGGAAGAAATTAATTATTAATGGAAAGGTTTATAAGCAAGACAGATGGGTTGATGACAATATATAAAAGTTTGATTTGATCATTTGATTTAGCCAATCAACATGTAATACAACATGTAATATAATGTCCACTTCTCTATAAACCAAAACTCTTACTTAAAACACACATATTAGGGCCTGGAGAGAAAAATCGATTCACCTAGCTATTGCATAGATTCGTTTTTTTATTTTTTTTATTCCAGAATCTATAATCTATATCCTTGCTTGTAGATGAGGTTGACAGAAGTTAGCCACTTTCATTCCAAGTGAGGATGAAATGTGTCTTTATCTATGAGTATTAAAGTGTTGTAATATACAGAGTGGACATGAAGAAGAGACATGAGATTGAACACACTGAAAAGCCTTTGCCCTGCTTAGATGCTGAGAGAGAGATTATACAAGAGAGCTGCACGATTCATCTTCAAAGACTGTGATCTCGGTCATCACGACCTTTCAATTTGTCTTTCTATTAAACTTTTGACAAAATCATATCGCAAGATTCAATAGACGTTAGTCATGAAACAGCTTCACAAATGGTCTTTTAAATGAATATTTTACGTTTTGATATTTTATATGCTCATTACAGTGAGCACAATAATGGAAGTGTGAAGAGTAGAGATGGGAATTTTGAGTAATTTAGAAGTCAAGTACTCTAAAAACCAAGTACTTTAGTATTAAAGTGAAGAAAAGAAAATGTGATGTGCATGAAATTTTGACTTTAGAGCGGCTGTGCTTACTTTTCTACCATTTGCATGGTGAGTTAAAATAAAAGTTTGATGTTTAAAAATTACACAACAGTCCATATAAACCCATTGATTAATCGGCTGGCTTCACTGCTTCACGCGCACGCACGCGGTCTCGGTGGTGACAGTTGACGTTAGCTGGCTAGAGAAAAATCCGGCTAGTGCACCAACAGACACATCACATACACAATTCCAATTTAATTTTTATTCAACAATGCTATCCTTTTCTAAACTGATGATGTTATCGAATGTTAACATCCATTGAAAATTGACCATGATGCTATGCAGATCTACAGTAACATGCTATATAAATGTTCTACAGTAAGCATTTGCTCGTTTTACAGTAATAATGCTGTGAAAACTACAGAAATTTGTTACAGTGTACCTATGATGAGTTGACAGCTGAACGGACATTTCACTCGTTGGCTCAGCGTCACATTTGCATATGCCGGTAGAATTCGTGATTGGTTGACAGCAAATTTCAAATACTAAATGGAACTATAAAATAACGTTATTAACCGGTTAATGGCCATTTCAAATTTTCGATTCTGTTCAGAACTATAAAATGTTATTTTGTTTCTGGTTCTGTTCCTGCCAAAATTTTGTTCGTTTCCGGTTTTCGTTTTCGTTCCTTGAACCAGTTCAGAGCCCTGCATGAACACTTTAAATAATCATTTTATACAAGTTTAGTTAAGCAATAAATGACTTACATTTTAGACATAGTATTACTTGTTTTTTCTCAATTTTGCCAACGAAAATAGTTCCAACCAGATCAGAGAAATGTTTTGCGTCTCTCAGCAATGGATGGTGTTTACTTGATAAATGAATCAGCTTTTTGAATGAATCGGTTGCATAAATGATTAACACAGTCAAATGCTTTGTTTCTGAATGAATAAGCCATTTAAATGAATCGGCTGAATCTCAATGACCCACTCATTAACATTCACTTGCTGTCACCTACTGCCTGTTTTAATTTCACATTTTGACAATTTTTTTTCATATTTTAAATTATTTCTAAATAATTTTAATTATTTCAAAACATGAGGCCTATTTATACATCTCTACCTGGAGTTTAAATGTGTCACTATATCCCCTCTGAGATACATAAACTGTGTAAAGACATGCTATTTCAGATGCAGGTTCCAAAAATGTTTTTTCTTATATTGGAATGAAAGACACTAAGTATTGGAAGAAGTGTTTCTTATTCTTATCCAAAAATATAAAATTGAAGAAATAGTTGAAACGGACCACAATCAAGCTTGTAAGTACTTTTTACGTTCAATACTTAATTACATTTAAGATTTAAAAAATACTTTTTGTACTCAAGTACAATAAATTTCACATATTTTAAGACTTTTACTCAAGTGATATTCCAAACGGTGACTTCAACTTCTACCAAAGTAATTTTCTGGTAAGATATCTGTACTTTTACTTGAGTATGACTTTTATGTACTTTATACACCACTGGTATTGTTGTTGCCGCTGCCACCATGTCGTATAGACGCTGTGTGTTTGGTTGTGAAAGCGAAACGACTTTGTTTTGCCTTCCGAAAGAGGACGGTATCTGTTTCGTCATGCTTGGAGCTGATCTGTGTTAGTCGCTGAGGAAATACATCAGCTTTGCACTGTGGATCGCCAGATTGGCATTCACTTTGGATGAAGCGGAGTCCAGCCCTGGGTCGTCACATGTGGTTGCTGCAAGCCCAACGGAGGCTCCTGCGTAGAATACGCCGGCCACTCCGTTCTCAAGCCGGCCTCTGCTCACTCTAGGTTAGAGCTGTAATCGGGCCATAAAAGTTAGGCCCGACAGGACCCGAGCCCGACAGGTTGTGGCCCGAGCCTGACAAGTACTGTACATTTTGATTGACAGCTTTTTAAAAGCCCGAACCCGTTTAAAGCCCGACATTATTCAAATGTGCGCACACACACAACTCTTTTGCCTTTAGTCAAGAATGAGTCATTTATACATGTTTTAACATAATTTATTCTTAACTAACGTAGACTAGACCACTTGGAAGTTGGAATAAAGAAATTAAATAAGTCCTCTGTGACAAATTAACATCTCAACACCCTAAATAGACATAGGCTTATTTAGCCTATAAATAGACCAACACACCAATAAAAACGAGTCTTTTTTTAACAAATTAAATTAAGATCAATTTTAAATTAAGATGGGCAGTTGGCAATAACGAAATTAAGATAAAGGCTCTACCGGATTTGCTTCGCCACTAGCAGCTGACATTTAATAAAATAAGAATGCCAACATTAGCGTAAATACTCTGTCCACATTATGCATTTAAGACTCAATTAATATTTAGTTATCCTTTGAAAAAACTTTACTCACAGAGATTAGGCTAAGCCTACATGTTTTTGAGGAGGAAAATGATTGAATCCACTGTAGATGGCTTCAGCGCGTTCCTGCGCTCACTGATGGTGCGTCATTATTCACTCATTATTCTCTCTATAAACATGGTCAAAACTTTTCCACACCTCAGACTTTGCTTTAGTTGCTGGTGCAACCAAAACGTAATCGGCAGAGGCAAGGTCTCCGTGTGTGTGTGTGTGTGATGCTGTTTCGCTGAGAAAGTGAAACTACTTTGTTTTACCTTTCAAAAGAGGACACGAGTAGAAATGTTATATCACGTTTATAATGGGTTTTATGTTTATGTCTCGTCGCTCCGGCCGGACAGGGCATCACAATATGTTAACGGGCGTAACATTTCCATTACATGCTTGAGGTATTCGGCCAATCACAACACACTGGATAGCCTGCCAATCAGAGCACACCACGCTTTTCAGACCAATGAGCTTTGTAAAAATTGACACATTTCAGAAGGCTGGGCATATTTTTTTTTTTTTTACCTTAAACCGCATAAACACATTTCATTACACAAAATCATGTTCTTTTTAGCAGCATCATAACCTCTTTAAATACTGCTGTGTACATATAATTACATGCATAAAGTGCAATTACTTTTTGCGTGGATTTGTGGCTTTTTACTGCAATCGATGGCCTCTGTGATGAAAAGCAATGCATTAATTTTACATATGCAATTTAGACTTGAATATTAAACAAGGGAAAATTCTGTGGAAACCCTCAGAGGGAACCATGTGAAGGTGGTTTTAAATAATAATGAAACAAAATGAAAGTCTGCAGTGATTAGATACTTTCATTCTCATTATGTGAAAACTGAAATCTCTGGCTTCATCCGTACTAAGTGCCATGCAATATTATAACTGGCACATCCACCTGAAAAATGAAGCCTGATAATGGATGAAAAATGCCACTGGCTCTTTTAATTCTCCTCAGTCAGGACTGGGTAACGCAGCAGAGCACACAAGTAATTAATTTATCAAGGTCAATTATTTTAAGCTTTTAAAATGAGCAAAGAAAATCACCGCAGGTTAAGAGAGAGTTGGGCACTCTTTAACATACGTAAACGTTTTGATTAATAAAGCAATAATCCACTTGAGGCCATTATGTTACCACGTTTAAGGTAATCCACTACCATTGGAATGTTTTTTTTTTTCAGCACTGGTTAATTTTGACATGTTTGGCTTCATGCTTCCATAGCAAAAATAAAATAAAAAATAAAATAAGACCTGAAATTCACTTTAAAGTGTTTCTTTTACTGCACTTGTCTATTTGCATCTGTAGATATCAACAACAATACACATCTTTTAAAGGCTGTGAGAAATCTCAATTTCGGCAGTATTTTCATACATCAAACTTTTATTCCTATTTATATTTTAAAAGGTTTAATGCATATTGAACATTTATTGCATTTATGTATTTATTTATTCATTCATTCATTTATGGCTGTTGAAAGTATTTTAGTATCATTTATGAAGTGACAAAAAAAGAAAAAAAAAAATCAACTTTTTATTTTATTAAATACATTTTTTTTTTATCCAGAATTCAGATTTTTGTTCTTGAAATGTATGTGGATTATGCCATTTATGCATATTTAATTAGACAATGCATCATGTGCATATTCCAGAAAACTCTTACCCTAAACAGTTGTCTTAACAGAGTGTAACCATCAGGTTCTGGACGTAAAAACGTATTCATCTCCATTAGTAATTTTAACTTAAACCTTTAAAAACAGCTTTATTTTGAGCTCTGAGGTTGTTACTTGATGGTATATGCTTTGTTGAAGCCATCTGTTTACATTTATTCAACTTTAATCAAGTGTAATTCCAGAAAATTCCACCGAAGAGTTGCAGAGAGCAAAAAGCACCAAAGCTCTGCCCACTCTTATGAAGTACTGAGAATGAAGTAGTCCAGTTGGCCTCCCCACATTATAAAATATTTTTATATACATTTTAAATTTTAAATATAATACAAAAATATAGTTATAGTTTATAATAATAGACTGTGGGATTTATGACACACTGCAGCTAGCTACCAGATTGCGATCAAAATGTTTTGGCTTCACTTTTCAGGTCATGTGCGGCACACTTGGATAGAATCAACAGAACACTTTTAATTTGATTGTCATTTGCTATGCTTCATGGGGTTGTACTTCTTTCCCTCTATGAAGTCTTTAAGTACTAAGTCCTTTATCCAAATTTGAATTTTCAATTAGAATTTTTCTTTTTCCTTCAGATTAAAGTTTGTCAAGAGTTTTCTTGTAATTCACTTTGTCTCGGGTTGGCTTGGATCATTGCTTACAATGCTTTAATAAAGACTTAAAAATCCCTGTGGGAAAAAAATAAAATATATATGTTGTTAGGCACAACACCAATCAGAATGCCTAAAGAAAATGTGGTCAAACCATGGTAAAATTGCTGTGATTAAGGTCTGCCAGGTGTTTTTATTGAACAGCGACAATAAAAACATGATAAAAGACACCACGGTGCATTGGATCATTATACATTTAGCCAGTGCAGAACTCAAAAAAATTAAATAAAATAAATAACACTATGTGGGTGTGTTGTTAATATGCAGCCTTGAAATCGATGCAATATCTTCTTTTTTAGCCCCAGTGTACAATGCTGTTCATAAAGACAGGTAATGTTGTCCTCGTATTACCAGAGATTGTATTGATCTTTAATTCTCAGTAGGAATATGCACAGAGTCATAATTTATGATCAATTAGCCTCATTCTGAAGGTTTGATGTGTTGTAGCAAGTGTTAACTGGTGTGAAGGACATTTCTCAGGAGTTTTTGGAGGCAACTGTTTTACTTGGAAATAAACTTTTTTGTTGATTTCGATGCATGGGAGCATGAGCTGTGACTCCCACAAGAAAAGCTGGGAATGAAGACTGTTCTGGATTCAGTTACACTGCCCAGAAAACAACTACTGCCAGAGCAGCAAAGCCTGGAGCGTCGTGTCCTCCTCGATTCTGTACTGCAACACTCCCGCCAGTGTTCAGGAAGATAGTTTCACACTGTAGTTTGGCATGCTGCACGGCATAGTTTGACAAATGCAGTTTGAAGTAGTTAAGGTTCTGTAAGCAAGTGCATGAATCTATTTAAGGGGTAGCTTCATATGTTTCCAATCAGAAGAGTATTTGACTTGCTACTGGATTAAGGTGATGCCCCTTATCACATAATGAGAATGAGAACGAACGTGTCTAATCACTGCAGACTGTCAATTTATTTCATTAATATTTCATGTTACCTTACATGCACCACCACCATGCTGTTCCCTTTAACTCTGTGAGGCTTGATATATGTATACTTTCTAGATAGATAGACAGATAGATAGACAGATAGATAGATAGATAGATAGATAGATAGATAGATAGATAGACAGACAGACAGATATATAGATAGATAGATAGATAGATAGATAGATAGATAGATAGATAGATAGATAGATAGATAGATAGATAGATAGATAGATAGAGAGTTTGGTGTTAAGCTTACATAGTTAAAGTTCTATTAGACCGCACTATGCTTTATCTATAGCCTTTGGTATTGAATAAAATCTATTTATAATCAACATTTGTTTTGGTTTGAGTGGATTGCAGTGCATTTGCTATTGCCATCTCATTTTTTTATACTACTGTACTTTGGCCAAAACATGGTAACTTGGAGGGTAGCTCACTAGTTTTATCTCGCTATATTAAGATTTTCCGACGATTCAATGGTTCCAACATTGGCAAATTGAGAGGTTATTTATTCCTAGAAGGTACTCATTAATTGATATTAGCCCAGTGGCTTGTAAACACCGTTTTGTTTCCAGATGGACTGATAAACACCTGTGCACTCTTCCTCACTGATGAACAATCAGATTACAATGTGCCAGACTTAGAAAGTGAGACTAGTTTCCCAACACAGGCGGGTCAGCGGCGCTATAGCACTTCTAAAGCACATCTATTGTCCCTCATGCTCTCGTTTTTTACAGTTTCCGGCATCTGGCTCTAGATAAAGAGGTTCTTGACTGACAGGCCGTATTTGTTATGCTGTCACTGGGACTTCAGAGGCTGAAGCGAAGGGAAGGCCAGCGAGAGGCCGCAGACTCCCAGGCCTGAATCCTGCAGCACTGATAAGCAGCACCTTGGCCACCGGCTGTCGCTGGACTCAGGTGGACTGGCATTCTTTTTGTGTTTTGGGGGCCCAGACCGGCTCGAATCATGACAGAGCAGTAGCCACAGGGAAGGATATTGGCACTGGTTCTGTCTTGGTTATCAGATGAACACAGGAAGTGGACCACACTCCAGACAGACGCCTCTTGAGAGACACAAAGCTTTCAGATACTTCTCTGTTATTCAGACAAGGGGATGTGGAAATATGGCAGTAGAGATCTGCCAACTAAATAATTTAAATAATTATCTATTCATTCATCCATCCATCCATCCATCCATCCATCCATTTTATGGCCAAAAATCAATGCAATTTCTATTAGCAAAAAGGTTTATTTTATATATATATATATATATATATATATATATATATATATATATATATATATATATATATAGACATAATTAGTAATAATTCCAAGCTGTTTAGCGTTGAGCTGGATTATAAGATTACTTCCTTCAACAAGAGCAAAATCCGCCTTGAAAGCACACATTCTCTATTACAGAACTAATTACTTTCTGATTTTGGTGTCATTTGGGTATTGTGTGATGTACTGTACCTTGTACATTCAAAAACTGCTTTTATCATAAAAACCAGATTGTTCCTGTAGTACTCCTCTGGCAGTTATTCCTACAAGCCTGACAGCACACCATCATGGATTTTTCAAGATTTCTCCTCACAGAAACCAAAAGAAGATATTACAAAAATTGCAATATGTTAATCTGTATTTGTCTAGAGGGTTCAATGTTTTTAAGACCTGTTTGTTGTAACCTGTGTTGAGGCTCAATGCAGGAACACTGTGATAAAAACACGACTGCTACTAATTAAAATGAACGAGAGCAAAGCAGATGGGTTCTTCACAGCTGGAAACAGCTCAGTGACTTTGGGTGTCTGGAGAACTATAGCAACATATGAACTTGTTCCTTTCAAATTTTATTCTCCTTATATCTTATGTACTGATTTGTCTGAAGTTCATGCCTTTATTCTTGATGATGGTTTCAGATTCAGAAGCAGATAGATCACATTTGTTGAATATTTCCCTGTTCAGATTAATTTTCAGTTTTAATATTGGAGTTAATTTCAGTTTAAACAAATTCAAAGCATATATATATATATATATATATATGTGTGTGTGTGTGTCATATGGTTCAATAATTTCAAACATTCAGACATTGTAAGTGTGAGTTAAACATCCATTTATATATATATATATATATATATGTATTCAAATATCCTATTATGTTTGAGTAAATCATGGTACAAGCATACAAGCCTCCCATTTTAGATCCGTTAAAGGTCATGATACCTTAATGCATGCTTGCAAGAAATTCAGCACTCAGACTGAATATAACACAGAGTCAAAGGGAGCATGTCTGTAAATCCTTCACACAAAGCACTGCGAGCTCCTTCCCACTTGTGATCATACACAAGACATTTAAAATGAGATTCCGAAGCTTTATCTGAAGAAGCTGAGATTTTTCTGAAGCTTTCATGAATAAATGTCTGTCTTCATAATTAAGATGATTTAATGGGATATACATTTCTGGCATTAATCTGGACTGGCCTGCCGGTGTATTTCCATGTTTAATTGATGGCCGTTTAGGATTTGTAAAATGATATTCTGTTCCTTGTAATAGTGTATAGTCTAGAAACATTCTTAGGCTTGCTGGAAACTGCTTGTATTCAATTACGATGCACCGTAGTGACAAAATTATGTCAGTGCTGGTCTGTTTTTTTCTTTTTTTTTTCTTTCTTGTATACACACACACACACACAAACACACACACACACAGACACACACACACACACATTTTGTGCAATACCAAAACGTTTGTGAACTACTCCAAAAAATAATAATAATATGACAATATAAGAAACAACAACAACAAAAACTATTATTATGATTATCATGATTGATTATTGTTATTATTAAATATACACTAAAGTTTGAGGTTAGTGATTTATGTTTTTGAAAGATGCCTTTTATACCAAGGCTGCATTTATTTAACTAAAGTGGCATACAAGAGCCATACATTAGACCCACACAAGTATGTCTATTTAAACAAACTGTGCGTGTACTCTTGCTAAAGTTGTTGAAGTTTAAATGATGTGTAAAGTTGATTATACTTAAAAATTTAAGAGTGAAAGTCTTGACATTTGCCAAGTATGGTAACCCATACTCGGAATTGGTGCTCTGCATTTAACCCATCCAAGTGCACACAGACAGCAGTGAGAAGTAAACACACTGTGAACACACACCCAGAGCAGTGGGCAGCTATATATCCAGCACCCAGGGAGCAACTGGGGGTTCAGTGCCTTGCTCAAGGGCACTTCAGCCGTGGGTATTGAGGGTGGAAGAGACCGCTGTTCATTCACTCCCTCCCACCTACAACTCCTGCCAGCACCGGGACTCAAACCTGCTACCTTCTGATTATAAGTCCAACTCTCTAACCATTAGGCCACAGCTGCTCCCCTTATGGCAGAACTTGAACTTACATTTTTTACATTTACATTTATTTATCTATTTTTACAATGTGCAATGTTGCTTCTCAAGAAAATTTATCTTGTTTCAATGATTTGTAGATACTTTTAGATACTCAAATAATAATCGAATAAAACAAGACCAATTCAAAATTAAGGAGGCTTAACATGCTAATTAAATATGTACCTCATGCTACCCATATGTTTATCAAAGTATCCTCACCCAGTAATGATTTCCAGCTCATCAGGCCATCAGCTCATGGGAACTCAATTCCCGCCTTATGTGCTCTATTGGGTATTGGCACATCATCCAGCTTGGCAGTGGCCATAAAGCAGAATGGCTGCACTGCCTCCTGCACCAGTGAGGAGGCTTTTAATTAGTGCATCTGGGGCGTTGACTTGGGATTGGGCGTTTGGCCAAGCAGTCTGTTCGGTTCCACACGGCCAACTCTAGATCAGACCTGAGTGTCCCGCAGCGAGTCAGGACCTCCCTGTCACGTCCAGATCACAGAATGGGGAGTCTGCATTTTCATCCTGCAGTGCTCCCTAGAGCCCATGCTTAGAGGTCAAATGATTCTGAAGATGCTCAATTGACTATTTTAAAGTGCTCTTGACCAACTCACTATCACAAAGAAAAGTCTATAGTAGGAGTCTGTTTAAACGAAAAAGGGTGAAAGGGTGATTTTTAATGATTTCAAACTTCACAAGAATGTGTTTTAGTGAAAAGTTGTAATTTTAAATGATATGTTATAGTGTTAATAAATTGCATTGTGCTATCCCACGCTAAATTAAATATAATAAATATTAATATATTTTAAATTGAATTATTACTCAATGATATGGTGTTAATGAATTGCATATAATAAAATATAATGTAATAATGTAATAAATAGAAGTGTTGCTAGAGTAACACTTCCCTTAATGAAATGAAAAAAGAAAAAAAAAAGATAAAAAGTGCCTTGTTTCTCAAGTGAAAAGTAGCCATCTAGTTTGAATACTAAATGTCTCTGATTTCCAAAGAAAGATTCATGTTTTTGTTTAAAAATGGCAGATTCTTTTATTTTATTTTATTATTTTTTTTTTTTTTTTGGTGAGCTGTCATACTTATAAACAGCCTTGCATACAATTGTATTCAGCCTTAGAATGTGCGATTTGGCGTTGTTATATGAGGAATACAATGTCTATGTGTTAGGCCAACATATGAATGATTTGTCGTGCTGTGATGGATGGAGCTCTGGTAAATTGTCTCCCTGAAATCACTGTACAGAGGGAGTGGTTTCATTTGGTGACCTTATATTGTTCCTGTCAGCTGAAGTGAGCGATGCTCCGTGTATTTATTATACAGGCACAGAAACAGAAACGGACGTGGCGGTGTATGAGGAGGATACTGAATTGTTGAGCATTGTGTATGTCATTGCACCTTAATTGTACTGTCGTCTAAGAGCGCTGCTCGAGATGGATCAAAGCCATGGTCGGTGTGTCAGAGGCTTTTAGATATTCACCCCTCTGCTCCTCTGCTGCCTGCCTCTCTAATGAATATGGAGAAGCCTGGTGTCAAGATGCTAGCATGCAGCTAGTGCAGTCATACACTGGGAAACATCCGTCCTGCTGTAGGTTGAAACCTTCTCTGGAAGCACAACTAACATTATGATGGACAGAATAAGAGGAACATCATATAATTGTCATCATATAAATCTATCTATCCAACTGTTTATCTGTCTGTTTGTCTGTCTTTATATTTTATTTAAACTTTTTATATTTTACATTTAATTAAAAAATTCATTCATTCATTCATTTTAATTGTCATAATTAAATTTTGCTTTAATGATGTTAGGTATGTGTTTTCCCTATGTCACTACTGTAGTACTGTAGATATTTTATGTACAGTATGTTAATACATTTTGAATGACTTCATGCAGTTAATCGGTACATCTCATGTATGTTGTTTCAATGTAATTTAATCAAAATACATCCCTGTGCTTCCCTTTCCGGGGGTCTGTCAGGTTTGTCCATTTTGCCCCATAAATCTCCATTAAACACAACAGTAATGCATCACATCTGCACATCCTTGGAATTTATTATTAATTCTTTTTTTTTTTTTTTTTGTACTGCTTGGAGTAGAGGAACCTGCAGATGTCTGCGGTCTGAATACAATGCAGAAACTCATCAATCATCACTTACTAAAACCAAAGAAAGGACCGATAGCTGGCCATTGGTCATTTTGCTGACACTAACACTATCGCCCCATTTATTATCATCAGCCGAGTGGCAGGCTGTATTCTTTAACAGCTCATTTTGATGTCCATACATTCTGAAATATTGTTATAAAAGGATATTGTAGTGTTTTTCATAATGATCAGGCTTCACAAGATGCATATTTTTGGCACTACCAACAGAAAACAAATTGCTTAAAAGGGTCTATATCACCTGGAGAGAGCTATCTGTTAGCTTTCCCATTCAATTCAACAATGGCTGTCCTTGGCCTGCATGCTACCATCATGCAGGGGATGGATTTTTTTTTTACTGGTGAAAGCGATATTATGTATTATGGACTCATGCAAGTCTAGCATGGGGCAAAAACAAAACTGAAATTTGTTTTCTGTTAATAGTGGCAAAAAAATTGTAAGAAACAAATCCATTAAGATGTTTTAACTTTACACTGTCACTTCTGACCAAAATATCCATAATAACGCTTCCACCAGTGAAAAAGTCCATCCCCTGTTGTCCTTTCGCATCATAATCCACCCACATATTTGTTTAAATCTGTTGTGGACTGTTTGGCTTGTAAACAGTGCCTGACCTGTGCAAATGTATCCCTTCTTTTTTTTCTAAACCTGAGAATGTAATACTCAGGAAAGTGCTTAATCTCTCCAAATCTGTTCCCATGAAGAAACAAACTCATCTATATGGTCTGAGGGTAAGTTTTTTTCACAAATGTTATTTTTTTGGGTGAACGATTCCTTTAAATCTGAAATTGCATATAAATCAGATCGTAAACTCCTGTAGAGATTTGTTTAAGGAAATTATATTTTATTAAATTGAGCTGTTTAATCCAGTGATTAGTTTCTTTTTCAGAAGCACTCCTTGTACCAGACTAGTAAATTAATAGTTATTCCATGTGAAAATGTTCCCATCTTTTACTCAGCCTCAGCCCAATGAATTCACATATATCCAAATAGATGTGTCACACCAGATTTGCATCAATGACATTATTCATCTCATTATTGACGTCAAACCTGCCACAATGCACGCAAATGAAAACAAGATTTGTGCATCTTGTTAAGCCAATGTTTTTGTTCAATTTACCCTGATTCAGAACTCTCTGAATTCTCCTGCGCATCACAAGGTTTTTGGTCATTAACAGATCAGTTTTCAATGTGCCGTAAACATCTTTTCAGAGCATGGGATAAATGACAAACTATGTCCCCAAAGCCCGCGTGTTCTGCTCTTATATCTCTAACCGATGGCATCTGCAACAAGAAAGAAGAAATCTGCATAATTGGTATGCGTTGAATACACACATTTGTCATCTCTTCTTCAGGTAATGAATCACTGATTGCACACAAACAACAACAGCAACAAAACTTAGTCTTAACACTTTGGCAACCTTCAGCAGATTGTGTCTTTACCTGTAACGAGTCTGTAAATTATATCAAACCATTCCAGCAGGCAATTAGTGAGCAGGGAGTCACATTTTCACTGAGGCATGGGACAGCTGGGTGTTTCTAGTTGCTTCTTTTAAATGTTGCTCTGCCAAGGGACTGGGGAAACTTTCTGGAACTTGTATTGTAGAAATTAGTAGAAGTTATCTTAATATTATTTATATTTCACTGTAGTATTTATTAGTATGGTAAATTGTATTATATATATATATATATATTTTAAATTCTAATGTATGTTACACTTTATTTTGTTATATTATTTATTTTAATATTTATATTATTTTATTAGTTATTATAATTTTTTTATTTTATTTTTTTATTATTATAATTTGTTTTGGATATGTCTATCAAAGCTAGCTTCAGTTTATATTTATTTCAGTTTTATTTTAATTTTATTTATTTTTTTTAATTTTTGTAATTTAGGTTAACATCTCAGTTACATATATAACCCTCATTCCCTGAAGGAGGGAACGGAGACATCACATCAGACAAATCGGGATCTCGCTTTGAAAGACGAATCTACTTCAAGTGTAAACTAAACAGGCTAATGCAGATTGGCATGCAATTATTGCATCCAGCTGCAGCTGATCACAGCGTGAGCATAAAAAGGCAGCAGGATCAATGCATTACTGGTTTTTGCTGAGGAGCCGAGCCAGTGACCCAGCCGCTCAGTGGTGGTACAGCAGCTGTGGCGATGGGACATGACATCTCCATTCCAACCTTCAGGGAACAAGGGTTAAATACATAACTGAGTTGTTCCCTTTCAGTTGGTCACTCTCGGCGTCACATCGGTGACTGACGAATTTGGATCCTCTACCAAAGCCCTATGAATGCTACTCCTTCCAGTGCCCTTTGCGAGCCACCTTTCGGCCCTTTTTTGGTGTAGGCCGGAGCTTGCAACAAGAAAACCCGTAACTGTTGTAATAGTACTACCCACTCAGTGAGATTGGATAACACTGGGAAAGTTTACGCATTCCACTTGGAACAGGGATTTTGCGGAAGCCCCATCCTTCCCTAAAGAGGTCTCAGGAGCAAATACGCATATAAACATCAATTTGGATAATTGGAGGTGATTGAAACCGTCTTGGAAATGGCAGAAGTCTGCAGGGGAAACACAGGCTCTATACCTCAATACCATGACTGAGGTGAAACTCTTGAGCAAGGCACCGAACCCCCAACTGCTCCCCGGGCACCGCAGCATTGGCTGCCCATTCTTGTTTCTCATATTCCTCTTGACAATAGCCCATAAATTCTCTATGGGGTTCAGGTCTGGTGAGTTTGCTGGCCAGTCAAGCACACCAACACCATGGTCCTTAAACAAACTTTTGGTGCTTTTGGCAGTGTGGGCCGATAGTGTCACTTCCAGAGAGGCATGCCCAGATTTGTTGTTCATGCCCCCATCCCTTGACTCCACCCCCATGTCAAAACAGTGCCAAAAAGTAAGACATGCAGTAACGTGAAGCACAAAGGTTAAAATGGTATTGCAAGCTCAAACTTGACTGAAACACAAAATAAAAGCAGTGTTGCAAATAAATGAGTAGATATGGTCATTGCTTTTGCGCGGTTTCATTTATATTTTGCAATTCTTTATTTTTCTTGCAAAACTTTTCTTCTTACAATACTTAATTTTCTTTTGCAAAACTGAATTTTTGTTTGCAAAAAGCATATTTATTTTTTTGCAAAACTTTATTCTTTTGCATATATATATTTGGCATTGTATTGACTCCATAAAAACCATCATAATCAGAAACAACAAGCACAAAAATCAGTAGCACATGCTAACATGCAGTGTTCTGTGATATCTTGGTATACTGGATGCTTTGGGACTGAGTCTCATCATATCTGCACCTACGCACATGCGCTGACGCCCATGAGGAAAAACACTACATAATGAGCCACATATCGGGTGTCACACTAATTTAATTAGAGCGAATTGAAGCTGTTTGCGGGAGGCCTAAATACAGCCAGCGACTGTCAGCAGCTCAGTTTGTCTCTGCTGATTACAACACAAGCTGCTGCTTTCTCTCGCCCTGTGTCTCCTACTCATCCTTTTTCTCTCCATCTGATATGCTGAAACTGATGCCACAGTCTTTTTAATACACTTTGGACTGCTATTTTGAGGACTGATATCAGACACTTGGTTGTGCATAATATTCAGTTGAGTTGTTGTCAGGTGGCTCTATATGTAAAGAGCTAGTATTAATTAAATTTAAAGTGCAACTTTTGTCTTGTGGATCTCATTAACCATGAATTTCTTTTTTTTTTCTTTTTTTAAGCATGATTTTGACATCCTGTAGAAGTTTTGTGATGGAATACTTGTGACTCATATACTTATTGTTAGATCTTGAGAACTGAAATGCAATTTATATTAGCAATCTTATCAGTGTCATGGGTTGATAATGTGCACAGTTTGTGTAGTGAAACTACCCAAAATAATGTTCATCGTCTGGCTGACTACGTCTTGTATTAATTTTTCTGAAAAATCCTGTCATATGCACACAACCTGACAGTCACCACTTACTAGTAAATATTGTAGAAACGTAATTTTTGGTAAAGTTGCTTTGTAATGATTTGTATTGTAAAAAGCGCTATACAAATAAATTTGAATTTAATTGAATTGAAGCTGCAGTAGGAGTATAGGATCAGTATTATGTATCACATAATCATACAGTGGAGACTTGGAATTAATAATAAAAAATGTGGGTGTATTGCTATAATTCATTCATGTATGTATATATTTTTTGCAGTTATTAACACATTTATTTAACTATGGGTTTATGTATTTATTAATTTATATAATTATGCAGTTATTTACACATTTATTTAACTATGTGTTTCTGCATTTATGTATTTATTTATGCATTTATCTACCAGAAATCATTCTGCAGGCCAAATGTAATTGTTCCATAGGTTCTACCTTTGTGTCCATACGTTTGATTTCTTTTCTTTTCTTGTTTTCTTTTTTTTTTTGTGAACAATTATTTTTATTAAGCATTTCAGTGCAACACCATAGGTTTCATTTTTGAATAGAATTAGTATTTTTATTTACTTACTTATTTGTGCAAGTGTAGAGGTGTATTATAAAAGACCTCTACTCAACAAAATGCATGATCATGTGCTCAGTTTTCAGCAATAGGATCGTGATTATCGCCTTAGAAATCCCCACTAATTATTACTATGTGAAAACATTAGTGGCATGTAATGAACAATTATCTTCAATTTACGTGCCAAATCAAAGACCTTCTAGTGCCCTTAGCAATCATTATAGAAGTCACACATCCACAAAACTTGTGAAGTGACCCTGTACAGAGAAAATTTTGAAATGGCTGCCAACTCACTCAGCTGAGGTCTTTTTAAAGTTTCCTCTTAATTTAATATTTTAAGGGAGTCTCTAGAAATGAGAAGGTATAAAATATGATCACCTGTAAGCTTGCTTGGCACTGATTATTTCAAGACAAGGTGAGAAAGGCAGTCTTTAGTGTTTAAATGATACTTTTCATGTTACAGTATTATCGGTTGAACCATGGAAAGGTCACCCTCAACATTCATATTAATTATTCATCCTAATTATGGCTGAATGGACTCGGGCCTAATTTCACCGTATCTTGCACTGTAAGGTGAAATGTAAGAAAGTCTTTCGAAATGGTCTAAATGGCTTTAAAAAGGCGAATAAATCTGGCAAAGAGAAGCAATGAAGCAGGAGAAAATGACGCAAGCTATTGAAATAAATCTGTTCAAGCAGCATTTTTCTCATATAATTAAATTTATGGAAATGAACATCATTTCAGGTTCGTGGATTATGTTTTCTGGTAGCATAAAGCTTATTGGACTTTTTGAAGGAGCAAATGTATGAAAAAGTAATTTAGCCTGCCATGATTTGGTAAGGTGAAGAATTATTATTTAATATTTCCAGTAAGATGACAAAGCCAGTCTGGTTATTACTGTAGAGATAATTAATTCAACTACAAGATGTAGATCAGGAGTTGTTTTATTTATTTATTTATTTATTTATTTTACTTTTCCACATATATTAAGATTTGCTCCAGTAATTTAATTATGTTACTATTAGCATATTGCATTTGAATAGACTTTCTTGTGTAATTTTTGTAGTTTGACAGCTGTTGTTTATCTTTCAAATTATTCTAAATAAATAACAGCATATTAAAAATTGTAATATATTTAATAGCATTTAAATATAACAAATATATTATAAACATAATATTTATATAAATATTGTGTGTACAGTATGTGTGTGTGTGTTTCAAATTCACTTATAATCAAGAAACAAGTCACACATTTCTTGTAAAATGTACTCCAATAATCCTTGTTTATTTGTTGCATTGAAATCTTTTCATTTTTTCTTTTTTTACAGTGTTCTTGGAGAAGTTTACGATTTCATCATATATTCACTGTATTTCTATATCTCCAAGCCTGTCTATACTGAAGTTTCTTTCGCCTGCTAATATGTTTCCTTGCACATTTGCATGTTTATTAAATAACTTAAGGTGTGATTAATGTGGGTAGTTTGTTTAAGACCAATCCAAACAACTTATAAGCTGTTGCTATGGCGATCCACAAGCCAATCACATGCTGGGATGGTAGGAGAGGAGTTGGAACTTACGAAGCTGTATTTACTGTAAATAGCACTTCTGTTAGTGGTTCTATGCCATCATCAGTAATTGCTATGGATAATCACACTATGATAAATGTAATGTAGACACATTTCACACCATCTGAATTGTCTCCCTGAGGTTCTATCATCAAGCAGCATGAGTTTGAGTTCACAGCTCTGCATGGGATAAACACTCAAAGCAAAGACTTGAGAACTACTGCAGTTCAGATATTTCTTGGATGAATTCCTAAATTGGTAGGCGATATTCATGTACATGAAATTTTAAACAGTGACAGCAATGTCCTCCAGTGCAATGTGCTATAATATTATTAATTGTATTGTTGTATGATGACAAATACAGTTTTAGTCTTTTTTTTTCATGTGAGATGTGTCCTTCATTCCTCTATTCCTATAATAATTTGAACAAAAACAACAGTTTAAATGAGTCCATGAGCAAATTTCCTTTTGAAGGTATTCAATTCATTCTATTGTCCATTTTAAACTATTTTAAACATTGTACTCATTCTTGTGCATGTGTTTTATTTATTTTTTTTATTTTTATTTTTTTTACTTTTACGTGTTTAATTGTTGCAAAAAAAAAAAAAATAATAATAATTTGAAATTGCGAAAATATGCTCACACTAAACCCAACAAGTACTCAGACACTTAAGGATGTCTGAATATGATGACAAAATGTCAAAGCAAGTGAGGATGAAAGAAGACTTTTTGAAAGTTGCTTCTTCTGCTCACTAACGCTACATTTATTTGATCAGAAATAGAGTAGAATCTGTGAAATATCTGTGTAAAAGCTGTAAATAAATAGTTAAATATAACAATTTATTATATATATATATATATATATATATATATATATATATATATATATATATATATATATATATATATATATATATATATATATATATATATATATATATATATATATATATAGAAAATGTTTCAAAATTCCTGTGACACAATGCTGGAATTTAAGCATACTTCATTCTTCAGTGTCACATGATGCTTTAGAAATCATACTCTTTGCTGCTCAAGAAACATTTCTGATTATCTGTTGAATGTTGAAAACAGTTGTGGTTACATATTTCTGTAGAAACAGTTTAATTGTATTTATTATATATATATATATATATTTTTTTTTTTTTTTTCAGAACTCTTGGATGAATAGAAAGATCAAATGAACAGCATTTACTTGAAATATAAATCTTTTGTAACATTAGAAATTATAGATGTTGCTTTTCATCAATTGAAAGCATCCTTGCTGAATAAAATATGAAGAATAGTGTGTTTCTGCTGCTTAGTTTCCTATATTCTCATATAATGCAATGATATTCAGACATTTATCAGTCTGGATACTTTAAATATTGATAATTGTCAAATTATTTTGTGTAAATGTTAACTGAAATATCTTTTCTTAGTGTGTTTTTGGTACTTATTTTACCTCTGAAGTATATCTGGCCCATTTCATGATTGCTGGGGGTAGAGAATGTTAAATGGGGTTATACTGTAGAGACGTCTACACGATATTTCAGAGTTGAAGTCTAAGGCCATTGATTCACATTGACAAGAAAACAAACCTCTTTTAATCAGGTTGGAAACATACCTCTTACAGTGCTCACTGGACAGGCCATGTTCAAGCCAAATTTGAAATATAGTTTGATACAAAGAAAAAAAAAAAACTACAAAAAAAAAACAACAAAAACAAACAAACAAACACATAACTAAACCAAAAGTGACAAATGCAAGAAATCTTGCAAATCTAAAGAGGCTTGTTTGGTGTTTGCATTCATGTCGGCTTGTGTTTGTTTTGAGGACTTTCCCATTAAGAGCAACAAGCCCTTTCTCTGTCAATAACTCTTACAGGTGACTGTTTCTGATGTGCAGATCGATAACCACAGTCTCTGCAATTTACGTACAGCATCGTCCTTCATCAACTGCAGTCCAGCGACCTCCATTGAATTGTACTGCTCAGAGACACTGAGAGATGAGCAAAGACATTTTACGAGGTTATTACAGCAAATAGCGCCACAGGGTTAGTTGTGGTTTAAAGTGGAACGTGAATCTTAGGGCATCCCCCAGCGATGAATTATACATAGACAGCTTGAGTGAGATGAATTGTCCTTTGCTGTGTGAAGCCACATTTTCTAATGCATTCAGCTGTGTTGTAGAATTAGGCAATTGGGTAATTGTTGATAATAATTTAACGGCATTTTGAAATGTAATGTTATACTACTAGAGTTTTTTTTTTTTTGGTGAAGGTCATTGAGCAAGGAAGTTAAGCAAGTTGGTAAGGATACCATTCTGTCATTCAGCAGGGGTAAAGTAAGCATTAATTTTGTCTTAATTTTACCAGTCATAATACTGTATAATAATTATTGCTCCTGATAAATATTTCACCATGTTTTAGTTATCGCCACATTTCAAATGTCGGATTAGAATGTTCAAGAAGCTTAAACAATAGAGAGCTGATGTGATTGCATGTGACATGAAGGTAATGGCCTTTCAAATTATTTTCCCCACTCTCAATTAGCCTGTGTGAGGCTCAATTAATTTAGCTCAGCGAGGCCTCTTACCTGTGTATACAGTTTCAGCCTTTTCTCATAGTCAATGAAGTGACCCATGTAGATGGTTCACACAGCTCTTTGCTGCTTAAACAGCTAAGAAATAGCATTTATGGACTGAAATTACTCTTTTCTGACATAATTCAGTGACCCAAAGTGGGGACACCAATGTTTTTTTGGTAGGGCTGTATTTAATTTAACTCAGAAAGTTAGCTTTTCCAACTTCCTAATTGGAAAATTAAAAAGTTTTCTAATGTTATAGCTCTCAGTTTAAAATTGTACCAATGGCACAGGTTTATGAATGTCATTATGTGACATTAATTAAATATTGTAGAAATGTAATTTTCTGTAAAGTTGCTTTGTAATGATTTGTATTGTAAAAAGCGCTATACAAATAAACTTGAATTGAATTGAATTATATTATATGATATTGTTAATAAAATCCATATACATTGTAATGATGAGCCAGAGACGTTCGGATCCAAATGCAGCGCTTTATTAAATAATGGTCAAACAGGCAGAAATAAGGAATGGCATCAGGTGTGTCAGGGATAGCCAGAGTCGAAACCAGAAACAAGCAGAGATCGGGGCAGGCAGCAGAGAATCAGAGTCAGAGTAATCAGTCCAAATGACAAACACAAATGAGAAATGCTCAGAAATGTTAGACAGGCTAAACAAGACTTCGCAGTGAGTGAGAGTGAGTGTGCTGCATTTATGTGTGTGTAAATGAGGTGCAGGTGTGGCAAGGAAATTGGCTGATGAATGAGGTGCAGGTGTGGCAGGGTGATTGTGATGCAGTGACTCATGGGGAATGTAGTTCGGGTGTGGTGCAACAGTATGAGAGGTGCTAGTGTCCAAGTGAAGGTCCTGAGTGGAGTGCCCTCTACTGAAGTTCATGGGCACTCCATCTAATGATCGTGACATACATATGTATTTTTATAATATACTTTTTCAATACTATATATATATATATATATATATATATATATATATATATATATATATATATATATATATATATATATATATATATATAATACACCTTTTCAATGACCTTTTTTATAATAAACATTATTATTTTATATTATTATATATTTGTTTATATGGACAGTACTGTTATGAAAATACCATTTATGTATATGTAGAGGAGGGCACGTGAGATTTCTGGTAAATTCCTTAATCAGAAGTCTCAATTTACTGTCTATTTTATCTTTACTGTCTATTTCATGAGAAACAATAGAGACATTGAAGAGATCTCATTTGTGACTTCATTTGTTCATTTCCAACTCAATAATAGGAAAATTAAATTGTTTTCCACTATAGCTTTTAAATAAAAAAAATGTGCCTGTAGCACAAGTTTTTGAGCATCAGCCACATTTATATTATATTATATTATATTATATTATATTATATTATATTATATTATATTATATTATATTATATTATATTATATTATATTATATTATATTATATTATATTATATTATATTATATTTTTCTGACACCACAGATGGTGCAGGCTTTTGAACGTCACTGACAATGTATTATTATATTATAATTTATTAAATTACAAATACATATATGTATTTTATGTATTAATTTATGTATTTATCAGTATCATGATTATAATACTGTTTCAGGCATTTGAGATTTGTAATTTGTTCATAATTTTGTTTCCACTGTTCGTTCGGTTCGGTGTGTAAAACATTACATTGGTAATTGTTGGTAATTTTTCACCTAATAACCAAATGCTATTGCACTGTTTCTTCTCTGCAATTTAGCCGCTAGGAGATGTCTGTGTAATACCTGCTAAAATAACAGTAGAGTCATCTTTTGAACATCAGGGATCACTTTTATGATCAGAAGTCAGAGATATCCAGTAGGAATGTTCTACATGTGTCTTTGAATGGTTCTCTCTGTAATAAAGCCATGACATGGCTTGGTACCTCAACCTTAATCATCTGGAGATGTTTGAGGTGCTAGGGGTTGCTAATGTTGCAGCTAACACCTAGTTTAGTGGATTATTGAGGCTGTGAAGTGGCCACATACAAGTTTTAGCATGGTCATTGTATTCATTTACTTGGTGCCTGTGAGTTTTTGTTTCAACTGAGAGCATTTTCATAATTCAGTCATTCATTTCGCCTGCATTTTTCATGCAACAGAAGTGTTCATGGCCAAGAGAAAAGAGAGTTATACTGGAGGACCGGGAATGGTTATATTACACACAACATAAAGTAAATCTGAATGTAGCAGCTGATACATAATTCAGCCTGCTACTGTCATTCATTATTTTCCCCTCAAAGACGTAGGTCATTTGAGTAAAATGCACTAAAATATAAAATATACAGTTTTTCATTCCTGTACAGGGAGTAACTGTACAGGGAGTAACTGAATAAATAAAAACCTGATGAATGATGGGATATATTTTTAATTGTAATGGCATTGTAATTTCCTTTGCATGCAATATATATATATATATATATATATATACATATACATACACTCACCAGCCACTTTATTAAGTACATCTTTTCAATTGCTTGGTAACACAAATTGTTAATCAGCCAATCACATGGCAGCAACTCAATGCATTTATGCATCTAGATGTGGTGAAGATGACCTGCTGAAGTTCAAACTGAGCATCAGAATGGGGAAGAAAGGGGATTTAAGTGACTTTGAATAAGGAATGTTTGTTGGTACCAGATGGACTGGTCTGAGTATTTCAAAAACTGCTGATGTACTGGGATTTTCACGCACAACCATCTCTAGGGTTTACAGAGAATGGTCAGAAAAAGAGAAAATATCCAGTGAGCGGCAGCTGTGTGGATGAAAAAACCTTGTTGATGTCAGAGGTCAGAGGAGAAATGGGCAGACTGGTTAGAGATGATGGAATGGCAACAGTAACTCAAATAACCACTCGTTACAACCAAGGTATGCCGAATACCATCTCTGAATGCACAACACGTCGAACCCTGAAGCAGGTGGGCTACAGCAGCAGAAGACCACACCGGCTGCCGCACCGGTCAGCTAAGATCAGGAAACAGAGGCTACAATTCGCACAGGCTTACCAAAATTGGACAATAGAAGACTGGATAAAACATTGCCTGGTCTGATGAGTCTCGATTTCTGCTGCGACATTCAGATGATAGGATCAGAATTTGGAGTAAAGAACATGAAAGCATGGTTCCATCCTGCCTCGTCTCAACGGTTCAGGCTGGTGGTGGTGGTGTAATGGTGTGGGGGATATTTTCATGGCACACTTTGGGCCCTTCAGTACCAATTGTGCATCGTTTAAACGCCACAGCCTAAATCAGACCAAAATCTCTAAGGAATGTTTCCAACACCTTGTTGAATCTATGCCACGGAGAATTAAGGCGGTTCTGAAGGCAAAAGGGGTTCCGAACCAGTACTAGCAGATAGACTAGACTAGATAATTAAAAGAAACAAACGGGTGTGCACTAATCAGAAGCCATAGCAAATAATAAGAAAAGGGAACACATTTTAATCATGTGATGTATTCATAGTGGAGAAGTGAGTTTTATAGTCATACGAACCTGGGAACGCGCTGCTCACATGGTCAGTCACAAGATTGTCTGCTGTAAATAAAATGTTATTTGCTTGGAATGTGCTCTATGCACGGGACGTAGCCTATTATATTTCCTAAAAAAACCTTAAAAGCTTCAGGTCTATATTCAATCATTGTGTGAGTGCATTACCAGCTGAAATCCTTTGTCAGTGAACAATTTATATAAAATAATATTTACACATTTTATTGTATAACACATGAAGTTTAAACGTCTGAGGAAAGGGGGTTGTGCCTCGCTTTGTGAGGCTTCCCAAAGGTTTTACACCGTTTTCCCTTAGATGAAGAAACTTGCCACATTGCAGCCACATTAATGCAAAACCATGTGTACAGTACTTAATAATGTATGTTTCTGCTGCAGTCATTGAGGTACATTACGAACGTGGTGACAGAGTGACTCTTAGAACAATTACTTTTAACTGTGACTCCATCTCGATCTGGACTCGTCCTTGACTCCTTTTTATAAGAATAAAGGACCATCTGCAGCACACAGAAGCGCTCAGGGCCTATTATTACTTAAATAAATGAAAGGGTAATCATGGGTCTGTCGACTGCAGCAAAAGTAGAGTGAGAAACTGGGGACTCACTGTTGTAATGAGAACAGGACATATGCGTACAATACAGGATTTCTTTGGCATCGGTTGTGTAGATTTCGTCTGTGTTTTAATAGCATGCATGCTGCTCTTGCTGTTTATGCAGTCAGTGCACAGTATGTGGATTTAATGTGCATAAAGTACTGTAACTTTGACCTAAACCTTTACAATTTGGTTCTATCATATTTTGTCAATCGTTTATCATAGTTTTCTCTGTGACCTAGTTTTTCTGAGTTATCTTATTCATCATTATATTCACGTGTGTCTTATTTATTAACTCATTGCTTCCTTTGCTTGCTCTGTTTACTTAAGCATTCAGTTACCCCCTAATCTCTGTCCATTCTTGAGTATTTTGTAATTAAAGTCTGTCTCCTAGAATTATTCCTCATCGTGAGAGTTTTTATTATACCATGCTAGGTGACAGGGGAATGAAGCAAAACCAAAACAGCGAGAAAAAAAAAAAAAAAATCAAGACAGTACAGGGTGTTGTGTGTATCCGTCTTACAAGTGTGTGTGTGTGCGACCCTTCACATCTTTTTTTTATCTCTCTCTCATTGCTTATCTGTAATGAGCTGTTAAAAAGCAATTTGAAGATGAATACGTCCGCTCTAATGTGACTCTGATAAGATATAAGAGATACAATTTTATAAAGAGATGACAGCAGAGGCGGAGCAATTAGTCCGAATGGAAAATTTCCAGAAAGCAGCAGATGCAGGCTGATATGAGCCGGTCCTCAGAAGTACTCTTTTATTTAGCATTTGGAAAATACAAGCAGCCAGTAGTTTTTGTCCCTATCTGTGAGAAAGCCATCTGTCCAAACCCCTCTTGTCACTGTGTTCATTATGATTTAACAGCACTGATTAAACAAGTGTTTGGATACACTCAAAGATGTCCACAATAATGAAATTAGTGCCTGCAGACATGAATGATTGCACAAATCATGTGCCTTGTTGAGGAGAGGTGTGCAGGTGCTTAAAGTGATCAAACATGAATGAGTTTTTTTTATTTATTTTTTTT
This sequence comes from Carassius carassius, assembly GCF_963082965.1. NCBI lineage: Eukaryota > Metazoa > Chordata > Actinopteri > Cypriniformes > Cyprinidae > Carassius > Carassius carassius. The sequence goes on along the minus strand of NC_081760.1, from coordinate 13,979,793 downwards.
GTATCATATATTAATATTTTAAATTCAGAAATAATGCATTAAATTGATTAAATGTGATAGCAAGAACATTTATAATGTAAAATAAATAATAATATGTAAATAAATAAATAATTAAATAAAACAAAAATTACAATTACAATTAAAATTAAAATTCAATTCAATTAGAATAATATGTCACAATACTACGTTTTTACCGTGTGTAAAAACTGAAATGTTTGTATCTTTTTGGTAAAATAAAAACAGCCTTCTTGAGCATCAGAGATTTCTTAAAAAAAAAAAAAAAAAAAAAACAATACATAGATTTATAACATATACAAAACAGGTCTTTTAAACTTTAATCTTTCATAATATTACTGTTTTTTACTTTTTGTAAAAGGCAAATGTTTGTATCCTTTCAATCAAATAAATGCAGACTTCTGAGAGCTTATGAGACTTTTAAAAATAAACTTGAACAGTAATAAATCCGAACATATCTTAAAATCTAAGTATAAATACACATATTTAATGCAAATTATTGTAGAAAAGAAAATAATAATTATTGTTTCAGTAGCTTTTGATTCTTTCATTTGTTCCTCCTCTCTGGCAGTGATATTAAATGAAGCTCAAATGTGGGCTTGATTCTCTGGTATCTCTTGGAAGAAAGTATTTGCAAAATGTATAAACATAGACGCATGAGGAAAAAGACCAAAATGCAGATCTAAAGTTTTAAATTATGCTCAGATTCCAAAGTCTGCAATCAAACAACATCAATATGATATCGTCAGCTTGTCCCATGATTAAATGATCTGATCTGCTATCCACGTTTCTTTTATAAACTCTTCCTTGAATGGCACCTCTTGACTCATTTTCTGGAAAAAAATCTGAGATGTACAGTCTTCTCCATCTCAAACCCTGTATTAAGAAGCAGCGTTGAGGTTTCAGTGGTGTTTGTGCTATGACTGGACTGAAGGGTGTTAGATGTGTATTTTAATGATTTACTCCATTGTAATTATCTGAGTGGTAAAACGGCTCTTCTGGTGCTGAGTAATGAATATGTTGTTTTACATCATCAACAGCCTCCATCAGTGTGATGAGAAGGTAATTACAGATATTTTGTCAGGTGTGTTTCAAAGGGGGCAATGCAATCAGCGTCTAGATCAATCTACTTTAATGAAACGTTTGATTATATAGCCAGATGACCCAAGGATAAAACTAATTAGCCTTTGCAAATAGCAGAATCTTCAATATGAAAAAAATTAATATATAAATTATATAAAGGGTCGTAGAGCTTCCTCAGAAATAATTATCTGAAATCTATACTGTAAAAAAGACAGTGAATTTAACAGTAAAATACTTGTTACAGCAAAAACCTGTTTAATGGTTAATGGTAAGTTTCCCTACTATATACGATGAAAAATTAATTGATCATTACATGTAATTTTATGGAAGTATGCAGTTTGGTGGTTATCAGTATATTACAAAGGCACAAAACAGGTTTCAGTACTTCAAAAGGTTGGTATATTAACATTATATCAGTTAATTAAATGGTGGTATTTAACTGTAAATTTAAGTTAAAATGTTGCTACCATAATTTTTACTGTAATTTTTTTAAAGGTTTTTTTTTTTCTTTAGAGTGTATTTCGTGAATTTCTTCCTTAAAGATTAAATAACTATGCTTAAAAATTCACATTTTACTGGTATGTATTGATTTATTATGTGAAAAAAGTAAAAAAGTGAAAGTGACGTGACCTACAGCCAAGTATGGTGACCCATACTCGGAATTCGTGCTCTGCTTTTAACCTATCCGAAGTGCACACACACAGAGCAGTGAACACACACACACACTGTGAACACACACCCGGAGCAGTGGGCAGCCATTTATGCGGCAGCGCCCGGGGAGCAGTTGGGGGTTCGGTGCCTTGCTCAAGGGCACCTCAGTCATGGTATTGAAGAAAAGAAAATAATAATTATTGTTTCAGTAGCTTTTGTCATATATTATGACACTATTTGGTGATTTAATTTAATTAAAAAATAAAACATAAATATTAATAATATTTTGTCAGTATTCATTCATGTATTTTGTTGCTATTTGAGGATTTCAGTTCACTTAAAATTAAACATTTTCTCAATATGTATTGATTTATTTTGTCACAATCCAATGATTTCAGTTCATTTAAAATTTATATTTTGTCAACATTTACTGATATATTTTGTCACTATTTGAATTTATTTTGTCACTCGTCTATGATTTTAAAGAAGAAAGCAAATCATATAGGGTTGGTATATTACTTTTTTTTTTCTTTGAACTGTTCCTTTAATGATGTGAGTAGATTTTCACAGAAAATGAAAATGACAAGTCACAATAAAATCATTTTCCAAATCCAAATGTCCCCCATTTGAGGACAAACAATCAGCAAGGGTCTGTTAAATCAGCACCTTGGGTCATGAATGCTTGAACTGGAAAATGTAGTCTTGAAAGACAAGCTGGTATGTATTTTTCTGAGCAGATGCTGCAGGCTGTGTCTTTAATAAATCTTCGCCTGTGGCTGATAAAGTTAAAGCAAGACACTAATTTGAGAACCATATGCTCGACTGGCAGTATTTCAGAAGCTGCTGTTTGCATCACATAATTTGAAATCCACTCCATTTGAGAACAAGTTGAGAATATGGTCCCACCGGTATAAGCCTGCTTTTTGTTTTGTAATTTGAAACATGGACTGGGAAGATTTTTATTGATTTATTTTTTGTATACTTAATATGTGGTTAAACTTAAATGGTTAAGCATGTAACCATGGTTTCTCGATGGAATGAGACACTGCATCGGAGGATACTTTGGGAACGCCCTTCAGCGTGACCGACTCTGAACCATGTGTGTAATCAGTCCAATGGATGGGCAAAATGTCACGGACGGGGTGACGTAGCGACCAGGAAGCTTAAAAGCACATGCAGTGAAACCAGCGTTAGCCTCTAGGAATGAAGCAAGTGCTGACAGGGATGCCAGAAGTATGTCCCTGAGACGCAGCGTCTCATTCCCTCAAGAAACTGTGGTTACATGCGTAACCTGAGACGTTCCTCTTCAGGATCTCGAGCTGCGTTGGAGGATACTTTGGGAATGACTATACCCACACAGCCAGACTTTCACATCTCTGCCTAGTGTGGAAGAGCACAGCTAAAGTGAGAGAAAGAGCCAGGAGCCTGACAAGTAATCGTTTACATCCACCCAATGGCCATACTTCAGAAGGAGTGAGCCTTGACCCCCAAGAGAGGGGAGATCAGAGGATTTGAGGCTTTGGGATAGCATCCTGATCCACCACTTAGCATAAGTTTATTTTGGCCGGAGGCCTCAGCCTTAGAAAGATTTAACCAGAGGGTGTCTGCCGACTGACTGGCCACCGAGAGGGGCATAGTAGGCTGCAATATCCAACACGTAGACCTCCAGGGTGGAGTGGGTCAACTCTGCTGAGAGAACTGCCTGCAGGAACTCCAGAACTGTACCAACTGGGCAGTTAACTGGGCAGAGCTGGTGGTCTCCGCACCAGGAGGGGAAAAGCTCTGGATTGGAGGATGGTCTCAGCAACCTCATTTGAGACACCAGAAGCTATGAGCTGTGCCCCCTCAGTGGCAACAGCCATAACTTCCAACTCCAAGCAGGGGCATGACCCCTGCCTGTGAGTGGAGGTCCCTATTGATGGGAAATATCCCCTAGAGGGCTGTCTAGGAGGGAAATCAGGTCCAAGAACCATACTTGGCCCGGAACAGGGCTACTAACAGCAGAAGGACCATGTCCCGGTGCACTCTCTCCAGAACTCCCGGGAGCAGAGCAATCAGAGGGGACAGTGCAATGTCTCTCAAGTCACAAACAGATCCACATGAGCCCGACCAAAATTTCTGCATATCTGCTTCACCACCTCGGGGTGAAGCATCCATTCCCCAGGCCTTGGTCCCTGCCTCAACAGGATGCCTGCTCCCATTTTCAGATGCCCAGGAATGTGAACTTCTTTCAGCATCTCCAGGGAGTTTATATGCCATGTCAGATGGCGACCACTTGGCGACTGCGGGCAGGGTGGCCACTCATGACCGCACCCCAACCGATGAGGGATGCATCCGTCGCTAGCATTACGCAGAGACAAGGAGCTCCCAGCACCAGGCCCTGAGACAAGAACCACATGTCTAAGGCACGTAGGACCTTCACGTAACCTTGAGTATGCGAAGCAGGTTTCCCCTCGAGGAGAACTCCTTGGTCTTGAGCCACCATTGTAGGGGTATAATGTACAGCAGGCCAAGAGTTTTCATGTCGGACACAGCTGCCATCAGACCCAGCAGTCTGGAACTGCTTGACAGTGAGTGACCGGCCTTCTCTGACTCATGTGACTGTGGTAAGGATCGACTTGAGCAGACATATGTGCCTTCACCATGGTCATGGAATCCCACACCACACCCAGATAAATAGTTATATGTATTGGAAAAACACACATTTACTGGTGTTAAGTCTTAACCCCAGCTCTTTCATGTAAGTGAGAATTACACCTCGATGCCGAACCGCCATCCACTCTGATTGAGGTAATATCAACCAATCGTTGATGTGGTTGAGTCAATAAAGTGTGGGGTGAGATACAAGGCAAGAATGAGAACCAGTATTGGTAGGCTTTAGCCCCCAAAAGCAAACCTCAGGAACTTCCTATGATGAGGAACGGTGAAGTACCGGCTGTAGGACCCGGACTCTGCATTGAGAGGAGTGACCACCTCGATGGCCTCCGTCCTCAGAGAGTGTCTACTTCTGTTCCATTACCAGAGCCTGCTCGGGCCCACCAGGGTGGGAAAGGCCCCGTTGAATTGAGGGGGAGGAAAACCGAACTGGATTCTGGATACCTGTGGCTGCCATATCAATATCCTCAGAGAAAGACAGTTAGAGCATGGAGCCCTCTCCACCTGGGGGATGTACCGCAGTGCAGGCTTCCGAAACCACTGAGAGTAGTCACCCGATCTGGTAATTGAGGAAGAAGATAGGAACTCGCCCGTCCACATTCCTTCCACTGGATCCGATAGTGAAACTAGCAAGCACAGCCACCGCTCCACCTTCGCACCACGAGAAATGCCAGTGAAGGCTCCCTCCTCAATGAGAGCCTTCTGAGAGTAAAGCAAAGCAGTAACAAACACTTGCATTGCGGGCCGTCAACTCCCTCGAGAGCTGATTCTGCATGCTTCACTCTCAAGCAGACAACACACAAACTGCATGTGTCCCTACCCTAATATATTTTCTTTCTTGGGCAAGGAAAAACACACAGCCTGAATGCTGCCTGCTTTCACCCAAAACTTCTCCTGACTGAAGCTTTGACATAATGGAGCTTATCAGTGAACAAACAACACTAAATAAGACTCACAAACAGATAGCGACTGACACATAAACAGAAAACTGCTGAATGACAGAAGGCTAACACCGGTTTCACCGCACGTGCTTTTAAGCTTCTTAGTCGCTACGTCACCCCACCTGTGACGTCTCGCCCCATCCATTGAACTGATTACACACGTGGTTCAGAGCCGGTCACGCTGAAGGGCATTCCCAAAGTGTCATCCAACGCAGCTTGAGTTCCTGAAGAGGAACAAAATAAAGTAAAATAATAATAATAATATTTATTATTATTATTATTATTGTACATTGTATACATTGTATTATTATGATTGTAAGTTTATATTAATATATATGTGTGTGTGTGTGTGTGTGTGTATTATTTCTGTACCACAGTATCTATAATTATTTTTATTTATATTTGTCTCTTTTTCAGAATTCTTTCTGGAGTTGCTGGACAACTCGGAAAAGTCACTAAATGCCATGTTTGTGCGCACATATGGCAAACTGTACACGCACAACTCAGAGATTTTTGAGGACCTGTTCTCAGAGCTCAAGCGTTACTACACTGGCGGAAACGTCATCCTGGAGGAAGTGCTGAATGACTTCTGGTCGAGACTTCTGGAGCGCATGTTTCAGCTGCTGAACTCTCAGCACACCTTCACTGATGACTATCTGGAGTGTATCAGCAAATACACCGACCAGTTAAAGCCCTTTGGAGATGTTCCGCGCAAGCTCAAGGCTCAGGTCACCAAGGCCTTCATTGCGGCTCGCTCGTTCGTTCAAGGACTCATGGTGGGTCGGGAAGTGGCCAACAGAGTGGCAAAGGTAAGGCATCTATGTTTACACAAGTCTTCCTGCTCATACTCAGCTTTCACTGGACGTCTAAACAGGTCAGTGGCCTTCAGCGTTTGATGATGAAGTAGACCTCTTACTGCGCAAGAGATTTGAAGAAAATATTGGTGAAGCAGAGAAATACGCTAAACTGTGATAAAAAAAAAAAAAAAAAACTTATATAATTTTGAAAGTATAACTTTGATATATACCATGGTAATTTGACATATGCATTATTATAATTATTATTAATATTAGTAATATATAATATCAATAAGTAATATTAGTAATATATATTTAAATTCTAAAATATTCTGGGATTGTTTTGTGTCAACGTATACTTTTATTATTATTATTATTATCGATGATGATAATAATAATAATAGTGTTATTCATTTATAAATTATAATATATATTGTATATATTTGATAATAATAATAATGATGATAATAATAATAATAATAATAATAATAATAATAATAATAATAATTATAATTATTATTATTATTATTATTATTATTATTATTATTAGTGATTTTTGGTCAATCAAAACGTATAAATACATAATACATAAACACATATATTTTGTAGAAGCCATTATTTAATATGTATTTTTATAAAGGCCACTAGGTTGCATGCTTACATGAGTGTTAATTCATTTTAACACCACAGAAGCCATGTTGCGCTTTGATGTGACAGCGGCATGCTAGACAGGTTATAACATCCATGATGATGCCCTGCCGAGCTATGGACATTTTCAGAAGGGAAGATAAAAGCAATCGGCTGGCAGCCGCAGCGGGCATCTCTGCTCCATTGCACAGATCAGGCTTTGATGGCTCGTCTCAATCACATTTTCCACTGGATGTTTATGCTGTTTAATGGCTTACTGGATGATTAGAAGAATTATTGACAGATTTCCTCCTGAAAAAGCCTAGAGAATGTAGTGAGGCAGCCAGGTCTACTCAGTTTTAAGAGCTTTTGCACTTACTAGATATGCTGCTTTTTTACTAGATATGCTGTCATCTGTGATGCCAAATGTAGCGAGGGAGTGGCTGTTGTTTTAGTGCATGACAATGACTTCTGTGATGTCCAATGTGTTAGGCACATCTGGTTCAGAGGTCACCTTAAAGGGTCAAGGGCAAAGCAATATAGCAAATCATATGTCCGTGTTTAAAACAAAAAAAGAAAGGGAAAATAATATTTCATTATTTTTAAAATAATTACTGAAATTTGATTTGTATATATATTACTGATGTGCCTCTGATTTGCAACAGCTGTTTTAACACTCAGATACAACTCGTAGAAACTATTTGGGCAGAAACGACAAACAGGTCCAAATAAATGTTTGAATTTGTGTTTTTGGAACTTTGACGGAGTTCACTTAAGTGTGATTGAAAGCATGAGTGGATTTAATCTTAGCCAATCAGTCTGTATTGTCTCTATTGGCACATCTGTCCAATTTGGAGCAGTAGGAAGAGCAATAAAATACAATTCTTCAGTAATAACATAATTGTCATTAGGAGAAGTTTTCTTGACCGCAGATTCTTGAAATAAAGAGTCTATAATTTCTCTGTTGGGCTCTGTAAATGTCTGCTATTAACAATGTATTACAGCCAAAACATTTAACTCAAAGTATCTCAAAATGTACAGTTTGTTGAGGACGGATATGTTCATAATTTTCTAAGGGATTGAACAAAATTCCCAAGCAACCATGTAGCAACACCCTTTGACTGGAAAACACAACTCAATTGTAAATGTGAACAGCATCTTGACTATATACAAACAACTGTTGGGCTTCAGTTTAAATTAATACAGCCACTTTTCATCAACTCTAATGATCTTTGTATATATATAATTCATATTGCACATACAGCACCAATGCAAAAAAAAAAACAAACAAAAAAACCAAACAAAAAATCACCTTGACCTCTCATTCACCCTTTTACACAAACATGCCATGAATATGTGCAATGATGTAAATTAAAAAGTTAAATACTCTATGCATGGACTTAGAGTCAGGGTTATGCAAGGGTTAAGGGTGGGATTTACCGTTGCTGTTGTTGTGATTATTAATGTTCTTCAGATTTATTTATTTATTTTTGTGTAATGATTATTCATTTTAACGTTAATTGCTATTGATTGTTTCTTGATTTTTGCATTAAAAAAGCAGGATTGTAAATATTTAGTCGATGCAAATCGCTGTTGCAGTGAACCAGAAAGCAGAATAAATAATAAATAAGACATTACATAAAAAAAATTATAATAATAGTAAAAATAATTATAATAATACACATGCATATACATATACAAATAAATCATATTTTAATAATAATTAAATTAGTATATATATATATATATATATATATATATATATATATATTTTTTTTTTTTCTTCTTTTTTCTTTTTTTTTATTGTTGTGCATTCTTTATTTATTTTTCATTTTTTTTTTTTTTATAACAGGGAACTTACATATCTATTTTAATATGTATAATAAATATGTAATGTATACTATATTTCCAAGCCTGGTCTCAACTACTCTACTCTAGGTTTAACTCTCTTGTAGTAAACCAGAAAGCAGAACAATTTAAAGAATTTTAAGCTTTTCATTTTCATAGACATTGCTAAGAAGTGAAGCTTTCTCAATGATGTCGTAATTTAGAACTAGTGCTTCAGAAAGAGACCCCTTTTTTATTATACTGATACCTAAAACCAATAATACATTTGTCTTAAATGTTTTATAGCTCTAAGTAAATTATATGGTGTTTAGTGAAATCAGTTTATAACCAGTATTAAGGTATGATGTGTGTATTTTTACAGATAACAAAATGTTACTGGATCACAGGTGCATACTTGAGTCTCCCTGCGCTGTACTGTATATCAGACAGACATAGCTAATGGCTGTGTTTTGATTCACTGTGTGCTGTGTGCTAATGGAGCAGGGCTGTTTTCACAGGACTCTGACCTGTTCCAGGTAGTGATGTCGCTGACCTGATATAGGAAACCCGAAGAGGAACACGCTCAAATGTTGTTTACATGCAAGAAAGTGCTCATATATCCAGACTGGTGCTGTAGTCATGCTGATATTTTATTGGTAGCCTCATTTTTCTATGAAAAATGATGTGCTTTGCTACTTTTAAGAACTCAATGCTCCTCCAGAACACTAATGGTTTGTCATCAGCTAGATTTCATTTTGCAATTGGATTTTTTTAAATTGGGCTTATAAACAGAAACATAAAGGAAATAAATTAAAGGTTACAGTTTTGTTAACTAAAAAAATGGCAAAAATTATATATTTAATAAAAGATTAAAAGTGCACTTATGAATATTGATATCTTTGAAAATAGGGTTTATTTTGTTTCTTCGAAATATAATTTAGATTATGTTGTAATGATATGATATGATATGATATGAAGGTTTTTTTTTTATCTAACTGCTGCATCTGTTCTTGATTTTAAGTATGTGAATTTTTTTTATGTCATTATGCATAAATCATCTGAAACACACTGGTTTCCTCGGAAATAAACTGCTCAGATTACATATTGGGATTATATGCAATCCGAGGCCTCATCTCTGGTATGTTTTCCCTGAATTAAGCGGTAAAAATCCCACTCATATTAGATTATGAGAACCATTTTTAGTATTTGTGCTTCATGCCATCCCTCTGTACTTGGAATGCTGAAAAGGGCAAAAGAAGATTTAGCAGATTATTATTATTTTATTTTTATCCCCCCAGAGATTTGAGGTTAACATTATTTAAACTGCGTGATTTCAGATTTAAAGGAGTAGTTCACCCAAAATTGGAAAAAGAAAATAGCTGAAAATGTACTCATTCTCAAGCCATCCAAGATGTAGATGAGTTTGTTTCTTCATGCATGGCAATCCTTGAGGCCAGAAACATATGCAAGTATACACAAACATGGAATAGACAATTAATTGCATGTCACAGATGCTGAATTTTGGATGTACAAAGTATGTATGATTAAAATGAGTTGTCAAATAGAATATGTGTCTGGCTTCAAGGATTGTCAGTGGTTAGAATAAAGATTTGTGTTTGTGTGTGTGTGTGTGTGTGTGTATGTGTATATATATATATATATATATATATATATATATATATTAGGTATATTCGGTATATTCCAGTACAATATAAAAGGTATATTCCAGTACCTTAAACCAGGTACTGGAAGCTTTGGCACTGTGTGCAGGTGCCAAGTCCTGTTGGAAAATGAAATCTGCATCTCCATAAAGATGGTCGGCACTGACTCACTGCACTCCTCACTGCATTGGCTTCAGTCAAGAGGGTCGGGGACATGCAGGCATTTTCGGTCGACGATACATGCCCCGGATACATGCCCAAAGTTTCCACCACGCCCTTCAGGGATCAGGTGGTGAACTTGCAAGCGCTCCCCGGGAGGAAGCAGACCCAGCCTTCGCTTTGCTCTGTCTTGTTCGTGCCCTGTGTATTTATGTGGACTGCACGCAGAGCTTCAGGACCTCAGACCAGCTCTTTGTCTGCTTCGGAGGACAGCAGAAGGGAAAGGCTGTCTCCAAACAAAGACTTGCCCACTGCATAGTGGAGGCTATAGTCTTAGCATATCAGGCCCGTCGCTTACCGTTCCCCCTTGGAGTGAGAGCACACTCTACAAGAGCTGAGGCTTCCTCCTGGGCTTTGGCACGGGGCACCTCCATAGCAGACATCTGTAGAGCTGTCCCTCACGGTGAGCCCGTGTCTTTCCCTGGCAGAGGTCTCTCTGCCATCTCTGCTGTGTAGTGATCTCACCCCATGTGGCCTGAGTCTACCGCAGGGACTTCCATATGTAGCACTGCCTTACGGCCAGTCCATATGTGTAATTCCAGATGTTATCTCCTATGCGCAGGATGTGGTTCCACAGTGTCCCCCTACTTCGGTACGCTATCCAAGTGTTATCCAATTCTCACTGTAGTGCAGGTTCCTCTACCTAAGCCCTGTTCTGTCTTCCACCCCAACTGGAGGGGGTCAGGAATAGTGGCGTTTTCCGTATGGATCCCTGATTTCGTCAGTCACTGATGTAAGGTTGACGGGACTGACTGAAAGGGAACGTCTTGGTTATTTATATAACCCTGGTTCCCTGAAGGAGGGAACGGAAACGTTACGTTCCGTCGCCACAGTTGCTGTACCACCGCTGTACGGCTGGGGCACGCCTTCTTGGCTCCTCAGTGATAAACTGTTTGTGCGCCTGCACGCGCTCCTTTTATACCCGCGCTGCGGGGCGGGGTGCGCAATGCAAATCTCGCACGCCAATATTCATTGGCTCGTTTCGTTAACACTTGAAGGCGATTCATCTCTCTAGTGAGATCCCCGTTCCCTCCTTCAGGGAACTAGGGTTACATTCGTAACCATGACGTTTTAAAATCAATTAAAAATATATATTTAATAATAATTACATTAATAGCTTAGCTGAAAGGACATCACTAATTGTTAATTTTTGCATGCATTATACCTGTAGTTTCATACGTACACCTTGTTTACCCATAACAGTGATGTCTAGATAGTGTAATTTTGATAAATATATTATGCTGTGTGTTTTTGTCATTTTACTTTAGTTGTTTCTTTTTATTTTAAAATATGTTTTATTTATTTCTTTTTTATTTCTTCCTTCCAGTTTTATTTCTTTCATTATATACAGTTAAAATGTGAAATGTTGTCTTGGCAACTAGCTGAACAAAAACTATTTATATTTTATTTTATTTCAAATAATGTTCAAAAATATTTATTTATTTATTTATTGTTTTAGTTAACTTTACTGACCCTGTGCCAGTATCTATTACGTCTGTGTGCATTTGTGTGGTTGATTTTGGATGTTAATTGAGCATCACAGCTGTCAGAGGCCATGTTGGGACATTATGTCGGTGCGTTCATGCCGCTTACTGTGTCCTTGATGACCCCTGCCATTTGAGATGTGGCTAAAGTTCAGACTCTGTCAGTTGTGCCACCTTTCATCAGCAAGTGGGCGGGTGGCGTAAGGGCGTAAACCTAACACCATATGACACTCTGGTCTGAGCCTGAGGAGTTGGACAATGGGCTGGAGACTGATATTTTCCTTCTAGTCAGCCGGTGTAAGTCGAGGTTCATCAAATAAGCAATTGTCTTGAGCCATCGGAAACATTAACATGGAGCTGCAGTAGGATCTAATGGGTAAGAATGATAAAAGATAAAGAACATGGCCCTTCACCTTCACGGCCGGAGATAGCAAGATCGTTGAGGAAGCTCGGGGTGATTTTTCTACCTGTCCTACTTGATTGTTAAGAAAGAACTTTTGACTTTAGGATAAGTGACACTGGACCAGCCTCACTGGGTGTCTTTCTCCTCTACTTTTAATTTGAAAATCCAGCCAGCCATCTGTCCTTGCTTTTGAAAGTGTACAGATATAAGTAACAGGCCCGGTTAGAAATGCAAAACAGCCACAATGATTTATTTAAATTATTTATTTATTTTTGGATTTTTTGATTTTGCATTGCATTTGTGTAGCATGCCACTGTGTCACTGGCAGTGAACTCTTTGATTCGATTTGCTGGTGTTAATGAGGGTCAAACTTGTTCCTGTGATGCTGTTTAAAAAGCATAATTCAGTGCCTCATAGTTACCATCTCTATGTTACTTACTCGCCAAAGACATTTTTACATGCATTTGGCTCTTAGTGAGCATTAAAGCAATATTCTGGGTTAAATACAAGTTGAATTCCACATACCCAATAGACTTTTATAATAAGCACAGCATAGAAGCTGCCAACTTGTTTTTAACTCTGACATTTGGGTCTTATTTACACAAACATGACATGAACATGTGTGAACTGTGAACATTCCTTTAATGTTTGAAGTTACCTTCCACTAAAATGTTCTCACATAAAAGTGACTTCTTCCTCTTGAATGTACTTTTCTGTCAATGTAATTGTTTGTCTCTCACTATAATACAGCAGGGAACATCAGAAGTGGCTGTTTGTGATTTTCACTTTGGCAAGAAATTGGCTGAAAAGAGCAAAGCAATAAAGACTTTATGACCTCCAGCAAAATTGTTCTCAATAATGTCTCTGTAAAGCCGATTTTATAGTTGACGATAATGTCACATTCACTAATCGTGTCTGAAGTGTTGCCTTGTCTGTGTTTTTAGGCTTTATATATATATATATATATATATATATATATATATATATATATATATATATATATATATATATATATATATATAATGTAATTTATTGATATGGCTTTTGTTTTCTGAGGGTGAACACAGTCTAATATTTGGACTTATTTTTTAGAGCCAGTTCACTTGTTTAGGTCTTGTTTGCATATGTTTATGTAAAAAACTATTTCAGGAATTGTGGATTAGTTTGAAATTAACAACAAATATATATATTAATAATAATAATAATAATAACAATAATAATAAAATTAAATGAGTATTGTATGTAATTTTTTTAATATCAATGCACTCCCTCATTCTGAAATATATAGAATGTTTTCAAGTCATGTCAGAAATATCATATTTATGAGTAAATGCACATGACAGCCACCACAAAGCCAGTATTGCAAATGGGAAATATATATTTTTTCCTTTAATACGTTTCCAATGGATGCAGTACTGTGTTGACATTAACATTTTTAAAAGTAATGAAAATTATTTATATATATATATATATATATATATATATATATATATATATATATATATATATAGATATATATATATATATATATATATATATATATACGATTATGATGATTTGTATTATTTTTAATTTGCATGTACAGAGTGCGATAGTATTGTTCAATAATTGTTCATTTCACCGATATATTTAGTAGTAGTAGTAATTTATTATTATCATTATTATTATTATTATTATTATTATTATTATTATTATTATTATTATTTTACAATTAAGTTGCATGTACAAAATACTATACAAAAATCATACATTTAATTTTAATGATTTTTATTTTTATGTTGCAAGAACAAAAGTACATGTACAAAAGTATTGTACAATTATGATAGAATATATGATAATTCAATTTACAACATTTAAAAAATAAATAATGAAAGTTTCAGTGAGAAAACATGTCGGACACAATGGTCTGTATTGGGTGTTAATTTGTTGAAATTAATGAAAATATTTTTTACTAATAATAATAAGGAGGAGCTGCATGAGCAAAATCCAGTAGTATTTTTAAATTATGAATATATAATGATTCAATACGACACCTTCATAAATTGAATAAAAACACAAAGAAAACTAGACTAAAAGTTCTTACATTTTGATGAATGTTTTGTATAAAAGGTCTACAAAAATCTCCATCTTGTTCCGATCAATCTATTGAGCACTCCTGATGTCATAATAACGCATTTCCAACTTATTGATAAAAAAATTTGAACACACTATTAGAACTTACATCCTTGTAAAAGTCCTCAGTCTGTCACGCAAATTTCATAGCCTTAATACTGGCACCAATCCATGATTAGCAGCAGTGTTTAATCGTTATGAACATTTGAGATCTGCAGTACAGCTAAATCTGTGCCTTTGAAAATTGCTGTAAGTATCTGACGGCCATCTGAACACATAATCAGTAGAGCGTGATCCACCACAAATACAGTGATGGCGCATGTGTCTTTAACTGGCTCTCGTGTCTCTCTCTCTCTCTCTCTCTTTCTGTGTGGTACGGCGGCGGTGGGCCAACCGTAGCTGAGCTGATTGTTTTGGAGCCAGTGTCTCAGCTGGAGGGTTAAACTGTCACCGTAGCACTCACTGGCTCTTGTCCTCAGATGCTGTTCAATTAGAGAGAATTGCAGAAAAGGTCTGAGTGAACCTGCATGTGGGAATATACAACCCGAATTCCGGAAAAGTTGGGACGTTTTTTAAATTTTAATAAAATGAAAACTAAAGGAATTTCAAATCACATGAGCCAATATTTTATTCACAATAGAATATAGATAACGTAGCAAATGTTTAAACTGAGAAATTTTACACTTTTATCCACTTAATTAGCTCATTTAAAATTTAATGCCTGCTAAAGGTCTCAAAAAAGTTGGCACGGGGGCAACAAATGGCTAAAAAAGCAAGCAGTTTTGAAAAGATTCAGCTGGGAGAACATCTAGTGATTAATTAAGTTAATTGATATCAGGTCTGTAACATGATTAGCTATAAAAGCTTTGTCTTAGAGAAGCAGAGTCTCTCAGAAGTAAAGATGGGCAGAGGCTCTCCAATCTGTGAAAGACTGCGTAAAAAAATTGTGGAAAACTTTAAAAACAATGTTCCTCAACGTCAAATTGCAAAGGCTTTGCAAATCTCATCATCTACAGTGCATAACATCATCAAAAGATTCAGAGAAACTGGAGAAATCTCTGTGCGTAAGGGACAAGGCTGGAGACCTTTATTGGATGCCCGTGGTCTTCGGGCTCTCAGACGACACTGCATCACTCATCGGCATGATTGTGTCAATGACATTACTAAATGGGCCCAGGAATACTTTCAGAAACCACTGTCGGTAAACACAATCCGCCGTGCCATCAGCAGATGCCAACTAAAGCTCTATCATGCAAAAAGGAAGCCATATGTGAACATGGTCCAGAAGCGCCGTCGTGTCCTGTGGGCCAAGGCTCATTTAAAATGGACTATTTCAAAGTGGAATAGTGTTTTATGGTCAGACGAGTCCAAATTTGACATTCTTGTTGGAAATCACGGACGCCGTGTCCTCCGGGCTAATGAGGAGGGAGACCTTCCAGCATGTCATCAGCGTTCAGTGCAAAAGCCAGCATCTCTGATGGTATGGGGGTGCATAAGTGCATACGGTATGGGCAGCTTGCATGTTTTGGAAGGCTCTGTGAATGCTGAAAGGTATATAAAGGTTTTAGAGCAACATATGCTTCCCTCCAAACAACGTCTATTTCAGGGAAGGCCTTGTTTATTTCAGCAGGACAATGCAAAACCACATACTGCAGCTATAACAACAGCATGGCTTCGTCGTAGAAGAGTCCGGGTGCTAACCTGGCCTGCCTGCAGTCCAGATCTTTCACCTATAGAGAACATTTGGCGCATCATTAAACGAAAAATACGTCAAAGACGACCACGAACTCTTCAGCAGCTGGAAATCTATATAAGGCAAGAATGGGACCAAATTCCAACAGCAAAACTCCAGCAACTCATAGCCTCAATGCCCAGACGTCTTCAAACGGTTTTGAAAAGAAAAGGAGATGCTACACCATGGTAAACATGCCCCGTCCCAACTATTTTGAGACCTGTAGCAGAAATCAAAATTGAAATGAGCTCATTTTGTGCATAAAATTGTAAACTTTCTCAGTTTAAACATTTGCTATGTTATCTATGTTCTATTGTGAATAAAATATTGGCTCATGTGATTTGAAAGTCTTTTAGTTTTCATTTTATTAAAAATTTAAAAAACGTCCCAACTTTTCCGGAATTCGGGTTGTAGTACTGCAGCATTGGAAATGTGCTGAAAGAAAGGGAAAAATTTTATTAATCTTGGTCTAGAGATCCATGTTTTGAGGCCCACAGCATATGCACAAATACTGATGCTTTTAGCTATACAAGCTGTGCAACATTTTACAGCTGGGTTAGTCAGGGTTAATTCAATATTATTTATAGGCTATTACAGTATTTATGGTAATACTTTACAATTAGGTCTCATTTGTTAACATTAGGTAGTTGCATTAACTAACCGGGAACTGAGCAATATATTTTATTTCAGTCCAGAGTGCATTAATTGTTGTTAATAGATATATAACAATAATTATGCTACGACTTTTGATTTAAAAATAAAATATATATTCGTAAATGTTGAAATTAAAAATGAATAGATGCTATGAAATTGTTCATTGTTAGTTCAGGGTAACTGATGCAATAAACAAATGAAACCTTTTTGCAAATGTTGTTTATCATTATTTCACTCGAAATGCATTTCATTTTATGGCAACATTTCTTATTTCATTTATAAATGGTTAACTTGTACTGTAGAAATAAAAATTAATAATAACTTCATAGACATTACAAAAACTACTTTAAAATCACTAAAACTTTAACTAAAATTGATAATAGAAACTCTAAAAATAAAAACCTTTGCAAAATAATTATAAAGATAGAATCTCAATGATGCTAAAACACACACAGACATATGTATCTGCAACAGTTCCAAGTACTGTTTACATATTTGCATTAAAATATGTTTTTGTCTATTTGGTTTCAGTAGGATATGAATGTTCATCTCCAGAAGAGTTTTATTGTTCAAAGGTTGTTCTTTCAGAGCTCAGGAGACCTTAATGAAGATTTTAAGTATAATTAAGTAAATTTAAGTAAAATTTACTTGAAATATCACCATCTATCTGATGTTTCGTATAAAATAACTTCAGAGAAATGTGGATGGACATAAATGTGCTGAAAACGTGCTACAGTGAGAGTACAGAACTATAAAATTAAGAGGAGACACATTTGAGTATGTTCGCATAAGAAACATCTGAGAAACTGAAGCAAACATTTCTTTCAATTTCTTAGTCTTTTTTGACAGCAATTGCAATCGGAGAGATGCTCTCTCTCTCTCTTGGATTAATTAAAAGTTCTGATGAGTATATCTGATGACATTGTTCTGAGTAAACATACATGTTTCAGAAGTGTGTACGTGGCAAAAGTGTAAAAAAAATGTTTTTGTGTGGGTTGTTTCAGTTTCCTTAGGTAGCAGAAGCAAAGGTGCTTTTCAAGAGTTCAGTCAAGGTTGGTTTAGTCTGTGAAAGATGTGCTAAGTTGCATTGGCACATTTATTTCAAATATTTCCGTCCATCCATTCACTTTCCAAACTGCTTGTCCTATGTTGGGTTGCGGAGTTTTAATATTTACCCCAATGAAGATGATTAAGCTAACAGCTAAACTGAAAGAATACTGCAAGAATCTGCACAGATCACAAATATAAATGAACATGTAATATATATATATATATATATATATATATATATATATATATATATATATATATACATATAACTCTATGTTCTTAGTGTGAAGAACTTTTTAACAATCTAAAGAACTTGCAGTGGGAAGATTCCATGGATTTTAAAGGCTCTTAAAGGAGCCATCAATACCAATAAAGAACCTTCATTTTAAGTAAAAAATAAACAAACAAATAAACTGAATAAATGCAATGTAAAATAAAATTTTAAAAAAGTACTAATAACAATAATAATAATGACAAAAACACAACATAATTACTAAACCTTTAACTAAAATAAAAATTACAAATATGAAAACTGATTTAAATAATAATAAAAATAATACAAAAATACAATTGTATTTTAAAATATAGCTGATTATAATAGTATACTATTTTCATAGTATTATAGTATTATATGCAACTGCATGAAACTGAACCTGAAAGTTTGGTTCCTCAGTCAGGTAGGGCTAATATGCTAAACATTATTTGTATTATTATATAATTGTGATTAATCATGTTAACTTTATCATATTAACTTTCCCATGTGCATGTGTAAAGGATTAGTATTATGGAATCTAAAAAAAATAAATAAATAAATTTATGTATATCAAGTTCTAAATGCACATTTCCTTTTCAGACACTTTTTTTAGGTGCTTTTCTAGGTGGCAGATGGAGTGTTGAATTTGCCCATGTTAGTTCACTGGCAGTGCCAACGAGACTAAGGATGCTGGCCAGACATGCCTGTAATGTTCCAAAGAAAGGACATGTGATGCCGGCATGAGTGCTATATAAGATCTTTAGAGAGATTGAGCTTTATTTGGATTGGACAGTGTGCAAATCTAGTTTGTGTCATTGCGGGCAAATGACTTTGCTTGCTAAGTGACCAAGAGAAGTTTAATAATACATATATATATATATATATATATATTTTTTTTTTTTTTTTTCTTTTTTTTTTTTTTAATCAAGATAATCTCCACACAAGTAAATACTAAAGTTTGACTATAAATTAAACAACATCATGGTCGCATGTCTTCAACATGAGCATTACTGAACTTCTGATCACTCTTTGAATCTTTAATAAAAAAAAAAAAAATAAGTCATTATAAAATTTAAATAAGTCAAGTTCAGCATTTCAGTGAACAAAATAAAGGTTTGTTCTTAGTTTGAAGAACTTTTTAACAAGCTAAAGAACTTGCAGTGGAAAGATTCCATGGATTTTAAAGGTTCTCAAAGGAACCATCGATGCTGTAAGATTAATAAGGGAATTAAGATCAATATAACTCAAAGGGGATTGAATTACAGTGAATAAGAACCAAATTAGTATGCAAAATATTCAGAATTAATATTTAACACTTTATGAACTATTCGTCCACCGATAAATTAAGATTAGGGTATTTTATCAATTCAGGACAAAATATTATCCGTGGCCTACGGTAATAATATCATGAAATTATGATTACTGATTATGAGCAAGGTAACAGAATCTACAGTTTAAGGCAGTAACTTGTAAGCACACAGCACAAGACACTGGTATGTAAAATCAAACAAGGCTTTATTGAACTACTATAATACACACAAACTAAACTTACGAAAACACACAAACATTCATTCAAACAGTGACAGAGAAAAGTGATGTTATTAACGGAGGGTGAATGGAGTCCCAAGCAACCTGAGAGAATCAATCTACTAGCACTTTAATCTTAGTTAGTTTTCTTAATAAGATTTGCACCAGTTTCAGCCAGAATTAGGAGATATTAGCTGTGTCTCATTTAGAAGGCTGTGCCCTCCGAAGGTCGCATTCGAAGGCTGCATATGTCATCAAGGTTGTCTCATTTCAGAAAAGCAAGTAGCACACTCCAAACGAGACCTTCGAATGCAACCTTTTTTCACAGGAATTTGAAGGATACATGAGGTGTATCCTTCACTGCTACATATAAGCCACAATTCTTTGCGTCGCCATAAATAACCGTTGTTTATTTGAAAAAATGGTGGCGGCAGATCTAGACACAAGAGGAGATTGTGGATTGTGGTGTTTAAATGTAAGTATTTTAAAGTTCTTCATATTTTTTAAGTTAAATTACAAGTGTGGTAAACATGATTACAAGCTCCTCAAACATTGAATAAAATAAAACAAGTAAAAACATTTTCTTTTCAAATTACTTTCCAAATTTAGAAATACTTTTCCCAATATTTTTTTCTTTAATTAACGCAGAGAGTGCAACGAATCTATGTGTTGGCATAGCAACGTGATACTTCCTGTTTCCTTTTCCGTCCATCCTACGAAGGTCGTCTCGTTTAATAATCCGTATACGCATCCTAGAGAGGATTCGACCTCCAGAGGATGCGACCTCCGGAGTACGTGGTCTTTTAAATGAGACACTGTGTACTTGCGTTTGGATGCGTTCCCTTCTGTAACGAAGTTGCTGGAGAGGGATTCTCTGGCGTTGATTTGCTGGCAGTCGGTCGATGTCGCGTTCTGAGGGACAGCAATCGATGGTGAGTGGTTGGTTGGCTTTGCCAGGTGGCGCTTTGTTCGCGAGACTTCCTGGATTGCGGGTTGCTATGCAACGGAGTTTCTCTGAGAGGGTTTTCTTGGACGAAGTTCAACAAAGGATCTTACGGAAGAGTTGATGAGTTTTGAGTGAGCTCTTGGTGGTTTGAAGCTGGACGATGGAAAGGTCAGCACAAAACATAGGCAAGAGCCCAAGTCACTGCAACAGCAGGACAAAAGCTTGGCAAAAAGCTAAAAGCATTAGGCAATTCATAGCTGCTTGTCATTGGATTATAAGTGTGTCCATCTGACCCGTCCTTCTTAGTGCGACAGCCAATCAGATATGGTATTGGGCGGGGCCTACGCCCCGTTCTCCTGTTCTTGCATGTAATTAGCATAATGTCCACGTGATCGCGTGTGTCCAAACTTCTGAGAGTTTAGTTTAAACGCTTTAATAAGCAAACTTAATAGTTTAAATATGTAGCATCCTACACACATCTACTTTATATCAAAATTCTAGAGATCATTTACCCATCTAGTAGGTATCAAACTACATACTTCCCATAGTTAAGGTGGAAGTAAATAAGGATTTAGCCATGATAAGTGTTTTAACACACAAAATTAACTTGAGTAATATATAAAGCATGCATAATACAGAGAAAACACATGTATGAGGCAACTTCTGGTGATTAGTTCCTATAACTGAGGTAGAAAACCCTACTAATAGGCTGTAATGAAAGTTAAACTGACAGAAATACTTCCACAGGTTATATAAAACATACATTATACTTAAAATATATGTATGGTAAATACTGGTAATCAATTTAGCTTATTGGAAGCAATTTTGAGACCGTTGTTTGTATTAAACCACAAGTGGGTTAAATTTCAATGTGGAGACAAAGTCTCTGGAATTTACAGCTTCAGTAAGGAGGTGATCCCTGGTATAAGGATTTTTGGTGATCCTGGGCCAAAGGAATGCCTTAGCATCCTTCCTGATTCCTGATAAGGCTGGGGATTTATGCATTGGGGTCACCACAGGGGTTCTTGGCCATGTGGTCTTAAGTTTGGGGAACAAAGAGAAATATTTTCCTGCTGTCCTGATGTCGCTGGTATGAGATTAGACAGGCACAGAAGACAAGAGGGGGTGGGGGACATCTCCTTTAGCCATCTTCGCACCATGTCTGGGTTTTATGACGCACTAATGGTTCGATGGGGAATCGTTCTGAACTATTGAATGCGGTGTTGGGTTCCTTTACTGAAATGGACTGTTCAAGTATAATCCTACAATGCCAATAAAGAAACTTCATTTTTAGGAGTGTACAAATTCGAAAAATCATACTGTACATTCTGTTGTTTCATTCGTGACTTGTGAGGAGCCCAGTGTCTTCCTGTTAGCTTCAGGTCCTTATTAACTTCTCATGTCACTTCTTGCACCTTCCCAGCCCTTCTCTGACATTTGAATTGAAAAAGAGGAACAGAAGGAGGTGCCACATCTTCAGTGATCTGATTATATCATAATATCCAAGCCTACACTCACAAGCTGCTCCCCTCAAAGTTTCACTCCTTCAGTGTGTGTGTGTTGGGGTTGATTCTGGAGGCTCGTGCCAGTTTGGATTGCGCCTACTGTCATAAGAACTGCGGATTAGATCCAACTGCTGACAGGGATGTTTTTTTTGTCATGCCGAAAGCATCACATTAGAGTGGCTCTAAGCTTGTCGCATTGTATCACATCTCTTAACACCCTTCAAGGTTATTTCTGTGCCTTTCCTAAAACCATTGGTCATATATTTTCATTCCCAGATGCGGCTGACGAGTCTCAGGATTTGTTCAGCAAGATTTCCCATGGGTTGGTTTACCCTGGCTATGTGGTTCAGCACTGAATGAGAAATCAAATGTTCCAGGCTTAAAATGGATGTACCCATCAGGATTTCTGTGCAGTTGCTCAAAGCCATTTTATCTTCTGCCTGTAGATACAGCACAGTATATTATTGTCCGTTATGTTTTTTTTATAAGCAGAACTCCCCATTTCGGATTTATGCTGAAGGCGTTTCCTTGCAGAAAGATTTAGGAGGCACTTTGCTTGTGCATTTCTTCTCATCAGTTACATGCTGATATGATGATATCATTGTGCACTTATGATTCTGAAACCTTTTAGGGAAAATCCCACATTTAAGCATATTCATCTTTGAGGGAATATGCATTCAAGATAATGATGAAAATGAATTTAATTCAATTGGAATGGATGTAAATGGATGAAGTGTGTCCAAAAGTACAGTATGTAATTTTTTCTACATGTTAACCAATATGAATTAGCAAGACTTTAGCAATCAGGGGCTCAAATGATAATATGTAAAGACAAGCAGGCCCACTTGTGGTTTTGGAAATCAAATTTGTTGAATTCCAGCTTGATTTCAAGAAGACCCGGCTCTTTTCAAACTATCAAACTGAATCTTAGGCATTACACTCTCCATCAGAGTTGTTGAATCATATGCATTAGTGTGATAGCACTGAGAACCTAACTGAATCTTTGAATTGAATCTTTCATTTGAACCGGGTCATTGATTTGATTATTTTAATTAAATTGTAGTTTTAAATTTCTGATTTTAATCTTTATATTGAATCGTTAATCATTGAATTTAATCTCTGCATGTTCAGAATGGTTGACCATAATATGCTTTTAAAGGGGGTAGAAAAGCTGTTATGGACCATTGCATTTGTCTGTGACCCTTTAGAATCATTGATTTGTAATTTGTTACACATTTTAAGCATATTCATCTTTTAGTGTTATGCACTACAGTTTATTTTATGTCAGAAAATGATACAAATACACTGAATTCAGTGGAAATGGTGCATTTGCAAGAATATAGATCGATTAAGTGTGATAAAAAGATGGCAAAATATGTACCTTTTTCTATGTACATTCTCGTCAGTCTTAGAAGATTTCAAGCCGACTAGGATCTTACTAGACCCTCATGCCTTACAGTCCATGAAATGCTTCATCAGAGCTGTTGCATCTTTGATTTGAATCTTTGAATTCAGTATTTTATTTAAATATTTTAATATAATCTTTGGTCTAAGTTTTAAAATTTTAACTTGAAATAAATCTTTCGAATCTTTGAATTGAATCGAATTGTCAAATTTCACATCAAATGTCAAATCTATTTAAGTAAGTATTTCTTATACATTTCCCTATTTTACGTGTACCAGAACACAAGCAGTGTTTGCATTTCTATTCAATGCTTTTTATATGCAAATAATTTTGAGAGATTGTGTATTTGCAAATTATATAAAATGTTAAAAATAGTCGACCAATATATATATTTAAAGAGTGGTATGCTTTTAAAGATATTATCAGTCATTGTATTATTCAGTTTAGAATCCGGTTTGATGGAATTTGACGATTGTGACAAGCTGATGTGAAAAAAAAACATGGAAATTACCTAATGTGATCCGTCGCGTGTTGTCGCATGTTGAACCTCATATTTCTACTCCATCACTGCCAGGCATTTGTTAAGATAAATTGGTACTGAAAATATGTAGTGGGCAAACCCGCAGGAACATTTTATTGCTCACAGGTTACGCTTTAAAATCTCCATGCTATGGGCACATGAGCATAGCTCTAGAATAAATCATTTTGTTGACCTCAGGTGCCTACAATATCTACTATTTATTGGCTTGAGGAATTGCATTACTTTTATATATCAGTGCACTTGGACAGCTCCATTTAAAAAATATGCAGCTAGTTATGTTTTTAAAAACAGGGTCAGTAAGCTTGTTTTAAAAATGTCTATGAAAGAGGTATCTTCTGCCCACAAAGGCTGCATTTGTTAATTAAAATACAGTAAAAACTGTAAAATTGTGAAATATTGTTTAAATTTAAAGTGCTTTTTATTTTTATTGTATTTTGAATATATTTTTAATGTAATTTATTCCTGTGATCAAAGCAGAATTTTCAGCTTCATTATTACAGTGTTCAGTGTCACAGTAGTTCATATTTTTGTGGAAACCAAGATATATTTTATTTCTCAAGATTTATTATTATTTTTATTTTTTAATGAACAGCAAACAATGATGTCACTTTAGGTAAATTAATTCTATTTTATGGCACAAAAATATGTCACTGTCATTAAATAAATACAAAATAAATAAATAAAAACTACTTATTAACACCAAATATTTGGACTGGAATGCATAATATAGAAGAAATATTAAATTTAAAACCCTTCCACCACCCCACGCCGCTTTTTTATTCTTTTACATTTACAGCACTTCTGTGAACAAATCTTGTTATAACAAATTACAGACTGTACTCATAACAAATGATTTGAAATATATATGTATATGTATTGAGTTTTTATGAGAAATTGAAAAGTATTTTTTTTCTTGATTAAAAAAACAACAACACAAATATCAGTTTTCTGCACTCATAAAAAGGAAAAATTAAATAAATAAATATGTAAATGTATAGAATTGTCTATAAATTGGATTAAAAAAAAATTGTTGTGTTTGAAATCATCATAAAAAGAGAGAAATGAAACCCCATAATTATTTTTATTGATTTTAAAACCTTATATGGTGTATTTTAAATGGGAAATTAAGCCTGAAAGAACAAGTTTCACTTTTCTGCACACTTAATAATAATAATAATAATAATAATAATAATAATAATAATAACACAATTAAAATAAATGTAAACAAATCTTATTTTTATATGCATGTTTGCAGTTTTACAGTGGCAGAGAAGTCAGCAGTGTGGTTCCATTAAACAGACTTTGTCTTGACAACCTTCAGACAATGTATTAAGCATGTTAACAATGCAGATTTTTCCTCAGTCTCAAAAGTACAATGTCATATTGTGGAACAATCCAGGTACAGAGTACAATGACATATCCTTGACATATCCCAACCTTTCAGATACCATATAAAATCATGAAAACAATGCTGTGATTTTTTTTCTCAGTCTCAGAATACAACAATGTGCAATGTGCAACTATACAGTCTTTCAGTGTACTGTGTGAAGTTAATGGCTGATTAGGAAGTGTATGAAACAAAAACTGTCGGTACATTGTGTGAGTGAGTCTTGCTGTGATGAAATTGCAGACACACTGCGTTCAAAGCTCTCCTGCGCTCGGCATTTGATGTGGGAGTGTAAAACGACCGCGTCAGAGCAGCTCCGTTTGATCCTCTCCCTTCACAGTCTTCTAGAAACACTTGTAGCTTTGGAACGGGAGAGGAAGGGAGTTGGGCGCTGTCTGGATCAGATGAGCAGAATGATGAAGACGCCAAGAGTTTATCCCCGAATCCGGAGGTGTGACGTGCAACTGATCCTACACTTGTTCTTTCAATTACAAGCCGACGGTGGAGTCGTGTAAAGCAAAGATTTTGAAGGGTAAATAAGTGAAGCTTGACAGGATACATGTGTTTTAAATGTTAGAAAAGTTCATTGAAAACTCACTTCCATACTCTACCTCAGAAGAAGGCAAGGTAGAGACTAACTTAAAGTAAGTAACACTTCTGAGTTGATAAACAAAGGCCTATATAGTGCCTAGTATATTTTGTATAATGCCTACCATTGTTTTATTTTACTTAAAACATTTGCTGATCTACGAAATAGATAAATGGGACTTAAATAAATGGTTGGTTTGCTTTTTTATCCTTGTGTAAAATAGAATAAAATGATGTTATTTTAGTATAATTTTTTATGTAGCTTTTTATTTAAATTTGAATAACCTTTTTAAAATTAACATTTTTCTGTTTTCATTTTTAAGTAATTGGAAATATACTGCAAACTAATATAAACTAGATTACGTTTAAAATAAGAAATAAAAACCACAATTGTAAGATCTAAAATCACAATTAGACCTTGTAATTGTGAAATGTAAACTCACAATTAAAGACATAATTAAGTTTTAATTATTTTTTATAATATTTTGAATTAGCTTTTCATTTTTATTATTATTATTATTATTCATGACCTTTAATTTATTTTGATGTCACTTATTTCAATTAGCTGCCATGGCAACATTTATTGTAAATTGTATTTAATGTAAATGATTTACATTTCCTTTTTTTATCTTCATTTCATTTATCTACAATTATTTTAATGCTCTTTGTTTTAGTTTCAGTTTATGGTAACAGCACTGCTACAGTTATATGCAGTGTTACAAGGCACAACACTGTCAGGTTTGATCAGATCAATCAACAAATGTCCTTTTGGATCTCTGTGAAAAACCCTACAGTAGTCACTTGTTTCCAGTTGACCGTCTGCCTCCTTTCAGTGAGGCCTTGACCTTTGAAGAGACTCCTGTGCATGATGGAAAGAAGATGGCTGGCGTACAAGCTCTAAGTCAAGTATAAAGATAGGGAATGACATACAATTATCAGAGATGGCTGGAAGTAGATATGTCTGCTCTGAAGGCTAGCTGATGTGAGAATGTTGTTGCTCGAGGGCTGTCAACAAGTGTCTGTGAATGTAGTACCCTTGGACCCATATTGACACTGAAAATAGACATGCATTGAGCAAATGCAATGCTTTTACGAATATCTCACCCCAGTGTGGATTAAAAGACACATTTGACCTGTTGGCAATGCAGTTCTTCACTCTGAAAACCACTTTAAGTGTTGCACAAACCACTCAGTCCAGTTTCAATACCCAACAGAGGTCCTTTCATAGATTATGAGTGCATAGTGGAGCGTCCTGCTAGAATATATTTCAACCCAATTCTCTATTTCTTCCAATGGCTAGCAAAACAACTCCCAAATGCAACGCTGTACATTCAAGACTAACTTTTTTCCATTTGTATTTCTCCTGCAGGTCAATATATCTCCAGCCTGCAGTAAAGCATTGACCAAAATGCTGTACTGTCCATACTGTGGAGGACTGCCAGGCCTCAAAACCTGTGCCAACTACTGTCAAAATGTCATGCGGGGCTGCCTGGCCAACCAAGCGGACCTGGACCCTGAGTGGAACCTCTTCATCGGTAAGATGCGCTTTCTGCATCCAGCTCGTTTTACAAATATAGATTTATCCCTTTGAATTGCTGCCGAATGTATTTTGGAGCTTCTGTAAGAAAATGACTCCCAATGTTCAGAGACTGTTTGAATAGACATTTTATATATGTTCATAGTTTTAAGTCAGCAAGAAAGTAACATGTATTATTTTACTTTCTGAAATACAAGTTCCTGATTAAACTGCATATGATTTATCAGTGCACATTCCAGTGTTTGTTTGTTTGTTTATAATAACAAACATTAAAGGGGTCATATGATGCAATTTCAATTTGTCCTTTCTTTGTGGAGTGTTACAAGCTCTTGGTGCAGAGTAGATCTGTAAAGTTGCAAAGACTAAAGTCTCAGATATTCTTTATAAAAGTTAAGAATTGTCCACAACCCCCTAAAACGACTCGTTTAAACACGCCCCATTGTCATTACGTCACTGTGTGGGAAGATTTGCCATCCAAATGTTCACGCAAAGAAAGAAGGCGTACCTTTTAGTCTTGCTGTTGCCGCCAGCACCATTTCATGGAGAAGCTGTGTGTTTCATTGTGAAAGTGAAACTACTTTGTTTGGCCTTCCAAAAAAAGCTAGATATCCACTTCGTGAAGCCTAGAGCTGATCCGTGCTGGTCGGCTTTCACTGTGGATGAAGCAGAGTCCAGCCCGGGTATGTCCAGCTAATGTTTACAATAAGCAATGCAACGCATAAAAACACAATATAAGTCATTATAATCAGTAATTATGTTCCCACTAGATGCAACAACTGCCTCGTTTGTAATGGGTTTTATTGTTTTAGTCCTGTCATGCCGGTGTTCTGAACAGGACATGCCATAACAGTATAAATTGAGGGGCTTAACATTTTCAACAGACACTTGAAACATTTGGCCAATCACAATGCACTGGATAGCTGGCCAATCAGAGCACACCTCACTTTTCAGACCATGAACCTTGTGTATTTGTCAGACACTTTTATAAGTTCCTACTTTCTCTGGGAATTATACCAAATTTCACTGTAAATTCAGTATATATATATATATATATATATATATATATATATATATATATATATATATATATATATATATATATATATACTACAGACCAAAAGTTTGGACACACCTTCTCATTCAAAGAGTTTTCTTTATTTTCATGACTATGAAAATTGTAGATTCACACTGAAGGCATCAAAACTATTAATTAACATATGTGGAATTATATATGGAATTATATACATAACAAAAAAGTGTGAAACAACTGAAAATATGTCATATTCTAGGTTCTTCAAAGTAGCCACCTTTTGCTTTGATTACTGCTTTGCACACTCTTGGCATTCTCTTGATGAGCTTCAAGAGGTAGTCACCTGAAATGGTCTTCCAACAGTCTTGAAGGAGTTCCCCGAGAGATGCTTAGCACTTGTTGGCCCTTTTGCCTTCTGTCTGCAGTCCAGCTCACCCCTAAACCATCTCGATTGGGTTCAGGTCCGGTGACTGTGGAGGCCAGGTCCTCTGGCACAGCACCCCATCACTCTCCTTCTTGATCAAATAGCCCTTGATGCCTTCAGTGTGACTCTACAATTTTCATAGTCATGGAAATAAAGAAAACTCTTTGAATGAGAAGGTATGTCCAAACTTTTGGTCTGTACTGTATATATATATATATATATATATATATATATATATATATATATATATATATATATATATATATATATATATATATATATATATATATATATATATATATAACCGGCAGTCATTTGGTTTTATTTTTATTATATTGCAGTTTAATTTTTTGGTGACACAAAGCAGTGATATCTCAGCAGGAGAGTTGTTAACTTTATAATTAGTCAATAACACCATAATTTTGTTCGTTTTGGCTAAGAGCTTGCACGAAAACAAGAGGCAGTATTTATCACACAAACCAATCACATCCAATCATAAACGATCATGTCCAATTATAGCTTGATGGAGGCATTGTCTCCTCTCATATGACTTTCCCTCATTCATCATCTCAATGAGCTTCCAGAAAAGTCAAAGAACGCTTTGGGGTCTATATATATATATATATATATATATATATATATATATATGAGAAATGTTGAACTAGATAAAATATAATAGTGTTTGTCGTTGTTGTTTTTAAATATATTTTTTTAAAGTAACAAGTCAAGTCAAAATTTATTTCTATAGCACATTTAAAAGCAACAGAGTTACGCCAAAGTGCTGTACAACAAAACACAATATATAAAAAGCATAATAGAAAAATAAAATATATATACTGTACATGCATTATACAAAACAAATTAAAAAAACACACATTAAAATATAATCAGAGCAAACTTACATCAAAACCTTAAACTGACATTAATCAACTGCAAGAGAAAACAAATATGATTTGAAAACAGATTTAAAACTGGCTTGTGAAGGAGCAAGTCTCACATTTACAGGCAAACTATTTCAAAGTTTAATAGCTGCAGCTGAAAAAGACAGACCACCCTTTGTTTTACAGTGACAACATGGGACAGTTAAGAGAAGCTGATTATTAGACCTAAGTGCTCTTTGAGGAGAGTAAGGAATCAGAAGGTCACAGATATATTTTGGTGCAAGACCAGATAAAGGCTTGTATACAAAGACAGCTATTTTAAAATCAATTCTAAACTTTACAGGGAGCCAGTGTTTCAAGTAACAAAAATTCTTAACAGTTAACACAAATGACTAGATATCAAATGCAATGGCTTAATGCTGTCCACCCACAGATACGACTGCTGCGAAAGTTCATAATTCTGTTCCCTCCAAAGCACTGCAACATACTCAATGTGAAAATGCATGTGTTGTATAACTTGGAAAGCAAAACTCTTTAAATTAATAATTAATTTGTGAAATTATTATTATTATTATTATAATTATTTTATTTTAATTTTAACTTAAATGTCCTGATGTGGCATCCATTTAGTTTGCCTTTCTTGTTTTGTATTTTTTAGAGCTCATTTTCTGCGCTATAGATTTTAAATCAGTATATCTCTCCCCCGCTGAGAGATATTGACTGGTTTTATGGTGCCGCAGTTCGATTAGCAAAAGAGGATAATTCATTTGGTTTAGAATATTTATAGAACGGCCGCACAGATGCTAGTTTTTGTTTGAAATAGCATGGCATTGTGCAGTTGTCTCAGACGGACTGTCGGTAGGGACTGACCTTTGCTCCATGTGGCATATGTGGCATTTACCAACAGCCTCTGTTGGTGTGCCCTTCTCACCTGCATTGATTGGCAGGCCTGGGAAGACATTCAGATGGCGTCTCGTCCAAGTCTTGCCTCCTTCACTGTATCGATTGTAGAAATTGTGTGGTTTACCAAACGTTCACAGAGGCAGCCTGGGGATGCCTTTTGGAAATTGTCAGTATTGAGCTGATTACGTCAACCACATGGGTTTTTGAATGGACAATCCCAGTACCGCTAACTCAAGGGCGTATATAAGCAATATGGGTTAATGCAGTGTAATTATAGCAGTTCCCAGAGGAACAGCTGCTCTGTTATAGTTCAGGAGACTTAGTGGAGCTCTCATGCATGTTTCTGTTTCAACTTCAGCTCAGATGTTTCTCCTAATATAAATGGAATAAAGTATAGAGTTGTAAAATGAATGTGGATAACACCTCAAATCAAAGAAATGTTAATGTTGAGGTTTCTAATTTGCTTTTGCAACATTTATATTATTTCAAGTAAAATAAACATTAATTGAAATATAATAAAATAATAAAATAACATTTGAGCTAGTTGCCAAAGCAACTTTAATTTAACTTGATGTAAAAGAAATACAACTTAAAAAAAAAAAAAAGGTCTATAAGGTTTTTTTGTGTGTGTGTGTGTTTGTTGTTTATATTTCTATTTAGCTTTACTATACTTTCACTTTAGTTTTAGTAATAGTTATGTTGGTTACAAAGACAACAGTGATTGTTGAAGTTTTTAATGATATTGATCTAATGTAATTAAACATTGCAACAGATGCATGTTGGATTTACATATTCAGGCATCTTGTGTTGAATTCTTTGCATGTAATAAAACATCTTTGCAAGTACCTCATGCTAAGATCTTTTATTTGCTAATTGTGGCTTGTTAGCTCTCCTTTGAGAAATCATATTTTGTGACGTATTTTTGGTCAGCAATTAAAAATCCCTACTGCAAAGCACAGAGGTTTCCCACCAGGATGTGATTCCACAGAACAAATGTAACCATTGTGAGAAATTAATTTTCTGTTTTATTAATTTTATCATAAAGCCGCAGGGGTTCGCATTCATCTCAATTTGAGAAACTGCAGGAGAAGTTATGCCACCATTAGCCTTGAGCTACAAAAAAACGAGATCACGCTGTTTGGGAAGAAAACAGATGTATGTGCCATTTCATCAGACCAAATGAGTTAGAGTTTCACTGGAAATGAGAAACATCAGGCTGCTGGTTTCTTATCCTGATGAATATGTTACCTCTGATCTCTGGTCAGACGGCCGAGGAAGTATCATTTTAGCGTCATCCTAAGAGCATTAGTCTCTTTTGGCTTCTGAGTCTCAATTATACTGCATGACATCTGAAAGGTTTTGTGTGCACAAGGACACATTTTTTTTTTTTACTGCACAAAGGGTTTGTTTACTGACGCACATTAGGTCCTGGACTTATATGTGCGTGTACACAGTGTTTGAATTATGCAATGACTTTCTAAACGATCAGAGCCAAGTTCTTTGCAACGTGTTAGTTCTACTGAAACTCTGATGACTTATTTTTCTTTATTATTGGTTGAGATGTACTTATATACAGTGAAATTAAATAGAAAACATATAATGACATATAGAAGAGCTTATAATAGCCGAATCCAGTTTGTATTTTCAGAAGGATCAGAGTGAATTCATATGCAATGGATTCAAAAGCATTTGATCTGATCACGTGTCCCAAAAATATTTATGTGTATTGCATACATAAACATAAGCTAGCATAACTGATGTGGAAATACTTTTTAAATTGGTGGTAATATTCTCAGTTAATTACAAAGAAACAGCAAGAAGCACATTAAATTAAATGTGCAAATTTAATCAGAGAGACAGATTTTTTTTTTTTATCTAGCTGCCAAGAAAGTGTTTGCCATTTTCATTTAGTTTACCTTCATGCAGTAAAATGAGTTAAAATAAATAATTATAACAACAACAGCAACATATTAAACTAAACATTTTAGTTTCAAAGAAATCATTTGACATTTACATTTTATTTTATTTCAAACTATTTCCAATCAGAAATTGCTAATAAAATTCACAATTAATGACAATGAAACACATTCGATTTTGAAGTAGAAATTCTGAAATAGTATTTGTAAAATGTGTTCCATAAATATTTGTTATATTTTGGCGCGTTTCCACCGAGTGGTACGGTACGGTACGGGTCGGGTCGGTACCCTTTTATTTGCGTTTCCACTGCCAAAAGTTGAGAATGGTACCAAAAAGCCGAACCGTACCGTACCACTTTTTGGGTACCCTTCCGTTGGGGTACCTAGCACAGTGGAACGGTACTAAAGGGTGGAGCTAGACTCACTGCAGAACGTTGATTGGTTGACAGAGAATCGTCATTTGCGCGTGCCGCAAGGGGAAAGACACAACACACGAGGCGCCATTTTTAAATTACAACAACGTCGCAACAATGTCGCCGCGCATGACGTCAAGCTACTTTCCGTCATACACCACGCCTATCAAGTGACGTTATCACTACTTTCTGGAATACACCACGCCTATCAAGTGACATTATCACTACTTTCTGGAATACACCACGCCTATCAAGTAAGGGTACTGTTGGCGGTGGAAACGCTAGCCAAATCATGGTTAACAGACCCGACCCGTACCGTACCGTACCACTCGGTGGAAACGCGCCATTTGTTTTTGCAGTGTATCTTGTTGTGAAGGAACATTTTCAAAGCTCTTCAATATTATCAAGGCCGGTGTACAGAAAGCTAATTGTCTTTTTTTTTTTTTGCATTAAATTGTAGAGCCAAAATCATCTTTCAGCATTTCCCAATGCTAGCATGAGAACAATTATTTATAAAGTGCCTTTCATGCAAGCAGCGCTGCAGGGACAACAAAAGATCAGACGTAAGGAACAATATACAGTGCATTTGAAATTAAAACACCTCCATTAGAGTAAAAGAAGCACTTTAATGTCCTTTAGTACTGCTCCCAGAAGCATGCTAGTGAGTCTAACACACAGCAGTTACTACAACGAGAGATCAAATTATTTCATTTTAATAAAGGTGTATTAGAAAATCTTGCATAACGTCTCAAGGATAATAAAACATTCAAGTCTTAATCTTAAAGTGCAGTGATTTCAGTTTTAATCCATGTTGAACTCAAATGAATTTTTGATTATAATCCCTCCTTAACCTCCCATAAAGGTCTCACTGTTACATAATCGCATCAACAGCAAACTCAATGTAAACCATGCTGATTAAATACATAGATTTCCTTGGCTGTATTGATCCTCAAGGGAAAATTCAGGAAGGAACACTTTGATCTGAATGTGATATGAACGTTGCCTTAGATGAGATGAATATGAGTTTCTGTACATACTAAAACAGTTAAGAGTTATTAGACGTTACGCTTCAATGTGTTGCTTAACTACAAGAATTACTAACAGTGCATTAATATACATTTATTTACATGTATTTACTTATGTTTAGCAGATTCTTTTTTTAAGTGAATCGAGGGAGGCAATTACATACTTCTTTTTTTTAAGAAATTAAAAATTTTATTCAGCAAGAGACAGTAAATACATTTATAATGTTACAGATGATTTCATCAAAGAATCCTGAAATTTACAATACATCACAGTTTCTTAAGTATGACGCAGCACAACTGTTTTCAACACTGATAATAATTAAAAAATTAAAAATGTTTCATGAGCAGCAAATTAGCATATTAGATTGATTTCTGAAGGATCGTGTGACCCTGATGATGCTGAAAGTTCAGCTTTATTATAGGGCTGGGCGATATATCTAACAATATGATCATGCGCGTTTAGTCAGTAAATCTGGTTCCGTGATTACTGCTAAATCGCCATCAACTGCTTTCAAATGGAGCAGCATTTAATAAACAGAGTCGTAGATCACTGACAAGCTATGCGATATCGCGTTCATTATCGAAAGCAATTCATCTGCAGTAATGAACGCGATATTGCGTAGCTTGTCAGTGATCTACGGCTCTGTTTATTAAATGCCACTCCATCTGAAAGCAGGTGATGGCGATTTAGCGGTAATCACGGAACCAGATTTACTGACTAAATGCGCATGATCATATCGTTAGATCTATCGCCCAGCCCTACTTTATTACATTTCACAATATATTCACATAGAAAACAGTTATTGTAAATCCTAATCATGTTTTGCAATATTACTGTTTTACTGTATTGCTGTATTTCTGTATTTGTATCAAATAAATGCAAACTGTTTAGTATGTTATTTATTAGGAAATAGATTTGATCAAAAGTAAAACATTTAACTTTAAATAAAAAATGAAGCTTACTCATTCATTCATTCATTCATTCGGTGAACAGAAGAGACTTAAAAAAAAACATTTAAATCTTATACTTACAGTAGTGTAGAATTTAACTGAAATTCGCTCAGAATGTGTTCTTTTTTTTTTTTTTGCTATTTTACAGTGGTTTTGAATGTGCCTCATCCAGTCAGACAGAAAACACTCTTTGAAAGATTCGGAGTAACACAAAAACCACTCTGAGAGCAGATGAAGCAAATATTTAGTTAGTTTCAGTGGTGTTGGATCAGCAGCGTGGTGTGTGGGTGATTCCACTAGCTCATAAGTGTCATTAGGACATGATTAGGGATTTGTTGAATATGTGAGTGATGCTGGGCGCATCTGTGTATTGCTGCATTTACAGCTCTGCTCTCCCTCATGCATAACTGAGACAGTACACATGCTAGGCTGCATATTGAGAGCTGTTAGGTTTGTCATCTGAAGTGTTCTACTAATGTGCTCAAACACTGAAGCGCACTGCACAGACACTCTCAGTGAATGAATGAATGAATGAATGAATGAATGGAATATTACTAAATTATATCTGTCTCGGTCTATCAGTCATATGTTTATATTTTTTTCAGTTGCTGAAAGGATGTACATTACAACTATATATACATATTTCTCATTTATATGTAATTGTTTATTTATTTAAATATATTTTCAAATTTTATCAGGGAAGTCATATTTGGAATTTTATATGTGTAAAAAAATTAAAGATTATTATAATTATTTTGACGTAAAAAAAAAAAAAAAGATTTAGAAAATTAAGCTTATTTTGATTGATTTATCATTAATATATATTTTTTTTTTCATTATGAAAGTATTTATTTTCACTATCAGATTTTCTCAATTCTCATTACATATTTTGTCTGGAATTAGTTTATCATATATATATATATATATATATATATATATATATATATATATATAGTGACGGGAGGAGCACGAGACAGACACAGTGGGCGTGGCGCCAGGCCTCGGAGAGGCTTTTATTAACAGAAATCAAATAAAATAGGGGATAAAGATGGCCAAAGGGGAAGAGTGTCCAAAATAAACAGGGAATCCGGTGTCCTCGTCGTGCTGCAGGGTTCGTGTGGGTCGGGCAGTGTTCATGGAGGAATGGTCCACGTAAGTGGAGGAGTCCGGCGGCCGCACGCGCTCCCCTCTTCGGACCGGGGCATGAGGGGCAGTGGCTTCCTCTACAAGCTATGCGATATCGCGTTCATTATCGAAAGCAATTCATCTGCAGTAATGAACGCGATATTGCGTAGCTTGTCAGTGATCTACGGCTCTGTTTATTAAATGCCACTCCATCTGAAAGCAGGTGATGGCGATTTAGCGGTAATCACGGAACCAGATTTACTGACTAAATGCGCATGATCATATCGTTAGATCTATCGCCCAGCCCTACTTTATTACATTTCACAATATATTCACATAGAAAACAGTTATTGTAAATCCTAATCATGTTTTGCAATATTACTGTTTTACTGTATTGCTGTATTTCTGTATTTGTATCAAATAAATGCAAACTGTTTAGTATGTTATTTATTAGGAAATAGATTTGATCAAAAGTAAAACATTTAACTTTAAATAAAAAATGAAGCTTACTCATTCATTCATTCATTCATTCGGTGAACAGAAGAGACTTAAAAAAAAACATTTAAATCTTATACTTACAGTAGTGTAGAATTTAACTGAAATTCGCTCAGAATGTGTTCTTTTTTTTTTTTTTGCTATTTTACAGTGGTTTTGAATGTGCCTCATCCAGTCAGACAGAAAACACTCTTTGAAAGATTCGGAGTAACACAAAAACCACTCTGAGAGCAGATGAAGCAAATATTTAGTTAGTTTCAGTGGTGTTGGATCAGCAGCGTGGTGTGTGGGTGATTCCATTAGCTCATAAGTGTCATTAGGACATGATTAGGGATTTGTTGAATATGTGAGTGATGCTGGGCGCATCTGTGTATTGCTGCATTTACAGCTCTGCTCTCCCTCATGCATAACTGAGACAGTACACATGCTAGGCTGCATATTGAGAGCTGTTAGGTTTGTCATCTGAAGTGTTCTACTAATGTGCTCAAACACTGAAGCGCACTGCACAGACACTCTCAGTGAATGAATGAATGAATGAATGAATGGAATATTACTAAATTATATCTGTCTCGGTCTATCAGTCATATGTTTATATTTTTTTCAGTTGCTGAAAGGATGTACATTACAACTATATATACATATTTCTCATTTATATGTAATTGTTTATTTATTTAAATATATTTTCAAATTTTATCAGGGAAGTCATATTTGGAATTTTATATGTGTAAAAAAATTAAAGATTATTATAATTATTTTGACGTAAAAAAAAAAAAAAAAGATTTAGAAAATTAAGCTTATTTTGATTGATTTATCATTAATATATATTTTTTTTTTCATTATGAAAGTATTTATTTTCACTATCAGATTTTCTCAATTCTCATTACATATTTTGTCTGGAATTAGTTTATCATATATATATATATATATATATATATATATATATATATATATAGTGACGGGAGGAGCACGAGACAGACACAGTGGGCGTGGCGCCAGGCCTCGGAGAGGCTTTTATTAACAGAAATCAAATAAAATAGGGGATAAAGATGGCCAAAGGGGAAGAGTGTCCAAAATAAACAGGGAATCCGGTGTCCTCGTCGTGCTGCAGGGTTCGTGTGGGTCGGGCAGTGTTCATGGAGGAATGGTCCACGTAAGTGGAGGAGTCCGGCGGCCGCACGCGCTCCCCTCTTCGGACCGGGGCATGAGGGGCAGTGGCTTCCTCTAGCGGCCGCATCACTCTCGTTGGCCGCGGCGCTGGCAGGAGATGGACGGCCCGGCATCCTGGCCCGACGGCCGTGTAAACGGGTGCGGTTCCCCTTCGGATCGCGGGTTCGGCAGCTCACGTCTCTGGTGGCGCAGGAGTCCCTCAACGCACCCTTTCTGGACCCACGAGGACACCAGTGTGCATGCACGGGGAAGAGACCGGTGTCTCCCGAGGAGAGGCGTGTTGGGCTTTTAAACAGCGGCGGTGATGAGGCTCCATTTCCTTCAGGTGTGCCCCATCACACGCCGCCAGCCCTGAGTCGTCCAGCGCCCCTCCTCTCACACACCCACTCCAGTCGGGAGACTGGTGAAGGGCGGTGATTGAAGGACGTTGTGCCGGTGACAATCAGGGAGGAGGCAGCTGATTCGTCACTATATATATATATATATATATATATACACAGTCGTGGCCAAAAGTTTTGAGAAACCCACACCCGAAACGGGTGTGGCCCAACCTATAAAAGGAGCTCGAAAAGGCTGACTCACCTGATTTTTCATCTCTTCAGCGAAGCTCACGCATCGCTGGATCACGGAGGAAGCAAGCGCCGTCTGAGAAAGCATATCAGCAGGACGAGCCATTCTGAAGCTGCTGGCATCGCCGCCTTCCACTACCGTTCCTGCTGCGCTATCCGGCACCTATATCTTTTCAATTCTGTTATATCCAGCTGTTCTTTATGTGTGTGTGTGTTCGCCCTGCGACACACACTCGTAAAAGAGCTCGCGTCTTTTTTAAGATGCCTTCCTGCGGCTCGTCAGAGCCCCACTCAGCGAGGGAGACCGGTACGCCATCTGTGTCTCCTGCCTGGGTGAAGATCATGCAGCGCTCGCGCTCGCTGACGGCGGATGCCCCCACTGCGAGCTGTTGCCATGGTGACTCTGAGGACTCGCCTGGCCTTTTTCTCTGAGCCTTCATTCACCGCTGCACTGAGGCGCCGTAAAAGCATCGCTTCCAGCGGATTCCGGAATGGTCTTCAGCTCAACCGAGCTCGCCGGTTCGCCCTTCTTCACCGGCCCCCCTGCATCGCTTCCCGGTGGGCAGCGCCCGCTGTTTGCCGGCGCGTCGTCCGAGGAAGTTGATCTTAGGGCCGCGTCGGGGGAAGAGGACACGCGCTCTCTGCTAGCTTCGGGCAGTGAGGGCTGGGCGAGCTCCGAGGATCTCGCGCCTTCTGCTCAGAAGCCCAGCAGACAAGCTGACATCGAGAAGGAGCCGAGGCGAATGCTCGCGTTGACCACGACGAATCTCGGCCGCGAGTGGTCTGCACCAGCGCCCCCCCCTCTCGTTCCCGGCTGGATGGTATTTCCCTTTCGGATGAGCGTACTTCTCAAAGCCCACCTCTTTTCTTCCTGAGCTTCACGAAGAGGTGGCGAAGGCTTGGAACGTTCCATATTCAGCGCGAACTCGTTCGTCTGTCTCACTAGCATTCTCCACACTGATGATGCTAAAAAACAGGAACTACCAGTCACTTCCGCCGGTGGAACAGGCGATAGCGACGCACCTTTGTCCGCCCTCTGCTGGACGGCGGCAAAAGCGGTGTTGCCATCTAAAGCTTGCTGTGTGACGCTGCGGCTGCACTACTCGAGATGGCTGCTTCATCGAAGCGCAGGTGTACGAGTTCCGCTGTGGCCGAGCTCTCACCCAAGCGCGCCGCTGTTT
This sequence comes from Carassius carassius, assembly GCF_963082965.1. NCBI lineage: Eukaryota > Metazoa > Chordata > Actinopteri > Cypriniformes > Cyprinidae > Carassius > Carassius carassius. Next base: position 13,940,113 of record NC_081760.1, on the reverse strand, counting down.
CAGTTCCAGGAATTGTGACTGTCTCAGCGTTTTCTGCAACGCGCAAGCCTGCACAGTTGCCCGCTTGCCTGCACACAAAAGCCGTTATCACAACAGCTTCAGCAACGCAGCTCAAGACCCCCATTCTCGCTCTACCGGCCGTCGCCCCGCGCCGCGGGCACCGCGGCAGAGGATTATGGTGAGGCCGGGAGCCCCGAAGCCATCCTAGGAAAGCCATCTATGCATGCTGCATGACGCTGTGTCTGCACTACACACAATGGCTGCTTCATCGAAGCGCCGGTGTACGAGTTCCGCTGTGGCCGGGCTCTCACCTAACGCGCCGCTGTTTCAGTTCCAGAGATTGTGACTGTTTCAGCGTCTTTTGCAATGCGCAAGCCTGTACGGTTGCCCGCTTGCCTGCACACAAAAACCGTTATCACGGCTACCCAGATATTTCCCGAAAAAGGTGTAATTTCTGGTGTCCCGGCCACGGCAGATGGTGCTATAAATGTAGTGACGATGCCCACTGCTCAGTGCCCATCTCCACATATAAGCACAGCCCTTCACACAGGGCTCGCGCCCATAAAAGCGACTCAAGTCGATCACGCGCACTACATAGTAGACGTGCCCACTCCTCAGTGCCCACAATCACTATGTCACACGCGTCATGTGGTTTCTGTAAAAATGAAACCCGTACACATTCGTCCGGCCACGGCCGATGGTGCTATAAATGTAGTGACGATGCCCACTCCTCAGTTCCCATCTCCACATGTAAGCACAGCCCTGCACACAGGGCCTGCGCCCATAAAAGCGACTCAAGTCGATCGCGCACACTGCATAGTAAGCGTGCCCACCCCTCAGTGCCCACAATTACTATGTCACACGCGTCATGTGGTTTCTGTAAAAACAAAACCCGTGCACGCTCGTCCGGCCACGGCCGATGGTGCTATAAATGCAGTGACGATGCCCACTCCTCAGTGCCCATCTCCACATGTAAGCACAGCCCTGCACACAGGGCTCGCGCACATAAGATCGACACAGATCGGTCGAGCGTGCCGCATAGTGAACGTGCCCACTCCCCAGTGCCCACATACACTGTGTCACATGCGGCGCGTGGCTTCTGTAAAAACGAGGCCCGTGCACGTACGCTCTGCACAGGCAGACAGCGAGTTGAAAGTGGTAAATGTGCACATATGCAGCCCACAGTTACTCGCAGACATATCGAGTCCCACGGGACCTGCTCAGCCTGGGGCGCCGGGACGGGGTAGAGGAAGATCGATCTGCCCGCTGTGATCAGCGCGCTCCCCGCCTCAAATGCGCAGCACACCCGAGCGCCGCCGTTGCCCAGTCAACAGAGCGCGCTTCGCATCCAGCCCTTAGCCATTCATGCTGATGCATGGTCAGCGCTTCCAGGGGTTTCGGATTGAGTGCTAGGCATTATAAAGAGAGGCTACTCGCTACAGTTTTTTCGACGCCCTCCGCGCTTTTCAGCGCGCGTCGAAACTACGGTCAAAACAGAAGTAGCACACATACTTTGGGCCGAAATATCAAAACTGTTGAGCAAAGGGGCTGTAGAGCCTGTGTCTCAAGCTCAAAGCGGGGGGGGGGGGGGCTGTACAGCAGATACTTTCTGGTGCCCAAGAGAGATGGGGGTCTCAGGCCCATACTGGATCTAAGACAGCTGAACAAGGCATTGATGAAATGTAGTTTCAAAATGCTTACGACCAGGAAACTCCTCGCGCAGATTCACAGAGGGGACTGGTTCATGTCAATAGATCTGAGGGACGCGTATTTTCAAATACAGATAGCGTCAAACCACAGGCGATATTTGAGATTCGCCTTCGAGGGCCAGGCACACCAGTTTACAGTCCTCCGTGGCTCCTCGTACATTTACGAGGTGCATGGATGCAGCGCTCGCTCCTCTCAGACTCAGAGGCATGCGAGGGCTGAATTATTTGGATGACTGGCTGGTTCTGGCCCGATCACGAGCGGAGCTGGGAGAAGCTCGGCCTCAGTGTCAATTGGGCGAAGAGTTCGCTGAACCCCAGTCAGACGATTCTGTTTCTGGGTATAGTTCTGAACTCGAGTTCCATGATGGCGCGGCTGTCACCACAGCACGTGATGGGCATTCAGCGTGCAGCGAGTTCTTTCCGCTGCGGCGCGACCGTGTCGCTCAAACACTGTCAAAAGATGCTGGGCCTCATGGCCTAAGCATCTCCGGCTCTGCAGCTGGGCCTGCTCCGCATGCGCCCCCTGCAGTTCTGGCTGAAGGCTCGGGTGCCGCGCAGAGCGTGGGGGTCTGGCCGGCTGCATTTCAAGGTCAATCAGAGCTGTGTTGCAGCTCTGGCACCTTGGACAGCGAACGGCTGGTACCGATCAGGTGTAAGCCTGGGGACTTCCCCGAATGTGAAGATGGTGTCGACAGACGCCTCCACTTCGGGATGGGGAGCGCTGCTCGAGGGCAGACCATCCTTTGGCCTATGGTCAGAACGGGAAAAGCTCCATCATATCAACTGTCTGGAAATGCTGGCAGTGGAGAACGCGCTGATGCGCTTTTGTCCCCAAATCAAGGATCACCACGTCGTAGTCCGTTCGGACAACATGTCTGTGGTGTCCTACATAAATCGCCAGGGCGGTCTCGGGTCTCGAAACCTGTGCAGGCTGACGGAACGCCTCCTGATTTGGGCTCAGCGCAACGTGCGTTCGCTGAGGGCAGTGCATGTGCCTGGGCTACAGAATCTGGGTCCAGACAGGCTGTCCAGAGGCAATGTTCCTACGGGCGAATGGTCTCTACACCCGCAAACAGTCCGGCTGTTTTGGGAGAGATTTGGCAGGGCGGAGGTGGACCTCTTCGCGTCCCACGAAAACGCTCACTGCCCCGCGTTCTTTTCCAAGAACAAAAGTCTTCCTGTCACGGAGATGGCCGTGCTGCCCGCTTTATGCTTTCCCTCCCGTCTCCCTCCTTCCGCAGGTGATAGAACGGGTGAGAGAAACGAGATGTTCATTACTGCTTGTAGCACCTCTTTGGAAGAACCAACCATGGTTCCCAGATTTCAATTTCAGTCAAATCAGGGCCCTGAGGGGAATTCTGAGTTCACGAGCGCTATGCGCTGCCGACTGTTATATGGGCAGTGTTGTGTAAGACCCGCATTGCCACATTGGTCAGGCCTTGCCTCGGCTGTGTGATGTCATATTGCCGCATCTACGGATGCTGCTAGATATGGGACGGAGGGCTTTCCCCCTTTCTGTCCTGGACTCTCTGTGAGTCCCTCAGGTGACTGTGCACTGTAAATCCTGGGCGTTGCTTCAGGTTTATTGGTGTGATCCCTGCGCGCACGGCGTTTTACATTGGGTTCCCGTAGCGTCTTAGCTAAGACGCAGTACGAGAGAGCTCTCGTAAGAGAACGTACTCGGTTACTAAACGTAACCTCGGTTCTCTCTAGAAGAGCGAACGAGTACTGCGTTCTCTGCCGTGCGTACGATTCACTCTGGTTCGCTTCGGCGATGAAATAAATCAGGTGAGTCAGCCTTTTCGAGCTCCTTTTATAGGTTGGGCCACACCCGTTTCGGCGGGAAGTGCCAAGAAGGGCGCGAATCAGCCTGCGCTCGATAGGCTGTGCAGTTGCCGCAGAGCAAGCCAGTGAGCGAACGAGCCGTCTCGCCTATGGCTGTGTACTGCTGCAAATGCGCTTTACAAAAATAGAAAATTAAGGATAATTTTTTGCTTCAGTATTTCGTGAAAAGAGACTTTTCCCGTAGCGTCTTAGCTAAGACGCAGTACTCGTTCGCTCTTCTAGAGAGAACCGAGGTTACGTTTAGTAACCGAGTACGTTTCAAAGGCCATGGACCCAAAATTTCAACATTCTGGTCCCCGAGCCACTTAGTTATCACTTTTGCCTTATGGCACGGTGCTCCATCGTGCTGGTAAATGCATTGTTCTTCACGAAACTGGTGTTGGATTGTTGGAAGAAGTTGCTGTTGGAGGGTGTTTTGGTACCATTCTTTATTCATGCTGTGTTTTTGGGCAGAATTGTGAGTGAGCCCACTCCCTTGGATGAGAAGCAACCCCACACATGAATGGTGTCAGGATGCTTTACTGTTGGCATGACACAGGACTGATGGTAGCGCTCACCTTTTCTTCTCCGGACAAGCCTTTTTCCAGATGCCCCAAACAATCGGAAAGGGGCTTCATCGGAGAATATGACTTTGCCCCAGTCCTCAGGAGTCCATTCACTATACTTTCTGCAGAAGATCAATCTGTCCCTGATGTTTTTTTTGGAGAGAAGTGGCTTCTTTGCTGCTCTTCTTGACACCAGGCCATCTTCCAAAAGTCTTCGCCTCACTGTGCGTGCAGATGCGCTCACACCTGCCTGCTGCCATTCCTGAGCAAGCTCTGCACTGGTGGCAGCTGAATCCTCTTTAGGAGATGATCCTGGCGCTTGCTGGACTTTCTTGGATGCCCTGAAGCCTTCTTTACAAGAATTGAACCTCTTTCCTTGAAGTTCTTGATGATCCTATAAATTGTTGATTTAGGTGCAATCTTAGTAGCCACAATATCCTTGCCTGTGAAGCCATTTTTATGCAACGCAATGATGGCTGCACGCGTTTCTTTGCAGGTCACCATGTTTAACAATGGAAGAACAATGATTTCAAGCATCACCCTCCTTTTAACATGTCAAGTCTGCCATTCTAACCCAATCAGCCTGACATAATGATCTCCAGCCTTGTGCTCGTCAACATTCTCACCTGAGTTAACAAGAAGATTACAGAAATGATCTCAGCAGGTCCTTTAATGACAGCAATGAAATGCAGTGGAAAGGTTTTTTTGGGATTAAGTTAATTTTCATGGCAAAGAAGGACTATGCAATTCATCTGATCACTCTTCATTACATTCTGGAGTATATGCAAATTGCTATTATAAAAACTTAAGCAGCAACTTTTCCAATTTCCAATATTTATGTAATTCTCAAAACTTTTGGCCACAACTGTATATATATATATATATATATATATATATATATATATATATATATATATAATTCATTTAAATTCAGCATACCTTAAATTGGATATAACAAACACTACAATGTCTAAACAATTTACAATTCAAATATTATATATTTAAACTGCAGTAATCAGGTTTGGGAGAAAATGTCATGAAATTATTGATAATGGTGCATCTTTAACATACTAAAAATATACAATGTAAATATGTAATATATTATGCAAAAAATGTTAAAGGAAATTATGCTGTGAAGTTTATATGCATATCTTAATAGCCTAATTAAGATAGTTTGCATATATAAGTAAGATGAGTTGAAATCTTTTTTTCTTATATGTTCATATATTTTTAATTTTATTTAATATTTTTATATCGATTTTGAGGGTGAAATAAGGCCAGAATATGTTCTTGACAGCTTTCATTCAGTCGTGAGCACATGATAAGTTAAAGTCATTGAGCCGATTGTGTTGAGGTCAGTGAAGGATGTAGGAGTCATTATGTGCTGGATGAGGTGATGGATGTTGATTTCTGCTTCTGAGCAACATCACTCACATGCTTTAGGATAAACAGCCTCTGCTCACTTTTATGACCAACATAGCGTTATCATTTGTCTTTTCAGTACCTGGATATTCAGTGTCGGAAAAATGCGTCACAGTATAACGAATCCCAGACGACATGGGGCATATCCCAATCCACTTTTGCTAGTTTCGCTTCTGGGTGTATGGTTTAAACAGTTTGTCCCTTTTCTCTTAATGAGTAATGGGTGTTTTTTGGGGCATTACAAACAATAAACCAATCAAACTGTCATCTCCCATTCCCTTTAAGAGGCAGTTGCTCGTTCCATGGTGGATTTGCTATTTACACGGCAGAATTTGCAAGCGCAAATACAGAACACATCTCCAAAGATGAAATGGAGCTGCTTGTGCGCAAGCAAATAGGTAGCCTAATGCTGAAACATGCAATGACTATCCATTATGACATGCAGGCATTTTTTATGTTTATGTAGCCTACACAATAATAATGATATTTTACATTTTAATCTTTAATTTTGTTATATTTAAGAATGTTTTTATGCTGCTGCGCATCACTGTGTAACAAGCAAATTGAATAACAATATTGCATCATTGACTTCAGACCGGGTTTGAATTGGTCTATGGCACAGTCTATTTTCAGTTCCTCAAAATAGCAACGCGCCAACAATGCACCTGAACACACCTCAATTTTTAGACCAGCACACTCATGGGAATAAATAGTAAATGCATTTGCTATTTAAACAATACAGTGCAGGATGGGGAAAGGAGAACTGTGTCAGGCTGAAACTAGCAAAAACACTTGTGATGCGACTTGCGCCATATTGCACATGGGTGTATGACAGGGCCCTATATCAGTAGTCGCTTATTTATAATTTTGACCACACAGTCAATTTGTAATGTCTATATTGGGCCACAAAAAAAAAAAAAAAACCTGATCGGGATATCCCTACTATTTAGTGGTAAAGCTAATATTATACTACATAATATTACACATTAGATAATATTATACTATATAACATTATACATCAAATGTGGTCAAATGTACAGTATTTGGTAATCCTTGAGGGTGCTACTTCGAACATAGGCTCTTCTTAGCATTAATCAGTGAATGCTAAACATGAATCCTGTCTTTATTTAACGCTGATTCAGCGAAACCATCCTGTCTTGGTATCGGATTTTCCTTTATGCATTGGGCCAATTACAAAGGCTAATTAAGATTAAGGCCTGTGTTGTCCTTTGGTGAGTCTTTGTCACCACAATGTAAGTGATCCACATTGATCCACTCTTTTCTTTTTAATTGCATGACTTTGTCTCCATGTGAAATAGAAGCTCACGGCCACCTCACAATTCATGAAAATGAAAGTCAATATTATTTGCTTCCCTTTCACGCAGTGTCCTTGTGCATAAGATAGAAAAGATGAGTGAATTGCGTTAGATTTCCGAAAGGCTCACATGGCAATAGCGATACATTTAAAGGCTCAAAACAACAAGCAATATATTACATTACATTATATCAAATCTTATATCATATAGCATTATAGCTTTGTTCATTGTTCATCAGCTGGAATGCCCATGAACTCCAGTAGAGGGCACTCCACTCAGGACTCTTGCATTTGGTGTCTGAACTCCATTTCCCATAATCCCATGCTTAGGGCTAATCACCACCAGGTGTTCCACATTACCACTCCCCTATATATACTGTGTTTGGACTGTCAGTGATAGTGACGTCTTGTTTAGCCTAGTTTGACATTTCAGAGCGGTTTCCTTGTGTTTGTACCTGCCATGTATTATCTTGGATTGTTTGTACCACCTGTGATTCTCTGCTGCCTGCCCCTTTGACCATTGCTCTTGTTTTTTCGACTCTGTTTATGCTGATTGCTGCCTGCCCCGACCTCTGCCTGGAGCACGTCTATGTCTCTGGATTATCTGTGTTATCCCTGACGCTGGTGATTGATCTTGTCTGTTTCTGACCGTGATTAATAAATGCTGCAAATGGATCCGCTCGACTTTTGACTCCATGTTACACATAACATATATTTTTGTGCAGGACATAAGTCATTTCTCTTGTCATGTTTCATTTTTTGTACTATGATTATATATTATATATATTATATTGTTTTGTATTTTTGAGCATGCACATTAAGCATTTATTGTTTTTTAATTATATTAGAAATTTTTGTCAGTTGATTTTTAATTTATTCAAACTAAATAGAGATAACATCTCTTATATTTGTTTTGTCCTAAACAAGGTCATAATGGCTTGTATCAAAATGCATCTGCTCTGCTTTTGTAACATTCATCAGTGAATTTTAATTTCTGTCTCTGTTTTTTAGGGGAAATATTCTTGTCCAAAACAGTTTTTGTATCCTACCTGTCAGTTACTTGACTACAAAATCTGCATTTAGCAGTTAGATAACACTTAGAAATGAATCTGATTGTGTTACGTAACTCCCTGGAGTTGTGCAACTCTTTCTAGTATGCTTTTCTCAAAATGAGCTGTTTTTATCTCTCGCAAGGGGTCATGAACTTTTTTTTTTCTTTTTCTTTTTTTTTATGTTGTACTGCTCTCTGAGGTCTACTTACAATACTATCAAGATTTTTACATAAAAACATTTATATGTAATAGATTGTAGACTCTGAAGTAAACGCCAGCTGCTATGATTGACTAACAGTTGTGTATGTTCGACAGCCTACATCCTTCACAGATGGACACTGATGTGATTTAGGTTAAAAATGCATGAATACTCAGTACATATCAAATGATCTTTGATTACAGATAAAGCAATAGTGACCACGTAAAAAAACCTTACTTGTGTGGTGTGACATTAATGTCGGATCCAAAATAGTCAGTCATCATTGTCTTTTAGTTTCAATATTTCGGAAAATCCTGCATTGAATTGTGCCTTGTTTGTTAACAAATCCCTGGTCAAATGAAGTGAAAAAATGACCAAGTTCTTATGGACATGGTTTTGAACGTCATTAAAAATAAAGTCCATACAGAAGATCCCAAAATATCAAGGGAATTTCAATTTCTCAGTTCATGACCCCTTTAAGTATGATATTAGTCATGCATCAGATGTTCTTATGCGATTTGAGATAGCAAATGCAAAAGTACAGTGCTACTGTCACAGTTTTGAGTGGAGGTAATTATTCCTCATAATTCCTGTGAGTGATAGCTGGGATCCCCGGCAAGCTCTAATGTAACAAGGTCAGCCAGGCCTTTGCCATCGGTAGCAGTCTCCATAACAACATATCCAGCTGTCAGCTGTGGAGCTGCAGATGTTCATATGTGTCACCCGACATCAATTCTACCTTGTTCAGATGTCCATTAGTGACCATCAGTCAAAGCAATTATTGTTCGATTTGTGAAAAATGAAATGAATTATTTTATAAGTTATTTGAGTAATGCAAGTGATCATAGCATGTCATTTTATTTGTTTTATATTGCAGTTTTAACTATATTTATTTGTTTGTTTGTTCATATTTACAATACAACTATATACATTATAGATAGATAGATAGATAGATAGATAGATAGATAGATAGATAGATAGATAGATAGATAGATAGATAGATAGATATATCTATATCGGATAGATCTTTATAGATAATACATTGGGAAAATGAAGCTACACAATTATTTGTCGGAAATTATTTTTCCCTCCTGTTTGGGCTTTAATAGCGAATAGAATAGAAAAGTTGTTTCAGAAAGGTTATTTTCTTTACAATAACATGCATGAAGATTCATTACCAATGAGACCAACTTTGATTTTGTGTCTGCCAGTCCATAATAAACAAAGAGAGAGACAGACAGAGCGAGACTATCATTGAGAGTGTGCCATGTTTCTTCTAAAACTACTCTCTCTATCGCTTTCACCTCCGATGTTGAAACACACTCACTCTTGGCTGGTGTACTTGAGTGAGCGCTATCTCTGTCCTCTTCCTCTTCTAAGTGATTGAGTCACAGGTAAATGGTAAATGGTGACAGATATGACAGGTACAAACCAGATCCTGAACCCCTGCCTGACAGAAAAACAGCTGAGCACCGAAATACGATCAGAAAGGCGTCTGGTGTTCATAGACACGTCTCACCACTGACTGAGTAGGTGTGAGTCCTCCTGCGGTTTGTTAAGAAGGATGCCAGTTTGTAGATTGTGCTACTGTTTTGTGATGTCAAGCCCTCACTGAGAGTTTCTAAAGCTCATGCTTTGTTACTCGGGTTGTTTTAGGAGCTGTAAGTCAACATTTGCAATTTAATTAAAGATGGTCAAAAATCTAGTCCAAACAAGGAAAAATCATTAATTTAGATTGTAGCGATATTTGACAGTTGAGAGCAGCTTTCCTGTTAGTGGACGTGGTTTCAGCACCAATAGTGGACATGCCTCCAGTGTTTGAGAGCAAAGAAAACTTTAAAACCTTATTGTATTTATTTTTTATTTTTTCATTTAAATTTGACTGGGTAGTAAATTTTAGTAAGTATTTCCGTATTTAGTATTTTTTTTTTTTTTTACCTTATATTAATACTTTACCTAACGGCTGGTAAAATGCTTTTAATATTATGCACAAAATCTAAGATAAGATACACCAACAATGTTTATGAAGACTCTTCTGCTAACCAAGACTGCATTTATTTAAACAAAAATGCAATAGAAATTTAAATATTTGTATATATTTTTACAATTTAAAATAATTGCTTTCTATTTTAATATATATATATATATATATATATATATATATATATATATATATATATATATATATATATATATATATATATATACATAAATATTTATTCCTGTAATGCAAAGCTGAATTTTCAATAGAAATCCTTCTAATATGATTATTAAAATAACGTTATGCCAATGTTATCATCAGTGTTAAAAACAGTTGTGGTTCTTATTATTGGATAATAAAAAAACAATAATACAATTATTATATTAAAACATTCTGATGAATTGAAGCATTAATTTCTTTAAAAACTGTAATTTACTTAAATATGCGCACAAACACACACACACACACACACACACACACACACATATACGTACAGTACATTTATTAGTGCTGGACAACGAGTACAATTTTTAGTTGCAACTAATCACATTGTTTTTCTGCGATTAATATGCATGAAATTCAATAATGAATTCAAAAGTAGTGTATTGTGGAATTTTTCATTTAAAAGTACTGCTATAACTACCCCAGTAGTTAGATGTTTTAACTTGGACACCTCACCTCTCCAAGATACTTTGAAGGACCTATCTGATAGGTAAGACACAAACCACTTGAGTGCAGTTCCTGAGATGCCCTTTGTTAATAGGGTTGACAGGAGGATCTGGTGGTTAACCATGTCAAAACCAGCGGACAGATCCAGCAAGACGGAATGGTTCTCTTTATGAATGCTCCATTAAATCATTAGGCTTGTTTAACTCGAAGTGGATCATCAGCATGAGATCGATTGGCATGTGGCATCAAAGTACAGTGGGAGCGATTAGAGAGCAGATGACTCTGCATGCTTTTGAACAGATCTTGCGTTTATGAGGATTTTGAATGCATTTGTGTATTGCTCAGAGACAAACACTTCTGGTTTGTCTTTATATTTTCAATTGAAAAATTGAGCAAAACGGACAACATTGTGCCTAAAATAACACAATATTAAATTCTTGTTTATTAAACTGTTGTATAAGATCAGTATACAGGTCCTTCTCAAAAAATTAGCATATTGTGATAAAGTTCATTATTTTCCATAATGTAATGATAAAAATTCAACTTTCATATATTTTAGATTCATTGCACACCAACTGGAATATTTCAGGTCTTTTATTGTTTTAATACTGATGATTTTGGCATACAGCTCAAAAATTCCTATCTCAAAAAATTAGCATATTTCATCCGACCAATAAAAGAAAAGTGTTTTTAATACAAAAAAAGTCAACCTTCAAATAATTATGTTCAGTTATGCACTCAATACTTGGTCGGGAATCCTTTTGCAGAAATGACTGCTTCAATGCGGCGAGGCATGGAGGCAATCAGCCTGTGGCACTGCTGAGGTGTTATGGAGGCCCAGGATGCTTCGGTAGCGGCCTTAAGCTCATCCAGAGTGTTGGGTCTTGCGTCTCTCAACTTTCTCTTCACAATATCCCACAGATTCTCTATGGGGTTCAGGTCAGGAGAGTTGGCAGGCCAATTGAGCACAGTAATACCATGGTCAGTAAACCATTTACCAGTGGTTTTGGCACTGTGAGCAGGTGCCAGGTCGTGCTGAAAAACTAAATCTTCATCTCCATAAAGCTTTTCAGCAGATGGAAGCATGAAGTGCTCCAAAATTTCCTGATAACTTGCTGCATTGACCCTGCCCTTGATAAAACACAGTGGACAAACACCAGCAGCTGACATGGCACCCCAGACCATCACTGACTGTGGGTACTTGACACTGGACTTCAGGCATTTTGGCATTTCCTTCTCAACAGTCTTCCTCCAGACTCTGGCACCTTGATTTACGAATGACATGCAAAATTTGCTTTCATCCGAAAAAGTACTTTGGACCACTGAGCAACAGTCCAGTGCCGCTGTTTCTGGTTCAAAAGTGGCTTGACCTGGGGAATGCGGCACCTGTAGCCCATTTCCTGCACACGCCTGTGCACGGTGGCTCTGGATGTTTCTACTCCAGACTCAGTCCACTGCTTCCGCAGGACCCCCAAGGTCTGGAATCGGTCCTTCTCCACAATCTTCCTCAGGGTCCGGTCACCTCTTCTCGTTGTGTAGCGTTTTTTGCCACACTTTTTCCTTCCCACAGACTTCCCACTGAGGTGCCTTGATACAGCACTCTGGGAACAGCCTATTCGTTCAGACATTTCTTTCTGTTTCTTACCCTCTCGCTTGAGGGTGTCAATGATGGCCTTCTGGACAGCAGTCTTACCCATGATTGCGGTTTTGAGTAATGAACCAGGCTGGGAGTTTTTAAAAGCCTCAGGAATCTTTTGCAGGTGTTTAGAGTTAATTAGTTGATTCAGATGATTAGGTTAATAGCTCGTTTAGAGAACCTTTTCATGATATGCTAATTTTTTGAGATAGGAATTTTTGGTTTTCATGAGCTGTATGCCAAAATCATCAGTATTAAAACAATAAAAGACCTGAAATATTTCAGTTGGTGTGCAATGAATCTAAAATATATGAAAGTTTAATTTTTTATCATTACATTATGGAAAATAATGAACTTTATCACAATATGCTAATATTTTGAGAAGGACCTATATATATATATATATATATATATATATATATTTTTTTTTTTTTTTTTTTTTTTTTTTGAGAAGGACCTATATATATATATATATATAGGTCCTTCTCAAAAAATTAGCATATTGTGATAAAGTTCATTATTTTCCATAATGTAATGATAAAAAATTAAACTTTCATATATTTTAGATTCATTCAGTCTGTGTAATATATGAGATTGATATTTGTCAAATGATTAGAGTCTGGCTGTCTTGAGTTTGGACTCGCCTGTTATTGGCTTCATTCCGCAGGAGCGTCTTGGTAATCAGCTCTTAATCACTGTTTGCGTTCACCTCCTTCTCAGTGCCATGTTTCATTGTGGAGCCATGCGGGGTTAAGTTAACACAAACACACTAGCTTTTATCATAGAGAGCTGTGGCTCACCTTTGTGGCCAATGTGCAGCTATTGAGCGTTAGCCGTTTAATGGAACATCACGATCTGTTTTTCAGTGTTGAAAATAGATGAAAATGCATTATTGAATAGAATTACAACAGCAGTGTTTGTGCAGAGGATCATATACTGGACTAATTTGGCATGTTGTGCAATGTTGTGTTGTTAAAAACACATTAAATGTGTCTCTGAAAAATAAATCATGGATCTGTGAATGCTTGCGTAATAGCTTTTGGCCAATGATAATCTGCATCTTCCAGAGCATTTTTGTTTTAGTGTGTAGCTGTTGCTTTCCAAGTGTTTGTGGCTTTTTCAAAATGAAAATTGTTGTTTTCTTGCAGGAAAGATTTAATCAGCATGTTTGTGGCACAGGCTGTTGAAACACTCTCTCATTCAAATGGTAATGCTAACGAGAGACATTAAGCAGCCAATGGTCTTTTCAATACATTCAAACATGATGAAATTGCTTTGTTTTCATTAATCATTATTCATTATTCATTTTTTTATTATTATTATAATTTTTTGAAGATGTGAGACAATGACACTCTTGATGTCCCCCCCTCCATATTACCTAAAATATGGAGAAATTGGTGCCCCATTTTAATTTTAAAATGAAACAGAAATCCCATTATTGTTATCATTACTTTTATGTAATATTAGATTATCCATGTACTTTATAAAAAGCACTTAGAAAGAAATGTTTTTAGTACATCATACAGTATGTATCCCTACTTATTCTAAATTTCCTGTATGTACCAGTTCAAATAGACATCATTTTGACTTGACCTTTTGAATTGTTATTCAGTTTATTGAAGAAGAAGAAAAAAAAACTGTATTAATGACATGCTGACATGAGCTTATTTTGTCTGCAAAAAATGCATACTTATTTAAGAATATTCACTCTGAAAAAAAAAATGCTGGGTTGTTTCAAACTAACTTTGTGTCAAATATGGACTAACCCAGCTGTTGGGTTAATTTTTTTAATTACATTTTCATATATATGACCTTAACTAAGCACTTTTGAAGACAAAATAAACTCAAATCAGCAAATTAAAATTAAATGGTAAAACCCTTATTTAATTACTTTTCATATACAGTACTATGCTTTCATATCTTCAGCGTTGTTATTATCATGGTCAAACGCATACCTTGTACATGCTAAACAAAAAACGAAAACACATGAAAGATAAATTTTGCTGTTGCTTTGTTCAAGCACAGCACACGATGTGTACAGAATTTACATCTTTGTATTTTTTTTTTATTTCTAGCTAGTCACTACAGATTCATATCTTATTAGCTGAAACTGAACTCTGATTGCTCCAGAGAGCTTCAGAGAAGGAGATGCAGCAATCCCATCATTAAAATGTAGCACTTTATCCACAGCTGACCAAGCATGAATAGCTGTGTGGCGATTACCACCCAGGCTGCTATCAAATTCTTCATTGACTTGTGAGACCAACTGTCCAATTAAGACCGGTGTGAATATTCTGCGGTGAATATAATTTTCAAGGTCCATCAACTCACAAGCCCTCAACATAGTATTCATTTGAACTCTGAAAACTGGGTCTGATTAGTAAATAACTGCTAAAGTCCAAAGTTGTGGCAAATTTAAGCACCTTTATGACTTTTCGGATGCTGTTAAATTGCATTAACTCTGTTAATGATCTCAGGGTTAGGCACTGAACATTTATTGTTGGTGATATCTCATGTTCTAGATGTATAATATCAGTGTATAATATCAGATTGTCCATTTAATTCATATGGTTTGTCTGATTCATCATAGTTGCATTTCTGGAATTCCCTGTAAGGGCTATAATGTATATAAGCAAAACAAATCAAAACAAAATAACATTTCTCATTCTCAAAATGAATAAAAACTATATAGACATTGAAAAAATACTAAAATGACAAAAAAATAAATAAATTGTACAACGTATAATAAATATATATATATAAATACATATATATATATATATATATATATAAAAGCTAAATATTACAAAAAATATAAAATAAAATAGTAGTTATAGCTTCTGCTTATCTTTTCACCTTTTACATTGTTGACCTCTTTAAACTTCACAATGAAGATGAGATGCAGATCTTTCAGCTGTCGAATTTATATATGTTTATAAACGTTTATTATCAGTTCAAGTGGCTATTACCATTAATAAGCATATGCTCCGTTGCTGTGGTCTTGAGTCATACTGAAAGCCATCAGCAGTTATTATCTAAAACGGTTTCAGCAAACAATATTGCAGTTATATTTTCACGAAATTTGCAAAGGAAAAACACAATGCTTTGAATTCAATGTATGTGAATCCTCTGAAAGCATGCATGCTATTTCTGTACTAAAGTAAACAGCCGGTCCTCATGGGAGAAAAGGAGAGGTTTACTTCACAGGTTGTAGTATTTACCAACTTAAACTCGCTCTGTAGAGATGCACTGTAATTCTGTATTCCCGCTCCGTTTAGCACTACCTGTGAGTAAATGCGACTGAGCATTCACAGTATTTGATGATCCTTTCCATAATTATTTCATGATGAAGTCTAAATTGTCCTTGGCCGATAAAGACAGCTCCATCATTTTAAGAGACTAATTATTCCTGCCGGGATCCAGCAGCCTCCCACATGCTCCTTTATATGCAGACTGACAATAAACAGCAAACCCACGTTCAGCACCCCATGTAATCCTCAGAGAATAGACGACTGGAGATGTCGTATTAGACACCTGCTTATGGCCCGCAGACATGCAGCCTTTTCTGATATGAGTGAAATAGAACGAGAAGGTGAATATCACCAAGCTTGTCAGGAACATGTCAGGTTTAACAATCTGCTTCTTGGGAAAATGGACCCTAAAGTTGTCTCATTACGGATGATTTTATAGTGAATGAATGAATATTACTATCAATATTTGGGTTTATATTTTACAAATGAATAAAAATGAATGAATAAATAAATAAATGAAATAAATATATTTTACTTTTGTATTTTATACATTATAATAATCTAATTATTTTGCATTGTGTCACTATTTTCATGAAAACGGATACATTTTCCCCATTTCTGTTTTTTTTTAATGCGAAGAAAAATCTAATTTAATAGGGTACTGCTGAAGAAAAAAAATAAATATATATATATATATATATATATATATATATATTTACCAGTAATATTAAATGCAAGTAAGGTGTTTTATTTCCAAGAATAGGCTGGTTTTTTATTTATTTATTTTATTTGTTTTATTTTTTCATCCAATAAGACACATACTTTGTCACATATTTAGAGCTGCTGCAGCTCCACATATCTCTTTGAATTGCATCTATTGAACTGGCCTAAATTTACTTTTTGTTCAGGCTGACAAATATTTGTTGTGAATAGAACATGAATAGAATAGAACGTAGGATTTGTTTTGCTTGATCATTTTGCTTTTGGAGTGAATAGGCCTTAATATTGTCATGAAAATACTGTCACAGTGCAAAAAGTAAAAACAAATCATAGTCTCAAAATAAACAATAAAAATTCCCTCTGTTTTGGGGGGTGAATAGTAAGCAGGAAATGCTTTTGTGAGCTACCAATAATGACAGGATGTTTATTTATTTTATACAAAAATTAAAATAAAATGTATCCTGTACTAGATTTTGGAAAGCATTCTGAATTACTGTGGAAGCTGTGAACTTTAACAGAAACAGTAATCATTTAAGTATGAACATTTTAAAATTTTAATATCTGAAGTTGGAGTCTGTTTCAAACTTCTCCAGCTTCTAAATCATCTTTTCTGCTGTCTTTTAATGCCTTCACACATTCCTTCCAAGGAATGTTTATATATCTGTCAGGTTTGATTTAAACATGCTTCACTAGCATGGATCTGACGGGTGTTCCCAACCAAAACAAGCACACTAGAACAGAAACTCTATGTCAGGATCTGTGCTTCTCATAAAGACGCTTTTACACCTCTGCTTTCATTACAGCGGGTGTCCGACCGCTGGGCTGCTTGTATTTGCATTTTCTTAGAAATGCTACAGTGAAGCCTTCTTTCATTTTCAGCGAATCATACAAAGTGTACAAACCCTGCATTTAGTCAGAAAGTGTTTTTTCTCCTATTTGACATATCAAAAGATGCTTATCTGCACTGATCTGCCATCAAGAACTCCAACTGTGTCATTCTGCAATGGCTTGTTTTCTTAGACACATTTTAGAAACACAACAACGGTTTTGAGCACTTTGGCGTCGAATCTTTAGCGTTTGAATGTGATGAATGGAGCAGCTGTGCTTCTTTGCTTCTGCGTTTGGTTAGGAAGCATTTACTTCAATTACACCGTCACAGCTTTTCAGCTGATGTTTGGCTCGTATTAAGTCTGTTGAATAAAATCCACTACAGTCTGTCCAAATCAACAAATTAAATCATCTTAGACCCAGTTTGTGAATCTTAGAGTTATTTTTAAGTGGGTTAAATTGACAGTAGATCATTTCTGGGATGCAGTCTGTTGAGGTTCATCTGGCACAGCCTAAATTGTTCCTTTTTTTGAGAAATGCGAGTTCATAATAAAGTGGGAAATGATGACAGTACTTAAGATGCTTTGATGTAACAACTGATACAAACAAAGATACTTCATTGGTGTAATGTTGACTATATTTGATACATAAGGCTTTTATGGCTCATATAGTATGATAAAGTGAGAATATAGAGAAAAAATAAAAAAAAATAATAATAAAAAAACAGTTTTATTCTGAAGCCCAAACTAAGAAAAAGAAGAAGAAGAAGAAAAACTTTTTCAGATGCTGATAATAATATGGCTAAAAGCTTGTAATGTGAACCACTGAGATCTTTAAGCCAGCATTGCATAAAATGCATATAACTATCAGTTATTCCTTTATATTGTCCAATAATGTATTTGTAAGATTATATTTAAAATTTATTTTTCATTTTTTCATTTTTATTTTTTCATGTAGTAGATTGTGTTTTTCAGGAAAGTTTGATAATTTAGAGGCCTTAAAATACATGTCAAATATATTAAAATAGGAATTATAGGAACTAGCAAATCTTTTGGTCATTTTAACAAATGTTTTGGCTTATTCTAATCTCTATGTAAAATATATTGAGACTCATAAATCAGAAGTTTATTGATTTTTTGTCAATTTATTGAGCTTGTTTGGAATTTGTAAACGGTTCATTTAAGAATGTAATATACACTTATTAGTGTAAATAGAACAGCTTGATCTTCCCCAACTAAACACTTTGTACAAACGTTGATGGACCTTTGCTCGGCTGTTCAACCGATGTTTCCCAGCAAATGAAAGCCATCAATTCTGAGTCCAAGCCGGCGACCCGTCATTTCTGTGCAACAGTTCATGCCGAGAGGTTTGCCCCGTGTACTTAACACTTCCTGTCCGTGAAATCCCTTGATAGAGCCCTAGACTCCCTCGACCTCCATCTCTTATCCTCATTTTTATCTTTACCCTGAACATTTTATTTTTGCCAGAAGGAAGAAAAAATAATAACCTTGATGGTGATGGGCAGTTTTTTTTTTTTTCATCAATAGAAAAAGAAATCCCTTTGCTGTTGCAGTTGCTTTTAACGATTATAAAATGTGATATTAATGGCAAATTAATGCCGCATTTTTTAAAAAGCACAAAAGCCATTACAACAGCAAAATCCTTTTCCACGGGATGCATTTTGTTTTAACAAAGCAATGTGTATGATTGAAAATAACATTTTATTTAGTAATTAGCAAAGAAATAAGCTAAAAAAACATTGCTTGAAAACAAGAACTCGTTTTTTTGTTATTTTCACCAAAATATGGATCAGCTGGCTCTTGTATCAAAGACAACCAGTTGTTTCATTTTCTCTATATAAGTTTGGGTTGGATAAAAAAAAAAAAAAAAAAAAAAATATATATATATATATATATATATATATATATATATATATATATATATATATATATATATATATATATTATGTCCCTTCTGCTTACAAAGATTGCATTTATAGATAGATGGATGGATGGATGAATGGATGGATAGATAGATAGATAGATAGATAGATAGATAGATAGATAGATAGATAGATAGATAGATAGATAGATAGATAGATAGATAGATAGATAGATAGATAGATAGATAGATAGATAGATAGATAGATAGATCTGATATTTCATTATCAAACACTAAATGTAGAGTTTTATGGTCAGTCTTTATATGCTGGCTGGCTTCTAGAGCAGCACCCGAATGTAATCGCTGCTCTCAGATTGCCACAGAAAACTCAGACTTCACCATCTCCAGCGAGACCTCAGCTCTGACCTCCAGCGAGCTCCTGATGGAAATCTAACCAAGCATCACGGGCAATTTGAGTCCTCAGAGTAAACAAACAGAAGTGCTCTTCAAAGGCCGGGGTCCAAACAGAGAGTGGCAGCCACTGCGGGTCCATTCACACACATGGAAAGACTCGTGATTAAACTCCCTCCTCCCGGACCACACTTCAAGCCTTAAAGGACACACTCAAAAAGGAAGCACTTTTATGAAGTGACATATACTTGTAGCTTTGTCATTCTGCCTTTGAAACCGTTTGGGGGAGCTAATGCGCAAAAGTAATTAATACCGATCATAGCGTTCTTAAATTCAGCACACTCACAGTCTATAGCTTAAGGGGATGTTGGAGGAAAGAAAGAAGACAGTTTTTTATAGTCAATGGAATTGTTTTTATTATTATTATTATTATTATTATTATTATTATTACAGCAAAGAAACATGGAGTGAAATTTGAGCCTATGGCTTGTAATTGTATGCCAAATCTCAGTTTGCATACATTGCATTAAAATAATTTAGAATGTTTTCACAGAATTTGTATTGCAGAAGGAGAATTTGAGCAAAAACCTGCTTTCTTCTTCTTCTTCTTCTTCTTCTTCTTCTTCTTCTTCTTTTTCTTCTTAATAATAATAATATTATTATTATTATTATTATTATTATTATTATTATTATTATTAATAATAATAATAATAATAATAATAATAATAATAATAATAATAATAATAATAATAAATAAAAATAAAACTCACAATGCAAAATAGAGTAATGGTCCATAAAATAGGCATTATGTTTTTGTTGTTGTTGTTTCATGGCATTACAGATTTGTGCTGATGTGAAAAATTGACCATTTAGATTTGAGTGAATCTTAGTTTACATCCATTTTCACTCTGCATTACAGACATGTGAGAGCCTTACACGTCTATCATATTACAGGATTGAGTTTCCCCTGAAGCAGCGTTTGCTTTTTCACCTCATTCAACATGGCAGCTAAATGGTTTCTCTCCAGCGAGTCACTGACGTTGGACTGACCTACATTATAGCACAGTATGCCAATAAACCCCTCCAAGTTTTAATTGCTTTTGCTATTACTGTGCCATTGCTTTGGGTTCCCATGCCCCATAGTTGCTCGTTTGCCACGAGCCACCCCACAATGCTCCTCTAATTGACAATCAAGTTTTAAATCAGCCTTTTGTGTGCACTTCTCGCACTCTTTTATTTATAAGTGAAACACGGTATCCATCACGACCTGCTTCCAGGGGCATTTATGAGTTCAACCAAAGGGTAAGACCTAATGAAAAGATCAACTACTTTTTCTCTCTCCGCTTTTATCGAAAGCTCGTGCCGATCAATGCCATCATCCAGTTTGCTGTAATAGGTTCCATGTGAGCACAAATTAATAACACAGAGGTTTAATGACACGGCTGTGAGATTGGTGAATCACCTGTCTTCACCATCGATTTGTGCCCTGGTCCGCTCAAGAGTAATTTGGCTGATGAGAGGATGGATAGTTTACATGTACCTTCCCATCTTTGTCCTCCTAATATCACCTGAAAAAAAATCTGTCCCTTCATTGTCGTCATAAATAGAGCGTGATAATGAAATCTAGAGCCCTTTTTATGTAGCAAAGAGGAAGCGGAGTCTGATAATGAATAATGTAAGCAAGTAAATTTTGGTCATGACTTTTTCCAAGTGCATAAAATGAACTTTGCAATGTGATATCCGTTCTCACTCAACTGCCTCCATAATTAACAATTCAGCATTAGCTTCTGTATATGGCGTTCATTAATAAATTATCATACACTCTGAAAAGGAATACTTTAGGCTAGGTTTGAATTAATTTCTTCGCCCCCGGTATATATAATATTATCATATTGATATGAAGAAGAGCCGTTTATGATGGTATGTCAAGGATCAGTAGCAACAGGTCTCCTGAAATGGGGAGCCAATGTCAAATCTTGAGGTTTGACATTTTTAGTCCAGTATAAATTCATTTTGCATTTCCATTTGAAGTTTACACAGCTTCTGGTTAAATTAAACATGCAGCCAATACCATGATATTTCCTATGTTTGAATTGACAATGATATGTTATAACATATATATATATATATGTATATTACAAATACACATTACAGTACATTACATATACAAATATACATGATGTTTAACGTAAAAGGCATTTGGGGGTCAACTAGAGTACAAAATGTGATGCAGGTGCCTCCTTGATCATCTCATTAAGATGTCACAGAAGTGCATTCCAAAAAAAATAATAATAATAATAATAAAAAAAAAAGTGTTTTTGACCATTTATCCCCTCTAAGCTTTCACTCCAGATTGGAGCATAGGGTTGAGCTCTTCCAGATGAAATGCAGGATCGGTGTCTGAATGTGAGGGATTGTCCTGATGAGACTGTCAGGTGAAAGGTCATCATGTGGATCATTTTATTTACGGCTAAAATATTATTGATTCATTTTACTAATAGTTAGATTGGGCAGGCCTTCGCAAAAGGGTGTTACATTACAAACAAAAAAATGAAATAAAAAAAGAATAAACTGCCTTGACAAAGGCACTTTGGGCATCAAGAGGAAAAAGGGCAAGTGCTCAAGCACCCACACCCATCCTCACCCTCTGTATGTGCCTGACCAGTTTGCCCCATTCATGTATTTTTTCAGACCTGTTGTGAGCATAATAGATGGAAATTATTGCATTGACAAAGTAATCGGTCAATCACAAGGATGTGGAAGCACTGCCTTCTCTCATGTGTCATTTTCCTATACTTCAAGTCCTCTGTAATGTCATGAACAGTAATATCAAGCTTGAACATATTTTGTAGCATTTTCTGCATTATGCAAATTCATCAGGAATCAGGTGGTTTGGTGTATTATTCTGCTATCATCCATGGAGATATGTGCTACTTCTCAAATATGATGTCTGAGTAAACAGTTTTGGAATGTGCACCTGGTTTCACTGCAAGCTTTAAAGACAGATCCTGTTATCACAGAAGTATTCAGTACCTCTCTGATACTTTTTGGCTTGTAATGGTCTTTTAGTATAATTGCTCTGTTACTAAAGTAAATAAATACATGAAAACTTGTGAAATTAGATCCAGGATTGTCACATACTGAAGTGAATTGCTTTTTAGTTACTTCTTGTGAAAATTAGAACTGTAGTGCAAAACTGGCCATCCCAAATTCTGAATGCGTCTTTATAATTTGTTTGTGTTATATTTTACCTCGGTTAACCTCAGCTTCACTGTTCAAGCAATTCTGTGCTAAGCCACTATTTCTAAAGTTTGTTTCCTAACTGCAGTTAATTAGTAAGTTTCAGTGTTTTGTTTGCTTAAATAGTTTCACACAGGACATTGAGATTGCATTATACGCATAAATAACATCCAGTTATTAGACTCAACACTCCAAAAGCCAGAAAAGGCTTGTTTGCAAATTTCACAAGCCGGCATAACCTTCAAAAGTGGCTTGATAAGTCTTATTTTTTCTCCATTGCAACTCTTTTGATGTTTTTATTGTCTTGATTGATGGATGATTGGGCTGTCATCAGCAAAGATTAATATATTAGATTTTTTTTTAATAGCACACATTCATGTGAATTTTTTTCAGGGTGGATTTAATAAGACAACATTGAAATTGACCATTACAAATAAGTACCGTGATGATAATGGTAATAACGGGTGTAAAAGTGCTTCAAATAATACCATTGTGCTATCAAGTGCCACGACCCTTACTTTTTTTACCATGGTATTGTGGATACAGCAGTACCAATACAGTTCTTTGGATACAACAGAATTTGAGTATTGTAGTGCTACCGTGGTTTTTTGTACATGTACCTCGGTAGGTAAATTCATGGTATTAAAGTATTATTATGTTACATAGTTTCAGTATTGTGTTATATTACGGAGTACCACACACACACATTCGGTAATAATTAAGAGTTCAAAAATATTGTATATGTTCATTTTGTTACCATTAATGCATGAAGCTTTCAGCATGCGGTTATAAGGGAAAAAACTAATTTCACCTGACATCTAAAATGCAAATTTCAACCAGTCTTGAGCAGCTGAGATAAATCAAGTGTTTAATCACACGAGCATCTTCTTTGGCATTTTCCCATTTTCCAGAGTGATTTTGAGGGAATTGTACACATTACTGCCCTTCCAGTGTTACTTATTCTAACAAAGTGTCTTTCACAGCCAGAAACACATAATGACTCTCCATTTGTTTAGCTGAGAGGGACATTATAGAGAAACAACACGTCTCAAGATTTCAAAATATGAACATGAGGGGAAAACCTAAAGGGTAAAATCAATTTGTGGACACTCATTAAATCAATACATTACATGTTTTTATTCCCGCATGACAGTCTTATATACAATTCAGAGGTGTTGATAAGTAAAACAGGAAGGGCCATGGCACTTTCTGTGGGTCTTTTGAGTCTTGTATTTATTATGAGTCCATCTGTTGGACACTTCATCCAGTTGTGCATTATTACATTAGTTTTGAATAATAATACATTTTAATTGTCAAATGTAGAGCTCGGATATTGAGAAAAAAAGGTTTTCTTTTTTAATTTTCCAAAATTGTATATACAGTATATACAGGTCCTTCTAAAAAAAATAGCATATTATGATAAAGTTCATTATTTTCCATAATGTAATGATAAAAATTAAACTTTCATATATTTTAGATTCATTGCACACCAACTGAAATATTTCAGGTCTTTTATTGTTTTAATACTGATGATTTTGGCATACAGCTCATGAAAACCCAAAAATCTCAAAAAATTAGCATATCATGAAAAGGTTCTCTAAACAAGCTATTAACCTAATCATCTGAATCAACTAATTAACTCTAAACACCTGCAAAAGGATCCTGAGGCTTTTAAAAACTCCCAGCCTGGTTCATTACTCAAAACCGCAATGATGGGTAAGACTGCTGTCCAGAAGGCCATCATTGACACCCTCAAGCGAGAGGGTAAGACACAGAAAGAAATTTCTGAACGAATAGGCTGTTCCCAGAGTGCTGTATCAAGGCACCTCAGTGGGAAGTCTGTGGGAAGGAAAAAGTGTGGCAAAAAACGCTGCACAACGAGAAGAGGTGACCGGACCCTGAGGAAGATTGTGGAGAAGGACCGATTCCAGACCTTGGGGGACCTGCGGAAGCAGTGGACTAAGTCTGGAGTAGAAACATCCAGAGCCACCATGCACAGGCGTGTGCAGGAAATGGGCTACAGGTGCTGCATTCCCCAGGTCAAGCCACTTTTGAACCAGAAACAGCGGCAGAAGCGCCTGACCTGGGCTGACCTGAAGCAGCACTGGACTTTTGGACAAATTTTGCATGTCATTCGGAATTCGATATTTCTGGAAAACCAGGATGCTTGATTCATGTTTCATGTTGTATGTATGGTGATTAAGCTTTATATTATATTTGTGATTATTATTTTTTTTTTTATGTTGTTTATGGTAATGTAATCATTAATGTTGCCCCAAGTGAATTTCACTTGAACTGATCCTCAGCTTAGCACAGGGTAGTGTCCAGCTGGGCTGAAACGGCTTTTCCATCAGACACTAGTTTATTATTTTGCCTTTTTTGTTTTTGGAAGTAAATCCTGGGCGGAGACTCTGTTTCTCCAAAGGGGGCTGGCGTTTCAGGGTTTTGACTGCTGATGTACTGCCTGTAAGTCGCCTCGAGCCTGGCACGCTTCTGAAGATAGATAGGCAAGTTTGGTGAGGCAGGTGCTGAGGAGGATTGTCCTGTAGAGGGAGGTGGTTTGCCTGTTAGAGGGGCTAATATCAATGATTGGGTCAGCTTATTTTAGGTCATGGCAGGTTTTGACATATGCTTTTGTGTTTAGTCCAGATTTGAATCAGTTAGATAAATGCAAGAAAATTGAACTCCATGACATTGCAGACCATTATGACATCTCTGTGTCCACTTCTCTAGGGAAAGCTGAAGTTAAAGCGGTAGTTTTAAATGGACTTATCAGTAAAGGGGTTATCACGTTACCGGTAATTATGAGCAACCCTGACCCAGAGCACAATGCCTAAATTTGTGCCATCCTCAGTTATCTTATCTCTATATTTAGAGTCATCTCCTGGCTTTAAGCAGGATGAATGGATAAAAGTTCGTTTGTTGTGGCTACAGATTGAGAAGGAAGAGAGGGAGAGAGATTTTCAACTCGGCCGGGAGCTGGAACAAAAGAAAATAGAAGCAGATACAACACTTAAAATGAGACAACTGGAATTACAGACAAATACTGACGCTGCTCGTCCCGATACTTCTGCTAGTGTGTTGTCTTCACAGTCTGCCAGTGGGTATGATGTGAGCAAATATATTTCCTTGGTGCCTATTTTTCATGAGGCTGAAGTGGAACCCTTTTTTGGGGCATTTGAACATGTTGCTGGAGCTTTACGTTGGCCTAACGAGGTATGGGCCATTTTACTCCAGTGTAAATTAACGGGTAAGGCCCGGTAAGCGTGCGCAGCACTGTCTGTGGAGGACGGGTTGAATTATGACCTGTTTGACTGTGTGAATTTCTGTGTGAACTGTGTGGATTACTGTGTGGTTTATAGTGTGATCTACTGGGTGTTGATCTTAGTTTTCTCTCCGTACCGTCTGTCAAGGGACTCTGTGGAGGCAGCTGTCAGACCGAGGCTCCTGATTAGCTGGAAGTCGGCGTGGTTGAGCAGTGGGCAATCTCCACGTGTGTTTCAGTAACGCAGTGGGAGCCGTGAAGACCATATATTGTGTTGTATGGTTTTTATTGAGCTTCTGTTTTTGTAGTTTACTTTATATAGGGCTTAAATAAATAAATACATTAACTTGACACGTTATGAGTTATCCTTGGTTTTTCCATTCTGGGTATATATTTGTTAGTCCCACACCCCTAGACAAGCTGGGGACCTAACATATAAAAAAAAAAAAAAAAAACATTTTTATATAAAGTCAACATGAAATCTGAACTTATTATTGTTAATTGTTGTGGACAATCCGTGCATGTTGTTGGGGGGAAACAAAGTATTTTATAATTTGTATTAAATGATAAAGCTTATAATTTGCTTGATTGCATAATAGACATTGTTATTTAGAGTCAATGTGAATTTAAAATGGACTTTATTTGCTGCCTTAGATGGTGGACAATCAGTGCATGTCATTCCAAATAAAGTGTTAGACTCAGAATTGCTTTGATAAAATTGCTTGTCTTTTTTCGTTGGAAGGTGTTTTTATTTTATTTATTTATTTTTTTCCTGAACAAATAAAGCATTAAATGATAACACAAATTCAAAATGAACATGACCATGCATCAAACATTTTTGACTACAAAAACATGAAATTTTACATTTCTGTTGATGTACGTAGATGTGTGTATGTGTGTCTGTGTGTCGTGGTTCTCAGATCCTGTATGTGAATGTTCTTCTCTTCTCGTGTTGTGACAGATGCCATGCTGCTGGTGGCTGACAGACTGGAGGGGCCCTTCAACATCGAGGCCGTCATGGAGCCGATAGATGTGAAGATCTCAGAGGCCATCATGGCCATGCAGGACAACAGCATGCAAGTTTCATCCAAGGTGCATCTGCTCTCACACACACACAGTGATGCAGGGACATGATCACATACACACAGGTACTGTATCAAGATTGAAGCTTCTCAAGCTGGTGCAATTCCATGTGTTTTTCCATACCAACAGGAAATCAAAATCCTTATACTGTATTTAGTCCTTTGAATCAAATTAGTGAGAATAATGAACATGACTTTGGCATTATTATCTGCAGTGTCTTCTAAGAAAATGACTTTTTTTATGGATTTTTAGAAATGTGATCTTTATATTGTTTTATACACACACACACACACACACACACACACACACATACATATAGTTTTACAGTTTGCAGGAGTAGAAACATTTTTACAGACATTTGGTCCAAATGTTGATGAAATATGCATGTTGCTCATTAACATGTTGTAAAGCCATACCACAGGTACCAAAGCATTCAGGACGTGCTTTGGTATTCAGGGAAATTAGCTGTCTCTTCCTGATGGACTTTCACACAGATTACATTTACATTACATTTACATTTAGCTGACACTTTTATCCAAAGCGACTTAAAATTGCTATATATGGTCGCACACCTCTGGAGCAACTAGGGGTTAAGTGTCTTGCTCAGGGACACATTGGTGTCTCACAGTGGATCCGAACCCGGGTCTCTCACACCAAAGGCATGGGTCTTATCCACTGCGCCAACACCACCCCAGAAGCCAAGAGACAAAATAAATAGTGGCCACATTCCAATGCGAAAGAATGAAATAAAAAAAGCATGAAAGAATACAGCTTGTGTGGTGCTGTTTGAATGCTGCACTCCACTTTTACATTAAAAGCTTCTAGAAAGCAGGAGCTTATTGTAATATAAATGCACGGAGAGCATGGAAATCAGTGTACATGTCAGCCTTAGACTTTGAATGGTAATCATAGAGACAGATCGTCCGACATCATAACGCAGACAACATCCTGCCTTAAGAGCCAGCTGTGGCATTAAAATGTTCCATCACTGTCAGCTCACCCAGAATTCACTGCAGCCATGAGATGCCATCATGTCAATGCAAAGCATGCATTATTTATCTTGTGCCACACATTTTGAACATATTTGCCTTAGATAAAATCTTAGTTGTCAGTATCCTTGAAATTATAATATGTCTTAAAACGTTGTTGCTTATCAAGTGTTAACATGCATTTAGGCACCTAAATAAGTCAAAATGGCATTTTGCCTTCATGTACAGTAGATGTATTATCAATGACTGCATCCGACACCACTGGATGAGAAGAAATAAAAAAAAAAAAATAAGAAAATGAGTTGAGTTGAATTGAACTGAGCTGGATTATGACACCATTGTCTTTTGTAGAGCATTTTATAAAATTAATTTAATTATAGATTAACTTTGCAATATTGACACTGTTATTGAGTCAGCACTGAACGAAATGTAGCTGAGTAATGATACTATTGCCTCCTGTAGAGCTGCTTTTTGCTGAAATTTAATGTTTTATAATTGTATAATTAAAGGGTTTGCATAAAATTATTATTCTTTTTTTACATTATAAAAATGTTTTGGTCATGTTTATTTATTAATTTATTCATTCATTTATAATTGTATTTACTTATTTATTTATTTACTGTTTCCTGAGTTTCTCTTCCTATATAATTTATATATAGAAACTAAAAATAACATTCAAACTAAAAAAATCTAAAAAAAACAATAATATTCATGTATTGAAATAAAATGTTAACCAAAATAAAATAAGACAAAGTTTAAGTTATTGTATTTCAGCTGGTTATAAAAAAAAAGACTACAAAAATGCAACAGAATTACTGAAATGTTATCTAACAGAAAAATGAAAACATAAATAAATAAATCATAAATAAAATATAAAAAAAATATGATAGTTTGCCAACACATTTTCTGTGCTTTTTTATTTTATTTTATTTATACCCGGATAGAGCAAGTTAAATCAGGATATAGTTTTTAAAATGCAGCTCAAACTGTGAACACTGAACAAATGAGTGTAAACATTTATGCATTCGTTATATCCAAGCAATATTGCATTCAATGTTTACACGATGCTTAAACTGCCTGCTGCATTAAAAAAATAAATGCAAAATATCTCCTTGTCATTGCACTTCATTCTTCATTTTTCTTTTTTTGTTTTAATTTTATTTATTTATTTTTATTTTATAGCTGTTTTTATAGCCTAACTGCACTGACTGATGCATTCCCACTTTGATAATTATAGGTATTTCAGGGATGTGGTCATCCCAAACCAGCTGGAGTTGGCCGATCTGCCCGCGGGATCTCAGATGTATTCAACAGTCGCTTCAGACCCTACAGCCCAGAAGAGAGGCCGACCACGGCAGCTGGCACCAGCTTAGACAGACTGGTGAGTGGGCGGCAGGGAGGGCAGTGCAGGGCAGTGTGAGAAGGCGTGTGTGGGTGATGATGACCTTTAGAGGTCAGACCCGGAAGAATGCAGCAGCCACTGGGAAAAGCTTTTCATTGGTGGCACTGGATGAAAAATCTTAAGGTTGGGTAAAGGTTTTCTTTGTTATTATTATTATTATTATTATTATTATTAGTTTATTTTTGTTTTTTAGGCTTATAGTGAAATAGTGTGGGTGTGTTAAGTTACTCTACTGGAATAGAGAGTTCAGACTCAAAATATATAACAAGAAAACAGGAAAATTTCAAATAGACTTCAAATAGAACAATATTACCTTTTTTTCTTGGTTATGCAGATATTTAGGGAATTTTTTTTTTTTTTTTAATTTACTCGAGTTACTCATAATATTTAAGAATAGATGAAAATATGACTTTGACCATTTTTGTCTTGGTTATATGAACACTGAGGAAATTTTCTATTTTATCATTTTGCAAACGTTATGGAGACTTTACTAATGTTCTATGAACATTCTGAAACAAGTAATAGTTAAAAAAAAAAAAAAGGAAATATTCAACTTTATAATTTTGCTAATATTATGGGAAAGTTACTTCTGAATGTCCTCTGAAAATTCTGAAACAAGTAGTGAAATCAAACTAAAATGTTCTATAAACAACGTATAATTTCTTTCTTTTCTTTCTTTTTCTTGTGCTAATATATTGGTTATTTCTTTTTCTTATGTAGGCTAATTATGAAGTAGTGTCTAAGTGTACTTGAGCTGCACAAAATACTATTATGAATATTAATTAACTCAATATTAATTTGACTTAAATGTAGACAAAGATTTTCAGTTTGTTTTTAAAACATTTTTTTTTATTGGTTATATAAACATTAAGGGAACTTTTTTTCTTGCTTATTTGAACATTAAGGGAACATTCTTTTTTGCATGCATTATGGGAATGTTACTTTTCCCTTAATGTTTTCACAAACAAGTAATAAAAAAAGTCCAACTAAAAACATTTTTTAGGCTTATAATGAAGTAGTGTCTATGTGTACTTAAGTTCCTTTACTGGAATAGAGTGTTCTGTGTCAAAATACTTAACAAGAATATATGAAAATATGAATTTGACTTAAAAGTAGAACAAGATTGCATTAGTGCAATCTTATTTTAGCCTCTGGCTAACTAGGAAAATTTAAAATGACTTTTTATCCAGTATGGGCTAGTGCTTTTTTTTTTTTCCACTCAGCTATGCACTGGATGAGTTTTAAGTCAACCCTCCAGTTTATAATGGAGAGATGTGATGGTTAAATAAATAATTAAAATTAAAAATTAAGTGAGAGAGAAGTGTTTGTGTGTAAAGTGAATGTTTTATTTTTATTTATTTATTTTTTGTTCTTCTATAAGGCAATGGTATGGATTATCCCGACAATACCATTCATCAAATGTAATCGTGCATATTGCTTTTTCTGTCTAATGCATATTTATCATGTGTTTGCCCATGGTATGCTTTCTCTCTTTCTCATCTCAACTTTCAATGAAATCCCTTTTTCCTCTGTTTTTTGCTTTCGCATCCCAGAGGATTGTCTGGAGGACGATGCAGCACAGCGTAAGCCGTCCAACCCTCCTCTCACTTTACCTTCGTCATTTGTCTTGTGGCTTCCAGCCTTCTTTCCATCTTCCTTCCTCTTCTTCATCCTCTTGTGTACTGTAGTAAATTAGCTCAAAAGGGAAATTAATTATGATAAATTACAATAATTTATGAGCTGCCAGTAGTAACTGTAGCATAATTAAATTGGCATCAAATAATCTGTTCGCCCAGCGAACATTGTGTAATTTCATATAAACTTTAAGAAAGGATATTTTCGTGGCCACAGAAAACAGAGAATGCAGTTATGGAAAGAGTCAGTTAACCACCTGAGTAAAACCATCAGCGCCGTTTATAATGGGGTCTATAGCTTATACTAAACCTCTGTTTCGTTTAATTAAATGCACGATACTTGCATTGCCTTGGTCATTGATGAGTGTCTGGATGCAATCTCTGATGAAAGTCTTGATGGTTTCAAGGTTTTGTACTTGTGAACACATTCTTTCGGGTTTGAAGAGTGAATAATTCCAAAGATGTTTTGACTCGATAGTGATTGGGAGTTTCTTCCCAGTGGAAAGTGAAAAAGAGCTAAGAGAAACATCAGCTGAGATCCTAGGATTTGGTGAAAGGAAAGTCAAGGCCGAGGCCTGGCAGGAACTTAGGGTGTCCTTAGAAGTGTTCTAGCTCACGTCCTCATCTTCTTAGATTCTAACAGAACTGCCAACCGAAGGCGGGTCACTGATATGAGGCCTTTAAGGTCTGAGGATGGGCTTGTCCAAAGGGAAAGGCTGAAATTTCAAGCGGGAGGTTGGAAATACTGGAGAGCATGGTAATTTGCCTATGGAAATCAATTAGGTGTTGATGCAGAATTACTAAAGATTCTTAGAACACAAATATATTGCCTATGTACCAACATATAATACACACTTTCGTTTAGATCATCAGAAGAAGAATTCATAGACTCTAAACATGGTTAGATTACATATAGGTAAGATTACATGAACGAGTGGTTCTATCATAAGCATGCATAAAACAGTATACAATACAAAAGACAATATACAAGAACAGTAACAACATACACAATGACCTGGAGTATATGTGTGTTCATTCAAAGGAAGGTTTTCCTATTAATTAATTAGAACACAGTCCATTTTTATGTGCATTATGTGTCTGTTGTAGAGAGAACAGAGTAGATGGAAGATAGTCTCTACATACTTTTAGGTCGTAAAAGTTTATCTGATCTGACTGAAGGGTCCTGGTTGCCATGGTAACCAGGGGCCTGGTGTCGTTCTCAGACATTCTGGCACCCAGTATGTTATTGGGTGAGGGGTCTGTGACTATTTGTTAATCTAATGAATAATTTATTTGTTAAACCTAATAAAAAATGGTGTTTCTGATTGGTCCAAATGCTACAGTACTTTCGGCTTTCATCACTGCTAGTTCTTTGAAGTCGACTTGGTGTGTCCCGGCCTTAAAACTATGATAGTGAGTAAATTATGACAACATTTAAATTTTTGACCAATTGTTGAATTTATTTAGGATGTGTATTGGACTAGTTCCTCAGGAATTCGAGCTGTGTCGAACGCTTTGTGGAACGCCTTTAGCGAGACCGACTCTGAATATCGTGTGCAATCTGTCCAATGGAAGGCCGTGACATCATGGGCGGGGTGACATAACGACCAGGAAGCTATAAAAGCACATTCCACACAGCTGGCTTCAGTTTCTTGTCTTTCAGCAAGCACTCTGTGTGTGCACATGTCATTCTGTATTGTCAGTTTTATTTATTGTTGTTTGTCACTATTAGCTCCTTTAAGTAGCTATAGTTTGTCAAAGAACAAAGCTAAGACTAGGCATCTGAAGGGTGAATCCAGACCGCGTTTCAGATTGTGTGTTCCTCCCTGCTCTTAAAGCTAAACATCAGAGGCAGGGACCCACGCAGTCTGTGTGTGGTCTGCCCAGGATCAAAACACGCTGTGTATGATATCACAGCGGACGCTTCGATCTCGGAGGGCTCTCTTCGAGAAGTGATCTAGAGCTCACTCTCGAGGCTCGATAGCCCGCACTGCGGTTATTCCGAGGCAACGCGTGTATTACATTATTTTCAGTTTTGATGTGAATCTTTCCACACCAGACCGTGTATACTTTTCTGGTTGTTTAGCTGCATCACAAGCCAGACAGTGTTTACTTGTCATTATATTCCTCAGAATTTATTGCAATCAAACAATCAGACATTTATCTAAATTTGAGTTAGATGTACTGGAGGGACTGCTGGGCGGGAGCAGCCCCCTCCACGTACAAACAGAGCATTACCACCCATGTTCCCCGTATCGGGACCAGAGGCTGAAGCAATGCTGTGGGCCTGGGACTTCCCAGCCTAAGCTGGCTCTGGGGGCCGTACTTCAGGCGGGGAAGTCCTCGGCCAAGAAGTCCTGATGCGTGCATGACTGAAGAGGGCATTCCCTACTAGGATAGAGCGGGGTCCACCTCATTATACAGTGCCCGTCTCACCTCAGTGCCCTCAGAAGGTCGGTCTGCCAACCCTGCCAGAGTTTCAGGGCGCAGCGGCTTCCAGCGAGCGCTGCTCTCAGTTATATCCGCCCATGAGTGTAGCGGAGCTGAGACACTCGCCGCCCCTTCATTCCCTATCTGTCAGTCACTACGAGTTATGTTGAACGACACATGGGGTCCTATGGAAAACGCCACAACCCGAACACAGTCACAATGCTGTGGTGCTGCAATAGTCGGCATGCCGTGGCGTGCCCCAAAAGCTACGCTTAAGGTTGTAACCTTCACAAAGCCCCAGCGCAAATTCACTGACCTTGGTACCAAGGAGCCAAAGGGTGAGTACATTGCTGCTGGAGAAAGCCACGCTTTTAGTGGTATATGTTGGATGTGCACAAACAATCCCAAGATTGTTGAGTTTATTATTACACAAGGTCACCCAAGCGGGCTGCAGTTGAAATGTCAGAATCCCGTGAACGCAGTGAGAAAGCTGCTGATTAGCATGCAAAGCTTGACCTTGTTGGTTACAAACATTACTATTAGGTCAAATGGAGAAATCACAGGTACCCTTCATTGTGCCATGAGTGCAGTCCATTACACCAATTGCATTTTGTACAGCTGACCATCACTGCAAATTGTCTTGGGGAGTTTTTGAGAAAAGTGCATTTTTGTGCATTTACTTTAATTCAGTTTTGTGTGGAGTCTTTAAATTGCTTGTAACACCAGAAAAATAATAGTTAAAAGGTAAAACTCTTGAATAGAGTCATCAACAGTAAACACTGATGTGGTTTGGAATTGGTAAAATGTGCTTGAAACATACAGTCTTAATGACTTCAATTAATGTTGTATATAATCATTTATATGATGTAGATCAGTGTGGTTAGGATTTACTAAGATGTGCTTGGAACAAAAATCGGATCAGACTTAAATTATGTATGATCATATATCAGTACTTGTTAGTGATTTTATTTATTTATTTATTTATTAATATTTCTTTTGGACAAAGTATTATATATATATTTTAAATATATAAAAACATTTAATTTTCATTTTGGCATATGGCTAACATAGAAAAAAAAATTGCCCTGTTGGTAGAATAATTGGTCAAAACAGTGATAGTAGTCCTTATATATATTATACACACATATATATATATATATATATATATATATATATATATATATTACAATTTTGTTAAGAAACAGAAGGTCTACAGGTTTTCCAGTCTGATCAAAGGAGTCAAGAAAAATTGCTACAACTTTACTTCTGATTTATTTATCATACCAGAAACGGAAGGTTATACTTGGCTAACAGACACAAACTCCAGAGAACTTGTGAGGTTTGACTGCTGATCGTACAACATTTGTTAACTTGCTCATTGCCCTGTCTGCTTGTTTTTCATGCTTTAATCATTTTGTGATGCACACATTTCCCCATCTACAGAAATCAGTGGCACTGATGACAGAAGAGTGCCAATGACAGAGTGCTTGTGGTCTGATAACTGCAGGTAAACACGTGTTGGCCTGACTGAAATGCAAAGATGCATTGTCTGCGCTCTCATCCAAACGCAGCAATGCAGCTACATTGATTCTTCCTGTGCCTGTCTGGCAACCATACTCATGGGTCTCTTCTCTACACCCAATTTATTTCCTTCACTGTCTACATGACTTGAGTCGTAAAAGAGCCACTGCTGCTAATCTCAGGGAACAGATGTTTAAAGGAAGCTGAAGCTCAGAGTTTAATCAAGAACAGGGTGGACATCCTTCATAAAATAATGATGAGGTGCTTCTCTATCAATATAGTCAATGTTGTTAAACAGTAAGATATTTTAGCAATATGCTGTTGTGTTGTTTCTCTATGCTCGTTGTTAATGATTGCTTACATCAACTGTAACATTTCAGTTGGTCACTCTTGAACATCACGACTGTGACCTACAAATTGGGAATCTGGCCCAAGAGACCAATCCACTTTGAGTGTAAACTAAACGAGCCAATACACATTGGCATGTGATTATTGCATCCAGCTGCTGCTAATCACACCGTGAGTATAAGTAGGCAGCCGGTGCAGTGCATAATCCACTTTTCACTTTGGAGCTGAGTGGTGTTATCTTTCTGATCCTGCAAAGCTTCATGTGTCGAACGAGTTAGTGCTCTCAAAGGAGCTTCTATTAGTGATGGCAAAATCGAGGCTTCGAATCAATCTGACACCCGTCTCAACGGTGACAACTAGTGGTCACTTGCAGGTGTTGATCTGAAACAACCTTGACGAGCCATTAAAAAAATGTTGTTTTTTTATTATTAAAATGTTCTAATATGTGAAGCTTGTAACCTATAGGCTCCTCACTGTGCATAATGTTATTTTGGTCATGAAAAATGAATATTAATAAAATAAATCAAGCCACAATGTCTCACTTTTTTTGAGATTTTTATTCAAAAATATTAATTTATCTGCTGTGGAAGGACTTAGCCTACTTTTTTTTTTACAGATAATTTCTCCAGCCTTTGAAAAAATCCTCTCACAAGGGACACTTGTTGCTGGCATACAAAGATATTTTTTTGCAAGGACATACAAATGAGGAAAGATTACTGCTCTCTCTTTCCAGTAAGTTAGTGGATCATGAGTTCTGGGCAAATACGCATCGTTGATGTATTTTTTCACTTCCACTGTGGCATCAGCTGTAGCATTGTGTATCATCTTGGTTTGATGGATGCGAGTATCAAAAAGTTCCCATAAACTGTCCTGTGTTTCTACTGGTGTTGATGTTGATGGTGATGATGATGATGATGATGGGTGTGATGTTGACATTTCTGGGTCTGAATAAATATGAAAACCGCAATTAGTAACAAATCCTAAACTGACGGCATATATGAAGGATATATTATATTACATGATTCAGATTACATAACATAACACAGACTGAAACTGCTCACCAGGATTTGTGTTTGAACGCATCAGTGAAGCACACTCCAGTGTGATATGCTTTTCAGCTTCCTGGGCTTTGGCAGCATTTCCAAATGCCACATTTTTGAACCTTGGGTCCAGCAGTGTAGCCAGTGCCAAGGCTCTAAAACTCTCATAACCTCCACATCTGGAGTGCAGACCTTCTTGCAGATGTGAGCCTATGAGCCAAAACAGGAGAAACACATATTTATAATAATGACAATAATATGACAGTTATGGCCAATCACATGGGTAGTATGGTCATTGTGGCCTACCTAATTGAACAGTTGATTCCTGCATTGCATTTCCTTTTTTCTGTGCAAGCTTGTGCTGCAACATCCTGTACAGTGGTATAAGCTTTGAAGCAGACACTCTCTTTTCCTCTGACATCTCTGTTGTTGCGAGCTTGAATGGTTGCAGTATTGACAATGATTGTTCAATAATGTCATAATCAATACTTGTCAGGGGAGCAGTATCATTGTTTAAGTTGGAAAGTGCAGCAGCCACTGGTTCACGTTGGTCATACAAGCGCTGTAGCATGTCAAATGTGCTGTTCCATCTCGTGTCAACCTCCTGTATCAGTTTCAGAGTTGGTCTTCCCATCAAGCTCTGCATCTCCACAAGCTTGTCCTTTGCTTTGCAGCTGGATCTGAACAACCCCACTATCTTTCTGGCCTTCTGGCGTATTTCATTGATGACTGGGGTTTGATCTAGTGCCTTTTTCACAATCAAATTTAAAGTATGAGCAAAACATGGGACATGGCGAAGGTGGAGTAGCTGGGCACTTAGGATCATGTTAGATGCATTGTCAGTCACCATGCACTGAACTTTGGAGGTTATTCCCCACTCAGCCATTAGCAAGGCTTTAGCCTCCATGAGATGCTGGGCTGTGTGGGTTTGGTAAAACCTCCTTACACCCAGTACAACAGTTGCTATTTTTGCCTCTGGTGTTATGTAATGGCAAGTCACACCAAGATATCCATCCATATTAATGGAGGACCACATGTCAGCTGTAAGGCTAACAAATTCGGCCTTTTGTAGGTCCTCCATTGTCTTCTCCTTGGCTTTGTTGTACTTTTCGCTGACCATTATTTTAAGCACCTTCCGGGATGGGAGGACATAGCTTGGATCAAGCTTGTTCACAAATGCCCTGAATCCCTCATCGTCCACGATGGTGAAGGGCTGCAGATCCTTCACCACCATGTTTATAAGAGCCTCATCCAATTCCCTCTGTCTGACTTTTAAAAGAGAAGACAAAACATACTTTCAGACAAATACATCGGAAAAATACAGCTTCAATTAGTGCACATCTATTAAAAGTATAGCCTACTGGTTCTTTATTTGGAAACCTTCCAGTGTTTATAATCAGTGCTTTATATAACTTATAAACTTAAATAAACAGTGTCCCAAAAGGTTGTAATTATATTTCAATTATAATTATATCCCAAACAATACATACCTTGCTTAGATGGCCCAGCAGTGTCAGTAGCAGGCCTAGGTACAGGCTCAAATGGCGCATCATGGATGATGTATTGTTGCAGTAGGCTAGCTGCCGATCACAATACACACATCTCACTTTATTTGGGGTTTCTAAATGGAAATGCTCCCACACCACAGATGTACGGCATCTCTTCTGGGGAGCTTCCATTTTATCTATCTATCCAAATCTATCTATCTATCTATATATGAATCGATCTATGTATCTATCTATAATCTATCTATATATGTATCTATCTATAATATATGTATTTATATATGTATCTGTAATCTATCTATATATTTATCTATCTATTAATCTAGCTGTCTATATATATTTATATCTATGTATCTATTAATGTGTCACTATATGTATACTCTGTCTGTCTCTAGCCTCTCAGTCAATGTGTTGTGTAAATTTAAATGTAAGTCTAAATTGCCTATAACTAATCAAATCGCACTGTCACTATATCACCAAAAATCCGCTATCTCAAAGTCAAACTTCTCTCACAAAAACCCACGAGGTCAAAATGCGTTTATTTCACTTTTATACAGATGTGCGATTGTGTGGTCTGTTCCCGACCGTTCCAATCAAACGCTGATTCGGCGGACCACACCTGATGAAACAATTAGTGAAACACTTCGAGGCTTCGTTTGGTCATAGTCACGTGACATGGGTGTTTCGAATCACGCTTCGGATCAGTGTTTCGACACATCTGCGCTTCGGGATCTCGCAAAGCTTCGGAACGACTGTTTCGCTTCAGCCATCCTTAGCTTCTATGTGTGGGAGTCACAGCACGACAGCAGGTTGGCAGGTTGACAGCAGAGCCTGAGCTCTTTGGAGAGGAAGATTTGGCTGTGCTGTTGCCCTCTGGTTTTCGGAACCCCACTCCGGTGCCATTCTTCCCAGAAGTGAATGAGGAGCTCACTAGATCATAGATGCCACCTTTTATTGCCTGAAACCTGAACTTACCTCATTCCCTCCTTCAGAATGCCGAACTACTACTGACTTTGTGCTCTGAGTGATGAAGTTCACAACAAGTTCTCTGGGTTATGCGACATCCACACTTGTGGCCCAGGAGCACCATCTCTGGCTTTGTCTGGCCGACATGAGGGATGCAGACGAAATTTGGTTGCTTTATGCCCCTGTGTCCCAGAACAGTCTCTTCTGCTACACAGTCAAGAGCTTTCCAGCAGTTCTTGGCTTCACAGAAGCAGACTGAGGCGATTCGACACATCCTGCCCCGGCGGGCAGCTGCTGCCTCCGGCTGTAGTGCCCCAGCCTGCCTGATATCTCTGGGTCTCAGAAGGGCACAGACAGTTGTGAAGGGTCCAAAGCTGGATCACGCTCATCCTTCTCTGTTGCCAGTGGGCAGCAGCAGGCAGTTCGAGAGCCCTTCGGGGTGTTCGCATCCTCAACTATCTCAATGACTGGTTCATACTAATACTGTCTTGCAATCAGTTGAGTTGAAGTTTCTTTCAATGAGGACTCTGTTCCTTGTTTCACTGGCCTCCATCAAGAAGGTAGGGGACCCGCATTCATTTTCGATCAATGATTCGTGCCTAGAGTTTGGGCCTGCTGACTTCCAGGTAATCCTGAGGCCCCAGCCCAGCTATGTGCACAAGGTTCCCACTACTCCCTTCAGGGATCGGGTGGTGAGCCTGCAAGCGCTGCCCCCGGAGGGAGCAGACCCAGCGCTAGCTTTGGTTTGTCTCGTCCAAGCATTGAGTTGCTATGTAGACATGATGTAAAGATTTAGGACCTCAGACCAGCTCTTTGTCTGTCACAGAGGGGGGGAGAAGGGGAATGCAGAGGATGGCCCATGTATAGTGGATGCCATTACCTTGGCTTATCAGGCACAGGCTGTGCCCTGCCCGCTCAGGTTGCGAGGTCACTCTACTATAACTTTTGCATTCTCCTCGGTGACCCCAAACTTGTCGATAGACTCTATAGCCTTCAGGTGGAGCCAGTATCCTCCTGTGTCGTCACCTCAAATGGGTAGTGGCACTTAGAGGCCCCGGTTTAGTGCCGGCTTGCTAAAACTACTCCAGAGTGTCCGTACTGTAGGCCCTGTCGACCTACTCCATCCCCTCGGCAGCCAGACATGGCAGAACGTCAGGTGCCAGGCCTTCATTCACTGAATCCATGAGAACCTTAAAGGGCTGGGTTCCATATGTAGAAACCTAAGTCGATCCCATATGTGAAAAGTCCACAGTATAGCTTCAGAACCTATGTTTCCGCAGCAGTCTTCTGCCGATTTCCAAATCACCTCTTATCTTCCATATTCTGGATGTTCATATGTGTTACTGTTTTCGAAACATCCTTCTGGAAGGTTGGGGCTTCCACAACATTCCTTTTCCAAGTGGAACGGGTAAGATTTTTTTCAGTGTTATTCACTCTCTGGGCAGCAGCAGGCAGTTCGAGAGCCCTTCGGGGTGTTCGCATCCTCAACTATCTCAATGACTGGTTCATACTAATACTGTCTTGCAATCAGTTGAGTGGGTAGTGCTACAACAATAGGGACTGGCCTTCTTGTTGCGAGCCCTGGCCTACACCAAAAAGGTGCCCAGGCAGCTTGCACAGGACACTGGAAGGGGGAGCATCCATGGCACTTTTAGAGTCGAGAGTGACCGTCTGAAAGGGAAAGTCTCTGACTCAGTTTCAAGGTGTTGATGTTTGCCTACAAGACAACCACTGGCCCTGCACCAATATACCTAAACTCGAAAGTTCAAACTTATCCACCCTCCAGAAGCTTGTGTTCTGCAAGTAAACGACACCTCTGATGCCATCCCAAAGAGGCACAAAATCTCTCATGTATATTTTCCTGGACTGTTACCAGCTGGTGGAAAATCATCTCCGCTCAAGCTGCAAAGCCATTTTCAAAAAAAACATCTAAAGACACATATTTTTCACCAGAACCTGAACAATTAATACTAGCACTTTCCTATTCTATTCTATTCTGTTCTATTCTATTCTATTCTATTCTAATTAGACTAGACTAATTGAGATTTGTCAAAGCACTGTTGCTCTCTTGTTGGTCTGATTGCTTCACTTGAATACTCTTTGGATAAAAACAAATGCTAAATTTTAAATGTAAATGTATTTCAAGTGGAGGTATTTAGAATACAAAAGTAAACAAAAATGTCCTTAAAATCAAATATTGTTTGAAATTATAAAAATGATATATGCTCATATATATGCAATTTTATATAAAACGATTGATTGATTGATTGGACAAAATAGAATATATTTTTAAATAGACCACATTTAAAAAGATTTATTTTAGTTTTTAACATTTTATTTTTTATTTAGACAAACTAATATTTTAAATTGTATATATTTTAAACTATTTATTTTAGTTTTTAGTTTTTATTTTAGACAAAATTGTATATAAAAAAAAACATTTATTTTAAATTATTGAATTTATTTATTTATTTATTTAGCGAAAAGTGTATTTTATTTGTATTGCTTTAAATACATTTAGTATTATATAATTTATTTTCTGGCAATTATTATGCATTTCAAGAGGTCACCACAAATATTTATAATGCAAAAGTAAATAAGTTCCTCAAAATCAAATATTGAAATGTTTTAAGTATAAAAAGATGCCTGTGTAGAGCAGCTCTTTTGATCAAGTGCTTTGGATCGGAGACCTGGAAGGTTCTTCCTCTCTGTGAATAGGGAAGTTGTTAAGGGAGCACCTTTGCAACTAAAAGCTGTTCTCTGTACATGACCCAAGTATCATAAGTATGATTAAGGAAATGAATTTACATAGGTTTTATAGCTCATTGAAGTTTTAATGGGAGCACTTAGCTCTGAGACTTATAGACGTCCTCTTGGGAACAGATTGAATGAGAACACGAGAACAAGCCATTTAAAGTAACAGCCCTCTTCATGCTGTATAAGACCCTAAATAGAGTCAGGAAGTTGAGCTGGAATTGTGTTAAAGTACATGTAGATAACATAAGCTTTCATACTTTTTAAGCACTGATAGATTTATGTCTTATGTACACATCACAGACATCAGTAGTTGCGTTTCTATCCAGATATTTTTATCTTTAAATTAGAGACCTCAATATGCAATATAATTAAATAAATTATTATTTATTTAAAAAGTCATATATATATATATATATATTTCTTTAAATTGTAGTTTAATAAAGTTTTAGCTTAATTTAAATAAATGACTCATTTTCTAAA
This sequence comes from Carassius carassius, assembly GCF_963082965.1. Lineage (NCBI taxonomy): Eukaryota > Metazoa > Chordata > Actinopteri > Cypriniformes > Cyprinidae > Carassius > Carassius carassius. Next base: position 13,897,989 of record NC_081760.1, on the reverse strand, counting down.
TCACAAATTTTCTTATCCCACCATAATGACATGGGTAGCATTTTATTTTAATAATTGATCGCTTACTCTCCATCTCCAAAGTAGGCTAATGGATGTGCCTTTTAATAGAGAAATGCACCTTTTCATACGGACTATATAACTAGAGAAGATTTTTATTTATTTTTTTTTTATTTGAATTGGCTTGTTTAACAGTAGACATTTCAAGCTTTCTAAAGATTTTTTTTTTGGTTTGTCAGTTTGTTGTCATGACACGCTCCATTCACAGAGACTGGATGAGTTGGCAGAAAGCACATCCAAAAAATATAAATAAAATAAATGATTGTGTGGGCGCCCCCATGTTATACAGTAAGCGCGATAATACTTTCACACCCATAAACACTTGAAATGCGCTGTAACAATGTTCGTTATGTAGGAAGGAAGACGGCAGGGTCGGCTGTGACTACTGAATGTTTATTTATAAACTTTCAAACAAAAAGTGGGCAAAACATGCACCAACAAAAGACAAAACAATCAACATAAATCCAGTCCACAGGTAGCAGCCAGTAGTCCTTCTCTCTCTCCCCAACTCCTGTTTCTTCTGGTGTTTTATACTCTCTCCACGCCAATTACTGCAACAAGAGACAGGTGTTTGTTATTTCCCCTTAACCGACTCACTCCTGACGCTCTCCCCCACTGCAGGGTTCGCTAAACCAGCCCCCCCCCCTTGCCACATGCGCCTATATAGTGATTTATATATACAGTACAGACCAAAAGTTTGGACACACCTTCTCATTCAAAGAGTTTTCTTTTATTTTCATGACTATGAAAATTGTAGAGTCACACTGAAGGCATCAAGGGCTATTTGACCAAGAAGGAGAGTGATGGGGTGCTGCGCCAGATGACCTGGCCTCCACAGTCACTGGACCTGAACCCAATCGAGATGGTTTAGGGGTGAGCTGGACCGCAGACAGAAGGCAAAAGGGCCAACAAGTGCTAAGCATCTCTCGGGGAACTCCTTCAAGACTGTTGGAAGACCATTTCAGGTGACTACCTCTTGCAGCTCATCAAGAAAATGCCAAGAGTGTGCAAAGCAGTAATCAAAGCAAAAGGTGGCTACTTTGAAGAACCTAGGATATGACATATTTTCATTTTTTTTCACAATTTTTTGTTATGTATATAATTCCATATATAATTCCACTTGTGTTAATTCATAGTTTTGATGCCTTCAGTGTGGATCTACAATTTTCATAGTCATGAAAATAAAGAAAACTCTTTGAATGAGATATATATATATATATATATATATATATATATATATATATATATATATAACAACAACAAAAGAAAAAATACAATAATGATAACAACCTGTTTTGTTAATATTTTCTATAAACTGTCCAGCCCCCATCATTAATCTGCCCCCCCCCCCCCCCCAGCACCTTTGTTCAGAATTCTCTGGGCTTGCTCTTCACAATGATATTGAATGGAGAAAATTTAGAGATCTAAATATGGACTCAAAAATTTCTCATCAAATTCATCCAAGACTAAATTATCTGACAAGTGTTGTTAATTTTATCACTCTATAATTCTTAGCATATATGTTTCTCTTTGAAGACACTCCTACTGGAAAATAATAATAATAATAATACAACTTTTGATAAAATCTTCTAGGAAGTGTTTTGGAAATGCACATTCAGTTTCGAGAAGTTGAAGACATGCTCAACTGTAGGTTTTTTTTAGATGATAAAACGTTCTGCAGATGAATTTGTGGTAATCCACATTGTGGAGGATGTTTTGGAGGTGTTCGCTCAGTTCAGGCCCACTTGTGTGGAGGCGTCTAACTGGACTATTCTTCATCTAGCTTGAAGGCTTGTCTGACTAATTACTTGACTTCCAGATGTCTCCGGTTTATGTGTACAGACACAGCAGAATGTCAAACAGATGACGTAGGTTTCAAGATAAACCCATGAGTGCAGGTGCTTTGTAGGATGTCATCTAATTCAGTTGCTTTTGTCGGCTACTAATCAGTGGCTTGATATGCTCATGCTGACTGATACATTTACTGAAAGCTGTCTTCTTACATTATGAATCATAACCTGTGATTTTAGTATGTTTTCCAAATACTGATTGCTCCTAATTTGCACCCCAACATCTAAAAAGATTGCAGGGCATCCGAAGAAAAATGGATATTGCATTTGCGTTAACCTACGAATATGGCCATAAAGTTCCAGCAGAAATAAAAATAATTTAATTTAACCCACCGTTGTTTTATATTATCCAAATAGATACACCTTTCGTGGATAGTATAAGAGCCATTTCCATAATACTCCCCATCTTCAGTGTATGTAGGAGGCTTTTAACAGCAGCCAGAGGAGAAATGGAAATAAATGAAAGAGGTTTGGATAACTCTAGCAGAAACATGAAAAGGTGAGTGACATCTGCAGGGTCATTCTCATGCTACCGTCGGCTTCATGTGGATCAGGTGTATAAACGCCTGCAGGGGGACTTGTAAGTGTAAAATGGCAATATGCATTCCTACAGCAGCTTTTTAATTATATGGCAGAAGGATTTTATGTTGGACTTGGTAAGAAGTGTCTGACCAAAACAACTGGATCCATATGCTCTTATAGGCTGCCAGTGGTTCATTTTTGTCAGTTAATGCCAAGCGTAATTATCCTCAGAAATAAATGAAGACGTTTTACAACCTCGGTCGGCCAGATCTCTAGGATTCAGTGCCCTGAATACATTCATAACGTCATAAATGGAAAAACTTGTCTTTCAGTCTACAACAGACTTCTTCATTGTTTTTATGTTTGTTTGTTTTGTTTTTGTTTTAAGTGTAAAAGAGGTTCATTATGACTTCAGCTTAAGTACTTTAGTATATAAAGTTTCTCAAACACATTATCAGAGTATTTTCCATACAAACTTGCAGAAATTTCCAAAGCATTGTTGATGACAAAAAAAATAAAGAAAATACAGTAAAAACAGCAATATTGTGAAATTAATATATTGCAAAATGGAATTTACTTCAGAAATCATTCTAATATGCTGATTTTGGTGCTCAATAATAATTTCTGATTATTATCGAATGTTGAAAACAAATGTGCTGCTTCATATTTTTGTTTAAATAAATAAATAATAATCTTTTATGACAGCATTTACTTTAAATTTAAATATTTTGCAATATTATAAATGTCTTTGCTGTTACTTTTGAACAATTAAATGTGTCCTTGTTTAATAAAAGTGTTTTTTTTTTACTTTGTGCTGTATGTTTTGTAAAAAAAACTATTAGCCATCAAAGTTTTGAAAAGTGACATCCTACAATTTTCTTTATTGTGGCTGTGTAACCTCCGTTTCTCAATCGGTCATTTTATTGCTCTATTGACGTTTGTCCCTCTCTTAACGGTGGTGGTTGACATTTTATGGTCACTAGGCTGTGGCATCCCATGCTAAATCGGTGTAAAATACACAGGATGTGGCTGGAAAGAAAGAAGCACTTGTAACAAAAGCAAACCCATACATAGTCTGTTAGTTGAGCGCTGGCTGATACAGCATCCAACCGCCTATGTCAGTAAAGGGTTTGAATAGCTTTAAAACACAAAGACATTCCAAAAGATGGTTTAAGTTACATTTTAATGGAGCCATGCATTCAGATAACCACTCTATATTTTATTCCCGCAAAGCCACAATTACTGTGCGGCTGAGTAGTGTGAATAAAACACCAGTGCAGTCAGTGGGCATGTACTGTGTGTACCTTTTTTTTTTTTTTTACGACATTGCATGCCACTGCGTCATGCTGTTTTGCAGATTCAGCAGATGCTTTTATGAGCAGAATAACCACAATGGGCATAAACTAGCAAACTCGGAAAAGACGTTTTCAAGAGAGGTCTTATGAAAGGGGCTTTTCTAAACGAACATCCTTCCAGAATCATATAATTATGGATATTTTGTTGTGTGTTCTGCCGTATTTCAACAAACAACCCCACCTTGTGTGTTTCTTCAGGTTAATGATGTGTCACACATGAAGACAATTTTTTCTTTCTTCTTTTTTTTTTTTGCAGTGCAAATCATATGGATTACAGATAGTATGCTTTTTTGTCATTTTGATTAACTTTAAGTTTCCCCATTTTGAAAAAAAATCCTACTTGTTTGAAGCTTCGAAATGGGTAAATGAGGACAGATTTTTGGCTAAAATGTCCCTTTTTACACAATCCCTTCACTTATTCTAGATTGATTTCAGGACCAAGTATTTGTCACCTCATCCATTCAAACGTACCCTTTATTAATGCAGGCTGTATTGTTATTCAGAAGCGCCTGGTAAATTAATTTAACGTTATTGAACCGCGCTACCCCTGATGTCGCATGGAACGAATGCCAGCGACTGGCAGTGCATCTCAATAGCTTCCTCTTCATGGTCTCTTCGTATGCTGAACTTGGTATCCCCCCTGTCATGCCAGCAAAAAATCCATTCCTCTCCCTGCAAAGGGGGCCAGTAAAATTCCTCCCTCTTTGTTGATCAAGTGACATCCCACTCCTCTGAAGTCCAAAGGAACCTATAAAAGCCTTGTCTCCTTCATCTCCTTTTGACTTTCTCTTGTTTAGTCGTTTGTCAGCTCGAACGTACCTCCCTCTCACTCTATGGGTCATTTTAAAAAGCATGATGGGAGGTCAATAAGGCAAAGCTCTCTTCTCATTTACAGAGTGTTTAATGCATCTGCCAAAGAGCAAAACGCTGAAGCAATGTGAGTTTTGTGCCTGATTATATCAATCTAACTTGTGTTAACCAGTTTACTGACAACTGATATGCTTAAAGGGACCATTACATTATCATTCACATTTTTGGACAAGTTTTGGACATGTTTTTGGAGGAATATATCATATAAATATGTAATCATGTGGCATTTATCTCTGCTTTTTAATTTTTTTATTTATTTAAGTTAATTTAAAATGTTACAGAATTACCTGGTATAAGAATATGGCGATCATTTAGAATATAATATCAGGTACTAAGGTAATAATTCAGTATCAGTATTTATCATAGTTAAGAATGTTTCTGTATTGTTAATTAAAATCACCATAGAATTATCATGTTTTTGGACATGGTAAAATTAAATAATAATAATAACAATAATAAAAAAATGTTTTTTTGGACATAGTAACACTATGTTACATTAACACTCTAACCGCGTGGCCTAATGGTTAGAGAGTCGGACTCCCAATCGAAGGGTTGTGAGTTTGAGTCTCGGGCCGGCAGGAATTGTGGGTGGGTGGAGTGCATGTACAGTTCTCTCTCCACCTTCAATACCACGACTTAGGTGCCCTTGAGCAAGGCATCGAACCCCCAACTGCTCCCCGGGCGCCGCAGCATAAATGGCTGCCCACTGCTCCGGGTGTGTGCTCACAGTGTGTCTGTGCATTTCGTATGGGTTAAATGCAGAGCACAAATTCTGAGTATGGGTTACCATACTTGGCTGAATGTCACTTCACTTTTGTACATGAATATTGTAATCATTCAGTATCATGGTACTTATCACTGTTGATGTTGTGTGTGGGAGTGTGTACTGAAAAAGGTGCAATAAAAACACACTTACATTAAAATTTCACAATCACAGTTGAGCTGCATTCTGAGCAGCTAAGTTGGCAATAAAAGACAAACAGAGAGGAGTGGTGATTTAGGCTACGTTCACACTGCAGGACTTAAAGCTCAATTCCGATTTTTTTGAAAAAAATTGATTTTTTTTGCAAGGCCGTTCACATTTCCAATTAAATGCGACCTTTTGTGATCTCCTGTGTGAACGTGAAATGACCCAGAAGTGATCCCCATGCGCAGAAGAGTACTCAACGGCCAACGATGGATGTCATAACAACAGTGTAGTCAACAGCGGAGCTCGTTTAGCAATATTAAGGTTATTTAAGCAGCATAGTCCCCCATGGTTGTTGTTTATCTTCTCATTCCCGCCGCCTACTTCAACGCAGAATTATGACGTTTGTAGCGTATCAATGACGTACGGGTTGGATACATGTGACCTGGCCGTTCAGACGGAGGTCGCATTTCAAAAGATCGGATACGTATCGGATTTAGGACCACATACCCAAGTGGCCTGGGTCGCATTTGAAAAGATCGGATCTGTGTCGTTCAGACTGTCATGAAAAGATCAGATACAGGTCGCATAGGGGCAAAAAAATCGGAATTGGGTCGTTTCAGCCTGCAGTGTGAACGTAGCTTTAGATGGGACCTTCAGGTATGGTAACGGGCCTCTGGTGGAGTGTTTGGCCACACTGGATTAGCAAAAACAGCACATAAAACCCATAACATACTCACACACTTGACATGGATTGTCCTGCTGGCTGAAATATGTACAGTATTACTGTTTTCCAGCATCAGAGCACCATTTACAATAGCCTCTGGTGTTCAGGAGTGAAAGTTTGTATTTCTAACAAGTAAAATTGAATTAATACTCATAATTATAGAATTATATTGCAGAATGCTGTTTAACACAACATAACATGGATGAGAAGTAAATGTGAAGTGGAGATTACCTCTTGTAATGAAAATGAATGATGAAAAGTTGACCTGGAGATTTGGTTTGGTCCTCACACTGCATGTAGCGTGACCCGTTAAATATAACTATAAAAAATGAATTCATAATAGTTATAATAGTATTGCACTTTATTCATTTAGTTTTTTGAAAAAATAAAATAATAGTAAATAAACTAAATAATAGTGTGTGATAATATTATTAAAAATAAAAGGCAGTCCTAGTATTAAATACAAATACATTTATTTTATAGTGAACTTAAAAATAAAATGTTTTCATCATATTCAAATCAGCAGGCTTTTATTTTTTTGTCAGGTTGCCGGCAAGTAAGTATATCCCTTGTGCATTGTTGGGGACGTTTTCGTCCACTAGGGGGTAAAGTTGAGTCTTATTTTGGCCACAACTTTCTCTGTGTTTGAGCTAATGGAATGATTTTTGGTGACAAATCTTATTTTGACCCATATTTTGGGAAAATGCTTTGAAATTTTTCAAAAACTCAACGGTACACTGTGGGCAAATTCACTACCCTTTCGGGATGTTCGTGGATGAAAACATCCACTAAATTAAACTGCTGTAAAAATGTATCAGATAAATATTTTTTTTCAAATTTTTTTTGCATAAATCTATTAATCAACCTCAGTCCTGATTAAAACTACAATTTTTAAAAAAAAAAATCCAAGATTTAAACTCTTTAATTACCAAGTTCATAAATGATGTCACTGATTTTGGGAAAAAAACACACAAAATTACATATTTTCAATATAAAAATTGATTGTGGACTGGATTTTTTTTTTACCTTTTATCACAGTCTTGGTCATGTCAAAGATTAGTAACAAGATTGGCTTTGATGCATTGTTAGTTTTTGTGCAGCATTAGATTTAAAATTTTTCTCCCTTATTTGTTGTTGGTGGCTGTTTTTGTCCCATTGACTTCCATTATAACGCCATTTTTTGATTGCAAAGCCATGACACCATATAATCATGCATTCTTGATTGATTGTGGTTTTCACTTTTGGGAAGAGGTAAAAAAATGTATTTTTACAGTTGATCACTAGGTTGGGACCATTAACCCTTTAAATAGGCCTGTGCAAAAAAGGCTTGGTTTCTGGCTTGTATATGGAGTTATATGGAGTATAACAGCAAATTATAGTGTTTGTGTGTGTGTGTGTGTGTGAGATTCTTGATTGTTGGTGGTTTTCCCTGTTGGGAAGAGGTAACATTTGTTATTTTTTACAGTTGATCACTAGGTGGGACCATTAACCCTTTAGATAGGCCTGTGCAAAAAAAAGGCATAGTTTCTGGTTTGTATGGAGTTATATGGAGTATAATAGCAAATTATAGTGTGTGTGTGTGATAGAGAGAGAGAGAGAAAGAGAGGGTGTGAGAGAGACCTTTGTGCACTTACCTTGATGTACAGTATTTGAAAAAACCAAAATATGCACCTCATGCTCTCAGAACTACATGGAGTAAACAATAAAAAAAGAAGTGTGTTTATGCACCTGCTTCCTTTTTATGGTGAAAAGTAAAGATGGCCTATAAGTGAAATGCTCCTCTTTTCTTGATGGTAAAGCCAGTTTAAAACCTTAAAATCCTGTAAAAAAAATCTACTTCGCATCAAATTTATGAACATAATGTATATTATGAACCAAAATGCAATACCAACTTCAAATAAGCTGCAGCTCGCTGGAGGGGTCACGCTACATAATCATTTCTAAAACTTTGGTACAAGTCAAGCCCTTTATCGTGTTGCTTGCTGCTCTTCTCACCATTAAATATCCAGCACGATGGCATGCAAGTGTTTAAATCCACGTACTTTGCTTTTGTTTAGTCTATTCGCTTGTTAAGTCTGACGTCACGTAGCAGTGCTTCCGTGTCCAAACGCTCTATCAGTTACCACGAGAAAACAACAAAAGGTGCTAATATAAACTCACAATGTGATAGAATACTAGCGAAAAAGTTATAATATTAACCTTTAACTCCATACCGAAGTACCAGATAGCCAGACAATGAAAATATAAATATAAAATAAATATATAAAAATTATGTGTTTGGGACGCTGTGAGCACGGAGACTGTAGTGTATATCGTAAGTTTGAAAGCGTTTAACTTAAATTATCAATATGAATAAACAGTGCTCATAAACGGCTGCTGAGGTCATATTCTCAAGTGAAGCGAGTTGAGGTCTGGACCCGGAAACAACGCTTCTTACATCATCACTTAACAACCGAATACTTTCACCACCATTAAAAGGCAGCAGGTGCATAAATACACTTTTGTTTACTCCATGTAGTTCTAAGAGCTGAGGTATACATTGTGATTTTCTGAAATACATTAAGGTAAGTGCGCAAAGGTCTCTCTCACACACTCTCTCTCTCTTTCTCACACACACACACACACACATACACACTCAATATAATATGCTGTTATACTCCATATAGCTTCATATACAAGTCAGAAACTAAGCTTTTTTTGCACAGGTCTATCTAAATGGTTAATGGTCCCACCTAGTGATCAACTGTAAAAATAACAAATGTTACCGCTTCCCAACAAGGAAAACCACCATCAATCAAGAATCTCACACACACACAAACACTATAATTTGCTGTTATTCTCCATATAACTCCATATACAAGCCAGAAACTAAGCCTTTTTTTGCACAGGCCTATCTAAAGGGTTAATGGTCCCACCTAGTGATCAACTGTAAAATTAACAAATTTTGCCTCTTCCCAAAAGGGAAAACCACAAACAATCAAGAATGCATGATTACATGGTGTCATGGCTTTGCAATCAAAAAATGTCGTTATAATGGAAGACAATGGGGCAAAAACAGCCACCAACAACAAATTAGGGAGAAAAAAAAATAAATCTAATGTTGCACAAAAACTAAAAATGCATCAAAGCCAATGTTGCTACTAATCTTTGACATGCCCAAGACTGTTATAAAAAGTAAAAAAAAATCCAGCCACAATTACTTTAATATTGAAAAGAAGTCATTTTGTGTGTTTCCCCCCCCCCAAATCAGTGACATCATTTATGAACTTGGCAATTAAAGAGTTAAAATCTTGAATTTTTTTTAAAAACATTTGGTAGTTTTAATCAGGACTGCGGTTGATAAACAGATTTATGCAAGAAAAATTGAAAAAATATGAATCTGATACATTTTTACAGCAGTTTAATTGAGTGGATGTTTTCATCCCGAACAACTCGAAAGGGTTGTGAATTTGAACAATCCACAAGGGATATGCGCTTCAGGATTTATCTCCGCTGCTGATTAAAGAGCATCAGTGGATGAATGTCACAGTTTTGCATTGTGCTTTGAAAACGGCATGGTATAGCCTAAATGTATGCTTTCAGGTTGAAAATAAAACTTATTCAGTACAGTTTGTGATCTAAAATGGTAATTGTGTATTAACAGCTGTCAACCATGTCGGTACGCAAATGCGCTGTCAGAACATATTTATATAACACATTTTTTTTATTTTGGTCGCGCATATATATATATATATATATATATATATATATATAAACACACAAATATAAACACACTTTTACAATTATTATTCAATATATTCTTGGAAATCTGATAATATTTGTTTAATTATTTAAATAATGTATGTATAATATATTATATATTAAATAGGTTTTATAAATATAAATCAGTTTGTAAATATATATAAAAATGTTTTAGATGTGATTTAACATTGTGGTTAACCTAAAACTGCATGCAAGGCCACTGTCAGTGAACATGTAGCTTTTGTAGACATGCATGTGGTTTGTTTTGACAGACTGTTTGTGAATGAAAGGCTGAGAATGTAACATGGACAAAAAATACATTTTAGCCATTTTTGAACAGCAGTCTGGCTAAAGTCAACAGAGAGCTTGTCCAATTTAACCCTATAAAGTATTTTATAAAGCGAGCTGTCCTTAATGACTCGCATATTATGCGATTTTAAATTTTTCCTTTCTCTTTGGAGTGTTACCAGCTCTTGGTGCATAAAGAAGATCTGTAAAGTTGCAAAGACTAAAGTCTCAAATCCTAAAAGATATTCTTTATAAAAGTTAAGGCTCGTCCACACACCCCTAAAACAGCTCGTTCTAACATGCGCTTCTGACTCATAGCCTGTAAGTAAATATTTTATATCTAAATAATTTGCCAATGATGATTCAAACTCGAGTTTTGAGCAGTAGAGTAGGCTTGTTGTTTCTCAGATCACAAATGCAGACATGGTTGTATGTTTAAGCAGCGCGACACAACACAATGCTTAAAAAAACAGTATAAGTCATTATGATCAGTAATTATGTCCCCACTGGATGCAACAAATGCCTTGTTTGTAATGGATTTTATTGGTTTTGTTCCACCTGATGTTCCGTCTGAATATCTGATGATGTTTCTATTTAACCGGATCTTCTTAGTAAACTGGTCGAACCAGTTTACCAAATCGAACTGAATTGTTTGAAACGGTTTGCGTCTCCAGTACGCACTAATCGCAAAATTACTTAAGTTATTCAGTTTATAAACGTGCCTTAAACTCCCTCTGATGCGAAATAAACCAATAAACCAATATACAAAGTTATTCAGTTACTCCAAACGGTACATTGACTGAACTGCTAAAAGAGAACCGATGATGGGATGTGCACGAGCAGAACAGCTGGACTGAGTCTCATGCTGCTGGCCTGGGAAACGGCATAGTATGTTAATAGGCGTAACATTTCCATCACATGCTTGAGGCATTCGGCCAATCACAACACACTGGATATCTGGCCAATCAGAGCACTCCTAACTTTTTCAGAACGATGAGCTTATAAAATCTATGCATTTCAAAAAGCAGGTCATAGCGCAGAAACAATAATGTACATTATATGGAAAATAATGTGTTTTTTTTTTTTTTTTTTACCTTAAACTCATAAACACACTGCATTACACCAAGTACACAATATATTGTTCTTTTTAGCAGCATCATATGACCCCTTTAATGGCTGTTTGCATAGTATTGATTGGAAGACTACAATTGCTTTTAAGTTATGCAAGCTGTTAAAGTGCCAAACGAAATGGATAATGTTAAGCGCTATCTACAAATGGCTCCGCTAATAAGAGCGTAAGGTAAAAATGCTTAAGTGCTAACGAGGCATTGCTAAGCCAATGAACACAGCCATTATCACCAGCGCTAATGCCATCATGACTGCATATTGACATCAGCAATCCAATACAGAGCAATTCAATACAAAGTCCAGTACAACTTTTTCGCTGTTGGATAAGATGATTCATTCATTCCTTCCTTCCTTCCTTCCTTCCTTCCTTCCTTCCATTCATTCCATTCATTCCATACATTCATACATTACTATACATATTGTTGTCTCTTTAAAAGCACTAATTCCAATAAAACAACTATTAAATAATTAATAAGTAAACACACACACACACACACACACACACACACAAGAGAGGATCCAGGGCACCTTGTCTCCAAAAATTTGATTGATGAGGGTCATAAAAGCCATCTGTTCTGGACACCTGTTTGTACACCCCCCTCCCCTCCCTGTACACCCTCCAGTGACCGTAATATGAACTTATGAACCAAGGAGGAATTTCGGAGGGGGGGGAGAAGTTGTGGGAAGCTATGTGCTTTTTTTTTTTTAAACTTTGAAAAGGGGGCGAAATCATGAAAATGGTGTAAGGGAAGATTTTATTAAGGTTTTAAATAAACAGTGTATTTCAAGAAACAGATTATAAACACATAGCAGCAATGGAAACAATGTAATGATCGTTTTCGTAGTTGGAAAAGTGTAAAAACGTTGTTAAAGTTGTTACAAATGAAATAAAACTAGGTTACTGGTTATTTATCTGATACAACCAAACGAGTCAAAACTATCAGATATGTTTTCGTTAAGCAATACGTGAAAAAGATGCGAGAGCTTGTAGCATTACAATTTAAAAATGGTGTTTTGTTACCAGTTAGAAAATAAAGAAAACTAGGTAATAGAGTTTTAGCATTTGTACCTTACCTCAAACTGAAAAAAAGAAACGAATGTAAAGCAGCGATACAAACCAGAAAAGTAGGCGTTTTGTCACGTCGGGTGAAAAGTTAAAACAAAAGAAAAAAGATGGTAGACATTACGCGGATCTAAAATAAAATACACCAGACCCCGTCTTTAAAACACCAGCACAAGATACTTGTCAAAACTATGTTGTACTTTACCACTAACTAAAATTTTACTGACAAGAGTTAAACAAAAGAAAGATCTCACAGCAAAGTGTTATGACGTCTCCGGTAACGTTAGCTCGACTCAAACAAAAAAAAAAGAAGCGAACGTAAAGCAATGTTATAAACCAAGAAAGTAGGCGTTTGTCACGTCGGGTGAAAAGTTAAAACAAAAGAAAAAAATAGGTAACTTAGGCATTTACGCGGATCTAAAAGAAAATAGCCTACATCAGACAAGATACTTGTCAAATCTATGCAGTACTTTACCACTAACTACAATTTTAAAAAGCGAGACTGTTAGATGAAAGAAAAAAAAAAGGATCCTCCGGCAGAGTTGTGAAGCGTCCGTAAAACAACCTCCCGGCACCGATGAACAGTTAGAATGAGGCTCGGGAATGCTCCGGAAAAAACCACGCCTCCAGCGCTAGAGAGGGCCGGGCAGGAGGCGTGATAGCAGCATTAAATAGATTTAAACGTTACAATAATTAAACTAAGTAGTTTTTAATAAATAGACATCAGTCCTTAATTAGTGAAAACTTTATATCCGTTTTAACATATGGTCAATTTTTACTTGTTAAATCATGTAGACCTATACGATTTTTATTTACTTTTAGGCTAGTCTTAAAAAAAAAAAACATAGTTGAAAAAGCGTTATTTGTTTTTAATGTGTTAAGTTAATTACTTTAATCTATGACTAGTCTAAATTTAGACTATCTCCGTCGACATTTTTATTTTTTTTTTGTCAAGCTTAATTTCTCAAGCTATGTCAATTAACACACACACACACACACACACACTTTCCTTCTTTCAAGCTTGTGTCGCGTTATCTAGTAAATAAACCAGACGTCATCTCGGTCATCTCAAGCACCGAAACCCGAATGTTTCGTTGTCTGTGTGATTACAGGCGTCTACATATCAGTTAGACATCAAGCGGTTGTAAAAACATCTAACAGGTTTTGAAATGCTTGTAACTGGCTTGTGAAACTAACTAATTTCAAAAGGTGTTTTATATATATATATATAAAACACACACACACACACGCACACATACTTTCCTTCCCCCATGCTTATTCTGTGAAACATTTCTATAGCCACATCTTTATTTAACAAAATCTAAAATGAGATCTGATTTATTGCTATATTAAATGCTTCTGTAAGTTGTAATCTTTCGTTGTCATATCTTTTACATTTTATTAAAATAGGTTCAACTGTTTCACAATATCGCATTTAACACAAAGTCCAGACACATGTATTTCATCTTATAAATAATGACTGATTAAGTGCAATGTGTCCAATTCTATGGCGAGATCTTCTCTTCTATTCCCAAAAATTCATTTCCAACTGGTCTTTGAATATTATATAAATGCTGGCATCTATTCTAACCAACCCATTTAATTTGACACGTATCTTTTTATTTTTAATTAGACCTTTTATTTCTAATTTACTCATTGGAGTATTAAATAAGATGTCTGACATTTTAATGGTCCACTTTTATCTGGTCCACTACTTTCATTAACTATATGTGTGGGTATCCATACAAAATAAATCTTTGTTATTGCTTGTATTCTGAACAAACTCTGTAAAATGCCTGACAAAATGCTTTGTCTAGTAGAAGCTTCACCACTCTTTAAACTTGATAGTACTGAAAATGAGTCTGAACATATGACTACTTTAATGTGTTCAACCCCACTGAAGAGCCAAAAATATGACAATCATTTCTGTAGTATAAACGGACGGATGATTAGATGTTCTTTCTGGTATTCTATGCTCTTTATTTTTAATCTAAACAAAAGACCTTCATGTTTTATTTTATTTTAATAAGCCACTCAAACTTACTAACTTCTTATTAACTTATTAACTTCTGGCACAAAATTCTAGATTCATAAATGTATGTTTTTCAAAATTCCCCCACGTTTAGTGGCGTTTAAAGTGGAATTTGTGATGTATTTGGGGACGTTAAAAGGCATGAAAAGTCCCAAACCAAGACTTTTGTATTCTTCATTAGAGGACTTTGGTTTCTTAATGTGAAAATCTGTTACTCCCCACTACATTTTCTTTATCATTATATTTTTATTTTTTCTTAAGTGTTGTTTTATTTATTTTACATTTATTTTGTTTTATGATGTACAGAGTGTGAACAAAAATTGAGTGTAATCTCAGACCGTATTTGTAAATCTACCAGTAATGGACATCTTTATGTTTTTAATGTTTAAAGCATCGAATAAAAAATAAAAAACACACACTAACACTTCCCCAACCACCCTAATAACGTTGGTCGCAAAGGTTTAAATGTATGTTAAAAGAATTAAACAAAGAAATGTTTTTAATAACAACACATCAGTTCTCATTCAATGAAAACATTCTACCTGGTTTTAATATTAGACCGATGTTTTAACTATAAAATTAGGTTTACATATACGATACGAATTTTTTAATCTCAACAAAATTCCTTGTTGGAAAAAGTGTTGTTTTATTTAATTTTAATAAGTCACTCACACATACTTTAGTAGTCTAAACCCTTGAATACGTCTTTTATGTTGTCAATATTAACGTCTATCATTACTATATCATTGCTATATCAATTAAAACATGCGTTTAGGCAAACACAAATATTAAACAGGAATGAATGTGATATGTCAAGATGGGCTTTTCTTGCCAAATAAACTTTTACAACATTTCAGGAAAGGCTAAATATTTCATCTCTAGTAGTGCGTAGAAACGCGTCTGGTGTCTTTGTGTTAACTTTTACGACCATGTCAGACTTTAAAACATCTAAAGGTTTTTGGAGGGGGGTTTGCAACTCAACTGTAATCTAATTAGTTTTCCGGGGGTTCTGGTGTTTTCCGTGATCAAAGGGTGACAATTTCAACTTTATGGGTTAGACCTGGATAGTAAGTTTAGCTGAAAGTTCATCTACTGGTCAAAAGGATGTGAAATCTTTTAACAAGTCAGACCATAGAAAAATGTAGTTTAATTCGAATTAATTTAGTTTATTTTAGTTACATTTATAATTTTATTAACCCCTAGATCTTTCAACCTCAACATAGACGTACTGAGAATGCAAACAAGTACACAAACACAAACATACAATCATAAACACACACACACACACACACGCACACACACACAGATACAAATGTAGACATACAGAAAACATGAACATGTAACCAAACAAATACAAATATACACTCAAACAGGTACATAAATACACAAACAAACAAACAAAATAGGTCACAAACACGAAAATACCTATATTAGATTGAAAATGAGTTGTCATAAGTTTTCTTTGAAACCAAAAGTGTTTGTTGCGACAAATGTCTCACAGAACTTTATACAACAGATTAGATGGCCTTTATCACTTTCCAAATGGTGTTGTTAACCATGATGTTTTTTTTAAATAGTTTAAAAAGTATTATTTTTAGCTTTCATGTAGGATTCATGTCAGCACTCAAATGTTTTTAGCAAGAGTCCAGAGACAGATGAAAATAGATGCGTGAAGAAAAAAATTTAAGAGTTTTTTAATGACAGACTAGTTGGTTTAGATTGTTTAAAACAACTGAGTTTATGCATTTCTCTTGAATGTGTGTACGGTAACTGTTGCATACATGAAGCAGAAGAAATACATAAACGCATTGTGGTTGATGTTAAACAATAAAAAATATATTATTTATATATCATAACTTACTTTCTTTTCAAAACACAATAAACATTCTTATGACTTCTTAACTGCGAACAACCGGTTTGGTTGGAAAATAAAAAATAAATAAAAACATATTAGGTTTCTTAGTTAGATTGCTTATAGTTTGTAGTAAAATCACATATATAAGCTAAAACATTTTTCTTTCAAACCACGCGGTTTTCACACACAATCCTCACAAAACTGCCGACAAAGACCTTAAGTTTTTGTTTTAACGTTTAGCTGTAACTGAGACCTTGGGGGGGGGGGATTATTTTACGCACAGTTTTGGGGAAGTTACTATGAACTTTGCAATAGGTTATAGATCACAAATGAACCTATTTAAAATCTAAAAGGTTGCGCAACTATATAAATTTCTTTTAAAAAAGTAATGTAACTGATAACATTTGATTACATGTTTATGACTTGTAATGTTTTTAACCGTTAATCTTTTGAAACGTGTAAACAGGACGGGTTAACATTAGAGCGCTCAACAGCTAATGACCGTCAGACTTTTCAAAATCCTTCATCACTTAAATTAGGATTGTGATCGTGATTTCATTTTAAAGCACAACCACCACAAAATCAGATTTGCTTGGAGATTAAATACATAGAGTAGTTAGAGTTAGTTAAGGTGGTTTACGAAATATATTAATTAAATCTGTACGTGTGTGAAAAAATATTCAGATGTAACATTTTCATAATTAACCGCAATTTAATTATTTTTCTGTGACTGTAACTGATTACATTTTATTTTTGTAATCAAATGATATAATTTAGCTATATGTAACTAGTTGATCCCTAACACTGATTATGCATTCTGACAATAATAGATTGTGAAAGTGTTCATTATCCTCTTTAACTTTAAAAATGCGGACAGTGTCGCTTAACACTAGTTTGGCAAACAAGGGTTTGCTCTTAAAACAACCACCAGACCCCGACTTGAAAGCACCGTGACAAGTATAGCCATTGCAGAAATTTATTATAGAGATGTAGTAAGATAAACTCTGGATGCACGATTGACCGACTTATGACATGTTTACCATATTATTACAAGGCCCTGCTTACCTAGTTTTACAATGAAATATGTCTGTAAAATAAACAAACATACACACAACCTCCAGAACGGGGTCTGATGATGGGTCTTCATCATTTCCTGATGAAGACAGACTGGATATTCAGACCACAGCAGCAGGACACGATTGTCTTTTTCTAAAGATAAAGACAATTATTTGGTTTCAGGACACACGCATCCTAATGGTTCACAAGATAACATAACAACGGTTGCTCCATTACAGCATAGCCAACCCTATTTTAGCCTGTTTTAGCACATGTACAGTATATCGTATTATTCTTGAATATAGTCGTTTAGTCTAAATATGTGTTAACAGTTATTTATTGTTATTATATGTATTATATGTTTTTGTTTTACAAAGGGGTTCAATTTAATACATTTAACTAATACCTCATTCAAGCTATGTAGATCTTCAGGTCAGGGAACTACAATACCCATCATACACCTTTGCAAATCTCTTTTTTGTGATCTGTTTTACTGATGCAAAGTCCGATTCACTTCTGAAAATGATTCATTTGGACAGTTTGGTTCAATGAACCGATTCATAGGGCCCTTAAGTCATTTCCGCAGTTATGTCAGTACACATTTTTCTTTCTTCTAACAACTCAAGAGTCATTTTATTTCCGTGAATCATCTAAATAAATGTATTGTGTGAACACATATTGGTGATCATTATCATCTGTTCATTTAAGTTAATGCTGAATCATCTAAATAAAGTTAACTGTGTGAACACATATTGGTGGTTATTGTATTTTGCTCATTTAAGTTAGTGATGTTTGTGTTCGCAGTTTTAGGCACAGTGCCTCTGTCATTTGTTTAGCTTAAACATCGGTTTTTAGTCAGTTACAAAGGTGTCAGGCATTAAATTTTTGTATTTTTAACTAACCTAATTATGACAGAGTTACAGATTTCAGGTGTGTTTGGTGAGTGTAAGCGGTGAAAACTTAAATGTGACCGTCGAGTAACGTTAGCTACTCAAACGAAGACAAATTGTGTAAGTGTTCATTAAGATGTCGAAATGAAAATAAGCGTACAAATATCCATAAGTACAATATACCCTAAAGACACAATACCCCCTGCTAAGTACACCCAAAATTTGTTAGAGTGGTGAGATATTTACGTTTACCTTTATTCATTTAGCAGACGCTTTTGTCCAAAGCGACTTACAGATGAGGACGGTGGAAGCAATCAAAACAACAAAAAGAGCAATGGTATATAAGTGTTATAACAAGTCTCAGTTAGGTTAACACAGTACACGAAGCATGGGCTTTTAAATAATATAATTAATAAAAAGAAAACAGATTGAATAAAAAAGAATAGAGCAAGTTAGAGAACTTTACACACACACACACATATAAATAGATATAAACCGCAATGTTTTTCATAGCGTTACACTTTGAAACCAGAACGATATGTTTCCATGATTTTGTTTGCTCTTTCTGTTTAAATCTGTTTACCGTAGTTTTCACCATCCTAATTGCAATGGTTTGGTCTTGCGCTTAGGGCATATACGACTCGTTTTCCCAGTTTTTGGTCTCGTGTAAGTGGGCCTCTTTGTTCATACCAAGCAATATTTCTGTGAATTTGGGTATTAAAATATTGCTTTAAACATCGTCTTCATTCGAGACGTTTACTTAACATCATTATATTGTCCTAGTTTATATCAGATATAAGATATGTTGCTTATTATTATTGAATTGTTAACAAACAAACCAAAAAGTTTCTGAACTCAGAGAACAGAATAGCGAGTGAAGTGGATCAATCTTTTATTTCAACACTATATTGTTGAATATACATCGATGTAGTGAAGAAAATGATCAAATTGTCATTAAAAACAAACATGACATTACAGGGAATCTAACCAGAATAGAAAATCTCTGCAGATTAACATGTTTTGCTCCAATATAAAATCAACCAACGATGCAACAATTCCACAGGTCATAGAATCATAATTTTTGGAAGCCAACAGCACACATTGATCTGTTACAGATGTACACAGATAGAGAACGTCATTAACGTCCATCTCATCTTCACATTCAGACATCACTTCCAGAATTTTACGTGCAGAAACATACACCGGGTCCATCCCAGTTAAAAATATGCTCGTCAAATCAGGTCATGTATATTTCAGACTTCTTACAAGTTTCATTTGGCTACTGAGATTTTTTTCCCGCTTGCTATCGCCCGTACAATCGTGATTTGGGTCGCATTCCGCCGTGATGATCTTTTGCATCAGACCGATCATCTGTCCTCTGTAGTGTAGTTTAAAAACAGGGTCGATAATGTCTTTTATCTTTTATAATGTCTCAACAGCGCCGCTCCATTTACCCTCCATGGGTCTTTGTGCAGCGTCAGACGACTTTTTCAGAATTCGATGATTTCCAAGGCATAAACTTTGGCCTTAATCGATATAGAACTTTGTCGCCGAATGCGGATGTACTGTTTTAATTCACGATGAATTTACGGTTTATAGATTTATTGTATAGTTTATTGTTCACAGCAGGCAACTGTAGCATAGTAGTCTTTGTTGGTTTTAGTGATTGGACTCACCCTCAACCCCTTGTATGATGTACACGATAGGGGGGTTGTCATCAGGAAGTCATAAAGATCGGTCACGCCCAAGATGATCAAGATGATCACTCGAGTCGGCCGTGATATTTTGGTTTGTTTGTTAACAATTCAATAATAATAAGCAACATATCTTATATCTGATATAAACTAGGACAATATAATGATGTTAAGTAAACGTCTCGAATGAAGACGATGTTTAAAGCAATATTTTAATACCCAAATTCACAGAAATATTGCTTGGTATGAACAAAGAGACCCACTTACACGAGACCAAAAACTGGGAAAACGAGTCGTATAGGCCCTAAGCGCAAGACCAAACCATTGCAATTAGGATGGTGAAAACTACGGTAAACAGATTCAAACAGAAAGAGCAAACAAAATCATGGAAACATATCGTTCTGGTTTCAAAGTGTAACACTATGAAAAACATTGCGGTTTATATCTATTTATATGTGTGTGTGTGTGTGTAAAGTTCTCTAACTTGCTCTATTCTTTTTTATTCAATCTGTTTTCTTTTTATTAATTATATTATTTAAAAGCCCATGCTTCGTGTACTGTGTTAACCTAACTGAGACTTGTTATAACACTTATATACCATTGCTCTTTTTGTTGTTTTGATTGCTTCCACCGTCCTCATCTGTAAGTCGCTTTGAATAAAAGCGTCTGCTAAATGAATAAAGGTAAACGTAAATATCTCACCACTCTAACACATTTTGGGTGTACTTAGCAGGGGCTATTGTGTCTTTAGGGTATATTGCACTTATTGTCATTATGGATATTTGTATGCTTATTTTCATTTCGACATCTTAATGAACACTTACACAATTTGTCTTCGTTTGAGTAGCTAACGTTACTCGACGGTCACATTTAAGTTTTCACCGCTTACACTCACCAAACACACCTGAAATCTGTAACTCTGTCATAATTAGGTTAGTTAAAAATACAAAAATTTAATGCCTGACACCTTTGTAACTGACTAAAAACCGATGTTTAAGCTAAACAAATGACAGAAGCACTGTGCCTAAAACTGCGAACACAAACATCACTAACTTAAATGAGCAAAATACAATAACCACCAATATGTGTTCACACAGTTAACTTTATTTAGATGATTCAGCATTAACTTAAATGAACAGATGATAATGATCACCAATATGTGTTCACACAATACATTTATTTAGATGATTCACGGAAATAAAATGACTCTTGAGTTGTTAGAAGAAAGAAAAATGTGTACTGACATAACTGCGGAAATGACTTAAGGGCCCTATGAATCGGTTCATTGAACCAAACTGTCCAAATGAATCATTTTCAGAAGTGAATCGGACTTTGCATCAGTAAAACAGATCACAAAAAAGAGATTTGCAAAGGTGTATGATGGGTATTGTAGTTCCCTGACCTGAAGATCTACATAGCTTGAATGAGGTATTAGTTAAATGTATTAAATTGAACCCCTTTGTAAAACAAAAACATATAATACATATAATAACAATAAATAACTGTTAACACATATTTAGACTAAACGACTATATTCAAGAATAATACGATATACTGTACATGTGCTAAAACAGGCTAAAATAGGGTTGGCTATGCTGTAATGGAGCAACCGTTGTTATGTTATCTTGTGAACCATTAGGATGCGTGTGTCCTGAAACCAAATAATTGTCTTTATCTTTAGAAAAAGACAATCGTGTCCTGCTGCTGTGGTCTGAATATCCAGTCTGTCTTCATCAGGAAATGATGAAGACCCATCATCAGACCCCGTTCTGGAGGTTGTGTGTATGTTTGTTTATTTTACAGACATATTTCATTGTAAAACTAGGTAAGCAGGGCCTTGTAATAATATGGTAAACATGTCATAAGTCGGTCAATCGTGCATCCAGAGTTTATCTTACTACATCTCTATAATAAATTTCTGCAATGGCTATACTTGTCACGGTGCTTTCAAGTCGGGGTCTGGTGGTTGTTTTAAGAGCAAACCCTTGTTTGCCAAACTAGTGTTAAGCGACACTGTCCGCATTTTTAAAGTTAAAGAGGATAATGAACACTTTCACAATCTATTATTGTCAGAATGCATAATCAGTGTTAGGGATCAACTAGTTACATATAGCTAAATTATATCATTTGATTACAAAAATAAAATGTAATCAGTTACAGTCACAGAAAAATAATTAAATTGCGGTTAATTATGAAAATGTTACATCTGAATATTTTTTCACACACGTACAGATTTAATTAATATATTTCGTAAACCACCTTAACTAACTCTAACTACTCTATGTATTTAATCTCCAAGCAAATCTGATTTTGTGGTGGTTGTGCTTTAAAATGAAATCACGATCACAATCCTAATTTAAGTGATGAAGGATTTTGAAAAGTCTGACGGTCATTAGCTGTTGAGCGCTCTAATGTTAACCCGTCCTGTTTACACGTTTCAAAAGATTAACGGTTAAAAACATTACAAGTCATAAACATGTAATCAAATGTTATCAGTTACATTACTTTTTTAAAAGAAATTTATATAGTTGCGCAACCTTTTAGATTTTAAATAGGTTCATTTGTGATCTATAACCTATTGCAAAGTTCATAGTAACTTCCCCAAAACTGTGCGTAAAATAATCCCCCCCCCCCCCCAAGGTCTCAGTTACAGCTAAACGTTAAAACAAAAACTTAAGGTCTTTGTCGGCAGTTTTGTGAGGATTGTGTGTGAAAACCGCGTGGTTTGAAAGAAAAATGTTTTAGCTTATATATGTGATTTTACTACAAACTATAAGCAATCTAACTAAGAAACCTAATATGTTTTTATTTATTTTTTATTTTCCAACCAAACCGGTTGTTCGCAGTTAAGAAGTCATAAGAATGTTTATTGTGTTTTGAAAAGAAAGTAAGTTATGATATATAAATAATATATTTTTTATTGTTTAACATCAACCACAATGCGTTTATGTATTTCTTCTGCTTCATGTATGCAACAGTTACCGTACACACATTCAAGTGAAATGCATAAACTCAGTTGTTTTAAACAATCTAAACCAACTAGTCTGTCATTAAAAAACTCTTAATTTTTTTTCTTCACACATCTATTTTCATCTGTCTCTGGACTCTTGCTAAAAACATTTGAGTGCTGACATGAATCCTACATGAAAGCTAAAAATAATACTTTTTAAACTATTTAAAAAAAACATCATGGTTAACAACACCATTTGGAAAGTGATAAAGGCCATCTAATCTATTGTATAAAGTTCTGTGAGACATTTGTCGCAACAAACACTTTTGGTTTCAAAGAAAACTTATGACAACTCATTTTCAATCTAATATAGGTATTTTCGTGTTTGTGACCTATTTTGTTTGTTTGTTTGTGTATTTATGTACCTGTTTGAGTGTATATTTGTATTTGTTTGGTTACATGTTCATGTTTTCTGTATGTCTACATTTGTATCTGTGTGTGTGTGCGTGTGTGTGTGTGTTTATGATTGTATGTTTGTGTTTGTGTACTTGTTTGCATTCTCAGTACGTCTATGTTGAGGTTGAAAGATCTAGGGGTTAATAAAATTATAAATGTAACTAAAATAAACTAAATTAATTCGAATTAAACTACATTTTTCTATGGTCTGACTTGTTAAAAGATTTCACATCCTTTTGACCAGTAGATGAACTTTCAGCTAAACTTACTATCCAGGTCTAACCCATAAAGTTGAAATTGTCACCCTTTGATCACGGAAAACACCAGAACCCCCGGAAAACTAATTAGATTACAGTTGAGTTGCAAACCCCCCTCCAAAAACCTTTAGATGTTTTAAAGTCTGACATGGTCGTAAAAGTTAACACAAAGACACCAGACGCGTTTCTACGCACTACTAGAGATGAAATATTTAGCCTTTCCTGAAATGTTGTAAAAGTTTATTTGGCAAGAAAAGCCCATCTTGACATATCACATTCATTCCTGTTTAATATTTGTGTTTGCCTAAACGCATGTTTTAATTGATATAGCAATGATATAGCAATGATAGAAGTTAATATTGACAACATAAAAGACGTATTCAAGGGTTTAGACTACTAAAGTATGTGTGAGTGACTTATTAAAATTAAATAAAACAACACTTTTTCCAACAAGGAATTTTGTTGAGATTAAAAAATTCGTATCGTATATGTAAACCTAATTTTATAGTTAAAACATCGGTCTAATATTAAAACCAGGTAGAATGTTTTCATCGAATGAGAACTGATGTGTTGTTATTAAAAACATTTCTTTGTTTAATTCTTTTAACATACATTTAAACCTTTGCGACCAACGTTATTAGGGTGGTTGGGGAAGTGTTAGTGTGTGTTTTTTATTTTTTATTCGATGCTTTAAACATTAAAAACATAAAGATGTCCATTACTGGTAGATTTACAAATACGGTCTGAGATTACACTCAATTTTTGTTCACACTCTGTACATCATAAAACAAAATAAATGTAAAATAAATAAAACAACACTTAAGAAAAAATAAAAATATAATGATAAAGAAAATGTAGTGGGGAGTAACAGATTTTCACATTAAGAAACCAAAGTCCTCTAATGAAGAATACAAAAGTCTTGGTTTGGGACTTTTCATGCCTTTTAACGTCCCCAAATACATCACAAATTCCACTTTAAACGCCACTAAACGTGGGGGAATTTTGAAAAACATACATTTATAAATCTAGAATTTTGTGCCAGAAGTTAATAAGTTAATAAGAAGTTAGTAAGTGTGAGTGGCTTATTAAAATAAAATAAAACATCAAGGTCTTTTGTTTAGATTAAAAATAAAGAGCATAGAATACCAGAAAGAACATCTAATCATCCGTCCGTTTATACTACAGAAATGATTGTCATATTTTTGGCTCTTCAGTGGGGTTGAACACATTAAAGTAGTCATATGTTCAGACTCATTTTCAGTACTATCAAGTTTAAAGAGTGGTGAAGCTTCTACTAGACAAAGCATTTTGTCAGGCATTTTACAGAGTTTGTTCAGAATACAAGCAATAACAAAGATTTATTTTGTATGGATACCCACACATATAGTTAATGAAAGTAGTGGACCAGATAAAAGTGGACCATTAAAATGTCAGACATCTTATTTAATACTCCAATGAGTAAATTAGAAATAAAAGGTCTAATTAAAAATAAATAAAAATAAAAAGATACGTGTCAAATTAAATGGGTTGGTTAGAATAGATGCCAGCATTTATATAATATTCAAAGACCAGTTGGAAATGAATTTTTGGGAATAGAAGAGAAGATCTCGCCATAGAATTGGACACATTGCACTTAATCAGTCATTATTTATAAGATGAAATACATGTGTCTGGACTTTGTGTTAAATGCGATATTGTGAAACAGTTGAACCTATTTTAATAAAATGTAAAAGATATGACAACGAAAGATTACAACTTACAGAAGCATTTAATATAGCAATAAATCAGATCTCATTTTAGATTTTGTTAAATAAAGATGTGGCTATAGAAATGTTTCACAGAATAAGCATGGGGGAAGGAAAGTATGTGTGTGTGTGTGTGTGTGTGTTTTATATATATATATATAAAACACCCTTTGAAATTAGTTAGTTTCACAAGCCAGTTACAAGCATTTCAAAACCTGTTAGATGTTTTTACAACCGCTTGATGTCTAACTGATATGTAGACGCCTGTAATCACACAGACAACGAAACATTCGGGTTTCGGTGCTTGAGATGACCGAGATGACGTCTGGTTTATTTACTAGATAACGCGACACAAGCTTGACAGAAGGAAAGTGTGTGTGTGTGTGTGTGTTAATTGACATAGCTTGAGAAATTAAGCTTGACAAAAAAAAAAAATAATATAGACGGAGATAGTCTAAATTTAGACTAGTCATAGATTAAAGTAATTAACTTAACACATTAAAAACAAATAACGCTTATTCAACTATGTTTTTTTTTTAAGACTAGCCTAAAAGTAAATAAAAATCGTATAGGTCTACATGATTTAACAAGTAAAAATTGACCATATGTTTAAACGGATATAAAGTTTTCACTAATTAAGGACTGATGTCTATTTATTAAAAACTACTTAGTTTAATTATTGTAACGTTTAAATCTATTTAATGCTGCTATCACGCCTCCTGCCCGGCCCTCTCTAGCGCTGGAGGCGTGGTTTTTTCCGGAGCATTCCCGAGCCTCATTCTAACTGTTCATCGGTGCCGGGAGGTTGTTTTACGGACGCTTCACAACTCTGCCGGAGGATCCTTTTTTTTTTCTTTCGTCTAACAGTCTCGCTTTTTAAAATTGTAGTTAGTGGTAAAGTACTGCATAGATTTTTTACAAGTATCTTGTCTGATGTAGGCTATTTTCTTTTAGATCCGCGTAAATGCCTAAGTTACCTATTTTTTTCTTTTGTTTTAACTTTTCACCCGACGTGACAAACGCCTACTTTCTTGGTTTATAACATTGCTTTACGTTCGCTTCTTTTTTTTTTGTTTGAGTCGAGCTAACGTTACCGGAGACGTCATAACACTTTGCTGTGAGATCTTTCTTTTGTTTAACTCTTGTCAGTAAAATTTTAGTTAGTGGTAAAGTACAACATAGTTTTGACAAGTATCTTGTGCTGGTGTTTTAAAGACGGGGTCTGGTGTATTTTATTTTAGATCCGCGTAATGTCTACCATCTTTTTTCTTTTGTTTTAACTTTTCACCCGACGTGACAAACGCCTACTTTCTTGGTTTGTATCGCTGCTTTACATTCGTTTCTTTTTTTCAGTTTGAGGTAAGGTACAAATGCTAAAACTCTATTACCTAGTTTTCTTTATTTTCTAACTGGTAACAAAACACCAGTTTTAAATTGTAATGCTACAAGCTCTCACATCTTTTTCACGTATTGCTTAACGAAAACATATCTGATAGTTTTGACTCGTTTGGTTGTATCAGATAAATAACCAGTAACCTAGTTTTATTTCATTTGTAACAACTTTAACAACGTTTTTACACTTTTCCAACTACGAAAACGATCATTACATTGTTTCCATTGCTGCTATGTGTTTATAATCTGTTTCTTGAAATACACTGTTTATTTAAAACCTTAATAAAATCTTCCCTTACACCATTTTCATGATTTCGCCCCCTTTTCAAAGTTTAAAAAAAAAAAAAGCACATAGCTTCCCACAACTTCTCCCCCCCCCCCTCCGAAATTCCTCCTTGGTTCATAAGTTCATATTGAGGTCACTGGAGGGTGTACAGGGAGGGGAGGGGGGTGTACAAACAGGTGTCCAGAACAGATGGCTTTTATGACCCTCATCAATCAAATTTTTGGAGACAAGGTGCCCTGGATCCTCTCTCACACACATCCATCCTTTTAGTTACAAAAATAGACATATCTATTCAAAAACTAACGATACCATTGCTGGATGAACCAAATATGTGTGTGTTCCACAAATGCAGATTTAACAATGCAATAAGATCTATCTTTATGACAACTTCAGTTGCACTTGGGAAGATGAAAACAAACAAGTACAGAGATGCCATCAAATATTTGGCGGAGCAACAGCAATTCAAGATGTTACAGACGATAAACATCACTATTCTAAATGTCAGAAAAAGAAAGCTGAAAAACAATACTGTGAGAATGTGCCATCATTGCCACAAAGTCCCTCGGACAAAGGACAGAGCAGACAGATACTATGTTCACTGTCCAATCGGTGCGGATGTTATAAGACCGTTATCTTATGAATTGATTTACCCTAAAATATTCACAAGGGGGACAATTATAATGATTATCTCAGTTTTTCACTAACTCACAATAATGACATTGATGATATGAAGAAGACTTTAACAGAGTTAAATCCATCAGGAATTTTAATCTTATTGTACAAGTTGTGTCATTATTATTATTTGAGCAAGCTCTGTTGGAAACCATAATGAGCTGCCTATATAGACAGAAGAGTCCAAAATATTTAATCCCACTGACCTTAAAAAAAAGAAAAATAATAAACATAAAAATTATAATAATTTTTCACCGAACTGTACCTGTAAGTCATTGCTTTCCAATGGATTACTTTCTCTAATAAGTGATGGGATGCTGGCTTAGAATTTGGCCAAAATTGGTTTTTCAATCTTATTGAAAGAACCTATTATGTGCTTGTCACCTAGGTAGACAGATCACAAAACTAAAGTTAAAATTACAATAAGAACGTACGATTTTCTAATATAATATTCTGCTCTATTCTGAGCATATTTAATCACATATTTATAGCTATATACGTTTGCAGTATGTATACATACAGATTTAAATCATATACTAATTAATGAATCAAGTCATGTTCAATATTGTGGCAGATAATTAAACTACTAAATAGTGAAGCCATATTAAAGTGGCAGTTCATTTTGGCTGTGAATCTGAAGTTTGAGT
The DNA here is from genome assembly GCF_963082965.1 of Carassius carassius. Lineage (NCBI taxonomy): Eukaryota > Metazoa > Chordata > Actinopteri > Cypriniformes > Cyprinidae > Carassius > Carassius carassius. The sequence continues at coordinate 13,869,549 of NC_081760.1, read as the reverse complement.
TGCAAAAATAATTAATTACATCTTTGTATGGAATAACAACCACTGGCAATATTTGATAGTTGAGAAAGATATATTGTATACTACTAATGAAGTAAGGAAAAAAACAACAAGTCTCACAGGTCAAGCAGGATCCTTAGACCATCTGGCTCTTTGATAAGCAAAAACACCATATTTAAATTAAAGGGACCAATGCATGTACAACATTTGCTCTTCACTATCTGAAAATTTAGATGCTCTAGCATCCAACCAGAAAGCAGGTGTCCCTTTCCCTTGAGAATCATGTAAATGTGTTCCTCTGCGACAACGGCAGAAGCGAGACGAGGGGAACTGCTTCACATGAGCATGTGACGGCATTGCTCAATCAGAAGATGAGGCGTTCATTTCAGCGGCATCATGGGAGGCGATATGTGCGCTTCCTCTGGGCCTGACCCCTCTGTTCTAGCAGTCTGGGATTTATTTTTTTCTGCATGAATAATACAAAGCTCCCCACCATGCAGTGCTGGCTTTTTTCATGTGTACACAGAACCTTTGGGAAGATCCTGAAAGCATCTTTATGTTGATATGCCAATGACTTTGTCTGTGTTTGTGCTGCAGTGTTAAGAATAGTTGCAATATAGCTTGAGTTTGGTTGGAATACAAGACAAGAAAGTATAACATTTGACTATTTTAATATTAACAAAACATACATCAATCTTTCATCACTGTACTGCAAAGGGGAACAGCGAATAAGTTTATTTACAGAAGAAAAGCCTAACGGGGAGCTCAGAATTCAATTTTGGATCAAACTGTACACAGTGTTTTTAATAATGAGGGTCTTGGTATTCAGGGAGAGAGATTTGAACGCACTGAATTTATCTTCTTTCTGGACTTCTCATAATAGTGCCTGTATTGTTCTTGTGTTTATTTTAAGAGATTTTTTTTGTGCTCATGTTAATATGCTCACAATACCCAACATGGCGTAAATGTAAGTGATGCAAAGCTGAATTTTCAGCATCATTACTACAGACTTCAGTGTTACATGATCCTTCAGAAATCATCGTAATTTACTGTACCATCAAATCCATCAACAATACATTTCAAAACAATTACTGCTGGAAGCGTGTGTGTGTGTGTGTGTGTGTGTGTGAAAAAATGTCTTAGTAAATGTCTTAGTGATGGATTTGTTTCTTACAAACAGCCTTTCTCTTCACAAGTTGTTAATTGATGGGTTTGGACCAACGCTATCTCACGACCAATTCGTACGTATTTTACGAGGTGGCTTTTTCGTACGAATTTGTACGACCTCACTTGTACGATTTTATATGATTTGTCTAAACCCCAGTGACGGTTAGGTTTAGTGGCGGGGTTAGGTGTAGGTCATTCGTACAAATTCATACGAATTGTGCAACTCGTAAAATACATTACGAGTGTGGTCGTACGAATTCTTACGAATAAGCCACCTCGTGAAAAATGTACAAATTGCCGTGAGATGGGGTTGTTTGGACACTCATTCTGACGGCACCCATTCACTGCAAATGATCCATTGGTGAGCAAGTGATGTGGGGGGTGGGGGGCCTCCTTTTAAAGTGTTGTGATCAATAATGCCGACAACTGCTAAGGGAAACCAGATCATTTAGTTGATGGACTTGACAAAAAAAGCAGTTGTTTTCTCTTTCTCATATGCTTAGCTCTTACTGTTTTGCTACTGAAAGTGTCTGTAATTAAAATGTTCATCTAAACGTTAAAGCTCTGCGCTGATATATGAGCATCCACAGTGACAGGCACTAGAAAGAAAGAAGCTACATGACGTCCAGCTCATTCTGTTGGGGTTGGCTTTCATCTGTTGGCAGGGAACGCCAAGAAGACGGGTTGTAAAAAGCGCTGAATTAATGTGGAGGGTCGGGTAAGCAGTGTCAGTCGGTTCAGTGGCGCTTTCATGAGAAAGCAGATGACTAGACAGGGCAATGTGAAAACCATCTCATCTGAATACATGCGTGTGTTTATAAAGGTGTTTTGACATAGTGATGAAATGGCAGCTTTCTAAGTCATGGTCTTAATCGTGATGTCAAGAGGCTGAAGTCATCATATTAGGAGATTGTTCAAGAAGAGTACCAAGAAAAAAATGCTTTCACCATGGCATGGCATTTTCATTCTAAACATACTGGAAACTCAAATAAATATGTAACAGTCATGTTGACATGAATCTGAATAAGGTAGGGGTTTGGGGAAAATAGATTAAATAGAAACCTTTTGTAACATTATAAATGTCTTTAATGTCAGTTTAGTAATCAGTTTAATGTGCGTTGCTATATATATATATATATATAATGAATGAAATTACTGAAAATAACTGACCCCAAACTTTTGAGAAGTAATTTAAATACAACCAAATACTGATCAAAAAAATAAATAAATCCCAGCATGCTTTTACGTTGTATTTTATTCATTTTTGCACATGGGTAATTGATTAAGCAATAACTCTTTGCCATTCATTTTAAATCAATCACTTTTTATAATCAAGATCAGGATTTTAATTTCTATGTATGTATATGGGAAAGTGTATATTTTTAGATTACATTTATTGATTTACTATTTTTAATTTAGGCATTTTAACTTCACTAGTTAATTTGAAGTGGTCGTGCAGTGTAACAGATTATTATTATAATAAATAAATAAATATACACAAACATTGCAAAAATTGGTGTAGAAGCAATGTTCACTCAGAAAGTCCTTATAAGTTTCACAATCTATCACAAAGAAACAAGTAACACTGAATTAAATGTGAAATTTTGAAGTAAAACGCACTCCAATAATTGAAAAACTTAAAAAAAAAATAATAAGAAGAAAAAGATTTTTCACTGTGTACATTCCATATAGTCTCTTTAATTAGTTTAATACAAATATTATATATATATATATATATATATATATATATATATATATATATATATATATGCATTTCAATAGACAAAAACTATAGCATTTAGCATTTCAGACCCCAAGACACGTCGAGTCAACACCCACATGCAAATGCACTCAGTTCAATTGATTTCTGTTGAGCAAATATCATAACTCAGGTCTTTATCAGTTGAATATCATCTCGGACAAAATGTCACTCACATGCTGTTTGTATACAGAACGCCATGGGATGTGTTCCTCACTGTGAATAACACAAACACTGAAACTGTAATCCCCCGTCCAATTAGCCAAATCCACTCCACACCTCTAATCTATAGCAGCACGAGAGGAGTGCATTAACATGACTGCGCTCTTTCCCGTTTGGAGGAAGGGGCGCAAGAACAAATAGTCCTAATTAGGAGCTCTGACCTATACAAGCCTCAGATTTTTTCACACTGCTCGGCCTGCTAACACTGTTCAGAGGGGTTGTGGTGGGCCCCCAAACTTCACAAGGAATGCTTGAAGGGACATGATTCGCCAACCATTTGTTCAAACACTAAGAAGGGTCACCAAAGCCGCCCCAATGTGAAGCGGCGAGGGCGCATTTGGTATGCGGAGCTGAAAGTGAGTGGCTTGCATGACTGGTTCAGCTGGCATTTGACATTACTTCCAAGATCTCAGGCTTCGGGGAAGGGTGAGCTGTACACACAAGAGACAAGGCTGTAAACTTGGTTTTCACTGTTACAGAAGTCGGAAGTGCCTTTTAACTTTTAACACTGTAAATGCTTAGTTTAGGTCAGCTTGTGAATTACTGCAGTGTGATGTATTTATTTACTTATAGAAGAATGTGCACTAATGAACTGTGCATGAAAAGAACCAGAACATGGATCATGAAAGTACTTTTAGAAAGACTTTATATAACAACTTAAATAATGTGCATTAGCATGCCACGGGGAAAGAGAAGATTTAAAACCATACTGACTCTCAGTAACAATGGCAATAACATCAGAAAATATGTTGTGTGTTTTATTGCACTGCAATTACCTGCACACTGCAATGTGAACAACCCTTCGGCATAGCAATCGTTTCAAAAGAATCTTCTGTTTGTTATGATTATTGCATGCCCTTTGCAGTCTTCTCCATAATGAATTCTCCTGTTATACTATTCATGCAATCCTTAATGTATCATTACGTGGGCAAGAACCTCACAGCATTGTTGGGGTTGGGGAGACTCAACAGGGAATAAAATCATTGTAAATTGGGACATATCATATCCTAAACTTTCTAATAGAGGGCAGTTGCAGGGGAATTTTGGAGATTGAAAGTCGCATGTAGACCTGGCCAGCAATGGTTGGTTCTGCTTGTATTCCCCTGTGAGCCAGAGAACCATCAGGTGTAAATGGTGCCGAGTACATTTAGAACCACAATGATGGATTGTACCCACCAAACATTTCCTCCAGTTTCAAGTGAAAAGGAGTCCAGAGGCTAAACTCCACATAGGCACATTTGTATCCATTTGATATAAAACAGACAGTTCTGACCCACCTATTCATATGACATATGTTCAGAAACTAATAGCAGATAGCAAACATGCACCAATTAAAGTGATATACCCAGAGAACCAGAAATTATTTTGAAATGAAGATGTGTTAATTTAATTTAATTTTACTAGACACACACACAAAAACACACACTTTGAAAAAGTTTGCTTACTCAACCAAACTAGCTAATTTTGCTTAAGCAAAGAACAGGATTGTAGTTGAATTAATTAGACTACCTTACATGAAAAATAAATCAATTTATGACTTTTTCCTCTGTTCTGAATAGATACTGCCATACTTAGAGTGTTGTTGAACTGGCATGGTAATTACAGCGACATTCACAGAAAATAAGGATGCTCTTCCACAGATAACACAGTATGACATTTCAGCTGTTGTTGCCTACACTGTTACAGAAAGTGCCCTGATGTTTTCTGAATGAGTTCTACAGATGAATAATACACCACCTTTTGCCACTTTTTAACTGCAAATAAATTTACTTACTTTCAAGACATTCCAAACCTATATGACTTTATTTTTCCCACAAAATAAATAAAAGCATACAGATTTGAAGTGACATGTGGTGGAGTCTAAAATGCCATATTTATTTATTTAGATTTGAATTTTAGATTTATTCCCACCTCTCTTATGCTTTAGCCCAGAGCATCTTGTCATTTAGGAGGTGAAGATTTGCTCGTATCCCACGTGTCGAGCCGTGGCACATTTAGGGAATGATGCCCAGCGTTCAGACTCTGCCGTTTGGCTGTTGTCGAGCTTGGATTCATGAGAAATGGGGCCCAAGTGAATAACAGTTCCTGCCCTTAACTCATCCCTTCTGGCTGGCCTGTGTGAAAATGATCTTAGTGGCCAAGCGGTTAGACGATCCGCAGCCTGACCCAGCGCTCAATTCTTGCCCAATATACAGCCACTCACTTACCGCTAACATAAGGCTTCTCTTAATACACAGCACATATTTTAATACACCTTTGAAACATGAGTTGGTTTATTTATTCATATGCATGCTTGGCACGCTCTCTACTGTCTGGGGAGTCTTTCTATATATCTCTCTCTCTCTCTCAGAGGTTCAGCAGCATCTAGTGGTCTTTCTGGAAAGAAATGTTTGTATGAATCACATTTATTTTTCTCACCTTTGCCTTAGTGGTGTTTATGCAACGTCCTGCAATACAGTAGTTGCTGAATAGTGCCTTTTCTCAAATCTCTTTGTTTGCAAATCATAATGCTTTCTTTGGTTTTGCTCTGGATACATGCAAATAAATAAAAGCATAGTTGTGTGCATTCATAAAACACGAGCAGAACAAACATCTGTGTGAATTTATCATACAAATCCATGAATTGAAACTGGATGAATGCTATAAAGTAATGCAAGAATTTTACAAACAATATAAAAAGTACTTGCATAAGTTGAAACGATCTACGTGATGTCACAATTTACATTATCATGGTTTTATGAATTAACACATAACTATAAAAGATATTGCTACAATTTATGTAAGAACAGTTTTATAAACAATCTATGTAGAATGCTAAAATGATTAGTCTTAAGACCCATTCACAACAAGGACAAAAAAATATAATGGTAAAAATATAGTTTTACAAATATGATGATAATGACACAAAGAACAATATAATGGGAGTTACATTTATTACTGTTTATTTATTTTTTTCCAGATGATGAGTCATCATGCTTTGAAAAACTCAAGCATTTAAACAGACAGACATCAAAACTGCAGTGTGTACTTGTGTACTTATAATGAACAAAATGTTACCTTGCGTGGTGTGGATGCTTACCGTATTTTTCGGACTATAAGTCGCACCTGAGTATAAGTCGTATCAGTCCAAAAACATATCATGACGAGGAAAAAAACATATATAAGTCGCACCGGACTATAAGTCGCATTTATTTAGAACCAAGAACCAAGAGAAAACATTACCGTCTACAGCCGTCACATCTCTGGCAGCATAGAGCGCCCTCTTGCGCCTGTAGACGGTAATGTTTTCTGTTAGTTAATTTCTCTCGGTTCATGTCAAATTAATTTTGATAAGTCGCACCTGATTATAAGTCGCAGGACCAGCCAGTCCAGAAAATACGGTATATAGTTACCATTTATGGTGTGATACTTTATTTACCCTTTTATGCAATAAATGTTTGATAATGTAACTTGCACAGAATTTGACCATTTGTGAATCGGTATACCAACAGTTTGCACAGAAATATATTTTAGTAATCCTTCATACATGAGGAATGTACATTAGAGTTTGTGTGAAATATTTGAAATGAGCCATATTATTTTTGTTTTATTTATATTTATATTTTGTATTACAAATTTGCATTTAGATTTTTAATAATTATTGTAAATGCAGAAATCGAAGAAGCATTAAAGGTGCCATCTGTCATGTCTGGCAAAAAAATCAAGTCATACTCCACATTCCATACCAGATGGGGGCAGTATGCCTCAATAAAGTGAATTGGTCTACTCTAGAGTAACAAACGAGAAACGGCATAGTCTCTATGCTCCGCCCCTACCTTCACAGCCATAGCCGAAGCCTTGAGAGGACGTTTTGCCTCCAGAGGAACGTTGGGTGATGTCAAGTGATTTTGAAACATGACATCTTCAAGCTACTCCCCTTCACCTTTACCAGTGAATATGTTCCTATTCGTTTTGTTCATATTACATTTTGAGTTGTATATACACATTATTTGAATTAAATTAATTTGACAGACAGCATTCTGTCAACATCATTGGTCAACATCAGACAGCTGATGTTGACCAAGCTAGCGCCAACCAACGTAACCAGAGTTGCCAACTCTCAAGCATTCACCGTGAGCCACACGCAATTGACTCTTTTCACACGCTTTCACGCCACACATCAATTTTCTCACGTACAGAAAAACCACGAAGCAAAGAGGACACGGAGACCAACAGACTAAGTTAGACAGAGCAGGTTAGTTATGATATAAAAAAATGGGTAAGTTATAGCTAACGTTAGCTAATTATCAAACGCAGCTACGGTTAGCCATCGCTAACATTAGCACGTTTATTGAACAGCCTTCGATAGATTTCTATGTTATAACTTCCCGAAAAAAAATACACAAACATATAAAGCAAACTTCTAGCGAAATACTAACAGCATCTAACTTACCAATCCAAAAGAAATGTTGCAAGTTCGGTGTCGAACCTCATTTCTTTCAGGTCCATCAGTTGTCTCCAGCGATTGAAAGCAGTGCCGATGTTTACTCTGGTTCGGCTCCTTTTCTTATCGGATTTGATTTGTGATTCCGAGCGCAGTTGTTTCCCTGTAGCGGGTGGTGGTCTCTTGCCAAGGGCTTCAGTCATCCTTCCGCTCTCTTCCCTGAACTGAAATGAAGTAGTGGGCTGTACTTTCCACACGATTGACATCAGGTATAAGAACGCCCACAAGCCGTGCGAGTTATTCGTGTATTGCAGGTTGGCTGGTGGTTATGTTGCCCACATACCGCCTCCCATGGCCGAAACTGGTATTACGACACCTGTCGGGCCGGGGCTAGTAATGCTAATGCTAATTAAGGTTGATATCTCTGCAGCACTATAACTTGACATTTTTTTAATAACATCATCGCCCTTATTTCTTCTCATTCTTTTGATGCGTGTAGGTCATTTTTTGGATATTTTTACCTCAATTTTTGCACATGGCACCTTTAATTTGTCTGTTGTTGATTCTTTTTAATTTGTATTCATTTCATTACAAAATATTTTTGATTACTTTAAAATCATAAGTGATTTGTGAGAATAATTATGTTTATGTTGTTTTTATTTAGTTTTTAATAAAATTGTATAATTATTATTTTTGTTTATTTATTTATTTTTGTTACAAGATGTTAATATATTACTGTAAATTTTTTGTTTGTTTGTGAGATGCATAGAACTGTAATTTTATTTATTTACTATGATTTATTATCATGTTTTTTTTTTTTTTTTTTTGGTGACTTACCATGCTATCATAGTCAGTATTTTGTAAAGAGAGACTTATCATCAATTTATTTGTTACATAAAGTTAATCTAATCCCATATGTACCCAGTCTAATAACAAAAACATCACCTTATATGTCTCAGCCGCCTTCGTTTTACATTTCACTGTTGTGTGTTTATTTCGACAGCCTCCTAAAGCATCCATGCTGACGTGTTAATATCAGTATCCAGCCTAACACCTTATGAATGCTAACCAAAAGCACAGTGTGAAACAGCAGTGTGCTCCAGATCTCTGCAGCCCGTGCTCTCAGATTAGCACTTCAAAAAGGGCAAAGCGGTCTCCAACTCTGGCATGCCGTCAATACACATTCTTTAATGTCGTGCCACTGGCTGTTGCTGTTGACTCCGCAGATAACCTCGGCATCATTTAGCACAGCTTATTTCTACAGAATGTGACATCAAGCACCTTTTAATCCAATTATATCATTATTATATGTCAGAAACCTAATATACTTGCATGATGACACATACAGGATGTGTACAGGTTTCCTGTGCCAACAAGAATTAATGTCACTTAGCATGGGGAATTTATGGCGAATTGCATAAGGATTATTCCAGGGCTCTGGTATTCAAACAAGCCTTATATCAGAAAAGAAAAAAAATTCACTGCAGAAGATCGTATTGGTTTTATGCTACATTTCTCCAAATATGTTCCAATGAAGAAACAAACACATCGATAACTAAAATGATACAAATAAAATGTTTAAAATGATCCTAATTCATCTAGAATTAAAAATACTTCACATAGAATGCTAAAACAATTGAGAATTGTGCTGAAACCCTAACACAAGTCACTTTATCTTTCACCTTTATTATCTCCTACAAAGTGTAACGTATACAGTATCTTGCATCAGATCAGTATGAAGCCTGCACTGATAAGAATCAGACTGTTTGCTTTCTGGAGTGTGGTGCATTTAATTAATAAAATCAATATGCACGCATCTGAATCTCTAGGTCCTGATTTGGTGATGTACTTTACCAGGAGACAAGAATTTTATCGATGATCAAGCTAATTCTCTCTTGCACAAAAGGTAGTAACAGTATAATGTAGATAAGTAATACAATATGTCTTTGGTTGAGGTCTTTGAAGATCGTCTGGGGCCATTTTACTTTGACCTAGAAGGTACACCTCATACAAACCAGAAAAAATAAGTATATTATCTACTAAACACTCGATGGAAGTTTTTTAAAGGAATCTTCACCAGGTTTAGCCACATAGAATTGATCAGGTTAGCAATTTTTCTGCGGACACATGATTCTAGGCTGGGGTGCTTGGGGGATCTTGCAAGGTGATTTTATTGGATTTATTGTAATAATTTTTTTTATGGTCCATTAGGGAAAGTAAATAATCTAATCTAATCTAATCACTTAGAAGAGTCAGGCCACATGAAACATTGTGGACCAAGTTGTGAAACAAGTTGTATTATTCAAGCAATATCAGCAAGAGGGTTTGTATACAGCAGTTCAATAAACAAGAAGTTAATAAAAGAAGTGATATATATATATATATATATATATATATATATATATATATATATATATATATATATATATATATATATATATATATATATATATATAAATTTTTTTTTTTTTTTTTTTTTTTTGATGACTCTCATCCCCTGAGGTAACAACAACTATATTGAAGGGGTTTTATATACAGCAGTCAACAGACGACCTTATAAAAACTTATAAATCCTTTTATTATTTTGTGGATTTGCTTGAGCTAGAAAGAGCTACTGAACATAAATAAAATGTGCAAAAGGATTTTGAAAAAATACCCTTAGAAAGAGCTACTGAATATAAATAAAATGTGCAAAATAATTTTGTACAAATAACCTTAGAAAGAGCTACTGAACATAAATAAAATGTGCAAAATAATTTTGAAAAAATACCCTTAGAAAGAGCTACTGCATTACTTCATTAGCTTGCGTCTGACCTCCAGAGATATCATTCTGGCTTGGCGGGGTGTCAGCCAGCGAGTCATCTGATTCTGACCGTGTTCTTTTAGTACTCAGAGTCTGAAGCCAGGAGAGCATATTAAGTGTTGTTCACTGTATTTGTATTTTTACCGAGCAGAGTGTGTGCATTTCACACATCCTCACCGGACATGAGTTGTTGACAGCGGCAAAATCGACGCATGCACTTTTCACTTGTAAAACTCAAGGGTGTATGGGTAATGTAGTCTCTGCTCTCGGTAGGACGAATTAGGAAGCGTGCATTGTGAAGGGCGCTCTGAAAAGCGGCAGCGCAGGCAAAGGATTAAAACCTCTATTAAAACAGATGTCCAAATGAGCGTACCGGTATGCTAAAAGCACGTTCTGGCCGCACGGAGAGGTGGCGGTACGCTCAAGAGCTATATTTGGAAGTGGCGGTACTGAGTACCAGTGCGTACCGGCCCACTTAAAGCACTGTTGTTGCTCCAATAATTCAGCATTTCTGAGCGAATCAATTGAATGAACAATTCAATGACTCACAATTACAGTCAGGTATTTTGTCCCTAAGTGAATCTGTGTTTGTAAATGCTTCAGTTCATTGGTTAAGTGTAGGAATGAAGTGTTTACCAGTTTGACAATAAACCACAATAAAAAGTTCTGACGATTAGTATAACCGTTTTATATTTCACATTTTTGAAAAACCCACTGTAAATGCTGTTCAGCAAATGCAAATTAACAGTCTCACGCAGATGCAACATGCAGCATAGGTATCATTTTATGTGAAAACTTGATGGAAGGGAGAGTGCAGATAGAAATTATATGAAAGAATGTTTGAATGAATGAATTCTATGAATGCATAAGCAGGAGCTGACAGTTTTCTGAAGTTTCCAAGGTTTGCTTTTCATCTTCCCTCTGTGTAATGTCTTACCTCTTAATAAAGTAGTGTTTTATAAGTGCAGCATTGCTTTGCAGAGGTTACTAGAAAACAGCTCTATTCTTGCTGTTCCATATGCGCTACCTACTGTCAGACAGTTGATTTACATTTTCATTCAGCCTGTCTGCCATTTTTGTTCAGATAAAAGAAAAAATTGGACACAATTTTTGCTGTTAAGCTAAAATCTATAGCAAATTCTTCCTGTAAAGCTCTGTAAACCAGTTGATTAAAACAATCTAATGAGCATTCAAAAAATCTCAACACTTCAAATAATATGGTAGCCTTATAATTATTAATAAAGCAGGTAAAATGCCTGTAATTAATTAATCCTTAAAAAAGAAAAAAGCTGAAATGCGATGTTTTTCATTTTATAAAACTTTGTTCCATGAATGAATCATTGTTTTGAACAAATTGATCAACTGAATGACTTAATCAGTTAAGTTAATGATTTCACAATAGGCTAATAAAGATAGCCAGTTGTTTTGTTCATGACTGAATGTGTTTTTACGCAAATTGTTTGAATTAATCACTGACTCAAATAGGGTCACTTATATCTGCTTACTGGTGCAATGATGTAACTTGCAGAAAGAGTCACTAAAAAGACTGTAAAAGTGATAGAAACATTGCAAATGTTGTATTATTTGAATTCAGTGGTTGTTGGTGTCGTTAACCCCATTTTAAGAAATAATAATAGTGATTCTTGCCTTAACAAGCACTGCTAGCCAATAAATAGTATACATATTGTGCATGTCTAGAAAGTTGAACAACAGCAGCCATTTAATAAGGAATGTTATGAGTGAAATAGACAACCAATGACACATCTGACAACTGACTAGACATTTCCAGGCATTTTTTTACAGATAAATCTTGACATAATGCCTGCAAATAAGTCCAATTTATGAACCTCTCACTACGCCATGGTGGGTTGAGGAGAGATTCCAGAGATCCCGTTCAGTCAGTCTGAAAATCTGTCCTTCTGGTTGGTACAGAAAATACCAACATAGCTTAGCGGAGGATTAGACTTCCACCTGGTCCCCAGTGAATTATCCTACAGTGTTGAAACTGAGAAAGTAAACTGTGCAGCAAGCCAAAAATGAGATTTCCATGCAATTTGATGGCCTCATCTTTCCCTCCTTTATAATAATCCCAACTCAATCCATCCTTCAGTTTAAAATGTGCCTTAATCTTTATTCTCTCTATGTATTTTTGTGGTTTTGTATTTGCTAATATCATTCTCTGTGCCTGATTACAGGTGATCGACATTAAGGAGAAGCTGAAGGAGTCGAAGAAATTCTGGTTATCGCTGCCAGACAGCATCTGCGCAGAGGACGAAGTGGCTGACCCAGATGAGGAGCAGTGCTGGAACAGTCACACAAAGGGAAGGTACAACAGTCACCTTCAGACACAGATTCCCTTGGGTCGCATTGCAGATTGTTGTGTTTCAATGACACTTTCCATGGGAATTGTATTGATATTAGGTCATAGGCAGATACAAAACACACCGTTGGCACAATACAAGATTGCTGTAAAAAAAGAAAAGAAAAACAATATTAGTCGAATGAATTAATAAATTTATTAATTAAAATATAATTATAATATTATAATAATTAAGCCAATAAAATGTATTATTATTATTATTATTATTATTATTATTATTATTATTATTATTATTATTATTTAAGAAATTTTAAATCATTTGACAATGGATTAAAAAATATACTTATACTTTAAATGACAGTATTTTTTTTATAAATAAATAAATATTTAATTAAAATGTATTTAAAGATAAAGTAAACACTGTAACCAACAGGGCACTCACTATTCTGGGAAGTTTGTGTGCATTGGGAATCATATTTTTCAAATAAAGCCAAGGTAACCCTCATTTTACATACAGCACACAGAGAAAATGACTTGAACATGACAGCGGGCAAATGCATAAAGCACAGCATAATTTGAAATCATAAGATTAAAGTTTATAGCATTCAATTCACACGGACTGACCATCATGCAGAAAACACGTGATCATGCTGAATAAAAATGCACACGTCACAAGATCTCACAGCTGGATTTGACCAAGTTTGCAAGGTTTGTGAAATTAAATGTTCATTAGTCATTCAAAGATTTGTTTAAATTATATAAATGTGTATATTGCTTAATGCTGATGGCAAATGAGAAAGTATTATAATGCTTGCCTTTCTATTATTAATAGGCCTAATATAAAAGCAATCATTATGATACTTTAATATGCATTAATTCCTTTGTTTAACCATTCTATCTGATTATTAGACAGAACTATTAACAATGATGATGAACAAGAGATAGAGTGTGAGCACTGCGTATGATCAGGGACTGCCGCTCTCAGCGTAGTCAAAATTTTTATTCTCACTGGAATATGCCATGATGTATGTCACTCCGTCTGCCCGCCTTTGACAATAAGCCAGACGACTTGGCAGAAAACTCGTCCACTTTTCAGTCCTCCACAAGTGATAATATCAGCAGATGGTGCCATCTAAGATGTGTTTCATTTTCTTTCCATGCAGCCTCATCATGTAAATGACCCTTATTGTGTAAAGACTGTTTATATACAGACGTGGCCAAAAGTTTTGAGAACTTGAGAGTTTTGATTTTTCTTCACCAAACTGTTGTTGGATTGTTGTAAGAAGTTGCTGTTGGAGGGTGTTTTGGTACCATTCTTTATTCATGGCTGTGTTTTTGGGCAGAATTGTGAGTAAGCCCACTCCCTTGGATGAGAAGCAACCCCACACATGAATGGTGTCAGGATGCTTTAGTGTTGGCATGACACTGGACTGATAGTAGTGCTAACCTTTTCTTCTCCGGACAAGCCTTTTTCCAGATGCCCCAAACAATCGGAAAGGGGCTTCATCAGAGAATATGACTTTGCCCTAGTCCTCACAAGTCCATTCACTATACTTTCTGCAGAAGATCAATCTGTCCCTGATGTTTTTTTTTTTTTTGGAGAGAAGTGGCTTCTTTGCTGCCCTTCTTGACACCAGGCCATCTTCCAAAAGTCTTGGCCTCACTGTGCGTGCAGATGCGCTCACACCTGCCTGCTGCCATTCCTGAGCAAGCTCTGCACTGGTGGCAGTCCGATCCCGCAGCTGAATCCTCTTTAGGAGATTATCCTGGTGCTTGCTGGACTTTCTTGGACGCCCTGAAGCCTTCTTTACAAGAATTTAACCTCTTTCCTTGAAGTTCTTGATGATCCTATAAATTGTTGATTTAGGTGCAATCTTAGTAGCCACAATATCCTTGCCTGTGAAGCCATTTTTATGCAACACAATGATGGCTGCACGCGTTTCTTTGCAGGTCACCATGGTTAACAATGGAAGAACAATGATTTCAAGCATCACCCTCCTTTTAACATGTCAAGTCTGCCATTCTAACCCAATCAGCCTGACATAATGATCTCCAGCCTTGTGCTCGTCAACATTCTCACCTGAGTTAACAAGACGATTACTGAAATGATCTCAGCAGGTCCTTTAATGACAGCAATGAAATGCAGTGGATAGGTTTTTTTGGGATTAAGTTAATTTTCATGGCAAAGAAGGACTATGCAATTCATCTGATCACTCTTCATAACATTCTGGAGTATATGCAAATTGCTATTATAAAAACTTAAGCAGCAACTTTTCCAATTTCCAATATTTATGTAATTCTCAAAACTTTTGGCCACGACTGTATATATATATATATATATATATATATATATATATATATATATATATATATATATATAAGTACCAAAAAGACAAATTAACACAAATGATTAGAGCAGGTGGAGCTAAAATGCATGATATTTTTTGTTTTTTTTCTCTGCCAGATCTGTTCTCTATGGAGTACAACAGTCTCATTATTGGCTAATTACTGCTTAAAAACCACATGGATTGAATTTGAATAGGAGCACATTTGTGATGCCGCAACTTGGGAGCATTCAACAAGTTTCTTTTTTTTTTTTTTTTCCACAAAGCACCACCTGAAATATTAATTAGACACAAACAATTACCTCCTGCTAAAGCGCTTATTAGGAGATTAGATCTCAGTAGAGTTTGATGCATGCATAATGCTCCAACATGTGTTTATACTAACTCACAGGGTTCAGATAAAGAGGCAGAAATTCAATAAAGACAAAATGATATATGCAAATAATTCAGTGTGAATCACACTCTACAAACTGGATAATTCGAAAGATAATTGTGACTATACATTTATACAAGTACATTTATTTAAATAAATTAATTTTGACTAATTTCTTATTTTAATCCTGTTCGCAGTTACCTTTTTAATTTAATATCAGACAGAAACTTGTTGCATTCAGTTTCAATATATTCAAATAAATGTATTCAAATAAAGTTTAACTATCATTTTTTTTTTTTTTTCATTTTAAACTTCATCGCAGTGACCTTTTTTATTTTATTTTAGGCAGCATCTGGTTGCATGGATTCAAAATGTTTATTACAATTATTTAATTAAATTCAATCATTTTAAAGATTGAAAATTTCCCACTGACATTGTTAGAATGATGATCCATTAATTTACAACAGTGTTATTACAGCGTTTGCATATTATATTGTGATTTATTTTCAATTTATTTTCATAATGTATATGTTCATATTGTATATAATGTGTATGTTCATATTGTAAATTCTTTTCAATTTATTTTCATTTCATATTTTTTCATATTGAAATGTCATATTGTATGGCTTTAAAGCATGTTTTATTTATTTTTCATTTCAACTTTAAGCAGAAACATAATAACTCTTGTGATTTAAAAGATCAAGAGATTTCTTTTTTTTTTTTTTTTTTTTTTAAGACTGTTCTGTTAATTACTAAATTTAAATAGATGGATAAATAAGTGAAAATATCATCCTATGCTAATGTCCATCTTTATATAAACATGGAACAGAACTATCTGCTTTATAATACGTTAATGCAAAGCATCTTTCTGATTAGCTTAACTAAAATGTTAACACATTCATTAGCTGCCTGTGCAAGCACAACATTTTCTTCAAGAAATGCAGATCTAGTTGTAATGTTTGCACCTTTACAACCAAGGTGATTTTCACGCTATAGGTGAAAGTGCAGCCTGCAGCCTCACATTATTCTTGTCATACAAAACTGGACGATGCAAAAACGCTGACTTCCGATGCACATAGTGCAAGTGAATATTACAATTGAAGTCATTCTGCACACAATGTAGAGCTGCAGGGCATGTTAATGTGAATGTGAGAGGTGCTGATCCTGCTAAAGTCGCTCCTGACGGGGTCATGCTTGAGTCAACAACAACACTTGATCACGTGTCCGCCTCAAACACACCAGATTTTATTCTAATCAGCTGTAGGAAATGCATTTAAAGGCACGCAATTCAGGCATGTGTGTGAATAAATTATGATTTTTGTTTAATTTATTAGGTTTTTGCACATAAATGCATTTGCATTTGAGTCACTATGATTATATCAAATTATAGATTCACAAAAAGTGAATCATTTATGTGTTTGGTGAACCCCAACTGTGAACACTTGTGATTAAAATATTCCCACCATATGTTTGCTTGTTGATTTCCAGATATTTCCCTGAAGTTGT
The DNA here is from genome assembly GCF_963082965.1 of Carassius carassius. Lineage (NCBI taxonomy): Eukaryota > Metazoa > Chordata > Actinopteri > Cypriniformes > Cyprinidae > Carassius > Carassius carassius. The sequence continues at coordinate 13,852,634 of NC_081760.1, read as the reverse complement.
AAAAGTCGGCCTTACGAACCAGCTCAATAACCCAGAGGTGGAAGTGGACATCACTAGACCAGACACCTTCATCAGACAGCAGATCATGACCCTGCGAGTGATGACCAACAAGCTGCGAAACGCCTACAATGGCAAAGACGTCTACTTCCAAGACTCCAGTAAGTCACTTCAGTACAGATAATGCACTCTGCAGATTGAATGATAAAATTTGAATATTTTTTTTCATATCAAAGTAGTGAAAAATATATTCAAATGCTAATATAATACAATTTGACTTTAAGAAAGTAACTCTAAACTTATATAGGGACCAACTAATCCTTCAAGAAATCACTGAAACGATCATTAAATAGATACAAATACATATTTAATCATAAAAAATAAAAATAAAAAGATTACAAATAATTGTATGTATATAATTTAGCAATGGATCACATGCCTGTATATTTATTCAGTGAAAAGAAAGAAAATAAATCATTATTTTACTGTCAAAAATCAAAAAACCCTAACCCTAACTGTTAAAAATAAAGATTAAATAAAGAATTATATATATATATATATATATATATATATATATATATATATATTCTATACTAAGCAAGCTATGATGACTTTCACCTTGATATTTTATATAACCGACTGGCTGAGGCCAGCCTAAAAAGATGCTCAGGACAGTTGACAGGCCACTGCTGCGCATCGTCACGAAAGCTTATCTTTTTCACATGTTTTTAAGCCTTACCGCTTGTCGATTTAAACATTAAAGCATCCAAAAACAAGGCATGGAAAAGCTGAACAGAGAAGCTGGTTACTCGCGCGCTGTGTTCGGTGCGCACGAGAGAGACCGAGAGCCGCGTATCACGGAGAACGACACTAAACCGAGCTCTCTTCTGCGAAGTTCTCCTCGAACAAAAACAAATCGCAGTTTGAACAAACTCAAAGATGTGAAAGAGCCCAATTCAGCACCGCGGTGTTCTGGTGTTCAGGGCTCACGCAGAGAAAGGCGTCTCAAAACGCTTGAACACGGAGTTTGGTTCTTTTTGCTCTTGTGCCGACAAATACATATAAAATATTTCAAAATATCCACCTTGGAAATTATGCTCGAAAAAACTGTCAGTTATTTCTTAAGTGAAAGTAAACAGTTGAGGAAAAAATGGGATGTGTATTATATTGGATCATCTCTGGACCACGCCTAATTTAGCGACTGGCTGCTGTAATGTTAATCCAAGAAAATGAAAATGAAAATCACTCACTGCTCTTGACTGAATTACTTTGTAGTTTTAACAGTCAAACCAAAAATTATTCAGACACCAGATATAATTTTTGATATATATATATATATATATATATATATAGCAAAACGATAATAATGTGAGAAATGTTGAAGGTGTCTGAATAAATGTAGATTTGATTGTATATTTAATTTTTACATTGAAGACTATCCAGTGCTATTTTACATTTAATTATTTAATTTCTCTACCTTGACACCTACAAACTTGAAAAAAACTTAAACATTGTGTAAATAGCACAAATAAATAAAAATAAACGAACATACAAATTAAACAATTTCAAACAGGGCCCACTGGTACAACCTTCACCGGGGCCCCGCTGACCCCAGCTACGACCCTGCTCACGCCTGTTTCACACATACTCCGTCTGCAGTGCGTATGCAGTCCGTGTGCGTTATGTATGTGGTGCAGCACGGACTCGATGTGCTTTCACACAGGACGCATTTGCAGTGCTCTGCTGCAGACGCAACGCTCCTGGAACGCAACTGGAATCCGTTAACATGGGTGCGTAAAAAAATATGCAACGCATACGCACTGCAGACGGAGTATGTGTGAAACAGGCGTAAGGTTGTTTGTACCTTGTGCAATGTGGAATTAGTTTACAGCTTTTTCAAGCACTCTGTGATGCATTTTGGAAACAGGAGATGAGCCCCTTTTCTAATGCACCACCTTTCTTGATAAACCCCTTTTCAAAGACTTACTGTTCGTCAATTTTATTTGGGTAACACATATATTCTGAATGCCTTTGGCAGAATTCGAATGAGCCATTTTAATCTAGATTAATATAGATTAATTTCAAGATCACAGTGAGATTAATCTAGATTAAAAAAATGTATCTATGCCCACCACTAATATATATATATATATATATATACATATAAAATTTATATATAATTTAGCAATTGATAGTACATGAATAATTAAAAATATAAATGTGTTCAAATTGCAGTCACTAATGTAAACACGTTAAGTTTTTTTTTTTTTTTTGGTCTATCCTAATAACAATCAAACAATGAATAACTCATACCTGAGATGCCATCAGAAATACAAAGATTTAAGTGTATGCATTTTGCAGATGCTTTTATCCAAAGCGACTTACATTTGTGTTTTGAGGCAGAAATTAAACAATGAAATGATATATTCAATTCATTCAGTGTGAATCACAGACTATAAACTTTCAAAATTGTAGTCTTCTTCTACCTCAGAGTTAACAATAAAGACAATTGTGACTACAATAATTTTATTTAAGGCAGAAACTGGTTGCACACTATTAAATATCAAATAATAAACACAACATTGCATTCTATGATATACATTAAATCAGTTCATGTTTTCCCTGTGATGTTGCAAGTGTAAAATAAGTCAGAAATATAAATTTTGGAAGTTGGAAAGTTCACATCCTATATATATATATATATATATATATATATATATATATATATATATATATATATATATATATATATATATATATATATATATATATATATATATAATTTTTAATTTTTTCAATGCAATATTGTGGTACACAAACAGCTCAAAGGTGAAAAGGATTGAGATTGCATTAAGTCATGAACCATATATTCCGTTAATGACACTTATTTTGGTTTCAACCTAGATCTGGCTTTCTCAAATCTATGCATAGATGAAAATAGATTGAATTGCACAGGTAAAAATAAGCCCAAACTGGCATGCACATTTACACCCTTTTCTGATGCAAAAGCTCTCCAGCATGTGATATTCCCTGTAAAGAGGCCCGCCTACCCCTCAAACGGCCGCCAGCTCCATTAATCATAAGACGGCATTAGAAAACATCATACGCAGTCTAGACCCTCTGCCAGACTCAGTGAAATGAGATCACGCGTCTGTCAGAAACATAAAACCGGTTGCGACTGACAACAACAGGAAGCTGAATTATGATAATGGAGGGTTGGGTCACATATGACGCTAAATGGTCCAGGAATATTTACGTCCTCAGGTGCAATTTATGTTTGATCTGGAGTAACTCTAAACCTATATGAGGACCAAGTAATGATACAAGAAATCAGCAAATCATTTCAGAAATCAACAAATAATAAAATATAATGATATATAATGTAAACTTTAGCAATTTATAATATGTATTTAAAAAAAAAAGAAAAAAAAAGAAATAGCATCATTTTTTTCATCATTAAGCCCTTACAAATAAGAAACACAAGTGATTTATCATAAAGAGACAAATAATACTAATAACACACACACACCCTCTCTTTCTCTCTCTATAAAATTATATATATATATATTTTTTTTTTTATAAAAAATATATGTGTAGTAATTGAACTTTTAAAATATATAAAAAATAGAAATCATGAAAAAATAAACAAAAAATACAAATGATCATTTAAATAATTTAGCCTTTTTTAATAATTAAATAATAATAACATTAAGTGTCATATATATATATATATATATATATATATATATATATATATATATATATATATATATAATGTAAAATGTAATGTTAAAATAAAAATAAAAATAATTCTTATTATTACATACTAGTACAAAACAATAATAGATAATATGTGAAAATATTTGACTTTTTGTCATATTTCACAATTAAAGCATAACATATAAACATTATTTTCATTAATTGATTGATTGATTCATTCATTCATTTATTCATTTTAACTTATAAGGTTTCCAAAAAAGTGAAAACTAGCAGAACTAAATGTAAGTCCTAAATGTATTTATTTATTTATTTTTTTGTTTTTGTTTTTTGTTATTTTGTTATTTTATGTAATTTTTTTGACACCGAAGTTGACTGTCCTTAATATTTTTATTTACCAATTTTTCATTGTACTGAACCTGCATTTTTTTTTTCAGTAATTTGCTTTGCTTCTTTATGTCAGGTGATGAGGAGAGTGGCTCAGGCAGTGGAAGTGGTTTCACGACTGAGCCTGAAGTGGTCCACACAGAGCCCCCGGTGCTGGAAGCAGACAAAAGCGACCCGCAACCACCAACAGATGAGGCGGCCCATCAGCAAAAGCCTATGTTGCAGTTACTAGCGGCAGTAACGGCCCTCACATGGTTGCTGCTGTGGCTGAGATAATGGCAGTAGGCGGCACGCAGCCACACGGACGTTTGAGACAGACGCAGTGTCGCTCGCGCTCTTAGCCTTTCCATAACTGGACTGGACGTTTTCCAAAAAAATAAAATTAAATGGTAATAAAAAATATCAAGAAATAACCCATGAAAAAGGGGGGCAAGCTAAATAGCTAGGTGTGAGGAGAAGGAAGAGCGAGCAAAGACCTTTGCATCCTGCTTGTTCCAAAGAATGCTTGGTGCAATCGGAAGCAGCTTCTCTTTTGGCCTCTCATTTCTAAATGAATTTAAGAGAAAAACGAACTTTTCGGGGTGAAAAGTGGTCGCCATGCAAATGGGATTGCTTTACTTTTTTGGAAGAGAATGGGAAAATATGAAAATCTATATTTTTGCTTTCCTTTTATACTGCATAAATGAGACGCCAAAGTACGCTCTGGTAGTTTTTTCTGTTTGTTTTTTTTTCTTAATGTTTCACCCCTACTCTACATACTCCTTGTATGATAAAAAAATAAAAAAATAAAAAATAAAATAAAAGAGACGTTATAAAGAAAAAGAGACAATAAAAAACGATATAAATCACCTTGTTTATGTACCACTGTGAGAATGCATGGGAAGGTCCTGAGTAAATGTTTTATGAGTAACTTGTGATTTCACACAATTGTAAAGCTTTATCATTTTTTTCGTTTGTTTCTTTTCATTATTTTATTTATTTAAATTTTTTTGCTAGGCTAATGGAAATTTAAGGTCATTTTTGTAAGACTTTAGATGGTTTTAGGTAAGCATGAAGGTCAGGTTTTACAGAGGGCTGCTCCTGCTTAATTCAAAATAAATGATCCTAATTTTAATATATAAAATGTTTTCTTACAGAGAAAGATTTATTTATATTTCTAATATAATTATATATTTTGGCTTTACCAGTTAGCATCTTTTATTCAAAAGCGCATATCTAACAAAATCTAACAAAATGTTTGCTCTTTTTGGAGGAAATTCATTAATTTATTTTACAAATATTTGTTTTTCGACCTTGATTCAGACTAATAAAATTGCCTAAGTCTGAAATTTCTTACTGAGACATTTCCTTTGCCCCATATGTAATTGTGATTTGGGACAGTCTCTATCAAAAAGTATTTAAAAGCCAGTGATAAACCCGACTGAGTCATCTTCCTGACACTCATTTATATTCGTCTCATTGTAATCAATTATGTATGCACAACCCTCATTTACTCATCAACATTTATTATTATTATTATTATTATTTTTTTTTCTTTATATGTAGCTTAACATATCAGTGTTTTGTTTATAAACATTTATGTGTACATTTGTAAAATTACTTTGTTTTGAATCAACAGGCCTCATTCATGAAACTACAGATTAAATCTGCATGTAAATAAGCAATATATAAATACATCTATTTAATATAATGATATCGACAAAATGATTCTTTTTATTTGCATTATGAACAGATTTGGGGGAAATAAATGCACTACATCATTTGCTCACCAGTGGATACTTTGCACTGAATGGGTGCCGTCACAATGAGAGTCCAAACAGCTGATTAAAAAATTAAAATAAAAAAAAATAAAACCTTCATAATAGTCCAATAAAATAGTCTTGATGAATTTGTTTCAAACACACAATCTTTGGTTTCATAAGATGTTAATTGTTGGTCTGGAGTGAGTAAATTCCTAAAATTCCATAATAATAATAATAATTATATATATATATTTAAATATATATATATATATATATATATATATATATATATATATATATATATATATATATATGAAATATTTACACAGAAATCTGTTATGCTCATGTTTCACAAATGAGCCCCAGTAAGTTTGAGTCACTATGAATGTTACAAGGACTCTTTCTTGATTTGATCCAGTGCAATTCAAATCCGATTTATACATTGACAGAATTACCAGTTTAATGGCTCAGGCCTCCCGTTATGAATGCTGGCATGTGTTAATGTATCATTTTATGACAGCCTCTCCAAACAACTTATCGTTTATGGAAGGACACCGTGCATATTCATTCAGAGCTGTAAAGCTGTTCTTTATGTTCAAAGCCGCCTGCTAAAACACTCTTTTCAACATTGAAATGAAAAGATGCTAAAAGATGCTCTAATGTCCTCTTCACATAGATGCGTGAAGGTTGAATTGAAGTATCAGTGAGGATGGGTGGCATGTGGAATATAGACACACAAACAGCTTAAAAAAAATGAAATATGGAAGTGAGAGAGAGAGAGTCTGGCGATGCTCCGCTGCTCCTGGTTTTCAAGGCAGGACAGACAGCAGAAGACTGTGTACCTGGGTACTTTTGTCTTCCCAGAAAGGCTCAGAAAGCACCTCGGTGGGTTTTGGAACATGAGAAATTCAGTGAGCCAAGAGAGAGGGCATGTTGAGGAAAGGTCGATCACACGGCTGTGTCTTAAAGTCAACATGATGTCAGATTCTGAACCCTGTTCGCTTTATATCATGTTCCTAGCCCTTGTGTTGAGCTGAAAATCTTTTACCTAATTTGGTGCTCCCAGTCAAAAATAATTCTGCTCTATTATCACCTAATCTAGGATTTAATCTTTTTATCAATTTTGTTTTCCTTTCAGTTAGCGCAGGTTTTGTATTTTTATACAGTTTTTTTAAACTGATTGATCATAGGCCTCACAGCTCATGCATCTCAAAATTATCAAGAAATTATATATATATATATATATATATATATATATATATATATATATATATACAGGGTATATATATATATATATATAGAGAGAGAGAGAGAGAGAGAGGTAAATTATTCATATAGTTTATTTTATTTTATCTTTTATCTATTTGAAAACTGTCAACTAAAAGTCTTATGTATAGTGTCAGCTTTTTCTACATTTGATCAACCTTTAAAACCTTTAAAACACACAGGCCTGGTTTCATAGACAGGACTTAGCCTAAACCAGGATTAGGCCATAGTTCAATTAGGACATTTAAGTAATTTTTATAAACATGCCTTAGAAAAAACATTACTGGTGTGCATCTTGAGACAAAACGAAGGCACTGATATATTTTAAGATCAATCAGTACAAGTTTCTTTCATTTGAAACAACTCAGACTTGCATTTTAGTCTAGGACTAGGCTTAAGCCTTGTCTGTGAAACCGGGGGATAATGTATTACAACATTTGCAACTCATTAGATTTAATGATAGTTAATGAACTAACTCTGGCAGCCCCAAAATAGTAAAATAAATAAAAAATTATAATAATAATACCAAAAAGAATTAAAAATAAATGAACATTAATGAAAACTAAACTAAACTGATGGGAAAATGCTTTGAATAGATGTGAAAAAATTAAAGTACAAATTCATAACTGTAATGTAAGAAAAAGCATATCATTTTGGCAATGTTTGTGCAACAACTGAGATCAGAAATCAGAAAATTATGGGAACGCAACATGAGGACTAAATAAAAAAATAATTTTAAAATAATTTTTTCCTCCTTGAAAATTAAAATTACAGGAGTAGAATAGGCCATTTTATGTTGATTTTAAGTGGTAGATGTGGATGCAAGGAAGACACAATTGAAAAGCCTCAAAGTGGTTGAGGGTCCCAAAAGGGCTGGTAGCTAAATAGGTCACAAAGGGGCACATTAGCGCAAAAACATTTTTTTTTTTTCTTTTTTGTTCATTGCCCTCCTTTCTTGTGCGCTCCTGTCAGAAACTGAAGATGAAGCATGTCATGTAAAACTTTTCCTAATAGCTTGAGTGTTTCTACCTGTGGTCTGAATGTATTTGGCTTTTCTCTTTCATGTGGAGATGATATCGATTCAACAGTATCGCCTATTTTAATGGTTTCGGAGGATGCAAAGACTAAGATGTCCCTCTGTCAAATGGACAAATGGTTTTTAATTTTTATATTTTAATGTGTTTGATGAATACAAACCAGATCCAATCACTCAGAGCAAATTAACTCTTGAGTTTATTTTCTTGTTCCACATTGCACTTTGAAATTGTGTTCCACAATTAGAACTTCATAAGCGTGACAAAACGAGAAAATCAAGTACAAGCCATGTCAAATATGTTGAAAATACTTTGAGAAGATTGTTGTCTGAAAGTGAACATTGTTCCTACTGAAGCACGCTGCTTTGAGCTACCATACGTGAAGTTTTTAATGCGACGTTTATGTCGTGCAAGCAGACATGCCTTACAGTTTGTTTTTTGTTTTTTAAGTACTAAATGGGTTGCATATTTGGATTTTTTAACTCTATCTTATATACAGATAAGTAATGAAGGGGTGCAAATAAACATTTTTATATGAAAAAATAAATTGTTTTCATTTATGTGTGTGCATGTAAACTTTCATCACGTATTTAAGTAATGAAGTTAATCATTAATTAAAGGTATTTTAATATATGCTGGTAACACTCATGCAATCTTTATTTAATCATGCACCATTGATCCATTCTTTTTGCGGGTCAAACCAGATTTCAATGGAAACGCTGATGTGATCAAATCAATCAAGCTTTAAGGAATAATTAAATGCCTACGAAGTGTTTATGGTTTAATGGGTGAGCTGAATTAAATGACATCTTTAAAAAAAGCATGTGTGATTAGATCATAAAACGTGATTAAATTGAGGTTCGGTGAATGAGTGTGTCATCTGATCCAAACCAATTGATTCATTAGAAAAATCCATCATTTGGTTGCACGTTATGTTTGTTTTTGCACAGTCAGCGAGAACAACACATTAAGATGTGTTCACCATATTTATTTCCAATATTGTTACAGCATCCAGTATTTCTCTCTCATTGCACACAATTCTGCTAAATTATAAATATATATTTGTGCTGCAATGCTGCTTTAACCACCTATTCCAATTTTCATGAACCATTTCTCTCAAAACAATTTACTGGAAACCAAGGCCTTTGTTGATGTGATTTCTTCACTTGTCATGGAAAAAAAACATTGGACAAACCTTCAATTTCAAATTTAGATTAGATTTATGTGCACATGCAGGCACAAAGTGATCAATTTAGACACATTTCCTTAGCTGTAAGTGATTATAAAACATCTTTGCACATGCATGTTCATAGTGGAAGCCTTTGAGTAAATTGTTCCTACAGTACTGTATATGGAGTAGGTCCTGCTGATTGCACTGCATTAGGCTGGAAAATGTTATATATATATATATATGTGTGTGTGTGTGTGTGTGTGTGTGTGTGTGTGTGTGTGCATTGGTGTACCCAATAGGTCAGAAACTTAAACTAACATTTCAGAAGACTAGTTTTGACAATGAACACTTAAAATAATCCCGAGCCAAGTGTAAATGGTCTTTAAGATGCAGTATTTCCGTATATAAATTGACTTTTGGGGATGGCTGTTGTTTGAGATCTGCTTCAAATGAACATTTGCCACTGGTTATTTTACACTACTCGCTCATAGATGATATTCTGTGAGAGTTTTGAACTCAAGGAGAGGTCATCTTATATTGAAGCTACTCTCACAATCATATCATGTTTTTGTATTCAGCTCTGTAAGTGAATTTCTCCAACTTCTCACAAAACCTTTCAAGAACATGTCTCTAATTAGTGTTATAATAATACTGTATTGATGATAATGCTTATTTTTACTTGTGGATCCACCAAATCAAATTACATGCAATAATAAAAACCCAGGACACTTCACCAAATGAGCATTACTGCGCTTTTAAACATTTTAATTTTCTCTATACTTTAACCGAAAACTCAACACTCAAAAACCTTACATTACTGGTGTTAATATAAGTATCTTGTACTAAATGGCTTTAAAGTTTACTGTAATGTCAACTTTTAAATAAACAATCGTTTATAACATTTTAAACAATTGCAACTCATTGGACATGATGATTGTAGAGTAATGTCAACCTTTATGGAAATTCATTAGCCTGCATGTGCAATGAAGAACCCATTTGGTTTGTAAACTCTAATGGGACTGGAAAATTGAAAACTCGGATTTAATTTTATTACGCGTTCCCTTACTTCCATGGGAATTACTATGTCTCCAATATTAACACACAGACGTAGCATAGTCGCTCATATTATAATAAATTTAAGTTATGATGCTTTTGGAAACAGACCGTAATATTAAGATCAGTCGTACGATCATTTTTACGAACTTCTTAGGCTTACGAAGCTTTTGGGAAACTCAGCCCTGCTTTGTACTCCCACATATCCGTGCACCTGTGTCTAGTTAGGCAGATCACTCAGTTTGGGAAGAGAAGTAATGTCTACAGAAAGACAATATCACATTTGACAGTAAAAATTGCGTTAGATATTAAAATAAATTGCTCATAAAATGTCATGCATTAAGTTGTTGCTGTAAGGCAACACAAGTATAACTTAATTAGGAGTTACAGATACTTGGCAACCCATTCGAGCTCTGCACTTGTTTGATGATTCCCAGTGTGTTTCTGACTGCAATCTGCTTTCCCTCAATGATTTTTCCGGGTTTAACATGTATGGCATGCCAAGTCTGCTGCCTTTCCCTTTTTAAAAACAGACCCATTTCCATTTCATTTATATGCCGACTTAATTTATTTAAGAGATAGTGGGTGGTAAAAAGGGAAGGGCAAAATATTAAGGGTATTAAGGGCAGAATGTACAAAGTTTCATAATACTATTCATTTATAGACTAATTGGGAATGGCCTTTGACTTACAGCTAATAGCACAGGGATATTGGAGACACAGTAATTCCCATGGAAATAAGGGAACGCGTAATAAAATTAAATCCGAGTTTTCAATTTTCCAGTCCCATTAGAGTTTACAAACCAAATGGGTTCTTAAATAGGGAATTTAAATAGGGATGTTTCCCCAACGGAAGATTGTTCCACATAAACGTGTCCTTGTTTTGTATGATACACGGAAAACAAGGTGGAGGTCAGACTGATTTGAAGAAATGATCAAGTTTTTGATTTGTAATTTGAAACCATGAGCAAAAGTCGAAAGAGATGAAAGACTACCAGCAGAATCATCTGATCATCATTAAATATGTAAAATAAAGCAATGTTTGTTGATTAATCAAACAAAGCTTTTATTACAATTCACTGCACCATACATTTACAATAATAAACAAAATAAAAACACCATCAAATTATACAAAACTCACAATTTACATTTCTGATAACAAAATATAATGATTATTATTTGTATTATTATTATTTTTTATATATAAAATAATAAAATGCAATTGCCACACAGTTATTTCTGGGAACACTAACTGATGAACAATAAAATATAGGTTAATCTCTTTGTTTATTTATTATTTAAGCTTATACAGTACCCTTCATTAGCATACATGTGGAATCAACACCCATTTGCATTATTTGACTCTTAAAAAAACAACCTATTAATTTTCTCAAGGTAAACATATTAAATCCAAATCTAACACAAATCTGAGTAAAACTTTAGAATTAGGTCTCATTTGTCAACATTAGTTAATGGGGTCTGATTGTAAACTGGGTTTATTTTAAGGCCCAATTCTCACTTTTAAGTAGTTCCTTAATAGCTTGCAGAATATTGGCTGTTTAGTACTTATCAAGCACATATTAATGCCTTATTCAGCATGACCAAATTTTAGATGCCTTAATCCTACCAATACTAAACATATACTAAACATATATTATATGTTTAGCATATAACATAACATATAGCATATAACATAACATATAACACATACTGTATGTTCTGTCTTTCTGTCTCATAAACAATCATAACAACAGTTATAATACATTATAAAACGTACTTGTTTGTGGTTATAACTTTTATGTTTATGATTTATAACATGTAATAAACAATTTGTTCAATCCACCTAATTTAAAACGGATTATGAATCTCATATCTTGACAGTATCTTACTATCTTGCTGATATTACAATGAATATAGTTAAAAATCAAACGCGCCAATCGACACATTCATCTGATCAGATATCTGAACTTGACTGCTTGGCTATATATTATATATATATATATATACATATATATATATATATATATATATATATATATATATATATATTATTGTTGTTGTTGTTGTAAGAGATATTTGTCTGCTTTAAGTAAAGTAACGAGTGAAGTGAAGTGACATTCAGCCAAGTATGGTGACCCATACTCAGAATTCGTGCTCTGCTTTTAACCCATCCAAAGTGCACACACACACAGCAGTGAACACACACACACTGTGAATACACACCCGGAGCAGTGGGCAGCCATTTATTCTGTGGCACCCAGGGAGCAGTTGGGGGTTCGATGCCTTGCTCAAGGGCACCTAAGTCGTGGTATTGAAGGTGGAGAGAGAACTGTACATGCACTCCCCCCACCCACAATTCCTGCCGGCCCGAGACTCGAACTCACAACCCTTCGATTGTGAGTCCGACTCTCTAACCATTAGGCCACGACTTCCCTTGTTGACTAACAAGTTAACAATAGCAAGATCTGAGACTTATAACACATTATAACTATGGGAAGATTTAATTAAATGTTAGTTAACTGGATGAATTGTGTTCATTGTGTATTATAAATCAACATAAGATTAGATTTATAGCCCGTATTTATTATGCATTATACGAGTATTCATTATAATGCCTAAAGAATACTCTTATAATGCATAATAAATACGGGCTTCGTAGAAAGTGTTACCTTTTTTTTTTTTTTTTAAGGCAAAAGTCATAGTTAATAGTTATCTAATAGTCTCCTCTCAGCATTCAGCTTTTGATTTGTTCATTATTATTTTTTTGAAGATCTTTCCAAAGCATCTTTTTAGGGGATCTTTTAGAGGGCATCTTTTAGAGAGAGATAGAGAGAGTAGATGAGGAGGAAACCGTGGAAGGAACCAGTATCCTTTATAATGATGACAATGATTGGTGAATCATAGCATTTGTATCTTTTTATATCAGTTAATAAGTTTGTCATCAATATTTTTAGCCGAGTACAAAGAAACTACTTTTGAATGCAACCATAAGGCCTTGGAATGACTACAGCGATCAGTTTTCTCTCTGAATGCAGGTACACACTTGCTGTTACACTTCTACGGCAGCTCAAAGACAGGTTGTTATCAGTATGCATGATCCTACTTTTTTGGAGAATAAGTTTAGCTTTTGAAAAGCAAAAAGCTATCATCATCCTGTGAATGAAGACTGTAAAAAAATAGTATGGTGAAACTGACTTTGACTATTAATTGAGAGGTGCTCTTGTTTCAGAAAGTGCTACTCGAAAAGCAACTGAAAAGCAACTTTTTTTTTTTTTTTTTTACAAGGTGAGACATCTTTAAGGGAATATTCATCCCAAAAGTGATTCTTTAATGTACTCATGACATTCAAAATTATTTTCTTTCTTTTCAGTAGAATCTCCAACCTGCACTTTTCCATTACAGTGAAAGCAAATGCAGACTGAAGCTGTCAAACTCCAAAAAAATGAATAAATAAATACACAAAAAGGCACCATGTGGTTTATGTGACTCATGTGTTGTAATTTTCTCCTTCATTTTAGCCATCAAATCTCATTTGTGCTTCAGTAAAACTGCCACCACACAAATGGTTGCAACTTACCAAACTTCTTATAATGTACGTATAGTAGTTAAAGAGCAATTCAATCTACTCCTGTGAAAAAAAATTAAACTATTACTATATTTTACCCGAAAATGAAAGTTTACTGATAATGTACGCATCCATAAAGGCCCTACAAGATGAAGATGAGTTCCTCATTTTTTCATGGGATCAGATTTGGAAGACATTAGCTTTACATCACTTGTTCACCAGTGGATCCTCTTTACTGAATGGGTGCCGTCAGAATGAGAGTCCAAACAGCTGATAAAAAACATCACAGTAATCCATTAGTAATCCACACGACTCACAGTCCATTAATGAATGTTTTCTGAAGTGAAAAACTGTGTGTTTGTAAGAAACAAACCCATCATTAAGACATTAAACTGCTGCCAGCTAAAATTCAAGTCCTTTATCCAAAATAATAAGCTACTATATGTGAAAATTATTATTAATGTTTTCATTGAAAAGTTATAATATACCTTATAATCAGATGATACAATCTAATTAGAGCAGCATTTCTCAGACTCAAAAATAAATAAAATACTTAATGAATAAATCATGATTTACTCAGAAAGTGTTACAAACCTGCCTGGAAGAGGATATGTGTTTAATTTTGTCTTAAAGCAAATTGAGAAGGATAGTTTTAGTGGTCAAAGACTCTCCAAGGATTAGAGAGAGAGAGAGAGAGAGAGAGAGAGAGAGAGAGAGAGAGAGAGAGAGAGAGAGAGAGAGAGAGAGAGAGAGAGAGAGAGAGAGAGAGAGATTTTTAGCAGCAAACACTCAAGACAGGCTTGATGCACACAGGGGTAAAAAAGTACCCATTGTGTAAAATAAAATATACTGCTGGATCTTTAATGTTGTCTTTAATTTTTCCACTGGAGGTCCTGGACATCTTGTTCAGATAGATGATATCATGGAGCCAACCAAATACCAACAGATTAAAAAAGCGAAATAAATAAATCTTATAATGGGTTAATTTTGGACCTTCCAACAGGACAGCGATCCAAAAACAAACTTCAAAACAAAAATGGGTCACTGAGCACAACACCAAGCGTCTGCTATGGCCATCTCATCCTCTGACTTGAATCCTATGGAAAATGATTGGGGTGAACTGAAGAGGAGAAGCTTCAACATGGAGCTGGAAATCTGAAGGATCTGGAGTGATTCTGGATGAAGGAATGGTCTCTGATCTCTTGTCAGATGTTCTGCAAACTCATCAGGCATTATAGGAGAAGACTCAGAGCTGTTATCTTGGCAAAAGGAGGTTGCAAAAAGTACTGAATAAAAGGGCACCATTAACTGTAGCCAATGTGTATAAGAGAAAATAATGAGATTCCCCCCATTTTATTTTTAAAATAAATAAAAAAAATTTACACACACAAAGACACGCACACTTGTCTGGGTGAGTAAATGATGACAGAAGTTGCAGTAATGCGGTAACTGTCCTTTTAACAGAAACCTTGTCTCTCTTTTTTCTTTTTTTATTTGCTGGTCCTCTGACCTTCTAGACAGGATGTCCCTGTGTTGATATCTGAAACATGCCACTGTTACTTTCACCTGTGTGAAACATGTTTAACCCAGTTCACAGTCCTGACCCTCCAGTTCTCCCGCAGCTGCTCATGAATGATTTCCATTATTCCTGTCCTGTTCCCATGGCAGACTCGCTGTGTGTCCCAAAACCTCCACCCCCTCCACCCTCTCCCTTACAGCCGCTCCTGTTGGATGAGAAACCACTGAAAAGCAACTACAGGCAAACAGGAAAACATCACAGAGGATCTGGGAACTGAATACTAATTAACTCTAAATGAACAGGATCACAAAGATAAGCAACATCCAAAATAAACTTGCTATTGCTTTTTATTACAGTTTTTCTCAATCGCTTTGGTACATTTAAGTTATTTAATTTTTTTAATCCCAGCAGTAAAGCAACCTAATCTGAACTCCACTGAATTTAACGGTTTACTGCGAGAAGTGCCAGAGGTCAAGAGAGGTTAAGTCATAAACATGGCACATACGTGACATTTTTAGCCCCAAAATCTAAATAATTTACTCACTATTATGACATTATTATTAATTATTATCATTATTATTTTAAGATATTTTAAAACAAGGTATTTTGCGGTTTTGTATAAAATAATGAAAGTGACTTGAGATTTCCCTCTGGAGTCGATTAACGCAGATACGCGTTTTGAGTCATTTTCTCCTGATAACCCCGAAAAGAACTTAAATTACACTTTCAGTTTTAATCGTACAGATAAGAGCAATACATCAATCGAATCTGTAAAGGGTCTACTTTTTTTGGATATAGACATAATAACAACAAAACTTTGTGCACTTATAAAATAAAGATAACAAACAAGGTGTGCTGTCTGCAGCCTTTGTCTGTGATAAAGTAATCCATATGAAAACAACGCGATGTCTGTTTTTCATGTCTTCTGTAAGTGAGTAAACAAGATGATTTTCACATCATTTAGAAAGAAAAATTCTAGGCTACAAGCTCCAGTTCTCAAAAATCCCGGGAACCATCGTTCTTTATGTGTTTTATGGCCTTATTCAAGTGATTTAACATTTTTAGTTTTTCACTAACCACGCATAACATTTTTTTTTTTCTCAAAAATACAATCATGTACATGCATGCATTTCACATATTATTATAGCCCAGTTTGTGCTGATTACAGTGAGATTAGACTTTACCCATTTAGATATTTATAAGAAAATGAAAAAAGCACAAATGTCAGGGCATGACAAAACTTCTCCAGGCCCCAAAAATACCCTTAGACTCCAGAGGGTTAAAACAACAAGTCCATAGAGTAGCAGCAGCAGGAGGAATGCGAGGTGATACGCTAAATATAGTGGCCTTTGAAAGCTGTGGTTCAGCGATCGCTCAGCCTGAGAAATAGCAATTAAACTTTTGCCTGACAGGCCTGTCATGGTGAACTCTAGTCTGCCTCTGGCTCATTTCACTAGACGAGGAACTGCTACTTTTGAGGAACAAAAGAACTGGCATTAAACATACATGGAGGAGTGCTATTACTTATTTTGGTGTTAAAGATTTGGGTGTACATGTACATGTTCTTGGCTTGCAAAAGGAAGCATAGATTTATTGTGTTAAGAGTGTTTTTGACACTGCATTGTATATTCAGGGGTATTCTACACTAGTCATTAACCTAAATTATCACTTCTCTAAAATGTAAATCATTTGGAAATACCTGTAGGCTCAAGGGGTGAAGTTATTATAGTGAATATTGCAAGATAATGCAGAAAAACATTTTAATTAGTCCATTACCAAAAAATAAAATAAAATAAATACACCTGTGAAAATCGTTGCTAGGATAATTTACATGCCGCGTGTTTGATTCTTCACTGTGGTTATGTGGTTATGACTAAACTAAAAATGAATCAGTAGTCAACCGCTTGAGTTTTTCTAGGAAAAACTACAGGAGCTGTGGTCAGAAGTCACTACTACAGAAAGCCGCTATGGTGAATGAGAGGGCTCTTCGTGCATTGTTCATTATCTCTCATTGGATTGCCAAAACTGAGAAACCACACAATTTAGGTGAGACTTTATTTCTATACCCTGCGCTAAAAAGACTGTTTCTGTTATGTGTGTACAAAGCACTGCTGATCAATTAGCACTGATTCTAGTGTCAAATCATCTTGCCCTAATGGTTAGTTATTCAGACTTGTAAACCAAAGGTTGTGAGTTCGAGTCTCAGGCTGGCAGGAATTGTAGGTGGGGGGAGTAAATGTACAGCATTCTCTTCACCCTCAATACCACGACTGAGGTGTGCTTGAGCAAGGCACTGAACCCCCGACTGTGCTGGGTGTGTGTGCACTTTGGATGGGTTAAATACAGAGCATGAATTCTGAGTAAGGGTCACTATACATGGCTGTGTGTCATTTCACTTTCAAATCATACAGTGACTTACCATATTGGGCAAATGGCAATGGATGTGAAAGAGCAGTTCATCACAAAATTAAATCAAGTTTTTTTTTCTCCAACTTGATTAGAGATGTTTATGTTAAATTTTTGATGATGGACAAATTAAGGAGGATTTTCTTTTCTGTCGCCCTTTTAACGAACGTGCAAATAGGTAAGCAACTTCTCGCCACATTGGACTCATTTGTACGTGAACATGACTGGAAGAACTGTGTGGGAATTTGCTCCGACAGAGTGTGGGCAATGACTGGTAAAAAGTGGTTTGGTGACAAAAGTACAAGCCGTCGCTCCATTTGCAGTATGGACACTTTTTCCGGCAAAAAAAATGGCACCTGATATGAAACAAGGGATGGATAAAGCCAGTCGCACAATCAACACAAAAAAGATTAGTGCAACAGGCAAATGCCTTTTCAAAGTTCTCTGTCACTGAGTCACTGATTGACATGGCAACAGGCACGGCCTGAAGCAAAGATTCATGGAGAAACCACTGGTTTTTGTATATCTGTGCATACTGTATACCGAGAACAGAGTGACATGGCATTGAAAAAATTCCTCCCGTTCGCATATATATATATCTCTGTGAGACTGGTTTTTCAGCGCAAGTTGTTTTTATGTTATATTAAATATTATACTATATTAATATTATTCTTTTTTGAGGGGGGGTGGGGTCATGGTTGAATCACTGATGGCAGATCGACTATTCTGACGATGCTTTTCATACTCTCCTGGACCTGGACACTGTTATTTATTTGGCAGTCTATGGGACATTCTCAAGTCTACCACTTTTCATCCAAAATATCTTACATTTTGTTCCAAAGATGAATGAAGTACAGGTTTGGAAACGACATGGGGGTAAGTGATTAATGACAAAATTTTCATTTTTGGGTGGAGTAACCCTTTAAGAAACTCTGCTCTAAAAGATTGTATTGGTTTTACACACACCCTAAAATATTATTCATATTTGTTAGAAGGTAAACTTTATTTGCAATAATATAATAATAATAATAATAATAATAATAATAATAATAATAATAATAATAATTAGTAGTAGTAGTAGTAGTGTATCAAATAAAAAGCTTACATATATACCATAATAAATTAAAATGTTTGATTGCATATTTGTAAAAAGCACTTCTCTACATAACATTATTCTCTTAAAATGTGTTGTGCATTTTAGCAATTAAATCAAGTGTATGCATGAAAAGTGAATCAAACATTTAATTTTATAATGCATAGAGAGAAATAAATATATTTTCGTCCTTATTTTCAGTGATCTTTTTGGTTCAAGCTCCAGCCGGTCTGGGCTTTGTGGATTGAGCGCAGTATCAGACTGCACTTTTCTGACTCCAGATATCCTGGGATTTGTTTAAGCCATTCTTTCAGTCCCGGGAGCCTCTATCAATGGCAGATCTACCGCGGCTTTGACTCCGATGATTCCCTCTAGCTCTGCCTTTCAGTATCTGCCTTTCTCTGGCTTAATGTGTCTGTTATCTGGGACTGAGGCACATCCACCATCACGGCCATTTAACTGCTGCTTATGTTCTGCCGTTTTTATACATGATGCTTTTGACTTACTTCATGGTGCCGTTGTATTGTTCCAGCTCTATTTTGAATCCTAGGAGCCAGAGTTATCATAGTTAATCACAAATAAAGCCATTGCAAAATATAATAATAATAATAATAATAATAATAATAATAATAACAACTGTATAGACTATTTTAATTTAGTACTAATCTAATCTAGACTGGTGATTTTTCTTATGTTTATTATTTCTATTAACGTGATGCCATCGGATTGTGCATTTTATTTCATCTTTAAAATGAAATGAGGATTTTCTATGAGGGAAGACAATCACATCTCACCCAATTTTGTGTGAGATGCAAACGTGCGGATGACTTAATTTATTGGCTGTGCAACAGTACAGACAGATACAGTATCTCTGTACATATTGAAGTATTTAAGTCGGTGGGCAGGCAACAGCAAAGTTCAATATTGATGTTATTTATCATCATAAAATGTATTATCACTAAATCAAAATAGACAAGATAAAAGCACCAGAGAAAAGTGAGAAAAGACTTAAGACAGAGTCTTAACTTTCTCCACCTCTCAAATGGCTGAAATCAGTATATATGAAATCAGTGTCATTTATTTATTATATTTATTTAAAGAAAATATTATGTTATATTCTATTTTATGTTATATTATTTCAGATTATATATTTTATTTGTATGTTACTTTCTTATGAAGTAATTACATTACAATTGCATCTGTTTGAGGCTGCAAGAATGCATTTAAGTTTCTTTTTGCTCTTGGTCATTCCGGCAAAGAAGTGGAACTAAAGCACAGGAAAAGGAAACAAAGGGAAAAAAAGGGCTCATTTCTGAAAGGTGTAGCCACACAACACCCACCAGACCGAAACTAATGCACAACAAACCAAACACCACAACAAAATCACAACCCAGAGGAGGAGGATCAAAGAGGAACACGAGATTACTGTACCGCAGAAGGACAAGGATGAATTTAGCAAGGAAAGAAAGCATTTGGAAACAGTGGCTATCGCTGAGTGTTGGCCATTTCTGACACGGCTCCCACACTGATCTAACAGCAGCTTTATAGCACAAACTCTCATCCACACACAACAGGGAAGTCAAGCAATCACACACACACACACACACACACACACACACACCTCTCTCTCTCCTTCTCCCAGATATACCTGCATCCTGTGTGTGTTGCTCCATTAGCTGGTAGACCATCATTGACATGCAATAACCAACTACTCCAAAAACCAGCTTATATGTACATTTTATTTCATTTCAACTTAATTTTTGGTACTGTTATTATTCTAGTTAACAATAACAATACTTGAAGTCTCATCTTACAGTTTCCATTCTAAAAACCCATCTTGTTTTAAGGATGTTTAGATATTTTTGTTCTGGAAAACAAAACAAAAATCCTGATATATTAGGCATGTCGTGCTTTGGAAGGTTCCTCTGAGGACAATAACAATAAGAGGGAGTTTTGTGATTTTTGGAAGTGATCTTTGGATTTTATCCTCAGATGTTGTCAAAAGAAATGTCAGTAGAAAAATAAACAACTGGTTAGTGATGCATCACTAAACAGCAGTAGAAAAAAACAACTGGAAAAAGATTGGAGAAATGTTGAGGCTGATACATTTTTTTCATTCCATCCCATTCCTGAATGTATTCGATAAACAGGTGGGCTGGAGATGTCTGGAAAAAGACCTGCAAAGCCCCAGAGGTCTGGAAGCAGTCTAGGGTTGAGTGTCTTTCTACAGAAACTTCAGTGACAGACAGGGAAAAGATGTATCAAATGCACACATGGGGAATTACACAACAACCCCGCTGGCGGTGGGCTGTTACCACCCTGCAGTTGAGGCCCCTGGAGAGTCCCGCAAGGGCCTTGCCTCCTTATTACTTAAAAAACATGCAAGAGCAGCTTTATTTTATAAGCACACTTTAACTACAGATTTTCTTGCATGGAAACCTCCATCTAGTGTCTTGGGTCATCTGAGTGAGCTTCAGTTGTTTGTCGCAGACAAGAGCAAGAGTCTAAACCTCTCAAGCTCACCCAGTCTGACCTTAATTCATGAGAACAGGAAAGAAATCCTGTGTTTTGGCTTAACTTTCAGGCATAATGTCAAATAGTCCTACATTTCTGTTCAGTCATGAATAATGCCTTCGTGACTTTCGCCATTAAAGGGAACGTTCAGGCAAAATTGTAATTCACAAAAAAATAAAAATAAGTACGGACCCCAGAAAATGACATGCAGGAAAAAATAGTGGGCTAAATCGTGCGCACGATTTCCTAATTCGTTCCCTCAATGTACTAAAACGTGTGCACGATTACCATTGCGTTCCCTCGATTTACTACTTCGTTCACTCGATTTATAATTTGTGCACACGATTTACTAATTCGTTCCGTCGATTTGCTAAATCGTGCGCACGATTTAGCAAATCGAGGGAACGCAATAGCAAATCGAGGGAATGCAATAGTAATCGTGCGCACATTTTAATACATTGAGGGAACGAATTAGTAAATCGTGCGCACAATTTATTTATTTTTTCTTGCCTGTCATGTGTGGTGCTCCGTAAAAAAAGACAAAAATATTGTCTTCCTATCTCTCTCTCTCTCTCTATATATATATATATATATAATATAATATAATATAATATACTTTTAAAAATGTAATTTTATTTCTTGGTTAAATTAAGGACAAATAATAATATAATTTTTAGGATCGTTAAGAATTTTTCAGTAATTTTTGTCATGCTATTTAAATATTTTTTTCTCTTGATACTAGGATGAAATATAATTGGGCATTTTCTTGAAGTTTTGTGAGATTTTGTCAAAAAAAACATAGTTCCCTTTCGAGGGAACTTCGAACAGCGTCCTCTAGGGGTCGCTTTTGGGAACACCTCGTCGTGACCCATGTCTGAAGCATACATTGAAAAAACACCAACTTGTTGGTCGGCGACAGCCTCCGACGTCAGTACCGGCACGACTTTAAATAAGCACGGGAGAGCACGTCATTATCTTCTTCATCTTCACTGACTGTTTTGTTTAAAGCGTGCATCTGAAAGAACCCGTAAGGGCGATCTTTCTCTGTTTATCATGGCGACAACTAGCAAGCGTTTAGACGATGTGTGCATCCGTGTCAGCGTTATTTGACACCCGATAACACAGGCGATCTTTGCGTCATTTGTTTGGGTAAAAAGCACGCACGCAAAATGTCTTTGAGGAGGCAATCTGCGTGCATTGTGAGCGTTTTTTCAATGGAAAAAGCTCCGCTCTCGTTCGTCTCTCTTCTGAAAGAAAAGGGAAAAAAAGGCAGCCATCTGCTTCCTGCAGTTCAGGACCTGTCCGCGCTGAGGCATGGAAGAGAATGAGCTTGTGAGAATACAGGTGGATCTGTCTGAATGGATCATAGATGGACTTTCTCTTTCGCACTCGTAAAAAAAAAAAAAAGGGCGGCGGACGAGATCCTGGAGGTTATTGAGCGAAAATTACCTTATGACCATAGCCTTCCAGCTCAGGTGAGCCTTTCATTTCTGCATGATCTCCATACAGAGATTAAAAAGAAATGAAAGATGCCATTTTCTTCTCGCATCCATCGGTTTCGGCATGAAAGTAATCTGCCGACATCGAGGTGATGCGCGAAAGTGGCTATGAGGGAATGCCCTGGTAGAAAGAGCTAAAATTTTTATAAATAATTTATAAATAATTTTTATCTGTGGAAATTTTTTCTTTCTGCAGGGGAAACATCCTCTCTTAATCTCCCTCCTTGCCATCTAGGCCCCTTCAGAAAATCAGCTCGCTTAAATGGCAAGGCATACGCAGTAGCAGGTCAGGCGGTGGCTTTATTACACACAATGCTGGTGCTTCAAGTATATCAGACTGATCTGCTTAGAGACCTGGATAGAGGCAGGGGCCTTTTTCTGATCAGGTAGCTGAGCTGTGCCACACCACGGATCTCTCCATGCTACCAAGCAGGCTGCCTCTGCCATGGGCAGGTCTATGGCGGCCATGGTGGCAGCGGAGAGACATCTGTGGATGAACCTGGCAGACATCGGGAGGAAAGAAAAGGCTTTCTTCTCGATGCTCAGGTTTCGCTTTCTGAACGTTTCGGTATTCCCGTTGAGACGGCGATTTGAGAAGTTCAGGGAGATGAAGGCGCGCTCTGCTGCTTTCAGATCCTTCGTTCCACGAAGGTCCAGGTCTGAGCCCGAACAACATAGGGGTCCTGGCCTGTCTCGATCTGAGGATCAAAGACGGGCACAGAAGGCTAGTGTCGCAACTCGCGCTCCTCCCCCTAACTGCGGGCAGGGGTAAGAGGAATCGTGGGTCACGAGGAGGTAAGCAGAACCTAAGGGGTGTGATCTAGACGAGGCAGCGTTCTTGTCCGAATCTGAGTGATAGCGAGGTATCCACTCGTTCCCTTTGGGGATTTTTAACCCTCTGGAGTCTAAGAGGTTATCAGGAGAAAATAGCCTCATAACGCATATATGTGTTAATCGACTTCAGAGGATTAACTTCTGCTTTTATCCTCCCTTTCCTAATTCCCCTATAACCACCAGCTCTCCACCTGATTGAGGTTAGGTGGAAACCTCTCGCATAACAGTCTCCTATGCTGAACCTATAATGTTTTTATGGTTCTATGTTCATAGCAACCACCTGACTAATGGTCCAGACTAAAAGGAGGCGCCCCTTGAGCGGGGCTCAAGCGCAGGAGGGTGGGTGAGTAAATGTAACCCTCTCTGTATATACTTTATTAAATTGCTGGTGGTTACGTGTCTACTAATAAACTCTGTGAGTTTCCTTTGCAGTCCTCAGTTACAGTGTTTACTAAACACTCACCAGCCATCTGGCTTCATGTTCCGGTATTAGGCGGCTGAGATCACAGGTTTCTGAGGGAGCCTCCTTGATCATCAGGCCTGGCACAGCACTGCAGGGAATTTCATGGATGTCCAGCCAGGTCACCCCGAGGGGTCTCCTGGCTGCTTAGGGGTGCTGTCGCATCTAGCGGGAAGTGGAGGTGGTAGTTACAGAAGCCTTTTTGTATATGCTGCCTCAGGTGATGCTCCCCTCGCCAGAGGTTTGTAAAATTGAGCTTGCCTCTCCCGTGAGATTCAACGCCTCTGCGATGCTTAGGAACCTTTAAGTATGTACGCTAAGCTTTGGGTACTTTCTCAAAACCACATGGTGGTCAGTGTGCACGTGAACACTTTGCGCAGTTTCTAAAAATCCACAAGTGGTAAGTTTGCACGCAAGACTCTGCAAACTTTCTGAAATCCTGTACGATAAGGGTTACGCGCTCCGCTTCATTCCCTTTCTTGAGATGATTAGACCTTGGTTCCTTGGGCTCCATTCAGCCAGTGTGTATTTGTTTATACACCTCAAGCATCGCTTCCCTCAACATGAGGGGCTATTTGGATGATTCTCGTGGTAATTTAGCAGCGCTCCCCTTTTTCCAAAAAAGGGTCGCCTATGAGCGCGCTACTCTGAGCTCGGAGTTCTCCTCTCATTTTAGACAGAGTTCTCTGTTTTTTCCCCAGAGCGCTCCAGTATTGTTTCCATAGATCGAGTTGATGACTCTTAATCATAATGTTTTGAGATGCAACATTCCATCTATGAGCTGCTCTATCAGAGTGCCACAAGAGCCCCTCCTTAGAACAGTATTTGAAAATCCATGCTATGGTAAGTGTGCACGTGAAGTCTTTGCACACTTTCTGAAATCCTATATGGTGAGGTTTTCGCGCGGTTGCTTCGTGCCCTTTCTTGAGTTGGTAAGAGCCCTGTTCATCTTGGGCGCCACTCCACCTATGTATCCTCGGATACCTATCTAAACAGGGTGTTGCTACTAGAGAGCTGCCGAGACAGCTCTTTCAGCAAGCTTATGCGTAAGCTAGCGGTAGCCCCTTTGTGACAGGCAAGACTTGGTAGAAATACTAGGTTCTTAGCCGTATCCCTTTAAAGGAATCTTTCCTGATTGTAAGCCTTCAGCTCTACCCTGGGCTGAGGCCCTAACAATTAAGTTGGGTATGTAGCTTAGGCCTTTTGGCTGTAAGGGGTACTGTCACAGACAGCTGTCTAAACATCCCAGGGGCAACTCCCATGGAAATGGTAGAGTTGGTACTTGATTCTGGCCTGCACTCCCCTCAGCATGGCGGCGTGGGTATACTGTTCCCCAAAGCGACCCCTAGAGGACGCAGTTCGAAGTTCCATCAAAAGGGAACTGTCTCAGGTTACGAATGTAACCATAGTTCCCTGAGTAGGGAATGAGACACTGCGTCCTCTAGCTCCCTGCCATGCTTCGGATGCAAGCTTTAGACGAAGAAGATAATGACGTGCTCTCCCGGTGCTTATTTATAGTCACGCCGGTAGTGACGTCGGAGGCTGTTGCCGGCCAACAAGTTGGTGTGTTTTTAATGTATGCTTCAGACAGAGGTGTTCCTCAAAGTGACCCCTAGAGGATGCAGTGTCTCGTTCCCTACTCAGGGAACTATGGTTACATTCGTAACCTGAGACAGTTAATTGTAATTTTCTGAAGCCATACAATTCTTATACTACATTTTCAATAAATCTAATACATTTTTAGAAACAATTCAGCAGTCTACATAACTAAATACATGATAAATACAAACATACTAACAAATGCTGGGTAATTTGTTTTAACCCAAATACTGGGTTTAGTTTGTTGGGTCACTTTATTGGGTAATGTTTTATATATGTTTTACCCAGGTGCTGGGTAGTTTTTCTATAACTCAGCTGCTGGGTAATTTTTACTGTCAATACAAATGATGAACCGAATCACATTCTATTATCTACCCAGTGCTGGGTCAATGTTACCTGGTAGTCTGTGCCAAACCGGTTAAAACTGGATTTGTCAATGGTAATTTACGTGTTCTGTCCAAGGAGAAAACTTGACTGAAAAAAACTTTATATTCCTATCAAATTATTACTGTATAAATAGGAAAATGTCTGTAGTCTCACATTTTTCCTTTTATTTGTTTAAACGTACATCCCGGCTAACATTGCATTGGAACGCTAGCCTACTACAAAAGCAGCATTAACCGGATCTACACAATGACATGCCAGCGCCACAGTGGAATTTTCTCCTTCTGCCAAACGAATGTGCGACCATTGCTGAAATACAACCCGACTTCGCTGTTATATGTAACAAAGTTTCCATGCGCTCCACTGACTACAAAAGGTGCACTATTAATCTAGTGCACCATTGTTGCAACTGTGGTTGTGCTTTACATTTGACGGGTTGAAATTTAAAGTGTACATAATTGATTTAAATTGAAGTAATTTTTTTTTCTTTGAGTACAAACTTGTTAATGAAGTAAAAATGACTTAGTGCAGCTTTCAATTTTGATTTCTGAAAATGGTTTTAGAAGAAGCATCATCAATTTGAGATGAAGGTTTTCTGTAAATGTGTAGGACTGGAGGTGGATTTGTTCCTCGTGAAGAAAAATAAACATAAATAAAACGACTAAATGTGGGAATTGTTTAAAATGTATGTCACAAGTCTTCAGCATTTTCATCAGAAGTGCCCAAATGTGCATAAGTAATCTGAAGAACCCTAACATTGATAGAAATAACTCAGAAGGAAAGATCTTTCACAGTCCTCTGAGGAGCCCTTTGAAGCTCTTCAAGAAAAGATTAAAAAAGATTTGAATTTTGGCAGTACATTAATGAGTTCATTTGACATGTTGCATAAAGCAAAATGGTATATCAAATCATTCTGTTATATCTTTCATAACAGAGTTGAGAATACTTTTTATACAAAGTTTGGAATAGAAAATAAAAATGCATTGGGGATTTTATTATTTATTTTTTTAATCAGTTTTTGCATTTTCATGTCTCTTTATTTATTTAAAAGAAGGACTTTTTAAATTCCTGGTGTCCTCCGCAGAGGACGTAGCATAACGTATGAATAAAATATCATTTTTCAAAAATGTTCCATTCTTTTTCTTATGCTCTTAACAATGTAATGACATGAAAAACTATTAAATCCATCTTTCTTTCTTTTTTTCTTCTTCTTCTGGTGGTTGGTGAGCTTTTAATACAGTAATAAAATAAGCTTTCAATTAATTAATATTCTTTTGTTACAAGCTCTAAAGTGACATTTTCAAATTAACTGAGGCTTGGGTTCAACTGTTAAACGGTCAAACGGAGATTTGAATCTGTGGCGGAAGGAAGTAGTTCTGCACAAAATATTTTTTTCATTTTTATAGACAAGTTGTTTTTCTTATATTCCTTTTAAACTAGAAAACACCATTTATATAACAAGCTCAAAACACTGGTAAATAGAGGTAACACTTTACAGTAGGGCTAATTTCATGTCAAACCAACCATTTCAGAAACCTTCCCAACTTAAACTTTTGATTTTGTCAATTTTATTTATCTATTTTTATGTATTTATTTTCTGAAGAAAGACAAACATAGTCACAAACTCTATGTTATATGCAGTTGTTTTGATAAAGGGAAAGAAGATGCATTTCTAGTTTCAATATTATATGTAAGTAAAATTACCCACATTTCATTTTCGTCCATTGAAAAAGGCTAAATTTGAACAATTTGGACATGGAGCTGCATTGAGATCCCCACATCTCTGGAATTGAACTATATAGGAGCTTTAAAAAAAAAACTACAAAAGTAAAGTTTGTTAAGAACCAAAATCAAAAAAATATATTAAGATATCTTTAATACTTCCTTAGTTACATGCATGCACAAAGCCTTGTCCCTTCATCACGGTAATTGCACACCTGTTAATTGCACTCAGCTGTCTTCACTTTGATCGTCATTATCCTGTCTATTTAAACCTGTCTGTTTTCTTTCTGTGTCTTGGAGTCCTTAATTTCCATCACCCAGTTTCCTAGCGTTCCCTTGTGGTTCTAGTTTCTTGTTTGTTTCATGTTCTGACTGCTTACATGAATTTTGACCTTTGCTTATTGGATTATGATTTTTTGGATTACCCAATAAACACACTGCTCTTGGATCTCTCTTCTCCTGTGTCCCGATCGTAACAATCTCAGGTTGAGTTGAGACAGAATTATGGTCTTTAATACTTTGTTGACATGAGTTAATACATTAGCTAACATAATAAACATTTTTTTTTGTATTTTATTTATTTATGCAGAATTTACTCATCTTTTCTGTTTTTTAATGCTGTTAGTAAATGTTGAAATAATAACATTACAATAAGTAAATGCTATAGTATATATATATATATATATATATATATATATATATATATATATATATATATATATATATTATTATAATATGTTACCATAATTAACCAAAATTAACTTCATGTGGCAGATATTTAGTGTCATTATCTGTTTAATGTCACTGTAACCAAGAATAAATACATTGTAATTCAACATATCTTTAAACATTTTGTTAAGGAGCGTCGTATGCCATTTCAGATGAAAAGAAACAGTACAGTACATTTAAAAATGCTGAAAAAAAGAGGTCATTTAGGTACATGGTACCAAGACGTATTCAAAAAGCAGTACGTGACATCAGAAATATTGCATCATTCCTAATAAAATAAAATAAAAAATGCCGATATGTGCAGTGCTCATTTCAGCTCACAACTATGTTTTGAATATACATCATTGAAGAATTAAATTAATTAATTTCTCTCTAAAAGTGTTAGTCTGAACCCTGTAATAATAAATTTTCAAGGTAGTAAAGTGTCGGCAGAATGTTTAGTAGCCTGTTATGTTTATGACAGAAACTCTTATGATTAAAAAGGTTTATAAAAGGACAGTTTTGTTTCATATTTTTCACTCTCAGTTCATCCTCAGTTCTCAATGCATCAATTTTTACAATCCATTTTAATTTGAGAACATCTCATCGCTGAAATCACACCCTCAACATTTTAAAGCTGGCATGTATTCTTTTCTTTCCAAGAAACAATGTGTCTTGAGACTGGGGTTTGGGCCCAGTTGGCTGATGTTACCCAGACAACAGCGCAAACGCACATATCGAGACCAGAGCCAGTGGGACAGTTTGTGTTCCTCTCGTGCCAGAATTCATCTGATCAAGGTCTTTGGTTTGTGGGTGATGGAATCGGTGATTGTCGGAATTTTCTGATCTCACTGCAAGAGAAATTAGAAAAATGTAAGTCATTCCACTAGATGTGAACTGGTCAGATGGGATTCTTAAGAACATTTGTTTTCAATGTGATAAAAAACATTTATTTGCTTCATGAGGCAGCATGATTGCATGACAAAACTTTCCCATCATTAATACAGATAAACCACCAATTACAGTTTTTGGTTTCTCTCCCCACAAATGAAGATGATGCTTGTCAAATTGACAAATTTCAAACGTAATATCTAGCTAGCTAGTCAAACTATTATGTATCCATAATTTTTGCATGCATTTCTTCAAATTGCTATTTCCTAAATCTAAAAGTTGGGGCTTAAATAAAATCAAAAGTCAAAGTTACAAATAAACTCATTCAAACAAGGCTTGACGGAAACATCATGCAGTTGCTTATTTACACGTTGAAACCATTTGTCAAAAAAACAAAAAAACTAAAACAAACAAACAAAAAAAGATCAGCAGTTTTCAACATACACTCCACATATCCATTAGGGTTTTAAAGTCTCATTCAAATGACTGTACCGAATGCTGCATATACTGTAACAAAGTGCACAATGCATAATTTCCAATCGTTCTAGCCAGAGGAGCTTCACAAGCCCAAAAACTACAACTGTCACCCAGTAAGAACCTGCTCTCAACAAAAGAGCTATGAAATATGTCCAACAATTTTGTCAGTGCATTGCACAAACTTTTTAAAACTGAGGAATCATTCAAGACAAGAACTACTCACATTTCTTGGCATTGAACTGCTTGGGAATATTTATTTTAACTCAGATATGTTTGAATTTCCTTGGCGAAACATAATCCATTAATAACGCAGTAAAAATTTGGACAGGACTATGCATATTCAAAGAGGAAACAGAAGGTATTGTGAGTTAGACAGTGTTACAAAAGCAGCATACAGCCTTTGCTAGGGTCAGCGAAAACCACTGGCATACCTCCCTCAAGAAGCCACAAATCATGTTTGAGCTTTTGTCAAATAAATCAGTGTGGAGTAAAATTAAGCAGATATGGATTCACTGCTCTGATGTCCCCAGACAGCCATTTTAAAGGGCTGATCGGAGACACACGTCGGGTATTTGGGAACCTGCTGATCCAACTCAAGAAATTGATCCTCGTGCATCTTCAGAAGAGGCTCAATGAGAAATCTTGCATCCGATGTGACACTTGTGAGAAAAA
This sequence comes from Carassius carassius, assembly GCF_963082965.1. NCBI lineage: Eukaryota > Metazoa > Chordata > Actinopteri > Cypriniformes > Cyprinidae > Carassius > Carassius carassius. Next base: position 13,821,925 of record NC_081760.1, on the reverse strand, counting down.
ACATGCCAGTGGCGGTCGAAGTACAAATCCTACACATGCTGGGGCTCTTCAAAGTCCACCGCAGCTTTGTGAACACACAGAACAAACAAAGGCGAACAGAACAATCCAAGCGTCTCATCTGCACCACTGCTGATTCTGATAGATCTTCAAACCAGAATAACAAATGAAGATACGGGACGTTTTTTTGTAAACTGACTATGTGATCTGATAAACAATAACCTCAAATGTGTATGTGGGCTTTTAAGATGTATTCTTGTCGTTTATTTGCAAAAGATGAATTCTACAATTCATCAACTCTCATTGAACGTTAAAATGAACTGTTGCTGCAAATAAACATCAGTGTTAACATCTTAAAATAAACAACAACAAAAAAAATTTGGTATCACTTTAGAATAGGTAATACCTATTAGTTGCTTATTAGCATGCATATTACTAGATTATTAGCCATGTATTAGTGCTAATTAAGAACATATTAATGCCTTATTCTACTTGACCTTATTCTACATCCCTAATCTTACTCAATACCTAAACCTAATAATTCAATTCAATTCAATTCAATTCAAGTTTATTTGTATAGCGCTTTTTACAATACAAATCATTACAAAGCAACTTTACAGAAAATTACGTTTCTACAATATTTAGTAGTAGCTTAACAACTACCTTACTAACTATTTATAAGCAGCAAATTAAGAATTTATTGAGAGAAACGTCGTAGTTAATAGTTAACATGTGTAACCTATTCTAAAGTGTCACCAAATTATTTTATTAATAACTACATAAATACAAATACCATGTACTGTAGTTTCGAAGGGGGATATATTAATTATATATATATATATATTTAACTCATTTATGATAATAATATAACAATGCATTTATACAAATATAATAAAATAAAATAAACAGAATATAGCAAGAAAAACAAATATAAAAAATAATTTATAGAAATAAGAAATAATAACATAAAATATCTGTAGATAATACCACAATAGTAACATTATCTTATAATATTTTATAAAATAAAATGCAACGATTTGTGTAATATTTTTAAAAGGGAGGCATCTCATCTCTTTGACTGATGTCAAGGGCTGTGTGTCAAATCAAACATGACGATACTTGAGCTAATTAATCTGTCACTCAGTTAAATTAGACAGATGCCAACATGGACAGGTTCCGTGACATGCTCTCAACCTGAAAACTGCACAAAGTAAAATACATACAATCATGGTTCCGCATTGAGTCCAATATAAAATATGCAAAGCAAATTCGGAGCCACTTTGACAACATGTTTGGCTTGAAGTCCAACAGTTAAGATAATGTCACTAAATCAAGCCAATCTCTGCAGTTTCTGTTCTGATGCAGCATGCGTGACTGTTGCGCAGCTGTGTTGGTCATTAGCTTTGTGGTGTGAGTGCTGGCCTGATTCTTCTGTCCCTCTGGACTCTTGTCAGACCCCATTAGGGGGAGGAAGACAAGAGTGATGACCCATCTTCTCCGATGCATCCCTGCTTTCCTCCGTCTCAGCACAAACGGTGCGGGAATACCAATGATTGGCAGGCGTAATCTGAGAGCTCCTGCTGACTGCTTTCTGGACACGGACAGAATGCATATCAGGCCGAGGGTGAAGACAAACGTCCAGGAAAGCGAATGACGACAAATGGATCAATATTTTTCTAATTAGAATTTAGTGCAGGACTCTGAAAGAATGGCCCATGTCATCTCTTTTAATCAACTATTAATCAATTACAGACATATTTACATTTGTCAGTTTACATCACATTTCTGTCACATTTACTAATATGACTCACATTTCTAAATGTTAAAAAAAAACAGTTTGGGCAGCAGTCCCAAATACATTTTAATTTAACAAAAATGAGCTTTCTTAAAGTGCCCCTATTATGCCTTTTTGAATATTACCTTTTATGCAGTGTGTCATGTAGCTGTATGTGAAATTAAACTATCTGCAAAGTTGTGAAGCTCGCAATTGCCTAAACTAGTAGTTGTCAGAAATTGGAATCTTATTCGGTTACGGTTCTACATCACAAAGTAACACATTTGCATAACGAAAAGTCGAAAAATGCTTGTGTAAAAAAAACTTGTGTAAGCTTGTGCACAGATGTTACAGAGTTCTGTCTGGCCAATAACCATTATTTAGTTTGTAAATTATCATACGTAGAGAATTGTAATATTTCATAATATATGGTTTCAGAGCCCCTAAAGTGACATTTGTGCAAGAAAACCTTGTGCAATGTGCAATAATTGTATGAGTTAGATTTGCTAAACTTGGAATAATAAAATAATAATAATAATAATAATAATAATAATAATAATAATTTATTAATTAATACTACATAACTAACAATTAAGAACATCAACTTAAATATCCTTTAATTAACAACACTAAATAAAAATTATAATGTATACTATTATAATATATTATATATTATATAATATATTATTATTCATATTTTTTTTAAATAAGAAGCTACTTTTTTAGTATAATTTTTTATTAAAACATTTTTTTATAAATGATTATATTTATATTAGATATAAATTGTTATATTTATTTAATGTTTATATTTAATCTTTAATTAAATTATTATTATTATTAAATGCAAACTATTTATTATTAATTATTAAATTTTATTTATTAAAATAATTTAATCATTTAATATTACAATAGTTGCATAATTTTGCCGTGTCATGTTCACTTTAAACATGCCTTATAAAACGCCAAATGACCGAAAAAAAATAAAATAGCCTAGCATTTCAGAAACTATGACACAGTTAGGAAACAGAACTGCCTTACTGTGCTTGTGTAGCAATACAGCCATCTCCATTTATCCTTAGTGAGTGAACCTTTTGCCCCAGCTGATTTTTTTACAGTCTCTTCAGGGACAGAAATGCAAAAACACGTTTCTGTGCCTGCATAAACCAATGTTATAAAGCAAGCATTAGCACCAGAAGAGGCTCAGATAATGCAGCAAAGACAAAGTTGGAGGCTGATGTAAAATCAATCCAAGTTAAATCTCTCAGACCTCAGAGAACAATGATCAATAACACAACAACAGGGAAGAATAAGAGCAGAATAAAGAGGCTGTCGTGAGTGAGGATGGAGGAAGTGAGTTGTGTCTTCTCTTACACTACATGCCCACTGAATTTCCACACAGGAACAAACACAAACAGAAACTATAAAGAAATATCCAGCAAATCTTTCAATTTAAATATGCAATTACATCAAAACCCTGAAGTTTGTCATCTCATCACAAGTTTTTTGATCCACAAATGCCTAACTGTATATAAATTAGATCAACGTTATCTAAAAGCAACGTGTCCAGCTCTTTCATGGGAGCAATGTAAACATTTCCAAAACTGAAACTATAATCTTAAGAATTTCTTTGTTAATGATACATTTCTTCTTATGCTCTTCATTAAATAACGTGCCATGGTGCCAGAAATGCAATCTCTCAGTGTGAAACACAGATCGAAAAAAGAAAAAAAAAAAACTCCAGCTGTTAACATGTAGATATGCACAAGTAATTCCGCCAGTCGAACAAAACACAAATGGTATAACCCTTTCAGAAATCATGTTCCATAGCAAAAAAAGAAAATAATATACGATAAATTTTAAAGGTGTGACAACATCCAGATTCGTATTAACAATTTTAGATTAAAATGCAGTTACCACTTATTTTAGCATATGCATTATTATAATAGAAATATACAATTAAAAAAAAAAATTATTTGAGTAATTATTTTTCAGCCGACTTTTTACTTCTACTCCTTACATTTTCACGCAAGTATCTGTACTTTATACTCCCTACATTTTAAAAATAGGTTCGTTACTGCTATTTCATTTCGGCTTGTTTTCATTCCAGCTTGTCATCATTCAAAAAAAATAAATAAATATCTATCCAGATAAATCGCACCATCCGGATGGAGTGAATTTGATTGTGGTTGGATGAGAAGTATAAACATATACCATTCCGACACCCTATTGGTTTGTACGTGATCCATCGCACCTGCACATGACACAAATCACATCACACTCCAAGAAGGACATAGCCAGTTGTGGGTTCATTTATCAAAAAAATATATTTCTTAAAAAAGAAGGGTTGGGTATGGAACCGATATCCAATCGCCCTCTAAAATTTCAATTGAAACCGGCGTCAGACCGGTCTCCTCTCCGTCTTTCAGCGCGCTCTTCAACCCGCAGACCGTGAGCGGAGCAGCGCATGCGCACTTAAACACAAACTGATCGATTGTTAGAATATCTGTATCTGTGCAGTTCTTTGTCATAAATACAGTTTACAAAATGTCACGGGACCAGTCGGTTTCTCATCTACTGTAAAGTTTTCGCTCATTACACCACAGCTGTTTCCTCCAGTGAAAATCTAGCCCTTAACACATGAACGAACACACACTTTAATTACACTTATTTAAATATACTTAATACGTACTTTATACATACACTACTGTGCAAAAGTCTTAGGCACGTTAAAAGAATAGTGATGTCGGATTCGTGAACGAATCGTTCAATTTAACCGGATCTTCTTAGTGAACCGGTTGAACCAGTTCACCAAATCGAACTGAATCGTTTGAAATGGTTCGCGTCTCCAATAAGCATTAATCCACAAATTACTTAAGCTATTAACTTTTTTAATGTGGCTGACACTCCCTCTGAGTCAGAATAAACCAATATCCCGGAGTAATTCATTTACTCAAACAGTACACTGACTGAACTGCTGTGAAGACCCAACTGAAGATGAACACCGAGCCGAGCCAGATAACGAACATACACGCCCACTGCTGGAGCAGTTCTTGTTCTCGAGTCAAGAACCGATTGCATCGGTTTTCGGATCACCAGTACACTGAACCGAGAATTGTTTCTGTCGGACGCGTCCGATTTGAGAACCGATGAACTGATGATACTGCGCATGCGTGTCATTTTTTAAGTGTTTTGTTAAACATCGGAAAGGGTGATAAAATAACTGCTGTATATTTTATTTTGCTTTTTCTTTTTTTTTTTTTTTTTAAGATGAATGTTTCTAATCTGTATATTGTAGATAATGTATAGACCAAAGGGGTTTTCAGGGAAGTTGGACAATAATTAAGACTCTAAAGACTCTATGTTTAATAGGAATAAGGGATGATTTATGAAATATCAGTACTGTATTTATAGTTAATGATGACACATTCACAAATTGAGTTTGTAGTAAACAGAACATGAACACTAGTAGAGCAGCTGATGATACTGTACTGCAGCACGTGCCGGTTACAGCGATTCTCGTTCTCGAGTCAAGAACCGGTTGCATCGGTTTTCGGATCATCAGTACACTGAACTGAAAACCGTTTCTTTCGGACGCGTCCGATTCGAGAACCGAGAAGCTGATGATACTGCGCATGCGTGATTCAGCGTGAAGCCAACTGACTCACAGCGCGTCTGAACCGAACTGGTTCTTTTGGTGATTGATTCTGAACTGATTCTGTGCTAATGTTATGAGTGCGGGTAAACCGAGGGCTTGAATGAAGGGCAATCTGGCGAAAGTAAGTTCATTTAATAACAAATACATCGCAATGGATTATGTATAGTAAGTGGATCATGGTTTCTGCGCTGATGACACCTAATTTATTTACTTTATATCAAGACTTAAATCCTCCTATGCACATTATTGCTGTTACTGTATTTGGGTGCGTTGTTGCAAAACTTAATTGTAAATGTTTCATGGTTATGAGGTTTTTAACTGACTAAAGTTGATTACTGACTTTATATATTTGAATGATTGATAGACGTGACGCCATTACGTCATCACCAATGACGTCATTACGTCGAGCGTAAAAGAACCGCTGAGCCGTTTTTTTCAACCGGTTTATTGAGTCGAACCGTCCGAAAGAACCGGTTCGCGGAAAAGAATCGAACTTCCCATCACTATAAAAAAAATGGTGTTCGGCCAGTTATTTATATATTTTGCTGTAGTGTGTCAGTATAAAATATCAGTTTACATTTACAAACATTAATTTTGCCATTGTCAGACTGCTTGTGCATTCAAATCGCACTAGATTATTATTAAAATTAATGGCAAACTGATATTTCCTTCTGACACACTACAGCAAAAGATATAAATAACTGGCTTAAAACCCTTTTTGGGGGTGAAAATACTAATGTGCCTAAGACTTTTGCACAGTACTGTATTTTAAAAACGATATTGTTGCTACTTTATAAAGAATGAGCATACAGTAATTCACAGAACTGATTAAAGACAGTGACAGACAGCACTAATTTTTACTAAAAATATGAGAGTGAGTGACAGAGATACAGTAGAAACATTATGTGTGGTTTTGTATTAAATAATGACCCAGATTGTGAAATACATTTATTAGCCTTAGATTAAGGGAAGCACAACTTGGGAAATGAGAGTATCCAAGGTGAAAGCTATGGATTTATTTTAAATATTTGTAATGTTCTTTATTATTATCCATAGTTTTTTTGTGTGGTTCATTTTTTTTTTTAAGTATTCAGGTACTGTTTAGGCGCCGGTACTGTTTTAAAAGTATTGAAAAGGCACTGGACCCTACTTAAAAGTTATTATTTCTCACTGGCTCATTTACCAAATGGGTGCTTACTCTTCGTCCTCCACAAATTAAGCTATTGGAGGTAGTTCGGTAACGAGACGTTTTAATAAATTATTGTTTGCGATTGACAACGCGATTGACAATGTTGTGATAAGTAGGCTATACCAACTTTGTAACTCGTTCCCCTCCGAACACAGGACATAGCAGACGTATATACCGAATACAGGATGCTATCAATCAAGAAGGTATCAGGATTATGAGTTATTTTTCATTTTTAGTTTTTGATTAATCACTTGTATTAATCATTCATTTTGACAGCACTATAATGTACATTTACATTCCATTAAATGTTATTGATGACATGCCTCTGAGGTTTGACTTTTTGCACCATTACAATACTTATAGGCAACTAGTCATCATATCTAGTTCTTTAATGTATCTGCATTGTACTAAAGTGCGTTCATTTTCAATGGGCATATATGCGGCTGAAACAGGTAGCCTAGTGCATCCCAAATTTTACAAAATGAACATTTTAATAGAACATTATAGTCATTATGGCCTATGGCCATTTTTTTTTTTTTTTTTTTTTGAGGAGGGGTAGTGCACAATAGGCCCCTGTGGTGCGGCCTAAGCTTTTGTTCTTAATGGCTTTTTTTTTTTTCTTACATTACTTTTACTTTTATAATTTAAGTAGTTTTTTAAACCAGTAATTTTACACTTTTACTTGAGTAAAAAGCTTGAGTTGATACTTCAACTTCTACAAAAGTCTTTTTAAACCCTAGTATCTATACTTCTACTTGAGCAATGAATGTCAATACTTTTGACACCACTGTGTTATAGTGATTTTATTGTAAAGTATTAAACAAAATACACATATTGCTATTTATGCATTTTTTTTTTTTTTTTGCCAAAGTAATTGCTCTCTTTTGTCATATATCATCTATTTGGATGCCTTGGCTAAAAGCATATCCTAAATAATTATAAATTTCCTAAATAAATATTTATTTCTTTTTATTGAATGTTAAAATCTGTTTTGGCAATGTGAAAGAATGAAAAACAAACCAAATATGAATCTATATCTTAAGAAAACAGATGGTAGTGAATTGCGTCCTGCAGGCAGCTGTGATTCTGCTTTGGGAATCAGCACTGCTGTTCTCTTAAGGTCAGTGGAATCAGTGACTGTAAGCTCCCAGCACTGAACTCTCTCACGCAGCAGCTGGAAAACACTCCACAGACTGCGAATCACAGCACTTCCATTCAAACGCCAATACAAAAGCAGCCAAACACTATTCAGGGTGGAAAAGCTGAAGGCTGACAAGATTAGTCTGTGTTCCACTTCACTCTTTTGTGATGTATACTTGCCACTCTATGGTTAAAAGTCGAGACGTCTCATTCCAGTGATAAAAAGTAATTTTATATGAAATATTACATTATATTAAATGCCAGTAAAGTGTTTACTTTAATGTTTCAAATAACTTTTGTGAAAATAAAATATTGGGGAAAATAATGTTCCATCTTCATTCAGTGTAACATATATTTAAGTAAAAAATAAACAACATACTTATTCTGACCTGTACTTGTTAAATTGTATCAAAGAAACAGTTATCATACACATTTTTATTCTATTTTAAATTATTAAAACTTGTAGGTGACAAATGAGAAAAAACCTAGTGGTTTGAAGGTTAGTGGCAAAGACTGGTGTATATAATTTATTTTTTGTTGTCCCATAAAGAGTTTTCAATGGTTTTCATTTATTTTATATGGAGCCCCGCACATAACATGCACAATTTACTAATTTGTTCCCTCAATTTACTATTTCGTTCACTCGATTTATAAATAGTGCTCACGATTTACTATTTCGTTCACTCGATTTATAAATAGTATATAGTATATATATATATATATATATATATATATATATATATATATATATATATATATATATATATATATATATATATCAATCATATTCCTGGATTTATTATTATTATTATTTTATTTTAAATGTTCAAATCAGAGGTTTCACTGATTTTCACTGTACATAAAAAAAATAAAATAATAATAATAAATAAATAATGCATTTTCCACAAATCCTGCGTATGTACCAACACAAAAGTGCCACGGTTCTTAATGAAGTAACCATAGTAACTGGTATTTCTGTAGAAACTATGTTTACTATTATCAATTATTGTACGGCTTTAGTCTCATGGGTAAAAAGTGCTAGATTTTCTGAGTATCGTCCGTACTGCAGGATATACTGCAGAGAACAAACATCTACACACAAGAGCACACAATTATACATCTATTAATTAGAAAGTATGTAACAAGCTTAAATATTTGCCATCAACTTTACCAGCTGTTAGAAAACAACAAGCCAACCTACATTCAGCAGACTGAGGCTTATTAATGAAGATGGATAACATGAGGAGAAGACAGAATGAAAGGGGAGTGCTGGCGCTGTGTGTTTTCACTGGAGGAGGGCGTGGAGAGGAAGCCATGCAGATCAATGCCACCTGAGAGCCGTGTGAAGCTGCCAGAACACTCCACCGCCTCTGGAGTCTCTGCTCAATTCATTCTCACGACCCTGCAGGACAGAGCTCAATATTGCCACTGTCGAGTATCGCTGGCACTGTGGATGCATTTTGTCTCCTGTGCGTGCTGTGATTCGGTTAATTCTGCTCCAGCAGCTTTTTTGATGTGCTGTTTATTGTAATGGGTGTGAACAGAGGGGAAAACGGACAATTTATTATTCTAGCAGTTGACAGCTTATTTTTTCAAATTGAAAAAAAAAATCAATAATAATTATAATAGAAGTGAACAACTAACTGATATAAAATGTTAAAGTACTAATACCAATATATATATATATATATATATATATATATATATATATATATATATATATATATATTTATATATACCTTTATGGTCTCTTAAAAATACTTTGACAACTATCTGAAATAAAATAAGCTGAGGTCTAATGTGTAATATCTTTGAGAAACTGTTTAAGAAAACTTTTTTCAGTTGGGTATAAATAACTTACAAAATTCACCATTATGTTTTAATTACCTTAGTATAAGCCATTTTTATCTACATACTGTACACTGCGGTTCCCCCTCCATGGTAAAGTTGCCATTTTGTGCTGTCATGTTTCTACAGTAGCCCTAAATGGACAAACTACTCTACACAGTGTGTTTAGTCACTGATTTTCTTCTTCTTTTCTTCCTCGTGTTTTTAGAGGCAGCTTGTATTGTCCCTATGTTGAATATGCACAAACAAGTAGTAAAGGTAGATGTCGTGTGCTTTCTTAGAAGCAGAAGTCTTTTATAGAAGTATGAAGAGAAAGAACTATTTGAGCAAACCTCTCCCTGTCTCTTCCTGTTACCTGCAGTGTGTACTCTGGTTGTGTCTGACTCTACTAACGTGGAGAAAAAACCCTATCTTGCTGTCAGATTAAACACTCTAAACAGTGTAGTTATTTACAGTGTTGGGGAGTAACTAGTTACATGTAACGGTGTTACGTAATTTAATTACAAAATAAATGTAACAGTAATCAGTTACAGTTACTAAGAAAAAATGAGTAATTAAATTACAGTTACTTATGAAAATTGTAATGATTACAAAGAGGATTACATTTGAATATTTACACACATCCACATACAGCTTATTTCTTTCCCAAATTGCACTAAGACATATGGCCCATAATCTCCGAGACGCGGAAAACACATTCGTAGAATCCAGTCATAAAAATGGAATTTAGCCTATAACGCGGACGCAATATGCCACTTTTGGACGAATAAATCAAAAGTAGGTCAGTACACTTGAATCAAAACCCGATATGGACTGATGTCTGTGAATATTAAGCCGCAAAAAGACTGAATATGAATCCTGCACGTTCTGCGTGTCTGTGGAAATCAGGCGCTGACTGGACATCGGGAGAACCGGGACTATTCCCGGTGGCCTGGCAGACGATTTGGCCTTCTACTTTAATATTGTTATTGTATAATTGCAGGCCGAATATACTAAATATATATATATATATATATATATATATATATATATATATATATATATATATATATATATATATATATATATATATTTAGGGATGGGACGGTATGAAAATTTAATATCACGATTATAGTGACTAAAATTATCACGATTATCAATATTATCACGGTTTTGTTGAAACGAGATGAAAGTGTTCAAAAATAGTTGATGCTCACACTGAAAACATTTCAGCAAGTTTTATATTTAATAATCAACAAACAACTAATAAAACAAGCAACTGTATGCACTTAATTTAAAGAAAGATTAAATTCTGTGGCATTTCCTTCCTTACAATGAAAAGTGTAGAAGCATAGAAAAGCATAGAAAAGTCACTGACTTTCGCCATTCCTTCTCGAAAAAAAAACAAAAAAAACATTGTGCGCTGCGCTTGCGTCAGACTGTTGCTGGCTGGACATGATTTAATAGTGAGTTATTAAAACTAGAGCTGAAACAACGAATCGATTTAATCGATAAAAATCGATTATTAAAATAGTTGTCAACTAATTTAGTCATCGATTCGTTGCTAAATAACTTTTATTTGCCGTAAGCGGCTCATTTCGTGCATATTTCAAATCTGCGGTGACCAAAGTGTGGCAGTAATGAGCCACCGGAGGTTTTACTCAGCCAGTACAGCAGGAGAAGTAGCGAATAGCCAATAGCTGGCCTCGTTTTATGTCACGTGCTTCCCGAACAGCGTCTCTGCAGCATTTAGCGGGATGTGGGAGACTGGGAGTACTTTACTTTGAGCCTTCAAAAAAGAAGAGTAACCTGTAAACTCTGCACTACTGAACTGTTTAAGGGGACGTTCACATATCGCGTCTTTTGCGCGCTCAAGTTTGTTATTTCCAACACCGCACCGCATCGAGTTAAAAACATCTCAACTTTTCAAAATGCTGCAAGCGCATCGCGGGTCATGTGACAAGAACTAACCAATCAGCTTCATCCTTTCCCGTAACAACGTTAAAAGCTCAGTCAAGATGAAAGGAACAGCTGATCATAGTTGTATATGGATTTCCATTTTGAAATAAATTTAGTAGCAGAGCTACTGCAAGTGATTTTTTGAGCTGCAAATCCATTTATCCTTTGCTGAAATTTCCGCGTCTTCAAGGAGAGAGCACGTCATGGTTGCTTAGCAAAGGCAGACGCCTCAGTGAAGTGACATTCAAGTGAAAGTGAAGTGACATTCAGCCAAGTACGGTGACCCATACTCAGAATTTGTGCTCTGCATTTAACCCATCCGAAATGCACACACACAGAGCAGTGAACACACACACACACTGTGAGCACACACCCGGAGCAGTGGGCAGCCATTTATGCTGCGGCGCCCGGGGAGCAGTTGGGGGTTCGATGCCTTGCTCAAGAGCACCTAAGTCGTGGTATTGAAGGTGGAGAGAGAACTGTACATGCACTCCCCCCACCCACAATTCCTGCCGGCCCGGGACTCGAACTCACAACCTTTCGATTGGGAGTCCGACTCTCTAACCATTAGGCCACGACTTCCCATAAGGGGCGCTTCTGCACAAGCGCTTTGGAAAGGAGGAGAAAGCGGCGCGCCTAGCGTTTTCCACGCGTTTTTAGGCACGATATGTGAACGGCCCCTAAGACTTTTATTTGTGCAGATTCTCCAGTACAATGTTGTTTGCAAATGTTTAGTCGTAAAAGCTGATAACATTGCTTTTTAACAGTTAACATTTAAAGCTTTACAAACATGTTCTGTGATCAGTTTGTCGTTTAACAGTTCAAAATTCAGTCGTGCAGCCTAATTATGACTGAATGAGAGAGGTAAATGTTTAAAGATATTTGAAATGCACTTTTTTTTCTAAGTATTCACTGCTCTTTTTCACACAGCAGGTTTTTTGTGTGTGACTGTCCAATTTTTTTTTTCTGGACAACCTTCTGATGGATTTTACTTTAAATTGTGAGTTCCATTCAGGTTTCATGCCACTGGCACTTTATTCGAAGGATTGTTTACAATTTCACAGCAAAAGCTATAAAGCTGTTTCCCAGTAAATAATAAAATACAATGCACTGCAATTTTATTCTGTTTTATCCTTATTCTTCGTGAAAATATGTTCTGAAAGATTCCTTAATAAGCTTCGTTCGGGATGTTAAACTACTTTAGGAGCTCTAAGGAGTGCCATGGTGAAAACATTATTTTAAATCTTGTGAAATTTGCTAGAGTATGGGTCAGTGTTTTGATTGCAGAAGAGTTCGACAAAGGATTACTAACACAATAAAACAACTCCAGGTATATTTTTGATTAGGATATGACAGTGCAAAATGGTTAAAATCTCTTAAAAATCTATGCTGAAGGATAAAGACCATTTATTAATAATTTACTTGGGGAAAAAAATGGAAAAAACTAAAATATAAGTACATAAACCGATTAATCGATTAATCGTAAAAATAATCGACAGATTAATCGATTATCAAAATAATCGTTAGTTGCAGCCCTAATTAAAACCGCGATAATCAAACACGGTTTTAATGATAATTCATTTTTAAACGATATTACTAACCTTCAGCACATTTTAATCACGGTTATCAATAAAACCGGTTATCGTCCCATCCCTAATATATATATATATATATATATATACATATATATATATATATATAAATATATATATATATATATATATATATATATATATATATATAAATGGCGATATTTTAATTATCATTAAAACCGTATTTGATTACTGTGATTTGAACAACTGAGGATAAATAAATACTGTCCAGCATAAAGCAAAGTTTTAAGTAACAGTGTCATGTGTACTTTTGTGTGAAAACATGGTGGAAAAAGCTAGAAGGTTTTAAAAGTGCTAAGGGAATTATACAAATGTATATACAAATGAAATTAATTATATGAATACAACTCCACATAATGTACATTATTGTTTCTCCTCTATGCCCCGCCTTTCTGAAATGTGTCGATTTTTACCAAGCTCATCGTTCTGAAAATCAAGGTGTACGCTGATTGTGCCAGTACGCCAGTGCGTTGTGATTGGCTGAATACCTCAAGCGTGCCCCTTGCCATACTGTGATGCCGTGTCCCGGTGCGACAAGACGAAAACAATAAAACTCATTCACGTTTGAATTATCAGTTGCAAATCCTTTAAATATGTAAACGTACTTACAGACTATGAGTCAGAACAACCACCATTGTAGATTACTCTCCCAGTATCAGGAAACAGTCCTCCATAAAATGCGCTGCACACATCTGAATATATGGGTTGAACTGTTCTGGAACAGTGTTGTAATTACAACTTAACCTTTGATTTCTAGGTGTGTCCACTTTTGAGAGGCCAAACTAAGTATTTTTGCTTTCACAACGAAACACACAGCGTCTCCACGACATGGTGGCAACAGCAACAATACTAAAGCTAAAATCAAAGCTACGCCTTGTTTTCTTTGCTTGAACATTTTGGCGGTGTTATGCAAATCTTCCCACATCATGATGTAGACATGTGGGGGCGTGTTTAAACAATGTGTTTTAGGAGGGTGTGAATGAGTCTTAACTTTTATAAATAGTATCCCTTGGGGTTAGACTTTAGTCTTTGCAACTTTAGGGATCTTATCTATTCACAAACAGCTTGTAAAACTCCAAAGAGAAAGGAAAACTTGAAATCGCATCATATGGCCCCTTTACGCACCATAATACCAGCATAAATGTATTATGATGGCGAAATCGATGAATGATGCAACTCGTGTGCAACACTAAAAGTTCACACAGTATGGAAGCGTCTATATTTGCTCATGATGATGTGGTCAGTCATAATTAAGCCCAGAAAAAATAAAGAAATAAAAGAAAAAAGGCGAATCATATTATATTAATATTCAAAATACAATCTCTGCACTTTCTGTGACACAATCTGTCATGGGAGACACATCAAGGGCCGCTTTAGCAATATGGCTTTCTGCTGTTAAGGAAGTAAAGTAGGCTAGAAAAAAAAAAATCCACAATGAATAAATACCTGGCTGCAACACACTTTTATTCTGGTGAGGTAGAGGCAGAGAGACGTGACACACATACTGCTCCATACGACCATTACTTCACTGTCAATCACACGGCCCACGTAGGAAAGTTAGTCCTGACCTTGCTGATGAATATGAGAAAAATGACTGAACTTCTAGGGTTTGATAGAAGATTGAAGGGACACATCACTCATCCGGACCTCGACTCGTGCCAATGCATTTTAGTATTGGTCACGTTCACCTGAGGGAAGCACTGGAAGGCTATATTCAAATTCTACAGCATGCATCATTTTCCTTAGAACAACATTAATCGGGACCTGCTGCTTGGATCTGCTCACACTGAACATCAGAACAAGGGTGAATTTTATGAGTTGTCCTGAACACACAATTCCAGCTAATGACCACAAACACACAACTTTTTGGAAAATTCCCTCGTGATGCATTTAAGTAGCTTTGATGGTGATAAAATAGACACTTAGGTTAATTTAACTTTTTAACTTCCCAACAAAGACAAAAAGAAAAGCATATGATGTGCTTTAGGCCTCAACAATATTGACAATACAACTATATTAAACAATATTAAACACGACTACATTTAGTTGCTTAATGACCAGCTGTGAAAAAAAAAGGTTTCAGTGTAAGTCTGGTGTCTATGGGGATCTTAAATCCCAACAGCAGGAAAGCAGCTCTGAAAGGCTCTGTGTTCGAAGGCCACGATAAATACAAGAACCTTCAAAGGCTATGACCCTCTCTAAAGTGGGCAATAGCGGGAAGGATGAGAGGCAGAGGAAAGCAGAGACATTGCATCTTTCATGAGATCCAGTAATCCAGGTCAAACCAGAATGACTTCCACTGATATCGGCGGTGGCAACCCCTTCTAATCAAAAATCCCATCGGACTGCAACCATCTGGGTTCTGCTCCCAGCGCTTTCATTCAGATGAACTCAATACAAAGGAACATCGCATTCACTTGTTGAAATAAAAACACCTGTGCACATATTTAATGAATTGCTATTAATTTGCAGAATCCAAGCTGAACATTTTTTATACCTGTGTTTTGTTCTGAAAACTGCATGTCTTTATTTTGCACATTATCAACATTTATTTCTAATTTAGAACCCTAGTCAATCTTTTTTTTTCTTCTTCTTCTTTCTTTTTCCCCCTTCTATATTAATTTTCCTGGATTTATTTATTTATTATTTTTATTCTGTTTTAGGAGTCAAATAAAATATTGGTAATCATCATTTACTCATGGTTGATTCTCATAATATATACATCATATCATATATTTTTATTCATTTTACTAAGTGAAGTTTTAGAAATTATGGCTTTGCAACTAGCCAAAATAACCTTTTTAATATTTTATTTTATATCAGTGAACATTTATTTCTTGTTGATTTTTTGTTTTTGTTTTTTGTTTTTAGCTTCAGTTTTACCTATAAAGCCTGGTTTGGAATGACATTAGTGAGTAATTGGTGACAGAATTTTTATTTTCCTTCCATTAATTATTATAACTCTTGTAATTGTAATTCTTGTTTTTGATACCTTTATGATGCTTAAGGTTCATCTAAACATCTTACAATCCAGAACAAAGTACAGCAAACATGTTCAGTACAGTTTGAACACTTCAACAGCAACACAGACTCCTTTGGTTGTCACGAATGTGGTTCCACCCTGAAAGATATTCATCAGCTTATTAGCATATCGGCCTCAGTGGGATATTTTTGCATAAAATCATTTTTGCATAATGAATTAAGGTTTTCCCATTTACTTAATTCTTTTTCTTGTTAACCTCTTATTAACCTTTTTAATAAAAGTCTTGGCACTTGGATCACACCGAGACTTGTCCCAAATTCATTAAACAACAGGGCAGAATTCTTACTCACCTCATTAAGCTGAAAACCAGTGATGTTGCTATTAAAGTTCAGTCTAATGTTTTCTTTACTGATGGGAAACTGTTGGGTAAAATTGACCCCAAGTGCCTCTATTTATTTTCCCAAAAACACGATGTGGAAAACATTTGGTCTTCATTGGAAATTGCTCTATCAGGCATCAAAACACGATCTGCAATTGTGCAGCAGATCAGCGATAATCTTTTGGGTTTTAAATGAACACATGATACTTTTACACCTAACAGTTTGCAGTTCCAGCACAGTTATATTTTGTGCAAGAAACGGCATCATTTTTTATTTACTCAAACCTGATTTATTTATCTTCGCTCACCAAGTAGTCTCTCGTCCTCACTCCATCTCCAGCACCAGCAAAGTATCAGAAGCCTGCGATTCTGTTTCATCCTCATAAGTTACAAAGTTCTGAATTTTAATGACAGGCAATTTCCAAGCTGCCTCGTCCGTAATGAACCCATCATACGGTGGACTGTAAATGCTCCATGCTATGCTATTTTGAGAGAAACAAAAAGAAAACTTGAGCAAATAACTAAAATAAACTAAACAGGGTTTAGCTCATCTATTTCAATCCTCTTTAGTCTTTAACTAAAATTCGGAATGGATGCAATAAGTGTTTCATATTCTTTTTGAACACTTACTCAAAGTCACAAATAGATGAAAGAAATGTATGACTTACAGAAAAAGTTAAAGTCTTTAAGCACAAAATGACTTACAGTATATGTAGAAAAGTCAATAAAATATGGCCCATGTACTGTATTAATACCAATGAATTTTCTGTTTCGATTTTTTACAAGTTTCACCTGTATTTTGTGTGTGTGTGTGAGAGAGAGAGAAAATACTATACTATACTTTACTAGTTTATAAAATTATAATGTTAATGTATTTTACAATTTTTTTTTGCCATAAAACAAGGAAACATAATTAACTTTTTATCATTTATCATTAAAACAATAAATGAATGCAAAAAACTGAATCCAAATCAGTATTTTTGCTTTTAAAATTGTAATTTGTTAATTATTAATGCATTTGTTGCCTCTTATAACATAATAATAATAATAACAACAAATAAAATAAATTTTCAGCAAGAAAAGAGACAAACTTAATAAACAGTCAGTTATTTGTTTTAAATATATTTAAGTAAGCATATAATATAATATAATATAATATAATATAATATAATATAATATAATATAATATAATATAATGAGCAACATCACCCTTATTCCCATGTGATATCGCTCTTTATCAGGATGGCTTTAATTTGGTTCTAGGCACAAATAATATTGTTAAATACAGAACAACAGCCATCATAAAAGTTGCTAAGCAATTCAGTCAAATTACAAAGACAGCACTCTGATACAGCATTAAAATATAACATGAGAATTTTCTCTCAGCCAAAACTATTTGCTCTGGAACATATAATAGATTGATGAAACCAAAGTCTGCCTGCTAGATATACATTTACATTACATTTACAGTACATCCTTTAGCAGAAGCTTTTATCCAAAGCGATTTACAAATGAGGACAATAGAAGCAATAAAAAAAAACTAAAGAGCAATGATATACAAGTGCTGTAACAAGTATCAGCTAGCTTAAATGCCGTACACATAGCGTTTTTTTATTTTTATTATATAATAACTAAAAATAAAATGGATAAAATTAGCATATTGTGATAAAGTTCATTATTTTCCATAATGTAATGATAAAAATTAAACTTTCATATATTTTAGATTCATTGCACACCAAATGAAATATTTCAGTTCTTTTATTGTTTAAATACTGATGATTGTGGCATACAGCTCATGAAAACCCAAAATTCCTATCTCAAAAAATTAGCATATTTCATCCGACCATTAAAAGAAAAGTGTTTTTAATACAGAAAAAGTCAACCTTCAAATAATTCTGTTCAGTTATGCACTTAATACTTGGTCTGGAATCCTCTTCACAATAAAATGGATACTGGCTGGGAAGTCGTGGCCTAATGGTTAGAGAGTCGGACTCCCAATCGAAAGGTTGTGAGTTCGAGTCCCGGGCCGGCAGGAATTGTGGGTGGGGGGAGTGCATGTACAGTTCTCTCTCCACCCTCAATACCACGACTTAGGTGCCCTTGAGCAAGGCATCGAACCCCCAACTGCTCCCCGGGCGCCGCGGCATAAATGGCTGCCCACTGCTCCGGGTGTGTGCTCACAGTGTGTGTGTGTGTGTTCACTGCTCTGTGTGTGTGCATTTCGGATGGGTTAAATGCAGAGCACAAATTCTGAGTATGGGTCACCATACTTGGCTGAATGTCACTTCACTTTCACTTTTCACTTTCAATATCCCACAGATTCTCTATGGGGTTCAGGTCAGGAGAGTTGGCAGGCCAATTGAGCACAGTAATACCATGGTCAGTAAACCATTTACCAGTGGTTTTGGCACTGTGAGCAGGTGCCAGGTCGTGCTGAAAAACGAAATCTTCATCTCCATAAAGCTTTTCATCAGATGGAAGCATGAAGTGCTCCAAAATCTCCTGATAACTAGCTGCATTGACCCTGCCTTTGATAAAACACAGTGGACCAACACCAGCAGCTGACATGGCACCCCAGACCATCGCTGACTGTGGTTACTTGACACTGGACTTCAGGCATTTTGGCATTTCCTTCTCCCCAGTCTTCCTCCAGACTCTGGCACCTTGATTTCCGAATGACATGCAAAATTTGCTTTCATCCGAAAAAAGTACTTTGGACCACTGAGCAACAGTCCAGTGCTGCTTCTCTGTAGCCCATTTCCTGCACACGCCTGTGCATGGTGGCTCTGGATGTTTCTACTCCAGACTCAGTCCACTGCTTCCGCAGGTCCCCCAAGGTCTGGAATCGGTCCTTCTCCACAATCTTCCTCAGGGTCCGGTCACCTCTTCTCGTTGTGCTGCGTTTTTTGCCACACTTTTTCCTTCCCACAGACTTCCCACTGAGGTGCCTTGATACAGCACTCTGGGAACAGCCTATTCGTTCAGAAATTTCTTTCTGTGTCTTACCCTCTCGCTTGAGGGTGTCAATGATGGCCTTCTGGACAGCAGTCAGGTCGGCAGTCTTACCCATGATTGCGGTTTTGAGTAATGAACCAGGCTGGGAGTTTTTAAAAGCCTCAGGAATCTTTTTTACAGGTGTTTAGAGTTAATTAGTTGATTCAGATGATTAGGTTAATAGCTCGTTTAGAGAACCTTTTCATGATATGCTAATTTTTTGAGATAGGAATTTTGGGTTTTCATGAGCTGTATGCCAAAATCATCAGTATTAAAACAATAAAAGACCTGAAATATTTCAGTTGGTGTGCAATGAATCTAAAATATATGAAAGTTTAATTTTTATCATTACATTATGGAAAATAATGAACTTTATCACAATATGCTAATTTTTTGAGAAGGACCTGTAATATAGAACTTCAAGCTGTGCAAGATTATTATTTTTTATTTAATTTTTTCACCTCTTAGAGACTATCTACTGGTTGAAGCAATTATACCATCACATTTTATCCTACCCAGTCTGAATATCCTCTCTCTCTCTCTCTCTCTCTCTCTCTCACACACACACACACACACACACACACAATCATATATTACGCTCACACTCTTGGAAAACATCCTGACATTTTTGTGTGCATATACACTTCTTTTCAGGGTCAGCAGCTGGTTTTTAGAGAACTTGTAAACTGAAAATCCTGGTGGCCATGTTCCTGATAGCTGCCAGAGCTCTGTGTGTTATAAATAGTTGAGGTCTCGTCTTCATGTATTGCTGCCTTACAAGTGGGAATTTCAGAAGTACATTATTTGATTCATGAAATTCCTTGAGAGGCCTTTTATGGTGTGAGAAAGGTACGTGCTGGACCGGAGAGCTCTCGCTTTGAAGTCTGCACAGATAGCAAATGAATTACATATGATACAAAATCCATCCAATGCCCTCAAGTCTTGACCATTTTAGGCCATGTCTGCCAGAGCAAGGACCTATGAGAACTCTGTAGCGCTGCTAGATTAGTGTCCAGCAGTACTATTGTTAAAAACCATGGAATGTGCTGCACAGAGTCAAAAAAATTGAGGGATCTGAGACATATTTAAAGACATACTTGTAAGCAAACACCTAGCAACCATCCAGAACACCCAAGCAACCACATAGCAAACACACACAACTTCCTAGCATGGCACATCCTAGTAAGATATATTTAGCATGCTAATATTTGCTGTGGCTGTGTATAATTGGGTAATCCATGAACAATATCAGGAGCACATATAAAAGCACTACTTAAACGGGGTCGCTTAAACTTAACAGCTTCCAGTTATGTTTGATTTATTCAAACAAATTATATTTTCTGACAATAGAGAAAAAAAAATACAAATAAAATAATATTTTTGTTTGTTTGTTTTTTGACCAATGGAATAGAACTACATCAAAGCAGTGTGGATTAATTTCAGAAAATGTTTAATCTATTTAACCTTTATTAGCTTTAATGGTAGTACTTTAGTTTTGCATCCACATATAAAACTGACAAAAGGTCATCTCAAGAAAAACATTAAGGGCCCTATCATCAAAAGGTGCAATGTGGTGTAAGTGTTTTTGCTAGTTTCAGCCTGACGCAGTCAATTTTTTTTAACAATAAATTAATGCCAAACTATTTGCATCCACTTCTAAATATTTTTTATTTTTTTTGCTTTTAAATCTGTACATTTAATATTAATACATTCAGTGCCTCTTTTAACACAAAATGATACATAAAAGATGTTTTCATTGAGGAAAGGGCCAAACTGAATAAACAAACTGCTGTTTGTTTGTAAAAGAAAGAAAGAAAGAAAGAAAGAAAGAAAGAAAGAAAGAAAGAAAAAAAAACCCCACAGCTAATATTAAAGTACAAGCTTAAATACAGCATCAAGCGGAAGACCATTGGGATCTGGGTGTCATTTCTTAACTATAAAGAGAACAGAAGATTGAAATACGCTATTTTACTCTCCTTCACCCTGTACCTGATTAAAGACACCAAAAAAAGGCACAAATGACACAAAGAAAGAGAGAAACCTTCCTGCTTCTGCTATATGAAGAGGGAGAATGAGATCTGCTCCATTATCTAACTGTCACGCTGTCTAGTCTCTGTTTCCCTGGGTGTCCACTAGTGGACTCACTTCCCCTTAGGCACTTCACCGTAGGCACTAGAATTCCTCTAGTCTGGTCTAGTCTTCACAGTAATTGCACTCCTGTTAATTGCACCAGGTGCAGTCACTTTATTGTCATTAGCCTCCTTATAAATACCAGTCTTTCCCTGTTGTTTGTATGGAGTCCTTACCCTTCGTGTGTCCAGCTTTCTCGTCCCCCGAGATTCTTCCTGTCTGCTCGTCCTCCGAGTCATCTCGCATTCCGAGTTCCCTTTTCCTGTCCCTTTCCTTTGTTTGTTTTGTTTGGACTGTCTTTTTGGTTTTGACCTTGGCTGTATTTGACAACGATTTGGATTACCCTATATTAAATACATGCTATTGGATCTCTCGCTCTCCCTGTGTCTCTCTGGTGCACGATCGTCACAGAAGGACTCCATTATTGAGATCCAACGGTATGCCTTTTCATGTTTCCTCCCCATCCACCGAGCGGGGTAGGAATGGTTTTGAGGGAACCCGCCTGGTGGTTTTCCGTGGGACAAGGGGAGGTCGCAAAGGAGTTAGTGTTAGAGAGGAGGTTCGGCATCGCTCTCCACCCTGGCCCTCCTTCGACCCTGGGCTCGTGTGGAACGGATCGGAGCCGCCGTCTTACCATGGCGGACGGAGAGGAGAGAGGAAGCGTACGTCTGCCGATCCAACGCCACTGCACGAGATGGCCGCCAGCCCAGCGCCGTTCCACAAGATGGCCGCCAACCCAGCACCACGAGGCAAGATGGAAGCCAGCCCAACACCACAGCACAGGATGGCCGCCAGCTCAGCGCCACGAGGCAAGATGGACGCCAGCCCAGCGCCACAGCACAAGATGGCCGCCAACCCAGCGGCGCTGCGCAGAATGGCCACCAATCCAGCACCACGAGGCAAGATGGACGCCAGCACAGCGCCACAGCACAAGGTGGTCTCCAGCCCAGCGCCACGGTGCAAGATGACCGCCAGCTCAGCGCCAATGCCCAGGGTGGCCACTGAGACGTTTTTGGATTATTTGTCCATGCTGTCAAAGATCCTAGAGATTCCTAAGAGTGTTCACGTCACGTCTGCTGATCCAGAGACTATTCACGTCATGTCTGCTGAGCCAGCACCACATTACAAGATGGCCACCAACCCAGCACCACTGCACAAGGTGGCCGCCAGCCCGGAGCCACTGCAGAGGATGGCAGCTACAGTGGGCTTTCACTCTCCAGAGTTGAGTCAGGTTCCGGTTGACCCTCCAGAGTCGAGTCATATTCCCTTTGACCCTCCAGAGTTGAATCAGGTTCCAGTTGACCCTCCAGAGTTGAGTCAGGTTCCAGTTGACCCTCCAGAGTTGAGTCAGGTTCCAGTTGACTATCCAGAGTCGAGTCAGGTTCCTGTTGACCATCCAGAGTCGAGTCACGTTCCAGTTGATCCTCCAGAATCAAGTCAGATTCCTGTTGACCTTCCAGAGTCGAGTCAGGTGCACGTTGACTTTCCAGAGTTGAGTCAGGTTCCGGTTAACCCTCCAAAGTCGAGTCAGGTGCTCGTGGACCCTCCAGAGTCAGGGTTAGTCACCGTTGACCTTCCAGAGTCAGGGCTAGTCACCCCTGACCTTCCAGAGTCAGGGCTAGTTCCTGTTGATCTTCCAGAGTCGAGTCAGGTGCCCGTTGAATTTCCATAGTTGAGTCAGTTTCCGGTTGACCCTCCAAAGTCGAGTCAGATGCTCGTGGACCCTCCAGAGTCGAGTCAGGTGCTCGTGGACCCTTCAGAGTCAGGGTTAGTCACCGTCGACCTTCCAGAGTCAGGGCTAGTCACCATCGACTTTCCAGAGTCAGGGTCAGTCACTGTTAACCTTCCAGAGTCAGGGCTAGTTCCTGTTGACGTACCAGAGTTGAGTCAGGTGCTCGTTGACCCTCCAGAGTCAGGGTTAGTCACCATTGACCTTCCAGAGTCAGGGCTAGTCACCGTTGACCTTCCAGAGTCTGAACTAGTTACCGTTAACCTTCCAGAGTCAAGTCCGGTCACTAGTGATCTTCAAGGACAGAGTCAAGTCACTGGTGATCTTCAAGGACCGAGTCAAGTCACTGGTGATCTTCAAGGACAGAGTCAAGTCACTGGTGATTTTCAAGGACCAAGTCAAGTCACTGGTGATCTTCAAGGACAGAGTTAAGTCACCGGGGCTCTTCATGGGAGAATTCAAGTCACCAGTGATCTTCATGAACAAAGGCAAGTCACCACTGATCTTCATGAACAAATACAAGTCACCAATGATTTTCATGAACAAATGCAAGTCACCAATAATCTCCATGAGCAGAGTCAAGTCAGCACCGATCTTCTGGAATCCAGTATAAACACCATGGGATTACCAGAGTCTCGTCACTTCTCTATGGAACTACCCGAGCCTCTCCACGTCTCTGATGAACTACCAGAACCATTCCACGTCTCTGCTGAACTACCAGAATCTCTCCTCACCTCTGCGGAACTTCCAGAGACTCGTCAGGTCTCAGTCAAACTCTCTGAGCACCCGACTGTTCCTGTTGTGGCCACGGAGGCTACCCTTAACATGTTCATGTTCTATATTTAAGACTTGCCCAACCAGACTCGTCCTCCTGTTGGTCCGGCCGCATGGATGTGGTGGTCTTCTGCTCCACCCTGGGGGCCTTCTGCCTCGACCACAAGGATGTGGTGGTCTTCTGCTCCGCCTTGGGGGGCTTCCGTCCCAACCACACGGTTGTGGTGGTCTTCTGCTCTGCCCTGGGGTCCGTCTGCCTTGACCACAAGGATGTGGTGGTCTTCTGCTCCGCCCTGGGGGGCGTCTAGTTCGACCACACGGACATGGTGGTCTTCTGTTCCGCCCTGGGGGGCTTCCGCCCTGACCACACGGTTGTGGTGGTCTTCTGCTCCGCCCTGGGGGGCGTCCGTCCTGACCACACGGTTGTGGTGGTCTTCTGCTCCGCCCTGGGGGGCATCCGTCCCGACCACACGGTTATGGTGGTTTTCTGCTCCGCCCTGGTGGGCGTCACGTGATGTCCTTCTTGGACTTGTGTTTTTGTGTTTATTTTTTGTTGTTCTTCTGTCTGTGTCTTTCTTTCTGTTTCCTCCTATGGACCTGGCCCTCCATACCTCCCCCTGATCCTCCGCCGGTCCACCTCCCTCCTGGGTTTCTAGTCTGTGTCTTTCGTTCTGTTTCCCTCTAAGGACCTGGCCCTCCGTTCCTTCCCCGGATCCTCCGCCGGTCCACCACACTCCTGGACTCCTTGTTTTGTGTTGCACTTCTATTGTCTCTGTTTTCCCATTTTACCTGGTCGTCTTGTCTCTGTTTCCCCATTCTACCTGGTCCTCTTGTCTCTGTTTTCCCCATTTTTACCTGGCCTTCCGTCCCTCCCCCTAGTCCTCCGCCACTCCACCTCCCTCCTGGTCTCTTTGTGTTTTTGGTTTTCCCTTGGGTTCGGGTGGAGCATCTGGCAGCTGCTCCGTGGAGAAGGGGGTAATGTCACGCTGTCAAAACTCTGTTTCCCTGGGTGTCCACTAGTGGGCTCACTTCCCCTTAGGCACTTCACCGTAGGCACTAGAATTCCTCTAGTCTGGTCCTGTCTTCACAGTAATTGCACTCCTGTTAATTGCACCAGGTGCAGTCACTTTATTGTCATTAGCCTCCCTATAAATACCAGTCTTTCCCTGTTGTTTGTATGGAGTCCTTAACCTTCGTGTGTCCAGCTTTCTCGTCCCCCGAGATTCTTCCTGTCGAGTCATCTCGCATTCCGAGTTCCCTTTTCCTTTCCCTTTCCTTTGTTTGTTTTGTTTGGACTGTCTTTTTGGTTTTGACCTTGGCTGTATTCGACAACGATTTGAAATACGTGCTATTGGATCTCTCGCTCTCCCTGTGTCTCTCTGGGGCACGATCGTCACACTAACTGAATCAAAGACAAAAAACATGGGCCTGTGTTTGGAAGAATACAGACAAAAAAATTATATAAAGAGAAGAGAAGATGGAAGAAAGACATGATATAGGGTAACAGGGTCAGAGGTTTTTAATGCAATAAAAAGTGTGAAAAGACCATGGAAAATATTGTAGACACTATTACAAGGACGGAGAAACAAGAAAATCATCTTTTAAGAAATCCTTCAAAGTACTGCGTTCTTTAAGTATAAAACATCTTTAAGAAGAAAAACATGGTATTAAAAACATCATGCAATGTTCAGATGCTAGTGAAGAACCACACAAGATCATTCTGACATAATCACCCAGGAATCCAGAAAAATCATGAAGTGAAATTGTTCACTCCATTTGACGCACCTGCTCTTCAGCTTCATGTTCCTCTGCTATTATGACTATGAAAAACAATCTCCAAAACTAATGAGTCACTTAAGATGGCAGCCAATACAATTACAGATCTCCAACAGTGTTAATCAGCTGGAAATGGACCTAGTTGGCTGAAAGCATCGATTAATTTCTGTAAATTTAGACCAGTCCATATGAAAGATGATTAATCAAATCATAATATATATATCATCCATTAAAAGAAATTCATTGAAAATGTTTGTTTTTTTTTTTATTCTGTGGAAGACAAAAGGAGATATAAAATGTACAACATAAGGTTTAAGCCGTTTTAAATTGTAAATTTAATCCATTATTTTATAAGGAAAAAAAATATATTTAAAAAATCTGCTGCATTTAAATCTCATTTACACAAACTCTATTTTCTATTTTCTTTCTTTCTTTCTGTAGGATTTGGATTTTTCTGGATTGTTTTCTTTTCATTCATTTTTTCTTTCCTGGATTGGATTTTAATGGTTTACATTTTACAGTAATTCAAAAACTAATTCATTAATTTCTGGAACATGTTACAATACACTGGAACCATGTTACAATAAAATTGCATAATTATGAGCAAAAAGAGAAATCACATCTTTATCAAAAACTACATCTGGATAATATTCAGTATGATTATCAAAGCATAAATTCTTTCCAGCAATACATCCAAAGCTTGCACAGACATGTACCACTTCCTGGATTAACATTTTACTCTATAACATTATGCTGTTTTCATTTAAATGCTGTCTATTGCTGATGATCGCATTATTTTTTATATGCATCTCGTTTCTCGATCCTGTTCACACGTGTTTTTGTTCGGGAGGTTTTGTATCATCGTTCAGATGATGTGTAATAGCGCCCCCGAGTGTATAACAGTGAAAACATGAAAAGCCATAAAAACTTGTCAATGGCGGGGAAAGATTTAAATGGATCATAATTGGTCATGAGACATGCGGAAACCAATGTTTGCTGCCTTGTATTGGTGCCATTTTTAAATGACATGCATGAATGACATTTAATGTGGGATTATTTTCATTTAATATTTTCTTCAAACATACAATCATTTTTTTGTTTGACTCTGTAAAGGTTCATTTTTGTGGTTATTTCCTTGCTGATTTTTTTAATGACCTCTATCTGTGTTATTGGGTTTCTCAAACACATTTCCTTTTCGCATTCTACTATTTTGGCTTTTTGCAACTCACATCATGATGCTTGGAAAACTATAATTGTCAGCTGAAACATACTGCTAATTGAAAGCTATTCAAACGTGACTTATTACAGTGTTTAGTAACTAAGGTAAAAGTATTTCTTCTAGTGGCATGTCTGTAAGTTCCAGTTTCATCAAGCATGAAATTTAAACAGTGCTCCAATCAGAGTCATGTGGGAAAAACGAGTTTTCTGTCTCAAACAGAGGTATGCGAGACACCGGGGCAGATGGCAGCGGGTTGACGAGACCACTTAGGTTCGAAGCTGTGCAGGAAAGTTAGACCACTAAACCTTCGCTTACAAACTCAGCACAAGCGAAAAGGTGCCATGAAATATGCTGTGATGTTTAATTAATGCAGTGCTGTCAAGCTTGTTTCGCTGCTCGTCTCATTTAGTATGGACGAACACAGGATGCTTTTGCTGTTTCAATGCACACATATGCATACAGTTAAAAAGATCAAATGCATTTTAAAAAGTAAACATACTTCAAAATATTACTTTTTAGAGCTGAAACCTTACTGAGGGGCTCTAATCTTTATATATTTCGAACTTCTTGCCGTATAGAAAAACAAACAATGCCCTTGATTATTTTTGTGATTTATCAAGACCAAACAGTACTGTAAATATGCGGGGTCTAACTATTTAAAATATTTATACATGGGAATGTTTCACAAGATAAACACTTCTGATTAAAAATGTTTGTGTGTGCGTGTGTGTTGGTTAGGGACTGGATGTCAAAAGTCGCTGTCAAAGACCAGCAGAGGATAAAATCAAATATGTTCACTCTTTGCAGATTCATTCCTTCACCTAAAAGTAAATACCTGTTTCAAATCTCACTCAAAAATATTCTTAAGGCATTTTGAAATTTATTGAAAATATAAATACAGTGGGGGAA
Source organism: Carassius carassius (assembly GCF_963082965.1). Taxonomy (NCBI): domain Eukaryota; kingdom Metazoa; phylum Chordata; class Actinopteri; order Cypriniformes; family Cyprinidae; genus Carassius; species Carassius carassius. Next base: position 13,793,878 of record NC_081760.1, on the reverse strand, counting down.
ATATTCATTTGATCCCCTGCTGACTTGATAAGTTTGCCCACTTACAAAGAAATGAAGGGTCTTATTTTAATGGATAGAGACGGAATATCAACCAAAAAAATCCAGAAAAAAAACACATTATATAAAGGTTAGAAATTGATTTGCATTTCAGTTAGTGAATTAAGTATTTGATCCCCAAGCAAAAAAAAACCTTAGTACTTGGTACAGAAATCCTTGTTGGCAAGCACAGAGGTGAGACGTTTTTTTTTTATTTTTTTGTAGTTGGTCACCAGGTTTGCACACATCTCAGAAGGCATTTTGATCCACTCCTCTTCACAAATCCTCTATGAATCCTTAAGCTTTCTTGGCTATTGTTTGGCCACTCAAAGTTATAGGGTTGAGGTCTGGAGACTGGCTAGACCCCTCCATGACCTTAATGTTCTTCTTCTTGAGCCACTTCTTTGTTGCTTTGGCGGTATGTTTCGAGTCATTGTTATACTGGAAGACACATCCATGAACCATCTTCAGTGTTCTGGCTGAGGGAAGGAGGTTCACATCCAAGATTTTACAGTGCATGGCCCCATCCATTTGCCCTTGTGTTTAAGTCATCCTATAACACAGTGTAACAATATTTCCACCTCTGTGCTTGACTGTAGGGATGGCGATTGGAATGAAAGATAAAGGTGTGGACAGGTGTCTTATTCACCAAACGAGCTGATATTAGTTACATGTCATGAATAATAAACTTTTTAAAATGACAGGACTAATCTGTGTTCCACATGAGCACATAACCAATCTGTGGGAGCCAGAAATCTTGCTGGTTGGTAGGGGAGCAAATAATTATTTCTCTCATTGAAATGCAAATAAATTTCTAACCTTTTTATAAGTTTTTTTTTTTTTTTTTGGTTGATATTCTTTCTTTATCTGTTAAAATAAACCTACCTTAAAATTACAGACCATTCATTTCTTTGTAAGTGGGCAAACTTACAAAATCAGCAGGAAATCAAACAAACATTTTCCCTACTGTTCATAGCTATACTGTGTGAAACACAAACAAATGGACTCCATTATCTTAGCTCACAGTATCATAATTTCACACAGTGCAGCTAAATGTGTTTTTATATCCTGAGTATATTTCCAAAATAATACAAAAATAAGAACCTTTGTTTAATTTAATGTTAAATGTTTAATTGTTTTATATAGTAATTTTTCCAGTTAGTTTATTATATATATATTATGGTAAGATAAAGGAGTCCATGTATATACTATAACACGTCTGTAAATTGATTGATAAAATGCCAACAAAGTGATGTGACATACAGCCAAGTATGTTGACCCATACTCAGAGTTTGTGCATCTTAGTCCAAAATATTTTAATAGCATTTTGAAAATATATTCAGTATATAAACATTTGTTTAGCTGCACTACATTAAATGAGATGAGCTAAACGTAGATGTTGGAGTTTGGATTTAATTTTTAAATATTATTTTATTTATTTATTTATTACTTTTTGAAGAGCCAATCTTTACAAAAAAAAAACTTTTTCAACACTGTTTTACCAAGACGAGAATAAGACTGCATGAAGACTTAACACAAAAAAGTTGAAAAACCCCAAATAAATGACTGAATAAATTAATCCAAACTCTAAACTCAGATCAGTAGGCATTACCAATGAACCCAGTTATCGTTAAGTTTCTCTTACAATTGTGTGGGTCACTAGTGATGAATCACAATTACATCTTAAAGGGCTGGCATGTATATTCCTGCAGACAATCGATGGCAGAGCATCAGTGAATGGCACCTTTAATCTTGAGCTCAGTGAAGTCAATAGGATTGGGTGAAGCTGCAGAGATTAAGTGATCATCTGGCCACTGATGCAGCCTCCTCTAAAAAGATCCAGAGTAGTGGAAGTGCCTGTTTCCTTCAGTGCGTAAATTTGGTTTCCTTCAGTGGGTTACACTTCAAACAGTACCAGTATTAAGGTCAGGTGATGAGTTCATACTGTACTGTATAAACTTTATATAATATCATAGTAAGGTATATTTTAAAATGTTTCATATATATATATATATAATATAATATATTAATGCATTCATTGATTAATACATTAGAAGTAATAAAATACTGTATACTATTACATTAAAAGCAATTCAATTACAGTTAAAATGATACACAGTTTAGTGCTATTCTTCACCGTATATATATATATATATATATATATATATATATATATATATATATATATATATATTCACCACTGTACAGATGGACCGAGCAAGTGTGATTACCTGCCTCTGATGAATCAATCTAGTCTGCAATCATATTCATCATCATTCATCATATCATATTCAGAATGGAACATTGTTTGAATGTCCATTGAAGAATGCAATGAAAGTAAAATAATTTCCTTATTTACAATAGCGATGTTGAACCGGTTCACCAAATTGACTGAAGTGTTCAAAACAGTTCGCATCTCGAGTCAGCACTGATCGACAGTTTCCTAAAGTTTCTCCCTTTCAGACATTCCTTACAGTCCGTACAACTCAAAATAAACCAATATCCCAGAGTATATGTTACTCCTGTAACTTCAACAGCACTGAAAGATTCTGTGCAGACTGAGAGAATCGATGAGTACGAGCAACTGATATACTGATCATGTATGTTCTACCGAACGAACAGTACTACTAAAGCGGTTCTCGAGTCAACAGTTCTCGAATCACCAGTACCCTGAACAGAGAACATAAACCATAAAACCATAGACCATAAAAGTTTTTGTTTTGACTGTAAAATTATTGATGTGTCTTTCCTGTTTTGTTTATTTGAACTGATATTGATTTGTTGAATTAAAGACAATAAAAATGTTGATCACACACACACACACACACACATACAGACACACACACACACGTTTGTTTTTGTGAAAAGTGGGGACATCCCATAGGCATAATGGTTTTTATACTGTACAAACTGTATATTCTATGGCCCTACACCAACCCTACACCTAACCCTAACCCTCATAGGAAACTTTGTGCATTTTTACTTTCTCAAAAAAAAACTCATTCTGTATGATTTATAAGTGTTTTGAAAAATGGGGACATGGGTTATGTCCTCATAAGTCACCCTCTCCTTGTAATACTTGTGTCATACCCATGTCATTATACAGAGTTGTGTCCGGATATGTCACAAAAACAAGAGCACACACACACACACACAAAACCTTACTGGAAAGTGCAAATCCAACTAGTTATATTAACCTGTTAACCAGCACCCCCATTATGGGACTCACAGCTGAAAATGACCTACCTGTCTTTGGAAAGAAGACCCTTTGGGGTCATCCAGAGTTGATAATGCTCAAAAGGATAAAAAGTTAAAGACAGTGAGGTGCCTTTTTACCACACTGATTATATATATATATATATATATATATATATATATATATATATATATATATATATATATATATATATATATATATATATATAATATTCTTGCATTTTTTTCTAAAGCAAACAGGGAATAATATTTGCACTGCATGAAAATCATCCACGGCACACTGATCTAGTATTGTTCTTTCTTTTCCATGCCTAGTTTGCTCTAATGACAGCGTCTGATGACTGTTAGATTAAATAAATGGCTCAGTGTTCTCAGCAAGCCAACAGCAGCATTATTAAGCTGCCTACCTGTGTTAAGATGATGGATCTCAGCTCGGTGTCGGTGCACCTGCCATGCCATGCACGCATGCAGAATATTCTAGAGACTATTTGTGAAGGCCATTAACATGGAGAAATGGAAAAGTCTCTCTGAGTGTAAAAAACAATGGGGAAGGAGAGAAGGTAACAGTGAATTAAGTCTTAAGGTGCTACTACACTGAAACAGTCATATTCTGAAATGTAAATATCTTATGGTTTTATTTTACAAGCAACCAATAAGTTTCAGGCCTAAAAATGTAAATAGCTGTATGCTCCTGTATAGTCTTTAGAATCATTGATTTATTATTCTTTTTTACAATTTTATTTATTATTATTATCATTATTATTGTAGTGATACTGATTTCATGCAACTGTTCCACATGACGCATGCGTATGGTGCTGCTGACGCAGGAGCCGGCGTTCTGACATAGAACATGCATGCACTGCGCCTTGTTTACAAGTAGAAGAATGCACACACATGCACCATGGTACTTATTAATTATGGTGGCGACTGACTGGAAGAGCATAAATTGCTGAATGAAATGTTTGTTTTCTTTGAGCACAAAAGTTATTTTGGGTGAACTGTCCCTTTAAGGGTGATTTCCAATGATAAATCTGTTCAGTGCATTTGTTGGTTGCCTCTTACAAGGTTGTTGTTAAAAGTAAAAATAACGTTCTTGTTTACAACCCTGTTTCAGTCTCTTTCAATATAAAAATCTGTACTGCTGACTCACTGATAAAAGCAGCCTCTTGTTGCCATCTGAAGGCATAACAATGTAACTAAACACAGACTGCTTCTCAATACCAAATACTATTATTAAACACTACCATTATTTACTAAATAAATATTATTTAATAATATTTAATAAAAAACAACAGCCATCATGAAGGTTGCTAAGCAAGTCAGTCAAAAATACAAAGGCAGCACTCTGATACAGCATTAAATTTTATAAATATAAAGTTATGAGACTTTGCCATCTGCCAAACTATTTGCTCTGGAACAAATCATAGAATAATGAGACCAAATACTGCCCAATGGATTTACCTACAATGAATTAGAGGATAATATGCAGTTGCTGGTCATATGATTAGAATATCATCAAAAAGTTGATTTATTTCTCTAATTCCATTCAAAAAGTGAAACTTGTATATTATATTCATTCATTACACACAGACTGATATATTTCAAATGTTTATTTCTTTTAATTTTGATGATTATAACTGACAACTAAGGAAAATCCCAAATTCAGTATCTCAGAAAATTAGAATATTACTTAAGACTAATAAAAATAAAGGATTTTTTGAAATCTTGGCCAACTGAAAAGTATGAACATGAAAAGTTTGAGCATGTACAGCACTCAATACTTATTTGGGGCTCTTTTACCTGAATTACTGCAGCAATGTGGCGTGGCATGGAGACGATCAGTCTCTGGCACTGCTCAGGTGTTATGAGAGCCCAGGTTGCTCTGATAGTGGCCTTCAGCTCTTCTGCATTCTTGGGTCTGGCATATCGCATCTTCCTCTTCACAATACCCCATAGATTTTCTATGGGGTTAAGATCAGGCGAGTTTGCTGGCCAATTAAGAACAGGGATATCATGGTCCTTAAACCAGGTACTGGTAGCTTTGCCACTGTGTGCAGGTGCCAAGTCCAGTTGGAAAATGAAATCTGCATCTCTATAAAGTTGATCAGCAGCAGGAAACATGAAGTGCTCTAAAACTTCCTGATATACCGCTATGTTGACCTTGGACCTCAGAAAACACAGTGGACCAACACCAGCAGATGACATGGCACCGAGTGCCAACCTCCCGCTCTCTCTCTTGAGGCCAATAAGGAAGTGACTAAAACTGCAATTCATCGACTGGCCGCTTGAGGCTGGCTGCAAAAGGGAATCAGTCCCATAGACTCCCCATGTTAAAATGCCCAAATTTCCAGCAGAAAAAAACATGTTTACAGCCTGGTGCAAAAAATTATTTTGGTCTAAATAGCTAATTTCACCCTTCGTGACAACTGTGAGGGGGTGAATTTTTTCATAACTAATCCGTTTAAATTATATTAAGACTTAAAGTTCTGCATAAATAAGGGCGTGGCCACTTGAGTGACAGGTGAATTGCCCCTGCTGACACTGCTTCAGCAACTAGCTCCCGCCTTTTTGCCCAGTTTTGATTGCCCGGGAGAGTCGCGCGGTGACGCACTGCCAAGATAGCGACAGCATGTTCTGCACACTTTAGGCTACAAAAACACACTTCAGGAGTCTATGGGTGACGTCACGCACACTACGTCCATGTTTTTATACAGTCTATGCATGGCACCCAAAACCATCACTGACTGTGGAAACTTTATACTGGACCTCAAGCAACGTGGATTGTGGGCCTCTCCTCTCTTCCTCCAGACTCTGGGACCCTGATTTCCAAAGGAAATGCAAAATTTACTTCCATCAGATAACATAACTTTGGACCAGTCAGCAGCATTCCAGTCCTTTTTGTCTTGAGACACTTCTGACGCTCTCTGTTGTTCAAAAGTGGCTTGACACAGGAATGCGACAGCTGAAACCCATGTCTTGCATACATCTGTGTGTAGTGGTTCTTGAAGCACTGACTCCAGCTGCAGTCCACTCTTTGTGAATCTCCCTCACATTTTTGAATGGGTTTTGTTTCACAATTCTCTCCAGGGTGCGGTTATTCCTATTGCTTGTACACTTTTTTCTACCACATCTTTTTCCGTCCCTTTGCCTCTCTATTAGGGTGCTTTCACACCTGCCTGAAAGCAATCGCACTCGGGGTGCGCACTAAAGACGGACCAAACAAGCTTTCAAACTAACTCTGGAGCGGTCCGTTTGTGGTGAGAACATGATCCGACCTCGAACAGACCCAACTGCAAAAAGTACTGATTATTTTTGGACTAAAGCAGCTGCCGTAGTCAGCTGCGCTGTGCATTATGGGATGAGGAAGTGTTTGTTGACAGTTTGCACTTTAGCATGGCAGCTCATGGACAAACTTGGAGTAGTGCGGAGGTGCGGAGCCTCATAGAAATTTGGTCTGATGACCATGAGCATGTCAGAGTTAAGAAGAATTAATGCACGCCTCCGCTTGAAGTTACGAGCAGGCCGTTTGCATTAGAACGTTGTTTTCAAGCCGCATCCGCGCTTCATTAAAGAAATGTATTGTTTGCATATTGTGGTGTATACAAACAATGTAATAGATTATGGCCAGGGACTAAACCAGCCCGTGCAGTCATCTCTCCATAGTTGTGTTGTCTCCGTGTTGTTTGCTGGCTTTTCCTCTTATGTTGGAATTTTCCAGCACGTAAATTCTGACCAATCGAAAAGCAGTTTAGGAAATACGTCATGGCCAATGAGTAATGTGCATGTTGTCATGTGACTGCATTTTGGTTCGTTTCAACTGGTTCGGACCAAAGCAATCAGTGCGGTGTGAAAAGGAACCAAAAAAGCTGAAAAATGCTACAATGTATAATTGTTTGCCCTTGTTTCAGACCAAATGAACCGAACTACAGATGTGAAAGCACCCTTAATATGATTAGACAAAGAGCTCTGTGAACAGCCATCCTCTTTTGCAATGACCTTTTGTGTCTTGCCCTACTTGTGCAAGGTGTCAATGGTCATCTTTTGGACAACTGTTAAGTCAGCAGTCTTCCCCATGATTGTGTAACCTACAGAACTATACTGAGAGACCATTTAAAGTCCTTTGCAGATGTATTGAGTTAATTAGCTGATTTTAGTGTGGCACCAGTTGTCTTCAATATTGAACCTTTTCACAATATTCTAATTTTCTGAGATACTGAATTTGGGATTTTCCTTAGTTGTCAGTTATAATAATCATTGTTAAAAGAAATAAACATCTGAAATATATCAGTCTGTGTGTAATGAATTAATAAACTTTTTGATGGTATTCAAATTATATGATCAGCACCTGTATATTTATCCACAACAAATTATATATACCCATAACAAATTCCAGAAGATGTGGCCGAGGTGAGGTATACAGTATAAACAAAAAAGTTAAACTTGTGTACTTGTGTACAAGAAACGTGAGTACTTTGATACCTGATGCAACTACTTCTTATGAGATGTCAGCAGCACACACATCAGAAAACGTCAGAAAACGACAACAGTGTCAAGTGCAGTGTGACATTTGACAAGACAAATCATAGGTGAACATGAAGCTCAATTGAATGTGTCAAATGTTCATAAAAGCACTAAGAAGTTAATGCATCTACTTATAGAGCACCGGGTAAGAAACAAAACAAAAAAAAAAAAAAATTCTAATAGTTAATTATGTTTAGAAACATCATAATTATGATTTTATTTTTGTAAGAGCTTAACTCTTTTGCTCAAAGCAAAATAATTTTCATACCATCAGCCATTGGGCGTTCATCTTCAACTTTCTAACAGAAAGTTGCATTAGTTGGGAATTTAGTCATATGTAAATGTGTCCAACCGAGATATGTTTCAAACATCCTTATTATACAAAGGGTGTCAGTAAAAAAAAAGAGATGCAAAACAGTCAAAGGCAAAAGCTCAACATTAGTAATGAAGAAAAAATGGGGGCCGTAGAGCAGAACAATGGGTGATGTAATTAATGTGGGATGCATACAGAGGAAGAATATGATAGTGAGAGCTGTGGGTGAAAAAAAAAAAAAAAGAATAGATGAATGTGATTCGTGGGGAGGAGAGAGATCTTACTGTAATTCTGGATCATAATTATCTGTACATTTGTGTACAAGGTGCCTACATGTGTATTCTTTCGTACATGAGTTTAAAATATTTTAGCTGCAGCATGATTTTTATAAGCATTATTTTAGAATGTATCACTTTCCTGTTTCCATGGAGAAGCGTCATGTTTGTCACATTGCACACTACAGCCACAATAGCACTGTATGACATGCATCGCTTTTATTTATTTATTTATATTTTTAAATCTGTTGACCCTTGTACAATTTATTTCTTCTGTTTGTAATTATTATTATTACTATTTCTAAGAACTGGGGTTAATGATTTAAACAAATCAAAGGTCGGGAAACACATAGCAACCACCTAGAAATACCCCAGAAACCACCCAGAACACCCTAGAAACCACACAACTGCATAGCAACCCTTTGAAGATTTTTGTAACCGCATGTCATAGCAATCACTGAATACCCAAAACAAATCAACCAAATAGCAATGCACTATATATGAACACCACAACAACACCCTGACAGCCTCTCATCCCAGTACCCTAGCAACAACCCAGAGCATCGAAGCAATCGCATAGCAACACCCTGTGAACCACTACCAACATTGTGAAATTAGATTTTACATGGGAAAATGCAAAATATTACACACACACACACACACACACACACACACATATATATATATATATATATATATATATATATATATATAAAATAATAATAATATAACATCGAAAAACCCTAGAGACTTTGCTCAGTTAAATGTGTTGAAGGACCTTTGCAAAAGATCCAATCTAATCTTTCTCACATCACTATTGGAAATGTCAAGCTGGCACTAGTGTGGAGGTATCCTGCCAAAATTGCCATGCTCTTTGAGTTTTCTTATCCGCAAATCAAAGCCGCGGTGAATAGTTGAGTTAAATCCATTGGCCTTGCCATAGTCAGTCTTCATGCGAACAATGAACTGAGTTTGCAGCTGATAGGAGCAATTAATCAAAAACCCTCCAGAGCCCAGGCAATGTGGGTAAAGTAATAAAACAGTCAATGCACAGACATCAAAAGTTTGTAATGAGTTTGTTTTAAGTGCATTCCTGACTGTTTTAGGATCTGATCTACCGGCCAGTGCTCGCTCTCTGTCTAGGCTTCATTTATTCCCTTAAAAACCAAAGTAAGTTCTTCATTTACTATTGGCAATCACACTAAACAAATTGCATTAACTTCATATCTTATTTTGCACTTCAGAATCTGGCTGTTGCCAGTATAATTATGCTTAAACCAATGTGGAATTAGCTTGTTGGGTCAGACAGTCATGGTCAGAAAATATTTAGGTGCTTTCAGTCTGTCAATCATTTTGCGAGTTCACATGCAACACATAGAAACCCAGATTAGAATGTTGCACTTCAGCTCTTAAACGTCATGTTCGGCTACATTAATTCACTGCTTTTATACGTTGGTCTGCCTGAATACTTGATTCTGATTGGCTGGAAGGTATGTATTAAGTAAGGGATAATGCACATCTAGCTGTGCATTAAACACATTTGTACAGTGATTAACTTAGGCCCATTAATGCTAATTGCTGTGTCTGTTTTTGATTCATCATAGAAAATATTTCCAAAACGGAACTGTTCCTGAATCATATTTTTTTAATGAAATAGTTAAACAAATGATTCAATAACTCACTTATTAAGATTGATATTTGTTTAGTTCCTGAATTACGGAGCCCGCACATGACAACCAAAAAAAAAAAATAGTAGGCTAAATCGTGTACAAGATTTACTAATTCGTTCTCTCAATGTACTAAAACTTGCACACGATTACTATTGCGTTCCCTCGATTTACAATTTCGTTCACTCGATTTATAAAATGTGCGCACAATTTATTAATTTTTTCCCTCGATTTGTTAAATCATGTGCATGATTTAGCAAATCGAGGGAACGCAATAGTAATCTTGTGCACATCTTAGTACATTGAGGGAACAAATTAGTAAATCGTGTGCACAATTTCGTCGTTTGCATGGCTCTGTACTGAATTAATTAGCACGTTGAAATAAATCTGTTGAGTGAATTATTAAATTACCTATTTAGACTAGATAAGTTCCTAAAGAGAGTAGCAGTTTCAAATGAATCAGTGATACAATGACTTAAATTGCAGAAAGTGCCAGTAAATGAGGACTTTTTAAAAGTCATTTTGAGATTGTAAAAAATAATATATATATATATATATATATATATATATATATAGCTCTAAAAATATGCATAAAAATATCCACAAATATTTTAGAAAAAATTATAACTAGGAAAAAAATATCCTGATAAAAAATTAATCCTATAACTTTTTAACTTCCTATTTCCTCTCATCCTGTGCGAGACTGGATTGCACCATCTTCTGGTCGACCAACTGTTTCCTTAACCCTTTCATGCATGAATTATGATAACCTCAGTCAGGATTTTTTTCCTATGTGTTTTTATTGCTCTTAGGGCATGAAAAACAAGAATCTATTTTTATTTTATTTTTTTACTAATTTTTCAAAGAGATCTTCAGATGTCCACTTGAGTGGACAGCATGGGGTTGGTTTAAACTGAAGATATACTGTATTAATTATAAGACAATAATCAAACAGATAAAGCATGTGAATTTAACAAACTAATCAATGCAATTATATCAAATAATGTGAAAACTATAAAATATATGCAAAAAATATAAATGCAAAATATTGCAATGGCTTCATACAACTTTATACAAGTTGCACTTCGTGTATCTATGATATCAGAACATGAGGACGTGATTCCATCAGAATTTTCTACAGCCTGTCAAGGTACAACTGTGGAAACCACTCAGATGCTCCCTCCAGTGCACCAGAGTATGGAGATTTACCCTTATTAGCTGATAATTATGATTATGTTCAAGATGGACATGCACATTTCTATCATAGCCCTCCTCTGAGAAAACCTAGCGATATGTTTTTCAATCTCATCTGAAATGATCAGTGTTGGGGGTAACGCATTACAAGTAACATGCATAACCCATTCAGATTACTTTTTTGATGTTACAAGTAAAGTAATGTGTTACAAGTAACATGCATTACCTAATCAGATTACTTGTTGATCTAACAAGTAATTAACTACCTAATCAGATTACTTTTTTAATCTAACAAGTAATTAACTACAAGTAATGTGCATTACCTAATCAGATTACTTTTTGATGTAACGAGTAAAGAAACGCATTACAAGTAACATGCATTACGTAATCAGATTACTTTTTGATGTTATGAGTAAAAAAACGCATTACAATAACGCACATTACATAATCAGATTACTTTTTGATGTTATGAGAAAGGAAACACATTACAAGTAACATGCATTATGTAATCAGATTACTTTTTGATGTCATGAGTAAAGAAACGCATTAAAAGTAACATGCATTACGTAATCAGATTACTTTTTGATGTTATTAGTAAAAAACGCATTACAATAACATGCATTATAAAATCAAATTACTTTTTGATCTAACAAGTAAAGTAATGCATTACAAGTGTCATACATTATGTAATCACATGACTTTTTTCGATGTCAATGAAAATTGCATTCTAATAATACAAATACATTTATTCACAATAGAAAAAGTCAATGCATATTAAGTTTTTAAGTTTTAAATTTCAAAAACAATATTCACATTATAATTATGAATTGTAGCTGAAATATAGCCATTGCATGCATGATGTCCACTACAGTGGATATGTGATTAATCAGAGTTTTCTCTCAATCTAAAATCAAAACTTGGAAAATTTTACTGTGATATGACTCATTAGATATTGCTTTATGCTGCAATATTTTTTTTACATACAAGAGTCTCCTAGGATAGAAGGAATGGGTGGATATTCTGGAGCAACTTGGCATGTCTGACTGACCCTTGGCCATCTTGGTTTGGAGGGGGAAAAAATCGAAACACAAAGGCTTGCCACTTGCTTGCAATTTATAGGATGATGCACCAGGGTCCAATGAAGAGATTGATGTGCAACTTTGCCATAAAAACCCGAAAAAGCTTTTTTAATAGCTGTCCACTGTAGTGACCACTATGCGTGAAAGGGTTAATATATAGTACAATTATTGATCACATTACAAAACCTCTTTCTATCAAATCTGTTTGGAATCGGGAACTATCTGACCTTAATTTATCTGTCGACTGGCAGTGGGTGTGATCTAACCTCAGTTTAACCTCTAAAAACTTGGCTCATTGTCTTATACATTTCAAAGTTATTCATAGAGCATATATAACTCCTTACAAAAGATTCAAAATGAAACTACAAACAGAGTCACGTGACATGCTCATGAAACCTAGTCGCACTTGAATAGAGCTCCGTACATTTGGCCCCTTTTTGCTGATTTTTTTGTTTTATTTTAAGATTGCTTCATTTATTAATACTATTCCTGATGTCTTGCAATCGGAAACAGCAGGAGATGTCTCCGTCAGCTTCTCCAATTAAGAAAAAAATCGAAGCCACCGACCACGGGTGATATGGTGGATAAGATGGCGAACACTGTTGCGCACTTTGAAGACATTCTAAGATCTGAGTTGACGGCAATGTGGAACGAGTTCGCTTCTCACATGTCAGTTGTTCAGTCGCTATGCTCCAAAATGGATCATCTTACAGGGGAGATAAGAGAACAAAAGAAAATTGTCGGAGATCATGATAGGCGAGCAGGCGCTCGAGTAACAAGATTTTTTTTTTAGGTTTACAAGATCGCAGGCACTGCAATCTGCGTTTGGTTGGATTACCTGAAGGGTCAGAGAAGGACGACCCTATGGGCTTTTTTAAAAGATCGCTACCGACGTGGCTCCCATCTCTGGCGGGCAAAGAGATTGAAGTGGAATGAGCGCATCGCGTGTACACCAGGCTCTCCTCAGATCGTGCTAAACCATGGGTTTCATCTTTAAACTGTTGTGGTACACGGACAGGGAGCGCATTTTGCGGCCCGCCACACTTCACGCCCCAGTGAAAACATCCAACGGAGCAATGCTGTCTTTCTTTCCAGATTTTTCTCCGGTCACCGCAAAAAGAAGTGCATTTGCGCCAGTTATGAATGAAATGAGAGAGGCAGGCATCCAGAATTTTCTTCTCTATCCTGCAACGCTGAAGGTCATTCTCAATTAAGGCGAACCCAAATTGTTATACTCCCCAGAAGAAGCAAGAGATTTTCCAGATCCCATTCATCCACCAACTCTCAGTGAACATCAGTTGGTCATTTGCTATCTAATCGGACAAGAGATGCTCTAAATGGTTAGGCGACTGTCTTTCACCGTTCACTTTAACCCTCTGAAGTCGATTAACGCGGATACGCGTTTTGAGTCATTTTCTCCTGATAACCCCGAAAAGAACTTAAATTACACTTTCAGTTTTAATCGTACAGATAAGAGCTATACATCAATTGAATCTGTAAAGGGTCTACTCTTTTTTGGATACAGACATAATAACAACAAAACTTTAATAATAATAATAATGATTATCCACATTATTCTTTTATCATTATTCTTTTGTTTTTATTCCACCTTTATTAGCCTTTGTTGTGGTATTTCAAGCTTTACAATCCACCAAGCTACAATCTCACTTCTGTCTCAGTCTCAGTATGCATTTACCCCTTATTTATCAAAAGTCTTACTATAAAAATACAACAAAACGCCTCAAGGTTACGTATGTAACCCTAGTTCCTTGAAGGAACGAGACGCTGCGTCTAGCGCTTTGGGGAACGTCCCTGACGAGACCGACTCTGAATATCGTGTGCAATCCGTCCATCGGAAAGGCGTGACGTCACGGGCGGGGTGACGTAGCGACCAGGAAGCTATAAAAGCACGTGCCGTGCAGCTGGCCTCAGCTTCGAGTAGGGAAGCAAGCGCCGGCAGGGGTGCCGGGAGTATGGCTTTGCGACGCAGCGTCTCGTTCCTTCAAGGAACTAGGGTTACATACGTAACCTTGAGGCGTTCCTTTTCAGGAACTCGAGCTGCGTCTAGCGCTTTGGGGAACGATGTGCCAACGCTGCCAGACTTCCAAATCCCTGCCTAGTGTGTATCCGAAGAGCACAGCTAAGACGAGAGAACAGAAGAGCCCGGCGTGGCTCGCATGTCAAGATTGTAAAATCGGACAAATGTGGAGGGCGTGGACCACCCCGCAGCGTTGCAGATGTCCAAGAGGGACACACCTGCTGAGAAGGCCTTGGAGGCCGCCATACCCCGAGTAGAGTGAGCCTTGGCCCCCAAAGGAGGGGGAAGACCAGAGGACTCATAGGAGACGTTGATAGCCTCGACTATCCAACGACTAAGGGTCTGCTTGGTGGCAGGAGAACCCTTGTTAGAAGGACCATAGCAAACAAGCAGTTGGTCGGATTTTCTCCACAGGGCAGCTCTGTGGACGTATGCGTCCAGTGCTCGCACTGGACACATACAGTTTAGCTTCTCTTGGTCTGGCTCCCGAAAGGGAGGAGGACAGAAGGCCTGCAGTACGATAGGTTGTGGTGTGACAGAGGGAACCTTCGGAACATAACCCGCTCGATGGTGTAAGAATGCTTTGGCCATACCAGGGGCAAAGTCTAGGTAGGTAGGGGCCACCGAGAGGGCCTGGAGATCTCCAACTCTCTTTAGAGAGGTGATTGCCAATAACAGGGCAGTTTTAATTGTTAGATGTCTGTCTGAGATGTCTTGAATTGGCTCGAATGGAGCTTTACAAAGAGCCTCTAGCACCACAACCAAATCCCAGGGGGGAACACGGGACCGTACTGGAGGTCTCAGCCTCAGTGCACCTCGGAGGAAACGTGTAACTAGGGGGTGTCTACCCACTGACTGATCATTGAAAGGGACATGGAAAGCAGCTATGGCCGCCACGTAAACCTTTAAGGTGGAGTGGGATAACCCCGCAGAGAGCCTGGCTTGTAAAATCTCCAGAACTGTACCAACTGGGCAGTTTGCTGGGTCAAGCTGGCGGTCTCTGCACCATGAAGTGAAGAGTTTCCACTTCAGGGCGTACAGTTTCCTCGTAGCGGGAGCTCTGGATTGGAGTAGGGTCTCAACAACCTCGGTTGAGAGACCAGCTGCTAACAGTTGTTCCCACCTCAGGGGCCACACCCACAGCTTCCACAACTCCGGGCGAGGGTGAATTATCATGCCCTGCGCCTGTGAGAGTAGGTCTGTCCTGATCGGTATCTCCCACGGAGAGCCGTCGAGGAGCGAGACTAGATCTGAGAACCATGGTCGGCCCGGCCAGAACGGGGCTACTAATAACAGACGGACCCCGTCCTGGCGTACTCTCGCCAGAACTCCCGGGAGCAGAGCGATAGGGGGAAAAGCGTACAGACGAAGCCTCGGCCAGGTCTGTACCATAGCGTCCAGTCCCAGAGGAGCTGGATGAACTAGAGAGAACCAGAGGGGACATTGCGATGTCTCCTGAGTCGCAAAGAGGTCCACCTGGGCTGTGCCAAATACTCTCCATATCTGCTTCACCACCTCGGGGTGAAGCATCCATTCCCCGGGCCTCGGCCCCTGCCTCGACAGTATGTCTGCTCCCACATTCAACCTCCCAGGAATATACACTGCTCTGATCGAGAGGAGTTTGCCCTGGGACCACAGAAGGATCTGGTGTGCCAGCTTGTACAAGGGGCGTGAACGCAGACCCCCCTGGTGATTGATATAAGAGACCACTGATGTGTTGTCGGTGCGCACCAACACATGGTGACCTCTCAGGTCTGGGAGGAAATATTTCAATGCTCGATAGACTGCTAGCATCTCTAGGCAATTGATGTGCCATGTCAGATGGCGATCGCTCCACAGACCGCGGGCAGGGTGGCCACTCATGACCGCACCCCAACCGGTGAGGGACGCGTCTGTCGCTAGCGTTACACGGCGACAAGGAGCTCCCAGCACCGTGCCCTGATTCAAGAACCAAGGTTTCTTCCACATGTCTAAGGCACGAAGGCACCGCCGCGTGACCTTGATAACTCGAAGTGGATTTCCCCTCGGGGAAAAGCCCTTGGACTTGAGCCACCACTGTAGGGGTCTCATGTACAGCAGGCCAAAAGGTATCAAGTTGGACGCAGCTGCCATCAGCCCTAACAATCTCTGGAATTGTTTGACAGTGAGTGACTGGCCTTCTTTGAATCTCTCGACTGACGTGAGGATCGACTCGATCCGAGCAGGAGACAAGCGTGCCTGCATCGTGATCGAATTCCAAACTACGCCTAGATAGGTGGTTCTCTGAACTGGAGAAAGTACACTCTTCTTGGCGTTTAGTCTCAAACCCAGCTCCCCCATGTGTGCGAGAACGACATCTCGATGTCGAACCGCCATCTGCTCTGATTGAGCTAGAATCAACCAATCGTCGATATAATTTAGAATGCGGATGCCCTGCATACGGAGGGATACCAGAGCAGCATCTACACATTTCATGAACATGCGGGGTGAGAGTGCGAGGCCAAAGGGAAGTACTCGATATTGATAAGCTTTGCCCCCGAAAGCGAACCTCAGAAACCTCCTGTGTTGTGGAAGGATGGATATGTGGAAGTATGCGTCTTTGAGATCTATTGTGACAAACCAGTCCTCGGATCTGATTTGAGCTACCACCTGATTGACAGTGAGCATTTTGAACTTCAGTGGCATAACTGAGCGGTTCAGGAGACGTAAGTCTAAGATCGGACGCAACCCCCCATCCTTCTTTGGAACTATGAAATACCGGCTGTAGAATCCGGATTCACTGTCTAGAGGAGGGACCACCTCGATGGCCTCCTTCCTTAATAGGGTATTCACTTCTTGTTCCATAACCAGAGCCTGCCGGGGGCCGACCACAGTCGGTGTAACCCCGTTGAACTTCGGTGGTGGATGACCGAACTGAATGCAATAGCCTCTTTCTATTGTACGCAGGACCCACTGAGATACATTTGGCAGTAGCTTCCACGCTGCTAAATAATCTACTAAGGGAATCAGTCTCTCGAGACTGACCTCTGGTGTAAGAGGCCCCCGAAGGGGCGGCGAGCATCCCAGCTCCGCTGCGCTCACGGGCGAAAATAACTGGGAGTAGCGCTCGCTGGAGGCCGCTGCGCCCTGAAACTCTGGCAGGGTTGGCAGGCCGACCTCCTGAGGGCACTGAGGTGAGGCGGGCACCGTATAATGAGGTGGACCGCGCTCTACCCCAGCAGGGGCTGCCCTCTGGATCCTGGCGTCAGGATCCTTTCGTCGAGGACTTCCGGGCTTCAATGACAGATCTTAAATCGGCTTTCGCCCTAGAAGCCCCCGACTCATAGCGTCGCTGGGGCCCTCGGTCCCGACGTGGGGGAGCACGAGCGGCGACACTCTGTTTTTGTACTTCCCGGTATGAGGAGCCGGTATGTGGCGTGGTCATCTCCCGCCCAGATGCACCACGAGAGCGACGAGGGAGGATACTCTGGAACGCCGCCGCCTGTTTGCGTGCCTCCTGGAACCTGTTGACGACAGTGTTGACTGTGTCGCCAAACAGGCCCGAGGCTTGAAGCGGGGCGTCCAGGAGGCAGACCCTGTCTCTTTCTTTTATCTCTGACAGGGTCAGCCACAAATGCCTCTCCGCGGCCACTAAGGCTGCCATAGACCGCCCAATTGCGCGAGCGGTCTCTTTAGTGGCGCGGAGGGAGAGATCAGCGGTCTTTCTGAGTTCTTCTATATCTCCAGACTTAATCCCCTCCCCCTCATCGACATCTCTCAGCAGGTCAGCCTGATAAGCTTGAAGGACTGCCATAGTGTGAAGGCAAGCCCCAGCCTGACCTGCTGCCACATAACCTTTGCCCACTAGCGATGATGTAACTCGAAGAGGCTTAGTGGGCAATGTCGGAGCCTTAAGAGACGATGCCGAACCGGGCGACAGATAGCCCGCGAGCGTCTGTTCGACCCGTGGCATCGCTCTATAACCCCGCTCTCCCAGCCCCATCACGTTGCCATAATATAGTGAATCGGGGCCGAAGAGGCGGGTTGAATAAGGGTGGTTCCACGATCTCGACAACTCATCGTGGAGATCGGGAAAATATGGAAGGCTCCGACGTGGAGGTGGTTGCCTCGGCCGCAGAAAGCGTTCGTCTAGTTTGCTTCTCTGCGGCTCGGTTTGTTTTTCAGCAGGCCATTCGATTTTTAATTTATCTACTGCTCGCGTAACCACCTCCAACAGCTCCTCATACTGGGGCGACAGGGGTGGCGAATCCCCAGCAACCGACTCCACATCGACCTCCTCGGAGGAAGAGAGGTGAAGAGTTGATCCCTCACCCTGGGGGGAAGAAACCGATGAGCGTGCTTCCGAACCCAGGGTTTGGGCGCCGGATCTGGCAGATAAGGAAGGAGATAAGGACTGGCCCGTCTCCATTCCCTCTGACAGATCCACCTGCGATCCCCACGAGTGCAGCAGCCGCTCTGCCTCGGCAGAAGCGGGGCCAGCACCGCGAGGAACGCTGGTAAAGACTCCCTCCTCGAAGAGAGCCCTCCGGGATCGAAGCGTCCGCATTGGCAATCGCTCGCAATGCGGACAGTCGGCCCCCTCGAGAGCCGACTCAGCGTGCTTCGATCCCAGGCAAGCCACGCACAGACTGTGTGTATCCCCGCTCGTAATGTAGCGAGGACAGGGAGGAACACACAATCTATAACGTGGCTTGGAATCGCCCTTCATATGTTTGGTCTTTTGCTTTAGTTTTGGCATATTGAGCTGTTTTAGCGATCTTTTAATGGCTAAGGGACAGACAACAATAAATAGGACCAACGGGACAGACTTTTGACATGCACACACAGAGCGCTTGCTGACAGACGCGAAGCTGAGGCCAGCTGCACGGCACGTGCTTTTATAGCTTCCTGGTCGCTACGTCACCCCGCCCGTGACGTCACGCCTTTCCGATGGACGGATTGCACACGATATTCAGAGTCGGTCTCGTCAGGGACGTTCCCCAAAGCGCTAGACGCAGCTTGAGTTCCTGAAAAGGAACATTTTCTTACGACCTTACGTGAATTATTGTGACAGAAATGCATTATGAAGAAGAAATGCATCTGCTATTAGTAGCATAAGAGCTAACGTTTGCATCAAGCTACATTGGACAATTTATTAAATTACTAGTACACTTTTACTCAAAACTCACTTTAAACCCCGATCGAGTGTTTGTAATAACATCCGTTTGCGATCACGGGTGGAATTTGGTCGTTTACTGTTGTAAAAAATGAGCTATTTATAGCCTTTTACATGCCCCAGATCTCAAGAAAATCTCATACCAAGCTTTACTATCGTAATCGTGGGTTTATTATTCAGAAATTTCGTGTGTACAGAGGTGTATCAGTGTTGTTGTGGACAGATAACAACCAGGAAGTGTACACGAACCATGTGACACGATGTGGCAGTGTCCGGTTATGACACTCTAAAGATTGACAAGGCAAAGGACCAATCAGAGTCTGTCTGAGCCACGAGTACACGGGACAGCACACACACACACACACACACAGATCGCTGGGAGAGGCTATTTATCACTAGATTGTGTAAATCAGTGGAAAATGAATAGAAATTACAATTCTGTCTGAAGAAATATGAAGTAAACATCAGTAAATATATCCATAGATCTCCGCAGATATGCATCTTTGGTTTATAAATCCTTATTGACACTGTTCAGTGAGTCTATGTGAACACAAATAAACCGCTGATGACGTGATGAATATGAATGAGTGGTGAATTTCTATTCAAAATGTGGCATAATACAGATTTATTATTTTGCACTCCTGACATAAATTACTAAATAACTGTCACTGCAACAATGTTTTATTAAAACATTGGTCAAATATTGAAGCTAGAGTCTTTAAATGTTCAATTAATGCACATTTTGTCCAGATCAAGTAAGAGAGTGATGTTTAACGCTGTGAAAGTGAAACAATAATAATCTGGGGCCGTCGCCGATCTCTGCACGCAAAGGATTTATAAGGATTTATAAGGAATAACTAATTTCACATGCCTCTTTCCTTCAGAAAATCAGACATAAAAAGATAGTTGAACTGGAATCACAGCTTCAGAATCTGACTAGAGTCAATCAACGTTGCTTCTCAGACAATACACTCAGCAAAGTTATGACAGTTAGGTCCGAGCTTAATTCATTACTGAGATCCAGGGCAGAATTCCTGATTCAAAGATGCAGGCAGAATTACTATTTTCAAGGAAGTAGACCAAGCCACCTTTTAGCTCTAAGAATACGCAACAGTGAAAAGTTTGCTAATATTTCAGCAGTGAAATCCTAACCTCTATACTTCTTCTGCTGTTGGTGCCCTGACTCTTTTGTATCTTTTCTGTCCAACCTTGATTTACCTAGGCTGTCAGATTCGGATTCGGATTACCTGGCTGAACCGATTACCCTTCAGGAGCTGGAGTCAGCAATCCGATCTATGAACAAGGGGAAAACCCCAGGTAGGAGATGGTATTCCAGTCGATTGTATACTACTTTTTCGCCGGATTTAGGCCCCCTCATGTTAGATATGATAATTTTTTCAGTTACTCAAGGCTCATCTATTAATATAGCTCTTATTTCTCTCTTGTTAAAAAATAAATAAAGATCCGACTGTTCTAGTTACCGGCCACTCTCTTTGATAGGGACTGATGTTAAATTATATGCTAAGGTACTATCTCTTCATCTAGAGAAATTTATGAGCAGGCTATTTCATCATGACCAAACAGGGTTCATTAAATCTCGTTCAGCTTCGGATAACTTACGCAGGTTATATCATATTATTAATTTAACTAATAGATCATCCGCCCCTTGTGCAGTATTATCTCTAAATGCAATGAAAGCTTTCGACCAGCTAGAATGGAACTATTTATGGGTGGTTCTACAGTAGGGCTGTGCGATATGGACAAAAAAAAACCTATCACGATTTTTTGATCAATTTTGTGATTTCGATTTTAATCACAATTTTTACACACACAGACATGCTTTACAGTCATAAATGCATTCAGTATAAATTTGAAACATATTTCCAAATGAAAACCAATGAGAGCTTTATCAAAAAGTTGTAATATGTCTCTAGAACAGACTTAAGTCAAAATAATCACTGAGTAAAGATGTCAAACAAAATCTAGACATATGGCAAAAGATTATAATAAAAAACTAAAATAAAACTCGTGTTCAGGGATTTTTTATTTTTTTTTGCCATGCAATGGTCATAAAGCTCATTGTAGCGGTGCATCAGGTGTTATATGTTTTGCCAAATATATTTATTGCCCAAGGTTCACACGTACTCTGTCTGCAGTGCGTATACAGAAAGTTAATGTGTTTGCGGTTCAGAAGTGGCAACGAGAGCACATTATTGTAACGCGAAAGCACATTAAAATAATGCACAAGTGGATACGCAGACGCACGCAGATTTCCTTTGCTCTGTAAACAAAACCAGATGCGCGTGCTCAGATCATAGACTGTATAAGGCTCAGATACACGCTGCCTAAAAACGTGTCTCCTCTCGCTTAACCTGTGTCCTGTGCACTCACAACTCTGTGCTCATGCGCAAGATATTAAATCTTTTCGCACATTTCTATTTATAACCTTTTCTGTTGGGCTCGAAAAAAAAGGCTACGCATCACAGACAGAGTGTGTGAACCTGGAGTTAGGCATATGCCCAGTCTGCTCTGTTCTCGCGCTCCACTTAGATGCGCTGCAGCCTGATTGGTTCAGATAACATACTGAAGGAGGTCGGGGCTACAGAAAATCATGCTATAAAGTGATTTAGAAAACGCGCACACTCAAATCAGGATTTAATTTCGATTTTGATTAATCGCACAGCCCTATTCTACAGCATCTGGGTCTAGGATCAAGTTTCAAAACGTGATAAAAGTTCTGTATGCCAATCCAGCAGCCTCTGTTCTCACAGGTTCTGTCTGCTCTAACCCATTCTTTATACATTGAGGTACACGTCAGGGTTGCCCGCTTTCTCCTCTGTTATTTGCCTTATCCTTGGAACCCTTAGCTCAAGATGATCTGAAACAATTTCTCCCATAAGTATAAGGAATACTCATCATCATATTTCTTTATTCGCTGATGATATCTTATTGTTTCTGGAGACCCGACACATTCTATTCCCCATGTATTGAATTTATTCGACCATTTTGGAACTCTCTCTGGGTTTAAAATTAATTGGAGTAAGTCATGTCTACTTCCCCTCAATTCTAAATTTGATCCCATTTCCCTTTCTGTACCTATTTCAGTGGTTTAAAACTTTAAGTACTCGGGGATAGATGTTTTTCCTTCCCTGCAAGAAATTCTTAAAAAAAAAAAACTATAATAGTATTCTAGCCAAAATATCCTCAGATTTAGAAAATTGGTCTAGTCTTCATACTTCTCTTCAGGTTCGTATATCGGTGATTAAAATGAATGTTCTCCCATGTATTCATTTCTTTTCTTCTATGATTCCTCTCGCTCCACCAGTTGGCTACTGGAACAAACTTGATGCATGTGTTTCACTATATATATGAAATGGGAAACGTGTTCGTATTAAACTGTCTAATTTACAACGAAGTAGATTACATGGAGGTCTTTCTTTCCCTAATTTTAGACTGTATGCTCAAGTCTTTTCCCTCTGCCCTTAATCAGTTTGGTTTGACCCTGATGCTTCTCTATCTTGGAGAGCAATTGAGGAATCTATTGTTTATCCGTATAAATTGAAACATCTTGTTTTTTCGTGGGTTCCGCTTAGGCTGTGTAAATCTAGGTTTGGTCCAATTGTAACCTATCTCCTCTCCACATGGAGGGATGTTGAAAGACATTTGCAACTAGTTACAATTTGGCATAAGCATTCGCCAATTTTCCACGATAATAATCTTTTGTCAGGCAATACTCCATTCCATTTTCAGCAATGGACTCATCACAAAGTAAAAACTCTGCGAGATATCTATGATGATAGTGGTTTACATTCCTTCCAGAATCTCAAAACTCAATATTATCTGCCAGGCACTTCCTTTTTTTTATGTATTTGCGCATTAGATCGGCCCTACGGGCATATGGGGTGTCCTCGAACTCTCAACTGCCTATTCACCCTTTGCGCAAACTAATCCTTCCCTCTGAGGAATCTCCCTCCTCTGCTTCAGTCATCTATCTCTTTCTTCTTGAGCGTTCATACAAACCTTTATCTATTACAACTGTTTGGGCTAAGGATCTTAATGAGGATGTGCATGTTTTATTTTCTGATCAGGTATGGGGAATGTTTAAACTGTCTTCTAAAAACCCTAACCACCAAATTATTCATTGGAAAATGCTGCATAGGGTTTGCTTGACTCCAATGAAACATTTTCATATGAATATGTCATCTTCTCCTAAGTGCAATCGCTTTTCGCAAGGATCTTTAGGCACATTTTTGCATTTTTTTGGGGAGTGCCCCTCTCTCTCTCCTTTTTGGTCTCAGCTCTCACAGGACCTTTCTTATTTGTTGGGTACTGAGATATGTTTGACTCCATGCCATTTTTTCATGAATGACTTTTGGGACCTCACCTTATCCGTCCAACAAAGATGTTTACTGTTAGCTGCTCTCACTGCAGCAAAAAAGTTGCTAGTCAATCGTTGGAATCCCCCTCTCACAATAGACAGACGAACCTGGGTGGTATATTTGTTAGACATTATCTCGATGGAACTCTCAACTTCTCGTATACATGGATCTAATGTGAAAACTGTAAATTTATGGCATTCATCTTTTAATGTTGTTTCATCTTTTCTAAAATCTTTTTAAATATGAGTTTTCTGTATTTGATGTATTAAGGCGAGACACTGCAGGTGAATAGGGCAAAAAAAATAACTAATAGTTATCACCTTACTTACCCAGTTGATTGGTTACATTGATTATTGCAAACATTTTTTGTATTACAAGTTTTCAAAAATGTTATGTTTAAATATGCAAATGAGGCATTATTTAATGAAATATGTGCTAATTTGCATAAATGTCTAGTACAAAAATCTGAACACTAGATGAAGTCAGTTTCAAAATTGTTGTTTAATTTTTTTTTAGACATATTAGAGTCAAATGTTTTTACAGAGGGAATTCTGGTTATCTTTTTTTGTCACTCCATAATTCAGAAAATACTTATACAATATATAACAATATATAACAATATATATAAACAATATATTTTCACAATTTTGGGGGGAATAAAATGTTGTATATAATCAAGGAAAATATATATGAACAAATCCCTCTGTAAAAACCTTCAGAATATAGACAGGAATAAAAATGTCAAGTTTGGTGTGTGTAAGTGCTACTGAAGTGGAGATTTATGGCTCAGTGTTGAAGAAAAAACTCATTTTGAGAAAACGGCCTTTAAAAATATGTATTGTAAGTGAAATCTATTGACACAAACAGATAAAGTGCTGTAAAAGAAACACTTAACAGTGTCTTTTGGATGCTTTCCTTCCACTAGTTTGAAAAAGCACTTTATAAAAAAACCAAAAAGCCCAAAATCTCAAAATTGACAGGTGCTTGAAAAAACAGTGTTTTTGCCTGCAGTGTCTCACCTTAATATTACTTAATTAGTTTTTATTATTATTATGATGATTATTATTATTATTATTATTATTATTTATTTTACTTATTTTATGCATTTATATGCATTTATTTATTAGTTATCTTCTCTACTCTTTAGTCTAGCAGGGGGTGGGTTCTACATTTGCATAGTTGCATTCTGTTTTATACTATTGTTCATAGAAGAAATTTCAATACACAGTTGTTAACAAAAAATCAAAACAAAATGAAACTACAACCAAATAACAACTGCCATATCTGTAATACTGTGTCATCGGGTACCTTTCTACATATGTTTAGGGAGTGTCTTATTGTCAATAATCTGTGCACAAATGTAAACTTTGTTTTATCTAGGGATATTCATTTTGGTAAATTTTTCCGACCAACATCCACGATTCGTGATCCGAGCATTATCCTTTAACTGATAAGATCAGCATTTTAAATTAGCATTGAATAAAAATAGAATTAATGAGTGTCTGACCCATTAAATAAAAAAAAAATAAAAAAAAGAACCGGTTTACACTGTATATGTGAGAAAACGTATTGGATCCATAGTCTTCTTAACATAGTGGCCTGTGACTGTACAACAGCACGAATTAATAAGGGCAAACCTAGTACTATTGATGTTTGGAAGGTTTTTTTTTTTTTTTTACTGAATTGTAATATGTAGATTGATTATATGTCTGTTGTTGTTGTTTTTGCGTTTTATCCTAAATGGATGTTATGATGTTATTTGTTATACGTAAATAAATAAATAAATAAATAAGTTAACATGTTACAAAATATACAACAAAATTACAAAAATTGTAACTACAATTAAAAATAACAATAAATAAAAAAACTAAAAATTTATAAAAACTATAATTCTATCTTAAAACTAAATGAGCACTTTTGCAATTAATCACATAACTCTGCACTCGTCCACCCAATCACAATCCACAATTATGAATGTAAACACATTCATGATTCATTAGTCATGGCCTAATGGTTAGAGTGTCAGACTTGTAACCCAATGGTTGCAGGTTTGAGCCTCAGTAATGGCAGGGATTGTAAGTGGTCAATACCATGAATGAGGTCAGACCATTGAGAAAGGTACCGAACCCCCAACTGCTCCCCAGGCACCACAACAAATATGGCTGCCCACTGCTCCAAGTGTGTGTGTGTGTTTGTGTTCATTTGGATGGGTTAAATGCAGAGCACAAATTCTGAGTATGGGACGCCACACGTCACGTCACTTTCATATAAAATGTTGCATTATCACAAAATACCACATATTAATTTGCCTCGAGACCAGGGCAAACGGCTAACCCTGCTTATTGTTGAGGCCAAACAAATGAATAGATGAGTGAATGGATGTGCGACACTAATCTACATCTGTCTCTGAGGGCAGTGGCTCAGTGGCGCTGGTAGAGGCCTATTGTAAGCTCATAATGAAGGGTCAAACTCAAGCCGCACATGACAATCTGGCTGATTGTGAGATGGCAAGCTGGAAATTGTTGCCATGGATCAATGCTAGAGCAATCTGTGAAAGGAGAGCAGTGGAATATCTCTGCTACTAATCAATGGCTATTCATTTTCAGTTACCACACAACCTCGGATGAGACATTTAATAGTGCATGGTCAGATAATTACCACCTCCAATTAAGATCTGGTCACAGGAAGGGATAAGTGAAGACCATAATCGATTTACTTTAATGGAGAGACACGCCACGCTACGATCGACATAATGTAAATGGCTGCCATTGTCACATCCTCCAGTGAAGCATGGATGGTCTCTAATGAACTTAGATGGAAATGTTCAACTTTTTTAGAGGCAGTCGAGAAGTGCAGCAGAGGTAAAACTTTCTCAAACTGTAGTGAGCTGGAGTGTTATTTTAGTATCACTGAGATACTATTATAGTTTCTGATAATGTTGCTAATATTTTGTTAATTATAGTCATTACTTTAGCAGGTCTATATTTATTAATTCTTATATTATTGTATAAGTTTTGGTTTATTTTTAAATAAAAAAAATTGCATATTTTATTTTGTCTGGCCAACTTAAGGTTTTTTATATTTTAATTTATTTCAAATTATTTAACATTTTATCAACTTTTTTTAATGGTAAATCAACATTCTTAGTGGCATGTGCCATTACTCCCAGCATTTCTCTGTATGTAGGGTTGGAGCTAGGTTGGAAGGATTCAGCGCACACAACATATCCAACCACATCCATTTCCTCACTCTCACTAGATGAGCCCAATATAGTGATATCCATGGGATCCAATAACCCAAGAGCAAGAACGTCTGGACCCCACCAAGCCACTGAGCTCACAGCGGTAGCTTTCAAAAGGTCCATCCCCTTCTCAAACTTTACTGCAAGCTTGACCTTCGAACCCCATGATCACAGGCTACATAGGCCAATGGGATTGGGGTTGTTTCACATATTTCAGACACCGGTACTGCTGGCGGGAGGCCCCATAGTGTCCACTAGAGGAGGCATCCAAGTTCCCTAGAAGGGTAACTGTTTAATATTATCTCTTGGCTGTGTGAACAGTACTTGGCCAGAAACAAACATTGAAATATTAAAGGAATTTCCAGCCAATCTTAAAGGGACAGTTCACCAAAAATGAAAATTGCATGTTGTTATTATTTGATCCCAATGTGCTGCTTTACTTTTAATAATAATACTAAATTAAATTAATCATATACTATAAATAAAGGCAAAGCATAATAAAATAAAATAAAATAAAATAAATCATATACACGGCAAAGAACCCTATAATTAAATTATATTGCATTGCTATAACTTGAAATGAAATGAAATGAAATGAAATGAAATTAAATTAAATATTTTGAATATAGTGCACAAGCTGCATGGACTAGTTTATGATACTGTTATGCAGTGGTGGGCCATCTTCTAGCTTAAACACTATCAGAATCACTTAGTTTTAATATATTTTTCCATGAATGTGTATTAAGTTATTTCCAAAAGTTTATACTCTTAATTTCATAGCTTTTCTCTTGGTTGCGCTGCTTCCAGTAGTGTATGTTTATATTAGAGCTTTTACCCAATCATATTTCAGCAATTGTATTGCCAGGGTAAAATGAATACACCTTAAGGCCTTCAAAATCAACAGTGCAGGTGTCTGTTACGTCAGCATTTTCTCATTCTCTGATTGGATGGTCAGAGAACATATAGTCAGAGCTAGGAAACAGCATCACCGTAAATCATTTCTGTTTTCACACTATTTATTATTTATTATTGTTTCTCAGTATATGTTAATGTATATGTATATGTTATTATAGATTTTAAAGGCAGGGTAGGTAAAAAAATGTATAAAAAACTTTTTTTCCAAATTTGTTTAAACTTTATTTATATATCAATACATAATTAAAATGTAAGTACTCTGAAAAAGAAAGTATAAAAATCGAGTGACTGTAGACCTCTCACGACTGTTTTAAAGACAGCTCATTATTTCCATTCACTCCACCCCCTCCCTTCTGGGCTCCTATAGATTATTTATTGTCTCTACTACGGCTCGCTAAGTAATGTTATGTTAGCTATATTACGCAGCTACGTGTGCTAATGACACATGCTTCATGAAAAAAATATGTATGATCAAAATAGAAAAAGAAAGATTTACCTGTCCAGCAGAAATAAAGCCATCAAGGAGTCACTTTTCAGCCCCTTGAGTTCCCTCAGTTCTCGCCATCACTGGAAAGCCACGCCGATATTAACTCGCGTTTTATTTCTTTGTTTCATTGCCTTTTCTTGTACTGTTACTGTCTTCCTTTTTTTGCCTGGTTTGCCTTCACTAACTGCATAGGCTGGTACTGTGAATTTTGCTTGCTGTTTCTCTGCCATTGTTTTGGTATTCCTAGGATCCGTGCCTGTTGAATCAAACGTGCTGTTTCCTCAAATCAAACGTGCACGCGCAAGTGGGCAGGTCATGTGTGGCAAAAGGGTGGTTGCCATGGTTGCGAGAGAGTGACAGTCGCCTAAGCCAATCCTATGTTTCGTCCCGAAATGGAAATAATGAGCTGTGTTTAATACAGATTAAACGGTCTAAAGTCACTCGATTTTTATACTCTTTTTATCAGAGTACTTACATTTTAATTATGCATTGATATATATAGAAAGTTTAAACAAATTTGGTAGAAAGTTGTTTATACATGTATTACCTACCCTGCCTTTAAGGGCATTCTTGAAAAATATAAAACTACTGTAAATCTATGAAAACAGTATACTAAAGGACCACGAAAAACAACCACACATTTTCTCGGCACCTACAAGATGAAAAACCACAGTATAATAGGCTAATTTTAATTTTTGACTTAATCACTTCATGCGTTGTATTCAGTTGTTATTTGCGAGATACAAAGCCAGGTTTAAATTTACGTAGGAATATCTCAGTTTCCGAGCCAAGCTGTATTAACTTGTCTCTTCCTCTTTCTCTTCCCAACTTATCTATAAGGTATGAATACGTTTGAGTGAATAACTGTCTGCAAGAACATCGGGTGGACTGTATTTGTGTCATTTTGTTAGCTTAATGCTTCAGCAAGAGATGATGTAAGTTACGCAGCTGCATTAATTGTATTATCTGGGGTTCCTACTTTAGTAATAGCATTCATTCTCGCTACACGAGATACCTGTCTCTGATGCAATGCCCTGTCACACTGCATTTCTGTGTAATATTTATGGTTTCTATAGCCGTGGCATCATTATGAAGGTATAAAGTGATTAATTAATTCATGCAGTATGCCACTGAAGGCCTAGGTGTGAAATGCATGGCCCGCCGCTGCCATTATGGTACATTTTGCATCTATTTTGAAGCTTGAAAGCCTCCGTCTTCATTCATTGCAAATGAATGGAAAAGAACAACCAGCATATTCAAGTGAAACAACATGAAGGTGTAAATAGCTTCAGAATCTTCATTCTCTGGTGAACTAATGGTTTAAAGACATTTGTGTGCTTGTCTGTAACTGTCCCACCCAACAGCACTACGTTATGAGAACAAAAGAGAAACACAATTCATACGCCTCAGCACAAAGCTAATATCTATTTCAAGTATGTGTTTTGCAGCCTCTTGTTTCTGTTCATGCCACAGATCCATCTCTCTGGCTCTCATACGCCATCTGAATGGAATGAACGGAATCTACCATTGAATTACATTTCCTCCGAGGATAAACTGTTACTATTGGGCTCCAAGCACTCTCATGTGGTAATTCCTTTATGTCAGGCCCATTAAACTGAAATTGTGAGTTTAAGATCGCTGACTGTAAGACAAAACTTTCACCTATAGCTGACCCACGGGAGACATCTGCTCATATTTTACTCATGTGCATGACTTAATATCATGCCAGCTTTCCATTTTTGTTTAAATATACCTTACATTCAATGTTGAACTTCTCACATAAACTGTGTAATGCAAATTGCACAGTGGATTTCTGCCAGTTTAACCGCAGGATTAACCGCAGGTGTATAGGAGGCCTCGCTGACACAAAAAGGCTAATTTTAGCATGATTTACAGATCAAATTCTTGGTTTCTGTGCCTGCTGGAGTCACAGTATTAAACATATGTAATTTGTTACTGAATAGCGTTGAAAGAAAAGCATCTGCAAAACAATCAGGCTACTATTGTACTTGCCTTTTTTTCTAATGCTTTTAAGAGTTTAGAGTTTACAGATTTAAGTTTAACTTAATCTGTCGTGTATGCGTAAGGAAAGAAAACACTAGCATGATGTAAGGGAAACAGGTCAATTTAGCTCAAAGGGAATCATTTAAGATTTTAAAGGGAATTTGAACAGAATCACTGTTTCACGGCTGATCACTAAGACGCCCTGCGATTCACTGAATGAGCCGTTTAACATCAAATCTGCGCTGGATATTAATATCCAAAGTATAGTGAAAACACTATCAATTAGCACAGTAACAAAATCGGCAGTTTAAGACATTAACTTGTAAGCACAAAACACAAGATACTTCTCTTTTCAATATGAATAAGGCTTTGTTAGATAAATCTAAGACATATAAACTAATCTAACACAGAAACGCACGCACTCATACATTCACACAAGTAGCAGGAAGATCGAAAGTTAGGGAAGGATGAGTTTAAGAGAATGAAAATGTGAAATCCCAAGTTTGCAGCAATACGTTAAATTGCATAGACATGAACAACCATCAATCACTTAATTAGCCCTCGCATTGAGTTCCTCAATGAGGTTAAAATTATATTAGATACACCAGTAAAGGTCAGAGTCTGGAGGTAAAGTTACTTGCGTCTCCTGTGTAAAGGGAGTCCCCTTTGTTGCCGTTGAAAGGGGGTTTCCCAATGTCGCTGATTGGCTGGAAGTTCAGAAGTTGCTGAAGTGACGTCTTGGGAAGCCCGTGATTGGGCGTTGGCTGACGATGCGGAGTTGTGTGGCTGGTTGAAGTTGAATGGGCAGTCGAGGTCAGACTCGGAGACCGGCGTTACAAAACTTAACTCAGAACACGAAACTCTCAAACGGAAAAGAAAAGAAGTAAAGTTTGACGAGACTAGGTGGTGTTTCTTCTCATCATGGCTAAGTCGCAGCAGGCAGGCCGAAGCACGCTGGAACCGTGCTCAAAGAACAGTGATGACTAAAAGCATGGCTAAAAGCAAAAGCTAGGAAGCAAAGCTACAAGCTTAAAGCAAACTAAAAGCTTGCATGACTAATAGCAGAAGCTAGACGCAAGCTAGGAGCTAAAAGCAAAATGTTATGGTGTCCTGAGTATTTAAACTGTCCTGTTGGCCACACCTCAAATGTTGTCTTGACCAATCAGATATTGTCTTGGCTCGGGGGTATCATAAATCATATGTTATCTTATCAAGCACATGGTCCGAATTTTCCCGCTCTTGCAGGGTCTAATTTTGGACATGATTCCTATAACAAGAATATGATACATTTGACAAATAACTGATGGTCATGACTGTTTCAAGCAAGCAGATTCAATCACAAACATGCCAAACATGATTATGAATCCTTAAGCTATCCCATAATTATTATTATAAGACATACACAATAAGTGATTATAAACATGATAGTCAAATGTGTGGGTACATATAAATGAATATAAATGAATATCGTTCCATTGCTTCACTCCATAAGTCTTTTTTTAGTTCATTTTGGTCCATATATATGTAGAAAAGACAGTTTCTGTGTCATTATCTGACAAAGATTTCTGTGGACACCAGAGGTTCAAAGCCCCCCCCCCCCCCCCCCCTTAGGAATTTCAGTCTGGTTCTGCTAGGTGGGGGAAGTCAAAGGATCTTGTGTAGTACTCTCATGGGTTTACATGTGATGTCCGGTGTTGCATCTTAATTACTTGCCCCAAATTTGACAATCTCATCTCCGAATTGAAATTGTCAATAATTGTTCTAATGGTGTTAATGCTGAAAGCTGTTTTGTGAAAGAGTTGGTTGGTTGGTTAACTTGTTTGGGACTTGTGGCACAGAATATTTTTTGACTTCCTGTTGCCTTTCTGAGGAATTCGGCTTGTGTTTTAACCACAGACCTGATCGACTCTTTAATTTGTCTAAATCGGGTCAGATCCGCTACAATGGTGACACAAAACACAATACTTGAAATATGTAGCACATTCAAATATTGGGTACCTTTATTCATTCTGGGATTTTTAAGTGTAATTTTGTGTGTACACACAGTATATGTGAAATGATGTTCATGCCTCATATTATGTATAGCTTTTAATCAACATGTTTTTGCAATGTAGTCTACTTTTGTTTCTAAACCACATTTTACAGTTCTAAAGCTACTATAGTGTAGTATATCCTATTGTTATATATATATATATATATATATATATATATATATATATATATAAAAATTAAATATCCTATATCCTATATCCTATATATCCTATAATATAAAATAGTATATCCTATTGTTATATATATATCATGAGAGAACATGGAAATTTGGTTTGGTCCTCACACTGCATATAGTGTCAACCATTAAATATAACTATAAAAATACACTAATAATAGTGATTATACTATTGCACTTTATTTATTTAGTTTTATTTAATAAAAAATAATAAACTAAATAATAAACTGTGATAATACTATTTAAAATTAATAGGGAGTATTAAATACAAATACGTTTATTTTATAGTAAACTTGCTAATATTTACTACTACTTATTTTTTATATATGAATTTGAATTATTTTTAAACGTAAAATTAGCAGGCTTTTATTTTGGCGGGTTTCCGGCAAGTAAGTATATGCGCTTCCGGGTTTAACGCTGCTGATTGTAGTGTGTCATTGAATGAAACTATGAAAATAAATTTCACAGTCTTGTATAGTGCAGTTTATTGATCTAAAGTGGTAATCGTGCATTAACAACTATAAACCATGTCAGTACGGAAATGCTTCAGAACTTATTTATGCATTTTTTTAATTTGAGCGCATTTTTAATTTTGGTTGCGCATGCTGACCTGCGTAACAGTTAAGTGCACCCCTGTATATGTATCTGCATAAAACTCATTTAATTAACGTAATATTCATTTTTTCACAATACATTTAACCTATATAATCATTCATATGCAAAACCTAAAAATGTAAATTCCAGTATCTTAAGATTTTTTATTATTATTATTATTATATGTCCTGTACATTATTATTTGTCTGTTTCACATTTCACCTCTGCTCTAGTTTAATTCTAATAAACTTGACATTGCATACTATTGTATTTTATACTTATTTGTCAATTGGTTATCTAACATTAGATGTAAATATAGATTTATAATGTTTTGTATTATAAAGTTATTTTTAACTAGTTAAATATGATTTCAGTATGTTGGCTTTGACAAACCAGCACAATAGGCAGCTTTAAACCATTTAATCATAATATAACAGTGTTGTCCACTCTTTTTACTTGAGTGACATGATTCAGATTTTGTTTTTGATGTTGGTTCTTTCTCTTTTTTCACGACTAACCAAATTAAGCGTTTGTGTTTCAGTCAGGGCGTAAAACTTCAACATATACACATCAAAATAGGTTAAACCCAATAATAAATGATTTCATAAATAAATTAACTGATAACTCACAACTTTTATAAAAAAACATAAAGACACAACAGTAATAGAGGAATATAGATGATGCAAGTCTCATGGTCTCTCTTAAACTCCAAACTCAAGACATTTGCGAAAAGCAGAGCATGATACCTCATCAAAATCTCACTGCTGTTACTGTCAACTTCCTTTACATTTTGCCATTTTATTTCCAAAATCCTTGCTGAACACATCTGCATTTTCATGCATACAGTTCTTGAAGGGTGAGCAGGGGAGCACAAATAATCCTTTCAGCAGTCCGAACAGTTCTCTGTAGTCTCCTGATGTCTGATATTGTTGCTCAACCAAACCAGACAGTTATTGAAGTACACAGGACAGACTCAATGATGGCTGAGTAGCACTGTCTCAGCAGCTCCTGTGGCAGGTTAAACTTCCTTAGCTGGCGAAGGAAGTACAACCTCTGCTGGGCCTTTTTCACAATGGAGTCAATGTGATTGTCCCACTTCAGGTCCTGAGAGATGGTGGTTCCCAGGAATCTGAATGACTCCACTGCAGTCACAGTGCTGTTCATGATGGTGAGTGGGGAAAGTGCAGGGGGGTTTCTCCTAAAGTCCACGATCATCTCTACTGTTTTGAGTGTGTTCAGCTCCAGGTTGTTAAGACTGCACCAGACAGCCAGCTGCTCAACCTCTTGTCTGTAAGCAGACTCATCACCGTCCTGGATGAGGCCGATGACTGTAGTGTTGTCTGCAAACTTCAGGAGCTTGACAGAGGGGTCTTTAGACGTGCAGTCGTTGGTGTACAGGGAGAAGAGCAGAGGGGAGAGAACACATCCCTCAGTGGCACCAGTGTTGGTGGAGCAGCTGTTTGACATGAATTTCCTCAGTCTCACTAACTGTTGCCTATCTGTCAGAAAGCTGGTGATCCACTGACAGATAGAGCTAGGAACAGAGAGCTGGGTCAGTTTGGTCTGGAGGGTTGTTCGGATGATGGTGTTGAAAGCCGAACTAAAGTCCACAAACAGGATCCTCACATAAGTCCCTGTTTTGTCCAGATGTTGCAGGATGAAGTGCAATCCCATGTTGATTGAATCATCCACGGACCTGTTTGCTTGGTAAGCAAACTGCAGGGGGTCCAGTAAGGGTTCAGTGATGTCCTTCAGATAAGCCAGAACCAGTTTTTCAAACGACTTCATGACGACAGACATTAGAGCCACAGGTCTGTAGTCGTTAAGTCCTGTTATCTTGGGTTTCTTTGGAATGGGGATTATGGTGGAGCGTTTGAAGCAGGAAGGCACTTTACACAACTCCAGGGATCTGTTGAAGATCTGTGAAAAGATGGGGGCCAGCTGGTCAGCACAGATTTTCAGACAGGCTGGTGTAACGCCATATGGGCCTGGTGCTTTTCTTCTTTTGTTCTTACTGAAGAACTGGCGCACATCCTCTTCACAGATTTGAAGAGCAGGAGGTATGGAGAGGGGGAATGCAGGAGGTGTTAATGGTTGTGTAGGGAGATGGTCAGAATGGGTGTTGGGGGTTTCAAATCTACAATAAAACTCATTCAGGTCGTTAGCAAGTCATTGATTAGCCTCAGTGCAAGGGGATGGTGTCTTGTAGTTTGTGATGGCTCTCAGTCCTCTCCAAACTGAAGTTGAGTCGTTGGAAGTAAACTGGTCTTCCAACTTTTTAGCGTAGGTCTTTTTAGCCACTCTAATCTCTTTGTTCAGTGTGTTCCTGGCCTGATTGTACATATACCACCAGTATATCTGGTGGGACATGTAACATGCTGTCTGTATTTTGGCAGTTCACGGGAGAGATTGGCTTTATTAAAGTCCCCAAGAATGAATAAAACGGAGTCTGGGTGTTGTTGTTCTGTCTCTGTGATCTGATCAGCGAGTTTCTGTAAAGCTGAGCTCACATGCGCTTGTGGAGGAATGTAAACACTCACCAGAATGAACGAGTGAAACTCCCGCGGCGAATAGAACGGCTTGCAGTTGACAAACTGCATTTCTAGATCAGGACAGCACATCTTCTTTAACACAGTTACATCTGTACACCACCGTACATTGATGTAAAAGCATGTCCCGCCGCCGCGGGATTTCCCCATTGATTCTGATTCGCGATCAGCTCTAAATAACTGAAAGCCCGGCAGATGGAGCGCGCTGTCCGGTATGGCGTCATTCAGCCAGGTTTCCGTGAAACACAGAGCAGAAGAGTGTGAGAAATCCTTATTTGTCCGAGAGAGCAGAAGGAGTTTGTCTGTTTTGTTAGGTAGAGAGCGGAGATTTGCCAGATGGATGCTAGGCAACGGCGTTCGAAATCCGCGCTTCCTGAGTCTGACGAGCGCTCCCGCTCGCTTTACCCATCTGCGCGTCCTGAAACGCTTGATCAGTGCCGCTGCTCCTCCGATAACAATGTTCAGTAAAATGTCTGAATAATTTAAATCCGGTAAAAGATCTTGTGGTGTGTTCTGCCGAATGTTCTGCCGAGTGTTTGTTAAACAAAAAACAGGAAAAACGAACAAAAACAGTACAAACACTGGAGAGCCAAGCACTGAAGCAGCCATGTGCGGCGCTATCGGGTGATCGTTCATAGCAACAAAGCATCCTGACACCATTCATGTGTGGGGTTGCTTCTCATCCAAGGGAGTGGGCTATAAGGCAAAAGTGATAACTAAGTGGCTCGGGGACCAGAATGTTGAAATTTTGGGTCCATGGCCTGGAAACTCCCCAGATCTTAATCCCATTGAGAACTTGTGGTCAATCATCAAGAGGCGGGTGGACAAACAAAAACCCACTAATTCTGACAAACTCCAAGAAGTGATTATGAAAGAATGTGTTGCTATCAGTCAGGATTTGGCCCAGAAGTTGATTGAGAGCATGCCCAGTTAAATTGCAAAGGTCCTGAAAAAGAAGGGCCAACACTGCAAATACTGACTCTTTGCATAAATGTCATGTAATTGTCGATAAAAGCCTTTGAAACGTATGAAGTGCTTGTAATTATATTTCAGTACATCACAGAAACAACTGAAACAAAGATTTAAAAGCAGTTCAGCAGCAAACTTTTTGAAAACTAATATTTATGTAATTCTCAAAACTTTTGGCCACTACTGTATATATATATATATATATAACCACTTCTCATAAGGAAACAAGAACCTGATCTTATTTTCTAGAAAAGACCAATGTTTATAACAACTCACATGCAACATTCTTCATTCTCCTTTTTAAGGCTAGTAAAGTGATTCAGTCAAGTATAGTGACTGTTTTCTTTGTTTTTTTGTAATTTGATTAACATTAATGACACAGACAACAACAACTACATTAGACTGCTGTTCATTTAAGACTGAATGCACAGATCCAATATACTGATACACATCTTATATTTTTCCTGACTGTTTATGTTCACATAAGACATAAAGTAGTTAAGTGTGTTTATGTAAATACTCACTAAAACTGACAATCTGACATATTTGTATGTGTATTTGTCAGTTCAAGACGCAAAAGAGAACTGAATTCAGTAATTGTACTCTATCTTCCCAAATTGTCCCTCCTTAACATGTTTATCTGTCAATAGATTTTTGTCATTCAGAGCTAATTTTTATTTTGTTATCATCTCATTTTCTACATTTCTTTGGTGAAAAAATTTGTTGACGAAAATTATGAGTCAGACTAAGATGATCATGCATACAAATGTGGCTCTAAACCATATTATATCGCCGTCAAGGGCCTCTGACGGCTCTGGAAAGCTATTCGGTTTCCAGCTAAGTTAAGTTAAGCTGGAGAGAAATACAGCTAGAGATATCAACATTCAGCTCATGTACAGTAGCTTCCCACAGTTTTATTCACAGGATTTAGCTACTGAGGCAGAATTTCCATGTTCCTCCTCCATCCGTAGCCGTGCTACAGTCTTGACTGTTTGTAACAGATGAATAACGGCACCATTACATATTCTGAACAGATTCAATGGAAAGAATTACCATGATGAAATTTTCTTCATATAATTTTTGGCATGAAATTAGCATTGGATTATAGACATTTTATCTGCTGTGAGTCCCACATGAGAGACGATGTATCAGAGTAATGTAATCCTGAGTAATGTAATCCAATACCAATTCTTATTTTCATTAAGTTTTCTTTACTAAAATTCAATTTAAAGGACTATATAACTAAAAACTAGAACTGAAATAACAAAAAAAAGAGTTAACCCTCTGAGGTCTAAGGGTATTTTGGGGGCCTGGAGAAGTTTTGTCACGCCCTGACATTTGTGCTTTTTTCAGTTGCTTATAAACATATTAATGGCTAAAGTCTAATATCACTGTAATCAGCACAAATCAGGCTATAATAATATGAGAGCAGCATATATGTACATGATTGTGTTTTTGAGAAAAAAAAACATTTATGCGTGGTTAGTGAAAAACTATAAATTTTATATCACTTGAATACGGCCATAAAACACATACAGAACATTGGTTCCCGGGACTTTTGAGAACTAAATCTTGTAACCTAGAATTTTTCTTTCTAAATTATGTGAAAATCATCTTGTTTACTCACTCACATAAAACAATATATTGATTTAAATTTTCTAAGACACTTTTTGTTTGTAAAAGTCATTTGCGGGTAGTCGTCAACTATCATGAATATCATTGTGATTAACACCTGAGAAGACAAAGGTCCGCATAATGAGCTACATAATGAGCCATTAAGTCAGATGTGTGACTGAGAGGGAAGAGTTACAAGAAAGAATGTAAAGACAAAATAAATGTATAGATTTTTATGTTTGTAGTTTATTTAGAATATATTTAATTATCCCACAAAATAATTTAATATTCACTTGCGAGTGCAGTTAAACAGTTTATTAGGAACAAACAAAGCTGACTTTCAAAGCTGAATATTTAGCATCATTGCTCCAGTCCCACACTGAATTCCAAAATATAATAATAAAAAAAAACACATTTATTATTATTATTATTAATGTGGAAAAGAGCTGAGAATATTTTTTTGATATAAATTGAAAGAACGTCTCAGGTTACGAATGCAACCATGGGTTCCCTGAGTAGGGAACGAGACACTGCGTCCTCTGGGGGGCGCTATGGTGAACACCTCATCGTGACCCGTGTCTGAAGCATACATTGAAAAAAGCCGGCGACAGCCTCTGACGCCACTACCGGCATGACTATACAGAGGCACCGGGAGAACACGTCATCCAATTCTTCGTCTGAAGCTTGCATCCAAAGCATGGCAGGGAGCTAGAGGATGCAGTGTCTCGTGCCTTACTCAGGGAACCATGGTTACATTCGTAACCTTGGACATTCCCTTTCAAGGGAACTTCAAACTGCATCCTCTAGGGGGCGCTATGGGGAACAGCATACCCACGCCGCCATGCTGAGGGGAGTGCAGGCCAGAATCATGGCAAACACTAAGTACCAACTCTACCATTTCCATGGGAGTTGCCCCTGGGACATTTGGACAGCTGTCTGTGACAGTACTCCTTACAGCCAAAGGCCTAAGCTACACACCCAACATAATCGTTAGGGCCTCGGCCCGGAGTAGAGCTGAGGGCTTGGAATCAGAAAATTTTCATTTAAAGGGATACGACTAAGAACCTTGCATTTTATACCAAGTCTTGCCTGTCACACAGGGGCTACCGCTTGCTTTCGCATAAGCTTGCTGAAGGAGCTGTCTCAACAGATCCCTAGCAACACCCTGTTTAGATAGGTATCCGAGGATACATAGGTGGAGTGGCGGCGAAGATGAACGGGGCTTTTTACCAACTCAAGAAAGGGCACGAAGCAACCGTGCGAAGCCCTCACCATATAGGGTTTTAGAAAGAATGCAGAATACTAGCGTGCGAACTTACCACAGTGTGGATTTCAGAAAATGTGCAAAGACTTCACATGCACACTTACCATAGCATGGATTTTCAAATAATGTTCTAAGGAGGGGCTCTCGTGGCACTCTGATAGAGCAGCTCATAGATTGAATGGTGCATCTCAAAACAGTATGTTTGAGAGTCATCAACTCAATCTGTGGAAATAATGCTGGAGAGCTCTGGGTAAAAAACAGAGAACTCAGTCTCATATGAGAGGAGAACTCCGAAATCAGAGTAGCACACTCATAGGTGACCCTTCTTGGAAAAGGGGGGTGCTGCTAAACTACCATGATAATCGCCAAAATAGCCCCTCATGTTGAGGGAAGCGATGCTTGAAGTGTAGAAACAAATACACGCTGGCTGAATGGAGCCCAAGGAACCAAAGTCTAATCATCTCAAGAAAGGGAACGAGGCAGAGCGCTTAACCCTTACTGTACAGGATCTCAGAAAGTGCACAGAGTCTTGTGTGCACACTTACCACTTACGTGGATTTTATAAAGTGCGCAATATGTTCACATGCACACTAACCACCATGTGGTTTTTAGAAAGTACACAGAGCTTAGCGTGTGTACCTAAAGGTTCCTAAGCATCGCAGAGGCGCTGAATCGCACGGGAGAGGCAAACTCAAATTTTGACAAACTTCTGGCGAGGGGAGCATCACCTGAGGCAGCATATACAAGAAGACTTCTGTAACTGCCACCTCCACTTCCCGCTGGATGCGACTGCACAACTAAGCAGCCAGGAGACTCCTCAGGGTGACCTGGCTGTACATCCATGAAATTCCATGTAGTGCTGTGTCAGGCCTGATGATCAAGGAGGCTCCCGCAGAAACCGGTGATCTCAACCGCCTAATATCGGAACATGAAGCAGGATGGCTGGTGCTGACGAGTGTTTGGTAAACACTGTAAGTGAGCACTGCAAAGGAAACTCACAGAGTTTATTGGTAGTGGCAACACTAGCCTTCTGTGCCCATATTTGATCCTCAGATAGAGACAGGCCAGGACCTCTATGTTGTTCAGGCTCAGACCAGGACCTTCGTGGAACGAAGGATCTGAAAGCAGCGGAGCGCGCCTTTGTCTCCCTGAACTTTTTGAGCACCGTCTCAGCGGAAATACAGAAAAGTTCAGAAGGCGAAACCTGAGCATTGAGAACTAAGCCTATTCTTTCTTTCCAATGTCTGCCAGGTTCATCTCTCCGCTACCACCATGGCCACCATAGTCCTGCCCATGGCAGAGGTGGCCTGCTTGGTAGCATGGGGAGAGATCTGTGGTGTGGCGCAGCTCGGCTACCTAATCAGGAGAAAGGCCCTCGCCTCTATCCAGGTCTCTTAGCAGATTAGCACCACCATCGTGTGTAATAAAGCAAAAGCCTGATCTACTGCTGCGTATGCCTTGCCATTTAAGTGAGATGTATTTCTTGAAGGGGCCTACAGAGCATGGAGGGCGATTAAGAGAGTATATCTCCCCTGCAGAAAGAAAGCTCTTTCTACAGGGGGCATCCTCTCATAGCCGCTTTCGCGCATCGCCTCAATATCAGCACAACTCTAATGCCGAAATCGTTGGATGTGAGAAGAAAATGTCCTCTTTCATTTCATTTCGATCTCTGTATGGAGATCAGGCAGAAATGGAAGGCTCACCTGAGCTGGAGCGCCATGATCAGAGATAAAATGCTCATCGAGGTGGCCTCACGGTGTCATCTTGGTGTCACCTTGCACTTTCATGGCAAATCCAACTTTTCTATGGCGCGATCCATAACCTCCAACAGCTCTACATACGCAGGGCAGGATAATTGAGAAGGCTCAGCCTCAGCTTCTTCATCATCCACAAATATCTCCTGCTTTTCCTGGGTAAAAGCCCAACAGAGCACTAACCTCAGTATCAGAAAGTGTTAAAGATATAACATCATCCTCCCGAGGCTCTCTCTAGTCCGCCGCCATTACAAGTGCGAAAGTGAAAGTCCCTCTCTAAACCATTCAGACAGATCCATCTGAAATTCTCACAAGCTCATTCTCCTCCAGCGGCGGGTCCTGAACCGTGGAAAGCAGTTTTTTTTTTCGGAAAGAGAGACGAACAAGAGCGGAGCTTTTTCATTAAATGACGCAAAGATTGTGTGTTTCATCGGGTGTCAAATAACGCTGACACGGATGCACGCATTGTCTAAACGTTTGCTTGTAGTCGCCATGATAGACAGAGAAAGATCGCTCTTACCAGTTCTTTCAAATGCATACTTCAAACAGAACAGTCAGTGAAGATGAAGAAGAGAATGACGTGTTCTCCCGGTGACTGTTTATAGTCACGCCGGAAGTGACGTCAGAGGCTGTCGCAGGCCAACTCGTTGGTGTTTTTTCAATGTATGCTTCAGAAACGGGTCACAACGAGGTGTTCCCCATAGCACCCCCTTGTTACATTTGTTACATTTATATGTATTTGTTACATTTATATTATTTACATCAAGCTTTTGAATGGTATTGTCACGGAGCGCGCGCCTGTCACTGAACCCGCGCCTTCACCTCTCTCCGGTCTCATGCGCTCCTTGTCACCTGAGTTCTAGGACTGCAATTCCCATCCTTCCCTTCTGCTATCATTAGTTTCCAGCCCTGTCTGGTTTTCTCATCAGCATCATCATATCCACCTGTTAATCATTATCCCCCCTTTATCTGGACTGCCTGGTTCTGTGTTTCTCTGTGAAGTGTTGTTTTACCACGCTGCATGTTGCTTCGTGCTACCTTAGTGTTTTATGCTCTGTGCATCCTTGGTTTGATACCTGCTTCAATAAAGTCCTGCAGATGGATCCGACTGCATCTACTTCGTCATTACAGGTATAGTGTATATTGTTATTGAAACTTCATAATGTTTCACTTGATTATACATTTAGTCAGAAATTATAGTTCTAAATATATATATATAAATTATAGTGGAAAAAGTCTAACTAGTAAAATGTTTACATATTATGTGAAACCTAATACAAGTATATAAATAAATGAAAAAGAGACTTACTCATGTTTATGGTCTCTGCTGAATAAAGCGCTTCATTCTTTTTTCTGAGGAGATCCAAA
The DNA here is from genome assembly GCF_963082965.1 of Carassius carassius. NCBI lineage: Eukaryota > Metazoa > Chordata > Actinopteri > Cypriniformes > Cyprinidae > Carassius > Carassius carassius. The sequence goes on along the minus strand of NC_081760.1, from coordinate 13,751,040 downwards.
ACGCATCATGAGGTAATCCTCATCACATCTTCTTGGGGTGAATTATATCTTATTCCTCTTAGCGCAAAGCAAAGAGTAAAATAAAATAAAAACTTGAAGAACAGTCTCGCTGCTTTGTTTTCTGTGTTGGCATTTACAAGCCGTGAGCTTCAAGTGAAAGATTATAATCTCAATAGTGCGTTCAGCGCAGGGGCGTGGTCGCATTAGAGAAAATTAAGGGAGACTTGAAAGACGGATATCGCATTGTTTTCACATGGATTACTTTATGACAGAATATTTTTTTTCGGTAGCACTTGTTTAGTTTAAAAGTAGACATGTCAACTTTCTATAGATATCTCTCTCCTGTCTCTTCGTTGAGTATTCACTGAGTAACAGTTCATTTTCATTTTCAACAGTTCAGTTCATATGCCGGCAGCCATATCACCCTGGAGCCCAAGACCGGTTTCCCACTGAAGCTAAGCAGGGCTGAGCCTGGTCAGTACCTGGATGGGAGACCTCCTGAGAAAACTAGGTTGCTGCTGGAAGAGGTGCTAGTGAGGCCAATAGGGGGTGCTCACCCTGTGGTCTGTGTGGGTCCTAGCGCCCCAGTGTAGTGATGGGGACACTATACTGTCAACAAGCACCGTCCTTCGGATGAGACGTTAAACCGAGGTCCTGACTCTCTGTGGTCATTAAAAATACCAGGAAGTCTTTCGAAAAGAGTAGAGGTGTGACCTCGGCATCCTGGCTAAATTCGCCCATTGGCCTCTGACCATCATGGCCTCCTAACAATCCCCATACACTGATTGGCTTCATCACTCTGTCTCCTCTCCACCAGTAAGCTGGTGTGTGGTGGGCGTTCTGGCGCACTATGGCTGCCGTCGCATCATCCAGGTTGATGCTGCACACTGGTGGTGGATGAGGAGATACCCCCTGACAATGTAAGCGCTTTGAGTGCCTAGAAAAGCGCTATATAGATGTAATGAATTATTATTATTATTATTTTAATGACGCATTTCTAAATGAAGATCACTGCAGACCAAGGCTGCAGAAAGCACACCTTGTATGGTATCTTTATTTTATAAATGCATAAAAATTTGTTGTTATTAAGTCTGTATACAAATAAAAGTAAACCCTTTACGGATTCGATTAATGGATTGCTCTCATCTGTACAATCAAAACTGAAAGTGTAATTTAATTTATTTTCGGGGTTATCAGGAGAAAATGCCTCATCACGTGTACACGCATGAATCGACTCTAAACTAATAAAAATGACAATTTTTATTAAAATTAAAAAGAAAACTGAAAATATAAAAATGATTATATTTATATAAAACATTGATTATATTTATATTAAATGTCTGATATGATATGATCAAATATAATTTTCTTGATTTATGGAGCAAATTGTTTCAGATTTTTTTTGTTCTAACTAGGGCTGCAAGATTTGGACAAAAAAAATCATATTTTGGTGTTTGATGTTTTATTATACTGGATGAAATATAAAACTATATATATATATATATATATATATATATATATAATGCAGGAATATGTGCTGATAAATGTTGCTTTCTTCTGACCCCCTCAAAATTCACAAATTAAAACTCAGCCAGAAGCAGCCCTATACCTGACCTTCCTGTTCCATTATCTTGACTGTCTCACAGAGGACAGGGAGGTGATGAGTTGTTTACTGTAAGGGTCCAGAGGGATAACAGGGTCTCAACCTGAGGAGGTGCAGTGGCCGTGCCGTTACTGAGCTGAGTGCTTTTTCCACAGTGCAGTCGCCGGATGTAAGATTTTATACCTACTGTGGCAGGGAAAGTCGAGCGACGACAGAGACTGTCATTAGTGTTCAGCTATTGAGTCACTGCACATTCAAGGGCAAGATAAGTGAAGTGAGAGTTCACGAAACACAGATGTGAACCGTTGGCCAATTCTCAACAACAAATTCTCCAAGACGACATTTAAGTCTTGGACAAAGAAATAAACAACCATTAAAACGTGTTGAAACAGGACAAATCACATTACTGCTATACAGCTATACATATATGTTTGTGTGTGTGTATGTATATATATAATGTTTGCATATATATATAGAGAGAGAGAGAGAATCTGATGTATAATTATACATTTTTTATACTACGGGGCAGATGAATGTTTGAAACTCTAAAACTACATGTAATTTCTCACTAGCAAGGTAATACTGTGTTAAGCTTTAAAAATTCTGAAATTACTGAACTTTTCGCTATTAGTGGAGATGCTGCTGCTGGTGATTACTGTTGAGAGAAACAGACACACATTATCCTCTCTCACTCTCTAATGACTTCATTATTAACTGTGCTTAATAATAATAACACTATTCTCTATATATATATACACACATACACACACACACACACACACACACACAACAAAATGAAATATATATACAACAGCTCTTTCTGGTCCTCAAATCTGACTGGCTGAGAGGTCTTTTCACACTTGAAATATATATTAACCCAGCAATGCCTCGAGAACAGTTTCACCATTTGTTTTACTCTGCTTGCAGTATGGCGGATGCCCAAATCCACTATTTTAGAAATAATACGGTTTTTGTGGCACGGAATGTAGTTTCAAGAGTTTCTAAGTGAGTATGTAATTGTTTAGAATTCAAATATGCAGATTGCTAATGAAGAACAAGACCTGTTTGAAAATTTACTTCAATGTTTTTCAGACATATGAGCTCCAGGGCGTTAGCAGGTGTTCAGCACTCATGCACTCATTGAGAGCAGCCTCATCTTGGCAAAATCTGTGGAAATTTGCCACTGGCTGTGACAACTCTATAGTGGTTAAACATGAAATATAGCATACTTCGTTTTGGGTAAATCTAACAAGCAATGTCTGGTCTCTTCAATCTATTATTTGTTCCAGAACAAATAGTTTTAGCTGAGGGTAAAGTCTCATAACTTTATATTTTAGATAACTTTAATGCTGCATATCAGAGCGCTGCCTTTGTACTCTTGACTAAATTGACTAGCAATTTGATGATTGTTGTTGTTGTTTATTAAATATTATTATTCAATAAACAATATTTGATATAAATATTATTTAATAATATTTGTTATTGAGAAATAAGTGTGTGTGTGTTTTTGATGGTGATTTTAGTTACATTGTTACACCATTAGACAGTTTTTATGAGCGAGTCTGCAGTAAAGACTTTTATAGTGAAAGTGTTTTATTCTGAAACTGAGATTGAGCTGAATAATGAATGCTAATTTAAACTCTACATAATACAGTACACTTTCAATGAAGCAACCGAAATGTTCCTTCATTACTAGTTCTAGTTCTACTAAGTCTTGAATTAAAGAACATGTAATATGGTATTTTAAAGTGTCCCAATATTGTGTTGGAGTCCCCTACAACAGGTCTAAATGCATCTAATGTCAGAAAACATTGTAATTTTCTCAGAATATACATTTAATATTAGAGTAAAAAGTCTGTTGAGATTGGCACAGAGAGGAGTCCTTGAGCCAGTTAGCGAGTGCTACCATTGACAATGAAACCTTTACATAAAACAATAACATAGTGCTCAGATCCATTCTTATAATAATGGCATAAAATACAAAAACACTTTTGCAAGCAAATCGTCCCCACAGCTAAAGTTTAGCTGCTAAACTGTGAACACTTAAAACAATAATGGTGGAAATGTTAACCGAGTGCTAACATGGCTAACTGATGAAACAATACAGTTTGTAAATAAGTAAAATAAGTCTACTGCTTGAAGAACAACAGACAAAAGGCGCTGAGTCTTAACTTTTAATCAGAACTCAGAACAGCTTTATCACAGGATCATTAGCCTAACCAACTGACCTGTCTCTCTTGCATTTACTCTATAACTTCCGGTGCAGCAAAATAAACAGCAATTTCACAATGATTATAAAGTCTGTGTGCTACACTACATTTTTTATTATTATTGAATGAAGTAATTAGAACGTCAGTCTACAAAAATTTACACATTCTTAGGTTCACAGCGAATTATCAGAACTACTTCAGTAAGACAGTAATATCGTGCTTTACCTGGAAACCTAAAGCTCCACTAGGTATGCATCATATACAGTATTAGCACTAAAATATTATATTATTATGATATTTTGAGCACTCAACTGAAAGTGTACACATCCGTGGCAGAAGGAAGTAGTTAAGGTCAGGTGAGTTTGCTGGCCAATTAAGAACAGGGATACCTTGGTCCTTAAACCAGGTACTGGTAGCTTTGGCACTGTTTGCAGGTGCCAAGTCCAGTTGGAAAATGAAATCTGCATCTCCATAAAGTTGGTCAGCAGCAGGATGCATGAAGTGCTCTAAAACTTCCTGGTATATGGCTGTGTTGACCTCAGAAAACACAGTGGACCAACACCAGCAGATGACATGCAACCCCAAACCATCACTGACTGTGGAAACTTTACACTGGACCTCAAGCAAAGTGGATTGTGTGCCTCTCCTATCTTCCTCCAGACTCTGGGACCAAAGGAAATGCAAAATTTACTTTCATCAGTGAACATAACTTTGGCCCACTCAGCAGCAGTCCAGTCCTTTTTTTCTTTAGACTCTTCTGATGCTGTCTGTTGTTCAAGAGTGACTTGACACAAGGAATGCGACAGCTGAAACCCATGTCTTGCATACATCTGGGTGTAGTGGTTCTTGAAGCACTGACTCCAGCCGCAGTCCGCTCTTTGTGAATCTCCCCCATATTTTTGAATGGGTTTTGTTTCTAAATCCTCTCCAGGGTGCGGTTATCCCTATTGCTTGTACACTTTTTTTCTACCAAATTTTTTCCTTAAACACACATCTATTAATGTGCTTGGACACAGAGCTCTGTGAACAGCCAGCCTCTTTTGCAATGACCTTTTGTGTCTTGCCCTCCTTGAAAGGTGTCAATGGTCCTCTTTTGGACAACTGTCAATTCAAAAGTCTTCCCCATGATTGTTTAGCCAACAGAACTAGACTGAGAGACCATTTAAAGGCCCTTGCAGGTGTTTTGAGTTAATTAGCTGATTAGAGTGTGACACCAGGTGTCTTCAATATTGAACCTTTTCACAATATTTTAATTTTCTTAGATTCTGAAGTTGGTTTTTAGTTGTCAGTTATAATCATCAAAATTAAAAGAAATAAACATTTGAAATATATCAGTCTGTGTGTAATGAATGAATATAATATACAAGTTTCACTTTCTGAATGGAATTAGTGAAATGAATCAACTTTTTTATGATATTCTAATTATATGACCAGCACCTGTATGTACGCTTGCAAATTCAGTTTATTTAAACACTAGCACAATAATAAACAATGGTACCTTCACAGTAAAACCCTAGAAATTGCTGACAAACCCTCATGGCAAATCAGCCAATGCAAATGTCAATGTCTTGTAGTGTGAGTTTACACAGACATCTAACGGTGGTTGTGTTCATAAATAAGGGGCCTGCCAGAGTGACCACAGGAAGGAAGGACAGGTGTGGGCGTATTAGATCTTAATGGGACCTCAAGCCAATCAGGGAAATGACTTATTTTGCTCTAGGCAAAGGGGCTGACGTATCGCCGTCATCGTGGTTGATTATAGAAGTGCTCAGCAGAATGATGTGTGCGTAGCCTTTTCATGCTTCATTAAAAAATCAGGCAACCTGCCACAAGCACGCCACAGCTCATTAAGTCAGTGAGGGGAATAATGTTGAATGCAAAATCTGGGTAAAACCACAGAGCCGTCCATTAATAACGCTCCAGCACCAAAGCAGGATAATATGAACTGGACGGTCTGCAACCATTTACATGTTTATTTAGGGTTAGATATAAGAGTGAACCCCTAAGGAAAAGTGCTGTAATGCTTTACTAGGAGATCACACTTAGAATTTTTCCTGGGCAGACAATATAACATATTAAAAAAAAAAATTATAATAATAAAAAGAAACAAAACACCTTAGCAATCACACAGAAAGATGCTAAAATACTAAAGCAACCACATAACAACCACCCAGGAAAACCTAGCAACAACATAAAAAACATGCCAAAAGCATTTAGAATATACCCTAGTAACCACATAACACAACAAGACTTTTTTGATAAATACTGATCTCATTTATATAATAAAACTCAAAAGGAACAATGAACTGTTGACAATTCAAATGTTTTATTCAACAGAAAATCTGGTAATTACTAATAATTAATGATAGTTATCATTTCATTCGATGATCTGGATGATGTGAAATTAACTGCAGACACACACACACATCATAATTTAACATTTCCACCAGTCACCCTGTAAACAACATAATTCACTGACATTTTAACTGTAAATTACCAAAACAAGGATCAACAAATTCTGACATATTTTTACATCCTGAGCTAAAATCACTCCTCATTTTCCCGATAAATGGATGTTAACATTGGCTTTACGGTGGTTCAGAGTAATAAACTGAACTGACGGCTCTCAAGAGGATAAAACCTTCATTAGTGGCTGGGAAACATCAGGAAAATTGAACGTAACAGATCAATAACCCTAAGATTTAATGTTCTGAACCAAAGATGAAGCACACGAAATGTCCTTCAGACAAAAACATAATCAAAGAGATCAGGACAGAACATAAGACTATTTTATTGTGTATGTGTCTAAAGAAATCAAATCGATGTCAGTATAAATCAAATGAATAAAATTAACAGAATTTCAGTTTCCGTATTTTATTATAAATGTAACTGTTCTGCATTGCTCCTTGTCTGTATGACAGTAATTAAAAAGTACACACACACACACACACACACACACACACACACACACAAAACAACTAAAATTAAGGAAAAATAAAAACTTAGAGGAAAAATAACTAATAAAATGCGAAACGTTGTTGCAAGCACAATGTATAAGCTGGAATTATACATAATTTCAGTTTCATTCATGTATGTTATGGTTTCTAAAGAACCTTTTCAAAACTGGATTATATTATGCACAATATCTACCTGCATTCAGACACCCAAGAACAGACATTTAATATCAAATACCTTTCATATATACTTTGAATGAAATTCAATCTTAGAAACTTGCCGTTCTCCTTTCTACAGGATTAATGAGCTGTCATCATTTGAAATGGAGTGCTTTTGCATTAATTTGCACTGTGTCAGGTGGAAACAGATATCAAAAACTACCAAAAAAGACTTCAATCATTGCTATTTAGTTAAATTCATTTATTTAGCAGTATGTTTAGCACATAATATAACACATCATATTAACTAGTTTCCTTATGTAAATTATGTCAGACTGAAATATGAACATATTTAGCCTATAAACACATTATTGCAATGCATTACATATTGCAGGGGAGTATTTATAATAAACATTTTTCAATATTGCACATTTCAATAAATTTTGTTATTATTTGTGTTTATATAGAGAAATAACGTCTGAGCAAAGGAGATGAGATTTAATAGTCCTCTTTCATTTGTAACATTCAGATGCACTGACACATCTCATGTCTACATATCTTCACATTCCCAACACCCTGCTGGCATATGCTGGAAAATTACATGGTTATTGATTGACCACATTGATTGATTGGTATTGTGGAAATGAACGTAATCAAACTGAGATTTTGAACTGGACAGGGTGTTTAAGAGGACAGAGAGTTTGATGAAGAACTGCAATGAACAAATCTGAAGGATAAAATACTAAACCACAGAAACACAACAATTATATGGTATTGGTTAACTGATTATCATAAACAACATTGCATAATGCAGCTTTGGAATTTGAAATTGGGTTAGCATGGGTCAGTTTGCTGGTAGTTGCTATTAACAATACCATTTTAGAGACAGAAAAAAAAAAAAAAAAAAAAAATATATATATATATATATATAAAATATTGCATTTTAATTAGTGCTGGGCAACAATTAAAATGTTTAATCGCAATTAATCGCATTAATCACAATTAATCAGATTGTTATGCACAAAACTAATAATGCATTCAAAAAAAGTAGTGCATTGTGCATTTTTATTTTTATTTTATGTGCGTTTGACCCCCAAAGCCTGGTTCCTTTGATCGTGTAATCATTCTGTTTAGCAGTCCCTGGCTCGGTTGGAAGGGGTGGGCAAGAGCTCTGTTCAGAAATATATAGATCAGTGAGTGCTAACAGTGCGAGTGCAGAACTTCTGATATGTGGTGCATGATTGCGTGAATATTTCTGAGCGGCAAAAGTGATAGATCTGTAAAGCAATATATTGTTATTGAAAACTTCCTATTTCCAACTTTCCAAGTCATGATTATAAGCTGTGACCCATGGTTTGTCTGTAAGTGTATTCAGAGCCAGTGAGCAACGGACTTTCATAATAATAAAAAACTGTGTTTACACGCGATAAAATAATTGTTGGTGTTAATCAATTCATGTGTTAATGCGATAATAACACATTAACTTGCCCAGACCTAATTTTAATGTTAAAATACAACACATAAAATAACACTACTACCTCTTTAAAACAATCTAATGATGGTCTGCACATGTCAGACAATCAGAAACTTTGGCGTTTTCTGCCTGTCAGTTATGCTTGCATATTTAGGTATTCTGGAATATGATTGGCCAACATATACGTGAAATTGGGGTTTTGCAAATAGGACGTGTCTGTATTGTCTAACTGCAGAAACAAAAGCAAGACATGCAAGACATGCAAAATTAAATTAAATTACCCTAACAACCTCATTAAAACATGCTAAAAGCACACTGACTTCCCTAGCAACCAAATATAAAAATGCTAAAAGCATTAGAATCCAAACAGAAATTCCATAGCAACCTCCTAGAGCACCTTAGCAACCACACAGCATTTAGAATGCCCTAGCAACCACATAGCAATAAACTTTACAGAAAATTTTACTTGCAAAACGCTTGCATTCGCAAACTCACATTCAGTATGTTTTGGGTATCAGTCCAGCAGTTTAAGTTAACAAAACAGCTATGCAGTAGCAACCTGTGATATACTTTGCAAGAAAAAAAAAAAAGGTTTTCAATGTATACAATTATTTTTGATAGAGGAAAATATCAGATTAAATTGATCTTTTATAAAAGAGGGGTAAATGTATAATTTTCCAGCAGCTGTGGCACACCGAGATAGCATCAGCATTTGGTTTCCCCACATGAAGCACTTTATTTTTCTGCAGGGTGCCATAACTCATCTCACACTCAGAGCTCTAATGGCTGCAAATGGCCAGACTAATGGGTACTGTATCTGTGTTTGTATCCTGGACAAGTCAAGAGTAAATAATAAAGTGTTTAGACACTCAACACTGATATCATGTTTGACAGGGTTTTGAAAGAAGTCACTCAAGGGGGACAGTTAGCCCCTAATTTACCTTTAAAAAGGCAAGTTTGACTGGGGAAATTGTGGTTTAGCTGCTCGGAGCGGCATTAAGCTGGAGGTTGCAGGTTTATTTGGGATTTGCAACAACTGCCAGTGAGTTTGCTCGTCCGTAGAGTCATTCACATTTAAGGGTCTGTACTTTGGCAGGTTGCCAGCTGTTCGCTTTCAATAAAAGTGATACAGTACCAGAGGTGTCAAGTAATGAAGTACAAATACTTTGTTACATTACTTAAGTAGAAATTTGGGGTATCTATACTTTACTTGAGTAATTATTTTTCAGCCAACTTTTTACTTCTACTCCTTACATTTTCATGCAAGTATCTGTACTTTCTACTCCTTACATTTTAAAAATAGCTTCGTTACTGCTATTTCATGTCGGCTTGTTTTCATTCCGGCGTGTCATCAAAAAAAAAAAAAAAAAAAAAAAAAAACCTATCCAGATAAATCGCGCTATCCGGATGGAGTGAATTGGATTGTGGTTGGATGAGAAGTATAAACATATACCATTCCGACACCCTATTGGTTTGTACGCGATCCATCGAACCTGCACATGACACAAATCACACCACACTCCAGCAAGGACATAGTGTTGGGTTCGTTTATCAAAAAATATATTTCTTAAAAGTATGGTTGGGTATGGAAACAGTATGCAGATTTAGGTGCCATTTAAATGCCTGAGCGATCGATTGAAATGTGTCCTGGTTTTCCGAAATGTACACAAGGAGCACGGGCATCACTAGGCTTTTTTAGCGGGGTTGTAGCATTTAGCTCCATAAACTCTACACAAATTTGCTATCACCTCAGAGTCAGTCCCCTTAAATTTCATATGAAACCGGCGTCAGACCGGTCTCTTCACATCTTTCAGCGCACTATTCAATCCGCAGACCGCAGCGGAGCAGCGCGAGCGGACACAAACATAAACAGAGGAAACAAGGTATGTGTTTATCGATAGATTGTTAGAATATCTGTATCTGTGCAGTTCTTTGTCATAAATACAGTTTACAAAAGGTCACAAGGGAACAGTCGGTTTATCATCTACTGTAAAGTTTTCACTTGTCACCGCTCATCACTAAACAGCTGTTTCCTCCAGCGAAAATCTAGCCCGTAACACATATGAACGAACACATACTTTAATTACACTTATTTAAATATACTTCATTTAATCATATGTACTTTATACATGCACTAGCTACTGTGCAAAAGTCTTAGGCACGTTAATATTTTCGCTTAAAAGAAAGGCGTTCGGCCAGTTATTTTTTTTACAGTTATTTTTGCTGTAGTGTGTCAGTATAAAATATCAAAATCGCACTAGATTATTGTTAAAATGAATGGCAAACTGATATTTCCTACTGACACACTACAGCAAAAGATATAAATAATAATAATAATAATAATAAATTGGGGTGAAAATACTAATGTTCCTAAGACTTTTGCACAGATACTGTATTTTAAAATGACATTGTTGCTACTTTATAAAGAATGAGCATACAGTAATTCACAGAACTGATTAAAGACAGTGACAGACAGCACTCATCTTAACTAAATATCAGAGTGAGTGACAGAGATACAGTAGAAACATTATGTGTGGTTTTGTATTAAATAATGACCCAGATTGTGAAATACATTTATTAGCCTTAGAGTAAAGGAAGCACAACTTGAGGAATGAGAGCATCCAAGGTGAAAGCTATGGATTTATTTTAAATATTTGTAATTATCTTTAATGCTATCCATAGTTTTTTTTTTGTGGCTCTTTTTTTAAAAGTATCGGTTCAGGCACCGTTTAGGCACCGGTACCGTTTTAAAAGTATCAAAATGGCACTGGACCCTACTTAAAAGTTATTATTTCTCACTGGCTCATTTACCAAATGGGTGCTTTCTCTTCGTCCTCCACAAATTAAGCTACTGTAGGTAGTTCGGTAGCGAGACGTTTGAATACATTAGCGTTTGCAATTGACAACACGATTGACAATGTTGTGATATCTAGGCTATACCAACTTTGTAACCTGTCACCCCCCCACACACTGGACATAGCAGACGTATATACCGAATACAGGATGCTATCACTCAAGAAGGTATCAGGATTATGAGTTATTTTTCATTTTTAGTTTTTGATTATTCACTTGGATTAATCATTCATTTTGACAGCACTAATGTTTATTGGGTCCCACTTTATATTAGGTGGCCTTAACTACTATGTACTTACATAAAAAATAAGTACAATGTACTTATTGTGTTCATATTGTATTGTAAAACACTTTTGCTGCTATTGAGGTGGGATAGGGGTAAGGTTAGGGAGAGGGTTGGAGGTATGGGTAAGTTTAAGGGTGGGTTAAGGTGTAAATAATGGGTCAACAGTGTAATTATAAATGTAATTACAGAAATTAAATACAGATGTAATTACATGTAGTTTTTTTTAAATATAAGTACAATGTAAAAACATGTATGTACACAATAAGTACATTGTACTAAATTATTAATTAAAATGTAAGTATATAGTAGTTAAAGCCACTTAATATAAAGTGGGTCCGTTTATTGTATATAGACAACGATACAAGAGTAATTGTTACTAAGCCTGCACCAATGTTCTTGTCCATTGCCCTTGCAGATTTCTGCAGCTAAGCTTGGATGTACATTTACATTCCATTAAATGTTATTGATGACATGCATCTGAAGTTTGAATTTTTGCACCATAACAATACTTATAGGCAACTAGTCATCATATCTCTAGTTCTTTAATGTATTTGCATTGTACTAAAGTGCGTTCATTTTCAATGAGCATATATGCGACTGAAACAGGTAGCCTAGTGCATCCCAAATTTTTCAACATGAACATTTTAATATAACATTATAGTCATGATGGCCTATGGCCTTTAGAAATTTTTTTTGGAGGAGGTGGGGTAGTGCACAATAGGCCCCTGTGGTGCGGCCTAAGCTTTTGTTCTTAATGGCATTTTTTTTCCTTACATTTCTTTTACTTTTATACTTTAAGTAGTTTTTTTAAACCAGTACTTTTACACTTTTACTTAAGTAAAAAGCTTGAGTTGATACTTCAACTTCTACGAAAGTCTTTTTAAACCCTAGTATCTATACTTCTACTTGAGCAATGAATTGTCAATACTTTTGACACCACTGTACAGTACTATAACATATTAAATAGATATTAAATAGACTCCAATACATTTATATAGCTATATGGCTTAAAAAAAATTGTATAGCTATGATAGAGATAATTCACCCCAAAATATTCATAAATTTGATTTGAGGGACATGAACTTTAGATGGATGGACATATGGATAGAAGGATGAATGGATGGATAGAAGGATGAATGGATGTATAGATAAATAATGGATGTATGGTAAGTTGGATATAACAATAGCTAGAATGACTGAAAGATATACAGAAAGACATATATAACAAAGAGTTTATATATATATATATATATATATATATATATACAAACAGTATATTTTGATTAGAGACTTAATAATAATAATATAAAAACATATGTAACATATATAAAAATAATATGTAAATTCCAGGTTCACACAAACTACCAAAACTCCACATATTGTCATCTATTTTGTCTCAAGAGGGAAAATTTTAGTTAACCTAGTACTGTCAGTACTTTAAGTTGGGTAATAAAGCAGAACTGAACGGCTCTGACAGCTAGTGTACAGTCTCTCTAACATCTCATCAGAGATGCATGAGATGCATCCACCTCCAGATCCTGCTTGATTTGAAGTATCTATAAGCAATATTTTGTTTATGAAAGACTAGTCCTATGAGGAGCTTCCCCACTATGATTCACTGAGCATCAGGGCACTTCGACGAGGATCATTATCGTTCATTTCCATCATTCTGTGACACAGCAGGTCATTTTCAGCAGGCCTCTACAGAGCAGAGCATTAGTTAAACAAGCACAATGGCGATGCTTCATCTCTACATCCTCTCGTTATCAGACTACTGGATATGAATGTTATTTTAATTCTTGCATTGGTTAAGATTCCCACTCCCTACCAGAGCTTCTTGATGTCACACAGCTAGCAGGTTTTCACCATAACACTTTATATAGACGATCTGCATGTCGTCTGGACCGCTTGGCCTCTTTTTGATTCATTAACAAGCAGATCAAACTTTTAAAGCTCTAGCTTTCGGTTATATCTGATTTTAAGGGGCATCCTTAACAAAAGAGCATCTATGCAGTCACAGTGAATAATGCATTAAACTTTCTGTTTTTGCAGAATGCCAATTAGACCTACTTTGAACTCCGCTTGGGCATGAAAAAATATCTTGAAAATATTGGAACAAACTTAGTGTACACTTCTTTCCTCCACTTCTTCTTATTTTGTCTATTTACTGGAGATCGATGCACTTCCTTCAGATACGTCTCGCTGACGCCTTTTGTTTTCCATACCAAGTACGCAGCATCTGGTTTCGCTGCCGATCACGAGAGCGTGCGCAGGTGACACTGACAAGGAGCCTGGCGATACATCCTTATGTGTAAAGACTCCGGGAGACTGAGTCAGAATCACATGCCTCATGTCTGTTAATATTTTATTTATTACATTCACGTTGAGGGAAGACAATGCTCGCATTTGTTTTTGTTGTATTTATTTATTTATTTCCCTTTGCCGTGACCCGTTGAAGCTTGGTCCCAGTAATCACAGATATCTTTCAGTGTGACTAATCAAAAGTTAGTGGTAAAAAGAGTCATTTGAATCTGGAAGTGAGTGGTTATTTTTGTGTATTGCCAGCGAATGGTTTTAAGTGACAGGTAAGTATCAGCAAGACTTATTGTTTTCCTCTGTTTTTCTTTTTTTCTTGTACCTTAGCAGTTTTAGGGTTTGATAAATCGAAGGAGACCATAAACTACTGAATATTTCAATACTTCAGGAACTCCTGCTGAACAACAAAACATTTTATCTTATGATAAAATGTACATTGCACTGTGTTTGCTTGTTATATCCCAACTTGAGGACAAACTCAGAGTTACAGAGTCACAGTTTTTTTTCATGCATTTCATGCAGATAATAATGTTGCTGATGATGATGTTGCATATAAATGATTGCTACTTTTCTAAGTTAAAGACAAAACAAGCTTATTCTGCTACAAGGATGAAAAAAGGATAAACAGTCACTTGAGATACCAAAAAAAATAAAAAAAATACTCAAAACACTATAGCAACGTTATCAATAACATCTTAGCAACCACCTAAAACGCCCTAGCAACCACTTGGCAATGCTCTTGCAAACAACCAGAGAAGTATAACTGCAACCTAAAAAGCCATAGTAACCACTTACAACACCCTAGAATCCACCACCAATAACACCTTAGCAACCTCCTGGCAAAGGTCTAGAAAACCAACCAGAACATCATAACTTGTCATCAAATAAACCCTAACAACTACCTAGAACTCCCTAACAATGACCAGTAACAACATAGCAGCCACCTAGAACACCCTAGCAACCTCTCTGAAATGTCCAATCCATAGCAAAGACTCTGAAATGTCCTAGCAACCATCCAAAACACCATACCTAGCACCTAGAAACCACCTAGACTGACATAACAAACAATTAGAAGAACAAAGCAGCCACTATGCAATGCCTAGTGACCAGTCAGCACACCCTAGCAACCTGTTTCCACACTGAACACCCCAGTCTCACTTAGCAAGACCTTCAGACTCATGGCAGAAGGTCTGGAACCTTGGCCGCTTTGAATGGCAAGTACCACCCAAAAGGCCATATGACTGACAGATAAAGCAACCAAGCAGGTTCCGTTTTGTGCCCCCTCATGTTTAGGGTTGTGGAAATGTCCCCACAGTGACAGACTCTTGGATGTATTTTGAAGATTCTATGCCACAAACTTGAAATATTTCACATACTTTTGAAAATCCAGAGTTTAGTTGATCTTGATAAGCACTCATTATCATAGCTGTAAACACAACGGCTTTCTTCTAACATAAGGGGGTTTGGTATATTTACGGTATAATTGTTTCCAGGAGGAACTTTAAAGAACGCGACACACATGTCTCCTGAAAATCCTGTATAATTCAACAAATCCGATGACGACTTTGAAATTCCGAATTGTTTCCAATTTCGTGTGCTGTATGCATCGGACGTTCACCCAACAGTCCATGGGCGTGATGTCGAAGGCTGAGACTATGAACACCCCAGCACCATGACAGCAAGTTTTGCACAGGCAAGCAACATGATCTCATCACAAAATGTATATCATACATTATCTAAAAACAAAATGTGTTTTGCAATCTTGCTTCTAAACATAAAAATAAATGTATCTTGCTTTATTAGTATTTACTGCAATTATATCATTTACAAGCAAAGTAGCTAGATAGAAATAAGGCACTGATTAAGAATGGTTAAGAATGGGATTTATTGCAGAATAACACACAAGCAGTATGTCAAAAACAAACAAATGTAAGTGAGTAGAAGATGCTGATGTCTCCCTCACTAACTCTGTCAAGTAAGCAGTTGTAATTTTGCCTACCTATCAAGATCCAGAAAACAAAGTGTGACTCCTGACTGCGGAGCCCCCATCTGCCTGACTTATTGGCAGTGGTAACAGGTGGCGCATTGCTGGCTGAGGCATGAAGTAGTTTTAGAGAACATACAGCGGATGAGAGGGAGAGACAGTGATAAATGAGCGCATCGTCACTGCGTTCCATGAATTATGAGAGGAGTATGAGGCGGCTCTGACACACTACAGCAGATTGACAGGAGGAAAAGGAAACACTAGTGTGATGCGATGGCACATTTAGATGACCCGGAACGCCCCATCCAGACAAAAAGAGTGGGGCAATTAATCAGACAGGCATACAGGAGATAAAGGAGGCTTGGAGAGAGAAGCACACAGCCCTTGAGGTTGATTTCGTGGGGCCACGGGTCAGAGATCAAATCCCCTCCGGAAGATGAAGTAATTACCAGATGGCCACTTTGATTTGTTCCACTTTTTTACAACCACATTATTTGTGATTGCATAATTCATTTGGATCAGGGATGTTTCTATATGCTTGACCTTAATTCCACCTCTTAATTACACTCTGATATCAAGCATCAGTGAAAGTCTGATCTAATTTTGCCTTCCATTCAAATAGCAGATGTGGTTTTTCCTACTTGTTATCTCTGACTTATGACGGTTAAACTACGATGTACAAAGGAACAAAGTGACTCACATTTGATTAGCAGGTCTACAATTAACAAAAGGACATTCTTAATGGTTTTAAAGGTTTAGTTTTTTTTTTTTTTTTACCTGAAAATGAAAACGTGTTGATGATTTACTCACCATCAGGTTATTCATGATGTAATCTGTTTTATTTAAGAGAAAGTTAGCATTACATCATTTGGCCCACCAATGGATCTTCTGCAGTGAATGGGTGCCGTCAGAAAGAGAGTCCAAACAGATAATAAAAGCATAACAATAATACACAAGTAATCCACTCGACTCTAGTTCATCCAATAAAGTCTTGTGAAGCTAAAAGCTGTGTGTTTGTAAAAAAGAAAATACATCAAGATGTTTTTAAGATCAAATCTTTTCTTACATCTGAAATTAGTTCATAATCCATAACAATGCATCCTCCAGTGAAAAAGTCCATTCCCTATTGTCCTCTCACATCAAAATCCAAAACAATATTTGTTTAGAGCTGTTTTGTTTACAAGCAAGAGCATATCATATGTGCATATTTCTCTCCTGATTAAGACAACTTTTTCACTGGAGAAAGCCATATAAGGACTCATATTTTAGCTGGAAATAATGGTTTGAAGTTAAAATGTGTTTCTCACAAACAGCTTTTGGCTTTGCAAGTTGTTAATTGATGGACTGGACTCGTGTGGATTACTTGTGGATTATTGTGATGGTTTTATCAGCTGTTTGAACTCTCATTCTGATGGCACCCATTTACTGCAGAGGATCCATTAGTGAATAAATTATTTACTGTACATTATGCTAAATTCCTCCAAATCTGTTCCCATGAAGTAAGAGGTGTTCCCAGAAGTGTTCTATCTCAGTTTTCCACTTTTCTTACTTTAGGGCACTAGAAAAATTTGCACGTTAACTCAGGCGATTCATTTCAGTTAAATGCATTAACATATTTAATGCAGTTAACACAGAGGTGGGGGTTGGCCACCCCACTCACAAAACTACTGCTCCTGTCACTTTTTCTCTTGAAAATAAGTAAATTTATTCATTAGCAGAATAACTGAGAATGGGACACTTCAAGCGAGTGTGGAAACAGTTTTATTTATACAACCTATTAATACAAAACTTTGTATTATGCTTGCTATAGGGTGCGTGACGTCACGTGTACTACCGTCGGTGACAGTTGACAACCGTGGTGGTGATGTGGTTGCAACCGTCACAGCCCTACATCCATTCATTTAAGATTGATACTCACATATAGTTACTATTCTTCTCCTCTCTGCTGCTCCGTTCCCTGATCCCCAGCATCCATCCTCATCATCACACTCTCCACTGTATCCATCTCCACTTCCTGTCTCGATTTGGTCCAGGGTGCCAAGCTTTGGTATTGACTTGCCCTGCAACAGCTGAAACATATAAAATATGTTTGAAATTCAGAATTTAGTATTTCAGTATTTATTTTGATTTATTTTAATCAGGTTTCACACCACATATGAAAGTGGGTTGGATCAGGTTTGTAATATGATTTTCATGTGTTTCTTTAGCTGTTCAGACCACAAAGTAACTAAATGTATTTCAATTAGATACAACAAAAATTGTATTTATCTCAACAAACCTGTAATAAATAGGAATGCTGGTGCTGGACCAGTTACTGTCTGACATTGGAGGCATTATTATTATTATTATTATTATTATTAATCGATATTGGACTTTAAATTGTGCATGTTAATTTCCCCTATTGTTACATTTTGTAACAAGTTAACAGTCCTTTACAGTCTTTCTCTTCTTTGTTGCTAAAACACTATAACCAGGCTCTTGAATTAAAATGTCAAAACAATAACTAACTTTTTTAAAAAGCACACCCATTTTGCTGAACTATAAACACTATTCCCCTGCTTTAACATGAGTCAGATTTGATGAGCTGTTACTGCAAAACTCCACACACAAATTCCTACATTGCTCAGTGCTTACACCATGTGGTCATTTAGAAAGCACTAGCATCCAGTATTGTTCAAGTCTGCACAGTTTGAACTCAATTAGCACACAATGAAAGTGTTAACACTAGGAGTCAAAATTTATCACACACCAGTCAGAACCTTCGATAGATAAAGGACCAAAGTCAGCTTAGGTTTTTTTCTCAGAGGCTTTGGTTCATCTCTCAAATCAGAAATTAAATTCTCAAAACTACTTTTTCAACCTCCACATTATCAAGTTACTTGTGCACATCATAAAAAGTTTAGATCTTTTGATCAAGTTGCAATTGCTTAGGTACATTCACACAACTGATTATGTACATTTGTCTGTGGTTTCCTACATTATCAGTTGCTATTGTCATGTTGCTCAAAATGTATTATATAGTTCTCTGAAATAGCTCAAAGGTACATCTCATGAACCCTAGTTCATACTAACAGAGTGCAGTGTTATATTGATAACATGATTAAGCATTTTGACTATCTTGTTTGTGAACAATGACACAAGGACATCAGGCATGCAAGCGGATTTTACCTGTTCCAGACCAAAAACGGAATACTGGGGCAGCATAATTATTTTTGTTGTTGTTTGCTGTATATTGTACTGTACTCTGGACAGTTTGTATGTCATATCTGAGTGCAAAGTTTGGTTTTTCAGCAAGACTGACTTGAGCAATATCTGCTTAGAGTGCAGAAACATTTAATTATCTAACTGAAATGCAGGACAGCCTCTCAGATATTGAAAGCGTTTTGTATTTATCAGGTAGAGCCCATTGGGCCGTTGCAATTGTCTGTGGTAATTAGCAGCTGTAGTGTCTCAATATCTTCCGATTAAGTGGCTGAACTAATGGATTAGTAGAGCCATGATGGATGAGTGAATGCGACTCACATGCTCAAGGCCACCTCAAATTCAAAAAAAAAAAAAAAAAAAAAAAATTTTTTTGTATGCATGGACGACTACATTTGCCAACATGTTCAGTATTCAATCACAGCACATTGTTCAGGGTACTTTATCCCACAATGCAATGCATTCAACTTCATAATTCAATTAAAATCCTTTTTTTTTAATACAAGAGAAATGCTTAAAATGCAACATAACCATATTTATTTCCAAAATTATAACTAGATGTTATTCAGAGGTGATACTTATCACAATTTTCTCTTTCTAGGCCCATTATTTAAACAGACTGTAAAATTAACAATATTTTTAAAGAAAATTAAAATTCAAAAGGCATGACATATGGACGCCACTCGCTGAATTAAACATGCAACATATTGGGATCATGTTACAGTAATTTATTTTTGATTGACTATATTTAGATATCAAACCATATATGAAAGTGGTTTGGATCGGGTTTGTAAAAAAATGCATTTCCTTTGCAGTTCAGACCACTAAACGGATTTAAGTTAGATACACCATAAAATCCACCATTAGATTTTTGCTATCTCTCACAACAAAACCTTAAATAAATGCATTAATGTATGATAACAAAAACATATTGTATGTACATATACTAATGATTATAATCATTTATCCTTGCATACTACATACTATCAAAAACTTAAATTAAATTAAATAAATAAATAAAATAAATAAATGCATTAGTACATGATACTACTCCAAACACAGTCAATAGAAAGCAATGTATATATATATATATATATATATATATATATATATATATATATATATATATATATGCATTTCACTTTAATAAAATTGTTTCTTCACAATAACCTCAATCTATTACCCTTGTATGGTATATGTCCTTTACTACAAAAAGTGTTTTGAAAGTTTCTCCTGAGGCTCGCAGGCAGCAAAAAGAAATAATACAAAAACAGCACCATGCTTCAAATGCATAAATTACTTTCAGTCAGGCCTGTAGCAAATATATGTTAACCTTCACTAATTTTCTTTCCGACCATAACCAGAAAGCCTGCAGCAGTGAAGACCTTTATCTCACTGAGGTAAAAATGTTCTACCTCTTATCTGTAGAATGCCCACGTTCTCCTCTAACGGTGAGGTGCATTGTTCCTCAAGGAATCCTCAGTGTTCCTCTACGGTTTGATTGACTGCCTGAGGTTAGTTGGCTACCTGCAGTGGTTGAACTTCACAATCCAGCTTTTGTACAACTTTTCAAACACAAAACACGTTTGAAATGGCAAAAAAAATAAAAAATAAAAAAAAGGTGTAAAATGACCAGGCATAGTAGAATAATTATCTTAATCTGAATGCATCTATTTATCTGCCAGGCAAACCTCTCTAGTTCAATATTGCTTCTAACCAGAAGCATAGAAATAATCTGAAATGTGAGCATAATGTAGCACTTATCAGCTTGGCTCATGAATATTAATTATGTAATCTAAGGTGCACCCAGTAGTGTTAACTGCTCTAATGAAAGACCATAGCAAAAAGCAGCTATCATTAGTAAGATTACCACTTCACCCTCTAAAATCTCATTTTCTCATTATGCTTCACTGCAGAGCAAGACTTTGTCTCAGCAGGTATGACAAGGTCACTGAGTTTATTTAAACACAGAAATCATCTCCATAAATATCAGGAATGAAACTGATTCTGATGTTTATTAGTAACCAAAACATCGCTGCCCCTGCTGTTCATGCTAATATGAAGTTCTTCCATTCCATTTGTTTTGAGATGACTTTATTTTTTTTCTGAAGAGCTTGCTAAAAAGATTAGGAATGATTTGAACACCTGAAAGTGAAAATTATATCTCTGGAAAAGCACTGTTT
Organism: Carassius carassius; assembly: GCF_963082965.1. Classification (NCBI taxonomy): domain Eukaryota; kingdom Metazoa; phylum Chordata; class Actinopteri; order Cypriniformes; family Cyprinidae; genus Carassius; species Carassius carassius. The sequence goes on along the minus strand of NC_081760.1, from coordinate 13,729,817 downwards.
AAAGACTGCCATCTTGTGTGAAGATTTTGTGAATCCCAGCTACATTTCTAAGCGGTCTGGTTGTCTCCCAGGAAATAGCTTTGCTTTTGGCATTGCAATCTTTATGTCACTGAAATATCAACAGCAACATCAAAAAGAGGAAAAGATCAGCCATGAACCATTTAAAAGCACATACATGAAAAAATATTCTAATACATAATAAGTTATTAAAACACACACACATTCTGACATTTTTAAGTGATTTTATTAATTTTATGGTAATTCTTGAATTTTTGGCAACAGACTTGCTTTATTATCTTTAGTGAAAAAAGACTGATAACATTAATGGGAGCAAAATTAAAGGATTAGTTCAACCCAAAATTTAAATCGTTATATATTGCAGAAAGTTTAGCAGGATATCTAAGCTGCTTTATCTATACAATGAATGTGAATGGGAAAGTGGGCTATATCAAGCTTCAAAACTGCATAATAAAATAAAAAAAAATTAAAATAAAAAAAAAACATAAAAGCAGTTTTAGACACAGAAGTTTACGATCTGTGTGCTATGTAGCAGATCTGACCTGAATCAGACAAATAAAAGAGTCGATTAGGACTGTGGTTGAAACATGAGCCAAATTCCTCAGTAAGGCAACCGGAGGTCATAAATCAGTTCTACTGCCAGAAACAAGTTAACCAACCAACCAACTTTTTCACAGAACAGCTTTCGACATTAACACCATTAGAACAATTATTGACAATTTCAATTCAGAGAAGAGATTGTCAAATTTGTGGCAAGTAATTGAGATGCAACGCCGGACATCACATGTAAACCCATGAGAGTACTACACAATATCCTTAATCACTTCCCCCACCTAGCAGAACCAGACTGAAATTCCTAAGGGGGGGGGGGGGGGGGGGGGGGGGGGTCTTTTAACCTCTGGTCTCCACCGAAATCTTTGTCAGATAATGGCACAGAAAACTGTCTTTTCTACATATATATGGACCAAAATGAACTCAAAAAGACTTAAAAATGAATATCAGTCCATCGCTTCACTCCATTTTCATTTATATGTAACCCACACATTTGACTATCATGTTTAATCACTAATTGTGTATGTTTTTTTAAAAACTATTGGATAGCTTAGGGATACATATTCATGTTTGGTGTGTATGTTTTTTTAATCTGTTAGCTTGAAACAGTCATGACCATCAGTTATTTGTCAAATGTATCATATTCTTGTTATAGGAATCATGTCCAAAATTAGACCCTGCAAGAGCGGGAAAATTTGGACCACATGCTTGATAAGATAACATATGATTTATGATACCCCGAGCCAAGACAATATCTGATTGGTCAAGACAACATTTGAGGTGTGGCCAACAGGCCACACCATAAAATCTTGCTTTTAGTTTTAGTTTTGCTTTTGCTATCAGTCATGCCAGCTTTTAGTATGCTTTTAGTTTGCTTTTAGCTTTTATTTTGTAGCTTTGCTTCCTAGCTTTAGCTTTTAGCCATGCTTTTAGTCATCACTATTATCTGTTCTTTGTGCACGGTTCCAGCGTGCTTCGGCCTGCACGCCTGCTGATACTTAGCCACGATGAGAATAAACACCACCTAGTCTCGTCAAACTTCTTTTCTTTTTCGTTTGAGAGTTTCTTGTTCTTAGTTAAGTTTTGTAATGTCGAGTCTCCGACGTCTGACCTCGACTGCCCATTCAACTTCAACCAGCCACACAACTCCGCATCGTCAGCCAACGCCCAATCACGGGCTTCCCAAGACGTCACTTCAGCAACTACTGAACTTCCAGCCAATAAGCGACATCGGGAAACCCCCTTTCAATGACAACAAAGGGGGCTCCCTTTACACAGGAGACGCAAGTAACTTTACCTCCAGACGGTGACCTTTACTGGTAAGTGATTGATGGTTGTTCATGTCTATGCAATTTAACGTATTGCTGTAAACTTGGGATTTCACATTTTCATTCTCTTAAACTCATCCTTCCCTAACTTTCGATCTTCCTGCAACTTGTGTGAATGTATGAGTGCGTGCGTTTCTGTGTTAGATTAGTTTATATGTCTTAGATTTATCTAATAAAGCTTTATTCATATTGAAAAGAGCGGTATCTTGTGTTTTGTGCTTACAAGTTAATGTCTTAAACTGCCAATCTTGTTACTGTGCTAATTGATAGTGTTTTCACTATACTTTGGATATTAATGTCCAGCGCAGATTTGATGTTAAACGGCTCGTTCAGTGAATCGCAGGGCGTCTGAGTGATCAGCCGGGAAACAGTGATTCTGTTCAAATTCCCTTTAAAATCTTAAATGATTCCCTTTGAGCTAAATTGACCTGTTTCCCTTACAGCTATATAGAGATATATGCAGTAGTGTGTTGCAACAAATAGTGTATTTTTTTTTCTGCCAGTTACAAAGGTAATGAAAAGTGGCGAAAAGTGACTGCCCTTATGAGTGAGTCATTGATTCACTGACTGTACTGTTTCATTCAAAAGACTGATTCATTCATGATTCAAACAAAATACGTTTTCATAATGAATCACCAAATCATTTCCTCCAACTAATATGTTCAAAACAGTGATTAATTCAGGAATGAAACATGTGACTGACTTTATGGGTACAACATTGATTCATTCACTTTAGAGATTTGTTCAAAACACTGGTTCGTTCATTCAGGAACAAAACAAGTGACTAACTTTATGATTATAGTCATGTAGATTATGAGTCATATAGTCTATATAGTCTATATAGTCATATAGATTATGAGTCATTATTATTTTTTTTTTTCTAATTTCAAAATGTGTGAAATCTGAGTTACCTAAACCGTAGTCTTACATATAACTGAATTAAATGGCTTGCAAACATAGATTTTTGTGCAGGAGTGTATTTCAGTTTCAGTGTGCATGTGCAGAAAGTCTGATATGCTTGTCAAATAGCATTGAGGCAGTTTGACTTCTGTCAATTCATGCACAAGTGTACATGACCCTCACATAATATACATGACAAACAATTACACAAACACATAGGGTATTGATTTCAAATTGTCTTTCTTTAAATGGAGACTGATGGAGAATATCTTTGTCATTATTTCAGCTAAAGCACCCCAGAAGAATAAAGAGGAGAGTGAAGGACAGTGGAAGAACTGTTGAGACACGTAGCTGAGATTCAAACAAAAGTTAAAGTAATGCCTCTTATTTTCTTATAAAGCACCCTTCTCAGGTTCGGCTTTTCTGAGTTCTTGAGACAGGGCTTACATTTTGTTTTAAGTTGATGTCTGAATCAGATTTTTACAAAAACAGAACTGCACATCATGAAACGCTCAGAAACGCTCTACACATGTGTTCTATAATCCAGGATTCTTGTAAAGGCTTTTGTGTGGTATTGAGTGGTGCAATAATCTAAGCACAGCACAACACTACGATCTGCCTTACAAAAAGAACTGTGGTATTATCATTGTACAAGGATGAGATAAAATGGCATTACTGTGATATCTTAAAATGCTGTTATGAATGCACCATGGTTTACATGCATATTTTATGGTATTTTACACACACACACACATATATATATATATATATATATATATATATATATATATATATATATATATATATATATATATATATATATATATATATATATATATTAGATAATAATAAATAGAAATATAACAACAAAAAATATTTATAATTCTAAATACAATTTTGTGTGCAATTTTGGTGCGAAGAAAAACAACAACAACTATGCTCTTAAAGGAGTCATATGATGCGATTTAAATTTTTCCTTTCTCTTTGGATTGTTACAAGCATTTGGTGCATGAAGAAGATCTGCAAAGACTAAAGTCTCAAATCCAAAGAGATATATTTTTTGGGAGAGACTTTGCCACGCCCGCTAAAACGGCTCATTCAAACACGCCTCCACATGTATATGTCACTACGTGGAAATATTTGTGTAATGCTGCCCAAATGTTCACGCAAAGAAAGAAGGTGTGGTTTTGGTAACCGCAGTTAGTGTTGAAGCAGCCATGTTAGGGAGATGCTATATCTAGGCAAAAGCAAGAGCACTTTATTTGGCCTTCCGAAAGTAGATGCATTAAGGAATCTTTAAGATTACTTACGTGTGTTTATGTGTGTGTGTGTGTGTGTGTGTGTGTGAGAGAGAGAGAGAGAGAGAGAGAGAGAGAGAGAAAGAGAGAGACAGTGGAGTCAGCTGTCTTAACCGTCTGTGGCTTGTGTACTTCAAACATATATGAGCTTTATCACTGTTTCTGTCACACCACTCTGTTCCCCTTTCAGGCTTGAACTGATGGTAAAACTAAGGACATTATTAACTGTCTTTACATTTATTTTTAAAGTTGAAGCTCGCAATTATGGAAAGGAGCGTTACATTTCTGACGAGTGCTTGCAGTGTTTGGCCAATCACCATGCACTCAGTTGGCCAATTAGTGTAGACTGCGCTTGGTCGGAAGGCGGGACTTTGTAGAAAACTACGCATTTGAGAGAGGCGGGGCATAGAGGACCTACAATAATATGCAGTATTTGAAAAACATTTGAACATTAAAGCATGTCAACATATATTATTACACCAAATACACAAAATAATGATCTTTAAAAAAGCATCATATGATCCCTTTAAACTGGGAAACTGACTGCTTCTCTTGAGCAGAATCATAATACTTTAATATATTATTAATGTACCATTGGAATCTGCTGCAGAGATTCCGGTCAGATCAGAAAAAAGCTAATCGTCTTAATTTGAAGCCAAAGAGGGTAGATGGTGCTGACCCAACAATCCTTACAAATAATGGGAATTTAAGGACAACATCGATGAAAAATGCAGCACTTTAATTATATCCAATAAGATCCAGAGAAGAAAGTGACATTTTACTTAAATATAACAACACCACTAGCTTGTAAACAGGTTAAGGTCTACAAATTTCTGTTGCCTTGGCCTTGACCATGTGCCCTAACGTACACTTTGTAGGCCTCTGCTTGACATTTTCTGTCACTAAAGCTACTATTAGCGGGAAGTGCCTGGGACACTCTTTGTAGCTGTAATAACAGACTAAAAATTATGACAGACCACCATTGACTGTCAGTCATGAAGGACACATTGGCGAATCGTCCCTCGAATGCCGTCAAACTGCCAGCGATTGTTTCCAACTGTCTGTGTTTTCACATCCTGTTGATATGACCTTGAGTAACTTTAGCTGACCAAATTTGCAATAATGCCTTGCTTTAAAAGTTGAAAAATTAATGAATGCTAGGGTACGTTTTAGGGTTGGGCCGCTAGACATCATGATGTTGCACCGGCATCGTGATCTCCATGACCCCCCTGCCCTCCTTTAAATGCACGACCGCTTTTTAGCTTAACTATCACTTTCAAGATTCGCAAACGCATGTACTCTGGTTTATATTATGGAGCGGCAGTACTTACCACACATTTTACAAGATTATGTTCGTCTTTGTGTATTGAGGATATGCAAATCATTTGCCATCATCCTCAGTCATCTCTCCTTACACAGTGTCTACACAGGATGCGACAGTTGTTGTGTAGTGCCGTGCCGCATCAGCTAAAGACTGTCTACACTGGACGCGACAAAGAGACCGTTGAAAATAATTAGAAATTTGTGTCAACACGACAAAAATTTAACATGGCAGCAGTTTACTGTCAGGGATTTGTGGTGTCATGCCGCGTGTCATGCCGCACTGATTATAAGAAGTTCTATTGACTGATCTATATATAATGAATCTTTAACATAGATTAGTGTTTCTATTGTCGTGCCGCACTGCTCGCATCCGATATTGACACGGTCTTCGGAATCATTAGTTGTTTTCCCTTATAAGGATTAACACTTCGGGCACCCCCTCTAGCTCCAATTCCAACAACCCCTGCCCCCACCCCCAGCTGAAGTTATCATCCATCTGGTTGTTTCATCGTCCGATGCAAAATTTTTAGACATCTACCAACCCCAGTACGTTTACTCAACAATGATATACTACAAAACGGAAATGTTCCTTTGCATTTTTTCAGAAGTTTTGCATACATATGACAACATTGTCAAACCCATCCCTGTCTATGTTGTGTAAATAGCCCCTTAGATGCTAACACATGACAAATCATTTGAGATCCCTTTAATACCTCATGTCTTCTAGAGAGCAAATTGAGTCTTATGCTTCTCAGATTTATCTTCTTAGAGGAAGAAAAAAAAGAACAAAACCTTCTCAAACTGCAATCACATTATTTGTTTTTTGCCTAAATATATTAAGGAGAAAATCTGAGACAAACTTGTTACTTAAAAGAAACTTACCTGAGGATCCATTAAGTCATGAAAGAGCAACTTTTGAGCATTTAAAACACCTAATAAAGGCCATTCAACTAGAAACAGTAAAACATTTCTCTTTTCATGTTCTGCAAACCATCTTATAACAGGATATTCAGTTTATTCTCCAACCAAATGGAGCTTACATTGATTTGTTCTACTGCTGGATATGATATATCAATATATCCGTTATGAACAACCTTTTTAATTGTCTTTGGTGGCTATATGTCAGCATGGATATCTTAACCCGGACTTTTAATAAGTAAGAGCACAGATTGGATGAGATGATATATAATTGTTTTGCATTCTAATAACACAAGAGTTCCTTTTGACGCACTTCATGTCAATCAAAGACCTAATCTCCACCCGTTTCCCCAAGGAATGAAACAAAGCGGCTTTTATTTGACAGAGGTTGATTGCGGCGGGCAGCTTTGGGAAAGAACTTGGGTCTGACGTGGCTGATGGCTGATTTATCGTACAGTCTGACAAGCCTATTAGTCCTGAGTCAGTAAATGAAAGAGCTTCGTCAAAGCCTTAATTATGATGCTGGCTACAGGTACATTGATTTGTTCTACAGGGTGGAAAGTTCAGAATGATCTGAACATGAAGTACAGCATACAAACTACAGGTCAGCTGTCGGATTTGATTCTGATTTATATTAGTTTTGCAGGAAGATATAGGCTATGGTATATATATATATATATATATATATATATATATATATATATACACACACACACACACACACACACACACACACACGATTTCAAGCAATATAACTTTTTTTGCACAACAGCAGTCAACTTTCTATTCAAAAATTGTTATTTCTTATCATAGTTTATGACTATGCATTTATTTAGTAATTGGTTATGTAGCGGTATGATATCAGAATGATGTATATATGGTTATTTTATGTCTATTTATTAAATTATATATTTGTTCATTAGCCTCTTCATGTCATGGTCTTGTCAGGGTTTATTTTGTGTTTATGACTGGCTGACTGTAAATTATCACTTACTGTGCTTATGTTATTAAATTTGTTTGAAAAGTAAATGTGCAAATTGAATGCATGAATTTTTAGGTCTTAAAACACTGCATATGTTTTGCTCAAATATAACACTTTCTCAGACATTTCATCAGTATAATCTAGAGATATCATTATACATTGGCTGATCACACTTTATTTTAAGGTCCATTACTCAATATCAACTAACTATAAACTACAGCTTATGCCTCAATAACATAATAGAGAAAGCAAACAGAAAGCTCGACATTTGTTGTTTTCTTATTTTGAAATACATCTCCATAGATTCCATAGACTGGACTGAATGACATTACATACACAACTTGAATATTTTTTATTTTTTTTTAATCCATCCAAATAATCAAATAAATGAATGAATGAATCAAAAACCCATATTAAGAAATGAATGAATGAAACAGATAACCATCCACCATTCCAAACAACCAATGGGATCAGTGAAATAATCAATTAATCCAAACATATCTAAACTGTGTTTCTAAGACTGTGTTTTATACGAAAGGCTGTCAATCAATACTAGAGAACTCTACTCTATACACTTGCCAGTGGCTACGACCTTTCTGTGGGACAGTTCTCTAAACCTCTAAAGCCAATATAGAGATTACATTCAGATTCATTACTTCTCAGAAGAACTTGAATTTCCTTGCTGGCACCTCATCACATTGGCCAATGGAATTTTTCAACACCTGAAGCCATTGCTCACGGCAATCTGGCAGCAGGGCTGAGGAAAAGGAAAAAGAGAAGCAGCATAAAGAGTTTTGTGACAAATATATATATATATATATATATATATATATATATATATATATATATATATATATATATATATATATATATATATTTAAAGTGTCCTTTAAAGGCCCTCAATGACAGGACATTTGAGCATGCTATCTTCTGCAGGCACTGGTTGCTCAGAGCTGCAATGAAGTAATCTAAATGCATTCCGGTTATGATGCGCTACACTTTGAGCGGGCCTTTCTTGGGGCTTATAGAAGTGTCGGCTGTGTCAAAATGATCAATAACCCCATTAGCTAAGGCAAAGAGCTCTACGCAGAGCATGTGCACCTTGCCGTGCACACATATGGAGATTTCGGTGGGACATGCACTGGGAGGTATTCCTGCAATGCAACCAGCCAATTAAAACTCCCACCACAGTTGCATGTGATTCCCTTGAGGAGGCTGAATAAAGGGATGAAACATGGATCGCTTTATCTTATTTTCAAGGTCTTGCCTCTTACAAGATACCTTATGAGGAGTCTGAAGAGTTAATCTATGGATGCATCAACACACTTTGTAAAAATAGTTGCATCCAGCTATCAGCAACTAAATCTTTGCTTGCATACTAAGATCCACAGAATGAGAAACCCTGTGCTTGTCATTGTTTTAATTTGGATTAATTCAGCCTCATTTGTGAATTACAAGCTTTAGCAAGATTTATTTGTGTGTATAAACTTTTTTGTGATAACAGGTACTGTATATCTGGAAAAAAAAATACTTTGAGTGGCTAAAATTTATATATATATATATATATATATATATATATATATATATATATATATATATATATATATATATATATTTACATTTACATTTATTCATTTAGCAGACGCTTTTATCCAAAGCAACTTACAAATGAGAATGAAATATTTACTGTAACATTAAATATTCCATGCTTCGCCCGTTTCCTTGTAAAATGTTGTAACTTTTTTTGTTCATATTTTATTGCAGTTTTGTGATATTTCCAGGTTTTCAATGATTTACTTAAGAATAGATAGCAATATACAGTACCATTGAAAGGTTTGGAATTATTAGTTACTGTATCTTACTCTCACCTAGCATTTATTTATTATTTATGTGTTCAAAATTAAACTAAAATCAGGAATATTGTGAAATATTATTACTATTTAAAATTGTATAATTGTGTCTTTTTGAATATATGTTAAAATGTTATTCATCCCTGTGATGCAACACTGAATTTTCAGAAGCCATTAAATGTCATGAAAATCAACTAGTGCCGGTATAAAAATTTAATTCTCAATTCACAACCTTACCACTGAAAGACGTTTATGTTGTTCTGCTATGATGCTGGAGCATTATTTCCTTACTTTGTGTCTATGTATCTATCTGTGTTTACACTCAAAAGAGGTTGAATAATATAAAAAGCAACATAGCACAGTAAATCATGGCATTTGAGTCAATATCTGTACATTATCTCGTCTATATGAGCTTTCATAAATCTATGATGCATTAAAACAGGTCTACAATCACAGACAGATAAGCATGAAACAGAGGTGCCCTTTACATAAGTGTTAATGCATAAGCAAACAGGGACATTCCAGTGTGTAAAACTCAGTCACGTATTTCCAAAATCAATCAGGGTCTCAGGGGGCCACTATCTGTCATGTCCAGCCCCACCTTTGACAGCAAAAAACAGCTGGAGAGACACGATTTTAAAGCCACATCACTGTTCCTCCTTTTCTGCATATCTTATGTGATCGCTTCACTTTCTCTTGTTTAATTAACAATGTTGGAGCCCGTGACTCCTGGCTGCTTATCTATTGGCTCCTCGGGGCAAACGCAGGCTGATCGGGACACCTCCAGGATTAGGCTGATTTGTAAAGGAAGTAGATTCACCTCCAGGGAAGCCAGACGTGACCCCGCAACACAGCATAAATGCAAATATAGGCCACTGACATATGAGATAACAGGCCTGACAGTGTATGAAACTGATGGCCTCTTGGGTAGTGAGGGATCAAGGATGGTTTTGGAATGTATTTTTGTCTGTTTTGGTATTCTAATTAAATAGCTATTGCGAGAACACAATGAGGAATCCAGAAACAAATGAATACATTCCACTTATGTGAGACTGAAAATGATTTTGTACTTTCACAGAAACAGTTTACAATGCACAATTGTGAACAATCTGTTGCAAAAAAATCAAAAATCAAAATAGATAAATAATAATGACAATTATCAGTATCAGGAAATCTGTTACAAGCAGTAACAACTTCAAGTCGAAGATCAGCTATTTTTTTCAGTAGTTCAGTAATTGTACAAAACTGTAAAAACTGTGGGGGGGGGGGGGGGGGTAGCGTTTACTGGATATGAGCACCGATTGATAAAAAAAATAATAATAATTGAGATTAATGTCACAGTCTATAAGCTTTCCCTGCTCTCGTAAATGTGTCATTAAACATTTATGATTTGTGAAAAATGGCCCCACTAAATCACATTGGCAACAGAGGAGGTAAACACCATAAAAATTTCCTGGAACACAAATAAAAAGCTGAGATATTTTCAGATGCACAGATGTCTTTAAAGCGGCTTCGCTAACAAGACGAACACAGTAACATTTGGAAATCCCACGTCGGAATGTTAAATGTTCTCTAAACAGACAGCAGTTATTTTGAGCCTGATTTGTTTAGACTGAAACAGTATTTGATGAAGCAACTGGCGTTTGCTTTTCATCAGGTGCTTTTGACTGGATGAAAGTTCATTAACAAACCGTTTGCTGGAGTCTGACTAAATGAGACGTGAATCAACACGTCTTATCAAAGCCATAAAGAAGCAGGATTAAACTGGACGATGTAAAACCAAAAGCAATGCTTGGCATGATTGTTCATTCGAAGAGTATGAAGGGGCATGAATCTAATTTATGCTGAACTAGCTGCCACTGCAAGGCATGACACAATCACAGCCCAATAAGAGAATGAAATGTTTTGTGTAGAACGAGCAGAGATATTTTAGACCAATGAGATCTCACGGTGGACAGGGCTAAGTAGGAAACTGAAAAAAACTTTCTAGGATTTAGAACATTAAGAAGACCAAATTCATACCAGGTTATTTCTTAGTCACATCAAACCATTTCTCAGTCTTTGCTTTCAAAGCACTGTTGCAATCCCTGTATGTTATTTTATGAAAATTTTATAACCATCAATCCAACCCTTGAGACAAATCAAGCCTTTTGTGCATGAAAAACGTATTTACTCACACTTCATGTCATTCCAAAGCTGCCTTTCTTTCAAGTCACACTGAAACATATCCTGGCCAGTATTTATCAATGAAAGTACACATGATATCTTTATGTAAGGTATACTTTTAATTTGTTATTTGCTGCAAAGCTCCATCTGCTCACCTAGTCAATGCGATGATTCATGAATGAATCGTGTTGAATCAGATCTTTCCAATAAATCGATTTATCCAATTCACAGAAATCTGAATGATTTGTTCATGAATCAAACCGATCCCTTTCTGAAGTGATTCGAATTATCCAGTCACAGCAGTCAACAGCTTACTGGATGTGAAGATTTTCATTGAAATTTTTGTCTGTTCCTCACATTAAGCTATCATGCATTATTGTTTTGGCATATAGTGGATTATAATCTTTGTATGATACTTATGTGCCCTTTTTGAAGTGACAAGTACTTATCCCTAATCTTCCTTAAATCCCAAATTTCTTCAACTGCGTTCCAGAGAGGAAACAAATTAATACAAAAAAGTTATACTGTCATGATAGTGAATAAATAACAGCAAACTATTTAATTAAAGGGGTCATATGATTTTTTAAATATCATTATATTGTGTATTTTGTGTAACAGAATATGTTGACATGCTTTAATCTTCAAAAAACACATTATTTTTCAAATACTGTATAGTCATGGCCAGAAGTTTTGAGAATTACATAAATATTCATTTTCAAAAAGTTTGCTGCTAAACTGCTTTTAGATCTTTGTTTCAGTTGTTTCTGTGATGTACTGAAATATAATTACAAGCACTTCATACGTTTCAAAGGCTTATATCGACAATTACATGACATTTATGCAATGAGTCAGTATTTCTATCAGTGTTGGCCCTTCTTTTTCAGGACCTCTGCAATTCGACTGGGCATGCTCTCAATCAACTTCTGGGCCAAATCCTGACTGATAGCAACCCATTCTTTCATAATCACTTCTTGGAGTTTGTCAGAATTAGTGGGTTTTTGTTTGCCCACCCGCCTCTTGAGGATTGACCACAAGTTCTCAATTGGTTTAAGATCTGGGGAGTTTCCAGGCCATGGACCCGAAATTTCAACATTCTGGTCCCCGAGCCACTTAGTTATCACTTTTGCCTTATGGCATGGTGCTCCATCGTGCTGGAAAATGCATTGTTCTTCACCAAACTGTTGTTGGATTGTTGGAAGAAGTTGCTGTTGGAGGGTTTTTTGGTACCATTCTTTATTCATGGCTGTGTTTTTGGGCAGAATTGTGAGTGAGCCCACTCCCTTGGATGAGAAGCAACCCCACACATGAATGGTGTCAGGATGCTTTACTGTTGGCATGACACAGGACTGATGGTAGCGCTCACCTTTCTTCTCCGGACAAGCCTTTTTCCAGATGCCCCAAACAATCGGAAAGGGGCTTCATCGGAGAATATGACTTTGCCCCAGTCCTCAGCAGTCCATTCACTATACTTTCTGCAGAAGATCAATCTGTCCCTGATGTTTTTTTTGGAGAGAAGTGGCTTCTTTGCTTCTTTGGAGTATATGCAAATTGCTATTATAAAAACTTAAGCAGCAACTTTTCCAATTTCCAATATTTATGTAATTCTCAAAACATTTGGCCACAACTGTACATTATTGTAGGTCCTCTATGCCCCGCCTCTCTCAAACGTGTTGTTTTCTATAAAGTCCCGCCTTCTGACAAGCACAATCTGCTCTAATTGGCCAAATGACCCAGTGCATGGTGATTGGTCTAACATCGCACGCACTCGTAGAAAATAAAACGCCCCTTTCCATAATCGCAATCTTCATCTTTCACAATAAATATAAATACAGTTAATAATGTCTTTAGTTTTAACATCAGTTCAAGCCCAAAAGGGGAACAGAGTGGTGTGACAGACACAGTGATGAAGCTTGTATGTGTTTGCAGTACACAAGCCACGGACGGTTTATACAGCTGACTCCACTGTGTGACCCCGTCTCTCTCTCTCTCACACACACACGCTCACACCCACAACACGCAAAACTCAGCATTTGAACTGTCAATAACAAATACTTAAACTAATAACAAAACATACTTACAGAAGCTGATTCAGAGCACCAGATTGTCGTAGCAAAGTCAGAATTGCCTCCTCTCCTAGGTTCACGTAATGGTCATCCATAAAATGCGTTCCTTTTCTGTTGTATGTAATCTTAAAGATTTCTAAATGCATCTACTTTCAGAAGGCCAAATAAAGTGCTTTTGCTTTCACCTAGATACACACAGCATCTCCCTGACATGGCTGCTTCAACATTAACTGCGGTTACTGAAACCACGTCTTTTTGTGTGAACATTTGGGCGGCATTACGCAAATATTTCCATGTAGTGACATAGACATGTGGGGGCGTGTTAGAACGAGCCATTTTAGGGGGTGTGGCAGAGTCTTAACTTTGATAAAGAATATCTCTTTGGATTTGAGACTTTGCAACTTTACAGATTTTCTTCATGCACCAAGAGCTTGTAACACTCCAAAGAGAAAGGAAAAATGTAAGGCAAATTCATTATATCAAGGTATCTTGTTGTTTAAAGGCATGCAGGACTCCAGATGGTCTTCCCTGTGTCCTAAAAACAAGGTCATGTTGTACTGTCTGACTGAAGACAGCTGTCTGGCCCTTATTTACCTCACGGGACACAAACAAACATACCTTCTGGACTCATAGAGTCATCATCAGTGCTAGTCCTGAGAGAAAAGGTCATATTGACCGTCAGTGTGTCCAAAGTGTGTACAAATCACCATCAGCAGTCTAATAAGCACATAAACATTCACAGAGCTGCCTGCATCCCAATGTGAACAGCGAGAAATTCAGACACTGAGGTCATTAAGTTTTTTTTTTTTTTTTTTATAATTACGTGCAGGCCCTTGTGTGAGTGAACTTATGTCCTGTGATTAATTCAAATTCATTATCAAAAGGGTATTTCAGGGTTCCCCTATACATTGATTTATCCATGTTGACCGCCACAAATATCCACCGCCCCCTGCCATCAGCTCCCACACCTCACACATAAGAGCGTGACTTTAGCACTATATTTTGCAACTTTCAGATCCTTTTAGTATTTTTTTTTCCATAAAAGGTACATACTGACAAACCTAGCAACTTTTTGGGATAAACCTTAGCTATGGATCAGTTCAGTTGGAAGATTTGGTCTGACTTCCCCAGCACAGTGTCGTTTTTCTCGGCCTCTGTTCTGTGCAGTGAGCGGCAGAGAAGCAGCGCGTTCAGCTGGCCGTACCGCAGCAGACTCGTCAGTAAATGAGTATAAAACTGTTTCCAACCTGTAACCTGTCTCTTACTGACTTTTTGGGCTTATAAACATGAACATAGTTTGCCTGTTGATGTGCAGTTTGTTACTCAGACACAGGCAGTGTGCTACATGAGGCAAAAAACTAAAAAGTAATATAGCCAAACCTTCCACATATGGTCGCTCTTTAGTATAGAGGTATGTTGATTTTATCAGACAATGTCGCTCTTATAAATCAGGATTTAAGGAGTAAAGTGAGAGTTACTCCTGGATATTAATGGGTCATGTTTAGTCACTATTTATATATGTTTTATGTATGACAACAGAAAAAATGGGAACAGCTTTTTTGGCCATTCAGTTGAGTAGAAGAGTAGAACAGATCCGTGGTGAACGCAAACCTGACATCATAAATATTCTAATTAATCTCATTGAGTCTCAAAAAATCCTGTGGGAAACACAGTATTTATATTATAATTTAATAAAAAAATATATTAAAATAATATATTAGTAATTATGTTTATATAACAATAAATTTTATTTTTGTATCCTATTTATAAATGTATTTTGTATTAATATTTATAATAAATATTTTAGTATAATTATTTATATAATCATACTTATATAATTATTATTACAATATTATATTTTACATATCATAGTTATAATATATATAATGTAAAATAATAAATCATATTCATATATTGTGAAATAATTTGTTATTTTTATTTTAGAATAATATTGTTTAAATAACATTTACCATGTTGGTACCACATTAATATGGTGATCTTAATATTAATATACTGGTACAGTCTATGAAATATAATTTACATTTTATTACAAAGTTCTTTGAAGAATGCCATGGTATACTATTATGGTAAAGACCATACTGAGATAATACCATGGTACAACATCCTCATTTTCATATTGTGTGTGTTTCCTGGTCTCTATCCGTTCTCACTTGAGCTGTGAGAAGCAATTGCGGTCCGTACAGACCTAGTTATCTCTGCTTCAGTTGCACTACTTTGGATGCCTCTCTCCCAAACCAAAGCCAATGTTCAGTCAGCATGGACGTCTGTGGAACGGCCCAGCTGCCAATCAGAATCCAGCATCTGCCATCCAGCCGGCTGTGCCAAGCAATCGTGCCTGGCAGCTCACTTGATGAAACTCAATAAAATTGATCCAGAATAAATGAACAGGGGTAAGCAGCCAGAGAAAGATCGCTCACTCTGCTCACCTGTGACAGCCGTGACCTAAAAAAAATCTGTCCTTCTCTTTTTCTTCAACATGATCGTTTTTATTTTATTTTTTTTCTGAATTTCTTTCTAAAATTGCTTGTAGTGTCTTCTTCACCTTCTTTGTTGTTGCTTTATTTTTCTATTACAGGCTCGCTTTCTTCGAAATAGAGGCATATACTCTCTCTCACACACAATATAAAGGATATAATACACAGCGAGGGGCTCATTATCGCAAAATAAACCAAGAAGTGAAGCAGGAGATAAAAACAGTTGCATTTTGTTATGCTCCTTATATATGTTTTGAGCAAAAGAACACATCTTATACAAACTCCTCCTGAGAAAACCACACGATCGGGGTCAGCTGAACTCAAAACCAGTCTAATTATACTGGGCTTCCTTACGACTGATTAGTTGGCTAGTTTTACACATTCTGAATATGGGTCACATTTAAAGGGTCAACCTCACAAAGAAATTGAATGTGAGCACAGAATCAGAATCAGGTTCTGTAGTTTTTGTGGTGTCAATGTGAGCTTTTCAGTCACGCTAGGATTTCACAGCTCTTTTTGCCCGATTTTTGCAACACTGCATTTCTTACATTTCGTGTTCTTTTATAGTTAAACCACTCAAAACCATGAAGGGTCATAGATAAAAGATAAAGCAACAGAACAATAGATGGATAAATAGAACAATAGATTGAATGATAGAATGAATGAAAGAACAAACAGTTGAATGAACAATAGAATGTCTCAGGTTACATATGTAACCATGGACAATGAGAATGTCTCTTCCCAATGACTGACCACACTGAGGGGCATGGTAAGCAGCTTTAGGCCACCACGTACATCTTTAGAGTAAAGGCAGATAACCCTGAGGAGAAATGCTACTGCAGGAACTCCAGAACAGTACTGATCAGACATTTGACTGGTTCATGCAGCCACTGTATGCACCAAGAAGTGAAAAGCTTCCATTTCAGAGTGTGTTGTTTCCTCGTTACAGGAGTTCTGGACTGGAGTTTGGTCTCAACAACCTCAGTTGAGAGACCATAAGCTATTAGCTATGCCCCCTCCAGGGCCATGCCCAGAATTTTCATAATTTCAGGTGGGGATGAAGTGTTAAGACCCTCGACTGAAAGAGGAGGTCCCTCCTGATCGGAATCTCTAAGGAAGAGTGGTTAGGAAGGGTTATAAGGTCCTTGAACTATACTCGGGCTGGCCAGAAACTGCTCTGAGTGAGAGGAATTTATGTTCCACGTGAGATGGTGGCCTTCCCACAGACCCTGGGCAGAGCAGCCACATATGACCCCAGGCCGTGAAGGAGGCATCCGTTGTTAGCGTTACACGTCAGCAAGGAGCCCCCAAAACCAGGTCTTGAAATCAAGGTTTCCTTCACATGTCTAAGGCATGAAGGGATTACCTAGTGACCTTGGTAATGTGAAGTGGGTTGCCCCTCGGGGAAAACCCTTTGGTCTTAAGCCACCACTCAAAAGGTCTCATGTACAGCAAGTCAAAAGCTCTCAATCTGAAGCTGCAATCAGAACTAACAGTCTCTGAAACTGTTTGAGAATGAGTGACTGGACTTCTCCCAATCACTTTACAGCCACGAGAATCAAATCAATATGAGCAGGAGACATCTCCTGAACAGCAAGTTGTCAATGTAATTCAGTATGTAGATGCCCTGGAGTCGCAGTGGTGCCACAGCAGGATCCACAGCAGGATCCACACACTAGGTGAATGTGTGGAGTGAAAGTGCCCTTGAAAGCAAACCTCAGGAACTTCCTGTTTTGAGGAAGGATGGATATGAGGAAGTACTGTATGTATCCTTGAGATCTATAATAGCAAACCAGTCCTCCAACCTGGTCTGAGATACAATCTGTTTTATAGTGATCATCTTGAATGGAAAGCATTTGACAGCGTGGTTCAGAAGGCATAGATCAATGATCGGATGCAACACCCCATACTTCTTCAGAACATTAAAGTATTGGCTGTAGAACCCGGAATCTCTATCTCGAGAGAGGAGGAACACATTACATGGCCTTCTTCCTCAAGAGAGTGTCTACTTCTTGTTCCATTACCAGCTCAGGTCCCACTAGTGTGGGAATGACTCAGCTAAAGCAAGGCAGGTGAGAACCAAACTGGATTCTGTAGCCTCTCTTCATTTTGCAGGACCCATTGTGAGACATTCGGCATAAGTTTCCACACTGACAAAATATCTACTAAGGCAACCAGCTTCTCTGGGATGGCCTCTGGTATAGCTAGAGGAGTCACTTTGGTGCCTTGAAGCAGATGGCCAGCAGTTAACGACCAATGGCTCTAGTGCCCTCACTCCAGGGGATAAATATCCCTGAGCCATACCAGGCAGCAGCTGGGAACTTTGCTCGTTGGAGGCCACTGAGCCCTAAAGCATTGGGGGGAGCAGGGCTATCAGCGGAGCTGAGAATGCCAGCCCCTCGGGTCTGGCGTCTATTGTAGCTATAGAGTTTAATTCAGTGACCTGAAGCAAATGACCAGCAGAGAGCGAACGATTTACCCACTCTAGTGCCCTCACTAGAGGGGGCGAGAATTCTTGTGCCATACCGTTGCTGGGCGACAGCTGAGAACAGTGCTTGCTGGAAACCGCCAGTTAGGGCTGAATATCACGTTATTTGTATTGGGGTCGCTTCGACATGAAAAACACCCACAGACTTGGCAACACTGGTTGGCATTTACTACACCGAGCCGTAATTCAGTGGCAATCTACACAAAATCGATGTTAAAATCGCAGGCGATTCTTCGTCGATTTTGAAAACGATTTTGTGTAAGTTGTCGGTAGACTACGGCTCTGTGTAGTAACTGCCGCTCCTCCTGAACCAGTGTTGCCAAGTCTGCGATTGTTTTTCATGTCCGCAGTTTGAAGCAACCCCAATACAAATAACGTGATATTTAGCCCCTAAAATGCGAATTTTACCAAGGCAACCCTTCCAAAAAATTTATATTTTAACCCCGGGAAGCAATTTTTATCGGGGAATCTCCTGAAAGCGCGATTGGACTAGTTTTGGAGTAGTTTTAAGAAGCAACTGGGCAGGATTTGTTGTGAAAATCTGGCAACCCTGATCTGAACGCACGTGCTGGAGATATACTTCTAATCACAGAAGCATCTTTACTGATGAGATGCACATGAAAATCGCATTCGATTTTTTGCACAGCCCTACCGCCAGTGACCGACCACCAATCTTTTTGAGGCTGGTTCAGGTAGCAAAACTTCATTTCTGGGCCTGGTGATGTGAGGAGGTAGAGGACAGTTGGGGCTGCTCCTGATCATCAATCACATGGACCTTAGGATTGTGAGGGAGATAGCGCTGAAATGCTACCACATGCTTCCTCACTGTATTTACTGTGTCATCAAAGAGGGCAGAAGGCGAGAGCGGACCATCCACCTGAATCTACCCCTTTGCTCACACTCAGGTCCTTAAGCATGTTGGCCTGGTACGCCTAAAACACCACCAGGGTGTGCAGACATGCACTGGCCAGACCTGCTGCCATATAAGCTTTCCCCACCAAGGCAGGCATTGTTCTGACTGGCTTGGGGGGAAAACTTGGGGCCTCAAGGTTTTTATAACTGCTTGTGCAAAAACATACACACACACACACACACCACAACTTGCTTGCTGAAGAGCAAAAGCTAATATGCGCTGTGCCAAGTGTACTTTTAGGCTTCCTGTTACCCCATTAATGACGTCTTGCTTCTTTATTGGATTGATTCCACATGTGCTTTAGAGCATGGTCACCCAGAGGCGATCCCAAAGTGTTTCGACAATGCTTGAATTCCTTGATGGGGAACAAATTATGCACAGATAGAACAATAGATTGAAAGATAAAATAACAGATAGATATAGAGAATGAACGATAGAACAAAAGATATAATGAATGAACAAATGATAGACAGATAGACAGACAGACAGATAGATAGTTTTCCTAACACATTATGAATAATAAGAGCTGAGCATCAGTGTTTTTCCAGATCAGCACTGTTGTCTTAGGCCCAATCCCAATTTTACCCCTTAGCCCTTCCCCTTTCCCCTGTCTCGATTCTCTTTTGGTTGAAGGGGAAGGGGTAAGGGGAAGGGCCAGATAGCCCTTCAAACTAAGATTTTTCGGGACCACACTTCAAATGAAGGGGTACGAATTATCTCGGCAACATGGCTGCTACAGCGAACAAAAAGACACATAAATGTAAGCTTTGTTGGCATAAATAAAGATTTTAACGAAAAGTAATCATTTGTTTTATGTTACATTCAATTGTGAAATCATATTAATAGTCATGTTACTCAAAGAAATGTTTGCAAAAAGTCGCTAATATTTGCTAACGTCATATCATTACAGACTGCATGATAGTGCCACAGCATCTGATCAGGCTGATAACTGCCGTAGACATTGATGGGGGCTAATCCCCCCAATAATTAGAAATCGCTAAACCATTTTCTCAAATATTGCCTTTTCGAGAGAGAGAGAGAGAGAGAGAGAGATGGAAGTTGCGTGTATTCGCGTCTGTGTGTTTATCTTTTTAGAGTGAGTTTACTTGAAGATTGTATCCTCTCGTCGCTGGAAAATATAATGTAGCGATTTTAAACTGAGTATTTAAACTGTATTTAATAAAAGCCGTGGGGCAGCGTTGACAAGTTTATTTTCTCTTGGACGTGTGTGTTGCGCGATTTCCGATATGTGAGTGTGTGTGTGCAGCTCATTAATACAGAACGATAATTAATTAACCTGTTAACCTGAACCCCCATTATGGGACTCACAGCTGAAAGTGCTCTAACTAACTTATAATTGTAATAGTTTCCTACTTCATTGTGTTACAAACATAATTGTGGTGTCTTTAGAAAGAAGACCCTTTGGGCTTCACTTTTTATCAACCAGATTTGATAATGCTCAAAAATATTAAAAGTTATAGACACTGAAGTGCCTTGAATTTTTTTTACCACTCATAAATATTTTTTTATTTGATATAAAAATACATGGAATGAGTCCTGGAGCAATCTAGAAAAGTAATGGGTTGAAAGCCACATGTCTCATGAGTTTCTATTTCAAATCTGAATAAAATATAATGAAAAATGAGACTCCTGCAAATATTTTTATGAGACTATGTCTACACCCCCCACCCCCCAAATATAAGAAAATATATTTCCCAATAGTATTGAAGGCTTCTACAAACTATTTAGTCAGTAAACATACCACTGCATAGTTTTTTTTTAAAATTATAAAACACTAGACATAAACTTAGACATCATATAAATGATTTATTTGAGCACTAGAAAAATACAATAAGAATAATTTGGGTAAGAAAAATAAGAATAATAATAAAAATAAAAAAAAAGATTTAACTTTGTTTGCCAATTATAGAACATCCTGAGATTGCTAGAGATGCATATTTTATAAAAACTGTTTAAAAATAAAAGAAACAAAGGAAAATACGATCGCTGTAAGTTCCGCCTCCATCAGCTGACAGGTGCGTCAGAGCACGTCACCAGCCCTCAGGAGAGAGCGCCAAATTCAAATAAACTATCTTCCGCCTATTTTTCATTCATTCTTTTTTCCAGTGGATCGCCTCATTCTGTTTGTGACACTGTACGCTGCAAAACCATGCCGTGTTTTTACTACCAAGACGCAGTTTCTGACCGTGAGTTATTCCATAACGGACGCAAACAATTCTGTCGCTGAAGAAATGAAACGTAAACAAAGGAATTATGATCCATATTACAACGTTATTGCTTCGTTGGACTAAACGTGCTTCATGAGATGTCGTTCAGTGGACCCTTACCTTCCTAACTAAACCGGGATTTACAGCTGTGGATGTGTTTATGACTCGTTATTACGACAGATCTGGTATGTACAGCGTTTTCATTGCTTATTTTTTTTATGTGAACTGCTTACACAAATGTACAAATCACTGGCACGTGCGTGTGGAGAGGCTTTGAGGACGAGGGCGTTCTGGTGCAGGTTAAAAGGCTCTAATGCACACCAGCATATGTGTGTGCTAGACGACGAATGATGGCGTGTGACCTCATGGTAGTGGTGTCCCAATCCTTATGGCGATATTTTCTGGCGAAGTGGTAGGCGGAGGGGTAGGGGAAGGTGAAGGGGTATAAAATAGAATTGGGATTGGGCCTAAAACTGTAAGGAGCTGTTTTATCATATCACTTATACCATCATCTCAGTCAAATGAACAACAGTGTCTGTAAAGTTTTTCCTTTAAACACAGTCTTTAGTCAGGTCTCCGTTGCATGACACAAAGAAGCTGCTGGAATTTCACAGACAGCAAAATCAAGAGTCTGAGATCTGAAATTAACTTTCAATCAATTTGATTGGAGGGTGACCTTGTTAAACCCGCAGTAATCATTCAAACATCCACAAGCACCTGGCTCAAAGCAGGTTTAAGAACCCTCATGTGACCTTTGACCCCAGCCTCAGGAAGTGCTCCTACGGGCTTTTCCACTAACAAGCTTGATGAATCTTGCACAGTCTCACACTTCCAGCCTGAAATGCTCTGACATCTTAATTGTTTTTCTCTGTGTGCATTGAACAACGTGAGGCATATTGCAAATTTGCATTGAGTGACTGTGGAAGAGTGAGGCATGTTTTTACTGTTAAGGCTTTGAACCCGGAATGGGCAGGTATCAATAATTCACCAACAAACAGGCTGGTGAGGCTGCATGTCAATGAACAGTTAATAATTCAACCTGTGGATGATGGGAGGTTGACGGTTTTTCTATGCAGGAACACTAACGGGAAAGAGCTGATGAACTGTTATGATGATCTGAAATGCCTTCAGTGAAAGGAAACAGAAGATGTGCTAATTACTGGTTGAAATGCAGAGATAAGGAAATGCTGCATTTATTTAATTTAACTGTTTCCCTGCCTGCGTTTTTGAAAAAACTTACCAGCCACTGCAATCGATTTTGATGATTTTTACTCAAAATTGATGAACTACAGTATATTTTGCTCTATGAATATTTGAATATGCAATACACCAAAATAAAGATCAGGCGTCTCATTTATAAAACTCTCCTAAAAAAAAATCCAGAAATTTTACGTAGGCATAAAAGCTAGATTTTGCGTACGCTCAAAATTTTTCAGATTTATAAAACCATGCACGCCAGAACCTGCGCAAAAATCTCTTTAGAAATCCCAGTCAGGGGAAGATTGTGCTTACGAGTTTTAAATGTCCTCAGAAAAAAAGAATAAAGCGCTTAATCCAGCAGAGATCATAAACATGAGTAAGTCTTGTATTAGGTTTCACATAACGTGTACACATTTTCCAAACTATAATTCCTGACTAAATGTATAATCAAGTGAAACATTATGAAGTACATTATGATACTACTAGTATCAGTGACCATCAAAATAATGTTAATAATGTAGTTTATCATTTAGTTTTAGAGCACATAAACAATATACCATTTGGAAATGCTAGTTGTGTGATGTTAATTTATATATTTCAACATGACACAATACCAGTTTGCTAAAGCAGTAATATTGTTCAATATTTTTACTATTTTAAATAACTGCTTTCTATTTGAATATATTTTAAATTTTTATTTATTCCTGTGATCAAAGCTAAATTTTCAGCATCCAGTCTTACTCCAAGTTTAACAGTATACACTATACCATTCAAAAGCTTGGAGTCAGTATATATTGTGACAAGTGTCCTGAGCTCTCATCAGCGTCACCCTGGAAACCGAGCAGTCACACCTGCACCCGCTTGTCATTGGCTGAGTGGCCACACCTGCGCACCATTAAGCTCTGGCTTCATAAACCCAGCAAATTAACACAGAGGTGAGAGATATCGCCACAAGTCTCAGCTAACCCCCATCTTCTGTTGTTTCCACAGAAAGCAATGTGTGACCGCCAGCCCCACCGTACAGGGAGAGCACGGACCCACACAGCACAGCACACCACAAGAAGAGGAAGCCGAGCACCAAACCGCCTCACGTTAGCCTTCTTTTTCCCACCAACTCACTAATAAAATCCACCCTTCGAGGATCTTACCTGCATCCTCGTGTCGTGTACTTCTTCACTCCGCCACACTGGTGGAGAATGCGGGCAGTCCAGTGAAGAAGTCACCGACGACGATGTGGACATTCAGTGCTACCCCTCTTGAATTGGTTTGGACATTTTTCTTTATCTTTTTTCAGCAAATTATGGAGCACATGGCCTCCCGACAAGGGGAAACTGAACATAAGCTCGCCGCGCTCCGCATTGCCACTGCCCAGCGAACTCTGCTACCTGACCCCTGTGTCCAGGCAACGCAGTTGCTGCCGAAAATGACGGCGCATGATGACGCGCCGATGTATCTCCAAATGTTCGAAACGGTTGCTGCGCGGGAGGCATGGCCCAAGGAGGAGTGGGCACAGATCGTGGCACCGCTCTTAACGGGAGAGGCACAATGGGCATACTTTGCACTGACACCGGAACGAAGTGCTTCTTATGAGGAGTTGAGGAAGGAAATCCTGGGCCGGGTTGGGCTGTCACCGATCAGCGCCGCTCAACTCTTCCACGAGTGGACCTTCGACTTGCGGCAACTGGCCCGAAGTCAAACTGCCAATCTCTCTCGCCTTGCCCAACACTGGCTACTGGCCGGGGGTCCCAGCACACACCAGGTAGCGGAGCGCGTAGTGGTTGACCTCCTCCGAGTCCTTCCCCGCCCGCTTTGTCAGGCAGCCGGCATGAGGAACCCATTCAACATCGACGAGCTGGTCGAGGCCATCGAGCTGGCGGAGGCCACCCAACACCGAGAGGTTGGGGAGCAAGCGTCGCCTTTTCCCCGAAGGGTGGTACAGGAGCAACACATGCCGGAGGGCACCCAGCGACCAGTAAACAGGCCGGCGATTCCTGGTCCGCAAGATGAGCCCATGCCCACCGAAGTACCTGGGGCATGAGCACACCCTCGTCTTCGTGGATTATGCCACCTGCTACCCCGAGGCCATCCCTCTCTGTAAGGCCACCACAAAAGCTATCGCCCAGGAGCTGTTTTTTCTGTGTAGCCGGGTCGGCATTCCCTCCCAGATACTGACTGACCAGGGTACCCCGTTCATGTCCCGGATGATGGCTGACCTATGCAAGCTCCTGAAGGTCCAACAGCTCCGCACCACGGTGTATCACTCCCAGACCGACGAGCATTTCAACCAGACCCTAAAGCAGATGTTATAACGAGTGGCTGCAGAAGACAAGAGGGACTGGGACAAAATGTTACCCTATGTGCTCTTCGGTATCCGGGAGGTCCCACAAGCCTCCACTGGCTTCACACCATTTGAACTACTCTTCAGCCGGCAGCCCGAGAGGCCTGGGAGCATCAACTGGCAGTGCACCGGACCACCATGGAACACGTGCGGGATATGCGAGAACAGATCGACGGAGTCATGCCCATTGTCCGGGAGCACCTCGCCAAAGCTCAACAGGCCCAGTAGCGACACGACAACCGGGCGGCCCAACCATGGGAGTTCCTGCCAGGAGACCACGTACTGGTCCTGTTCCCCACGGCTGCCCCATCGTCATGGTTCCAAAGCCCAACAGCACCTTCCGCTTCTGTAATGACTTCCGCCGCCTTAATGAAGTCTCTGAGTTCAACAGCTATCCGATGCCCCGGGTCGACGAGTTGCTGGACCGCTTGGGAAGGGCCCGGTTTATCTCGACCCTCAACCTCACCAAGGGCTACTGGCAGGTCCCCTTAATGGAACAGGCTAAACTGAAGACGGCCTTTTCAACCCCAATCCCATTTGCACTACCGGGTCCTTCCCTTTGGCCTACACGGGGCCCCGGCCACCTTCCAGCAACTGATGGACGTCCTCCTGCAGCCGCACCAAACATACGCGGCTGCCTACCTCAATGATGTCATCATCCACTCTAAGACTTGGGAAGACAATCTGGAGCGGCTGCGGAAGGTGCTGTTGGAACTATGCCGGGCTGGCCTGACCGCCAACCCCCGGAAGTGTCACCTTCCCCTCGCTGAAGCGAAGTACCTGGGTTACCAGATGGGTCGCGGCCTGACAAGACCACAAGAGAAAAAGGTGGCAGCTATCCTCTCTGTG
Source organism: Carassius carassius (assembly GCF_963082965.1). Classification (NCBI taxonomy): domain Eukaryota; kingdom Metazoa; phylum Chordata; class Actinopteri; order Cypriniformes; family Cyprinidae; genus Carassius; species Carassius carassius. The sequence continues at coordinate 13,703,908 of NC_081760.1, read as the reverse complement.
TCGCGGCCTGCCTCCAAGACTCAGGTACGGGTTTTTTTGGGGTTGGCGGGTTACTACTGCTGCTTTATCCCTAACTTCTACTCCTTAGCTTCTCCCCTGACAGACCTGACCAGGAAGGGGCAGCCGGAGATGATCTCTTGGACCCCTAAGACAAAGGCAGCATTCCAAAGGATAAAGACATCCCTCACGTCGGAGCTGGTACTCCGAGCCCCCGACTTCAACCCCCCCTTCCTGCTGCAGACAGACGCATCTGACACCGGGTTGGGAGCCGTGCTATCCCAGAGCCCCAATGGCGAGGAACATCTGGTGATATACATAAGCCGAAAGCTGAACCCAGCAGAGCAACGGTATGCAACGGTAGAGAGGGAAGCGTTGGCCGTCAAGTGGGCAGTCCTGGAGCTCCGGTATTACCTCCTTGGCCGCCACTTTACCCTTGTAACCGACCACGCTCCCCTACAGTGGATTGCCCGGGCGAAGGATAGAAACGTCAGGGTGACTCGGTGGTTTCTCGTGCTCCAGGACTTCAACTTGCAACACTGAGCGGGGACGGCCAATGCGAACGCCGATGGACTCTCCCGAATATGGGTAGCTTTCGCAGGTCTGTCAGAGAACACTCCCAGCCCTCCCCAACTCTCCCCACTACTCCACAGGAACAGGCTGACGCTTGGGGGGGTGGGGGGGGGGGGGTGTGACAAGTGTCCCGAGCTCTCATCAGCGTCTCCCTGGAAATCGAGCAGTCACACCTACACCTGCTCGTCACGGGCTGAGCGGCCACACCTGCGCCCCACCAGGCCATCCTTAAAAATATTCTTGTTTGCCATAACCCGACCGACCCTGTCAATTTAGGACCGACTCAAATATTTTTATTTTTTTTTGCTTTTAGTCCAACCGACTTGCCGGTTGTAAATTTGCATTAAGACCGACCTTTTTTTTTTTTTACTCCTCAAACAATTAAAACAAAAGCAATAAAATAATATTAATTATATTTTAGTAAGTAGGCCTACTGCAAATATATAAATTGCCTAGACCTACATACAAACGAAGGATACGTTCTTTCTTTCTTTAAAAAAAAAAAAAAAACGTGACGTCATCTATGTTTACACTATGGCCATGTGCGTTCGCTTCGTCTCACACTCTCATTCACTGTCAAAGTCAACGGTTCGCATTTGGTGTGATGGAATGATGAGGAAACTCAAACTATTGAGGACGTGCTACAATTTGACCCACACATCAAAGTGGTTTCTTTTAAATTGAAATTTCAAAGTGAGACACCACCACCCAACAACACGAGGAATGCATTTTCCATCATGATGGGCCAGGCGAAGACCCGATCCTTCGTCCCTGCAATAATGGTGAGTTTGCATTCTTGAGTAGCAGAGCAGGTTTTTTTATTAAAAAAATTATTTAATTATTTATCTGTATGAGCCTACATTTAGGCGCTCATTATTCGAAATTATTAATGGTCATTACCAAGGAGTAGGCAATACATGGATGGAGTTGTGCTATAGGCTTACAATGACAGCTAAGTTAGCTGCTGGTTGGAACCTTTTCTGTCACTTTATGTTCGAAAATCTATTGCACGAATCGATTGGACCAACCAACACAAGTTTCGAAAAGGAAAATTGATTTTAACGGCCTTCTCACAGAGCGCGTACAGGTTTTTTTTTTTTTTTTTTTTTTTTGGAGTACGCGTCACACAGCAGCTGCAGCTTCGGAAAAACACACATAACAGCGAATAATACTTCTGCACACTAGTGTTTCTCTTTTTACCACAGAAATTTGAATTCTGCCGGTATTCAGACAGTCTCTGTTTGTCATTGTGCACGAAAATTCACGGCAATAAATAATCAGAAATATTGGTATTTACCAATATATTGAATCTTTACATTCGACCTGCCTGTTGTCCGTGGACTTACCTATATTTTGTGTTATTTGCCGAATAAAACGTATTTAGACATGCAAAATCGATTTTACAGTCGATTCAAACAACACTTGTCTCTCAAATCAAACAGGATTTATTTTCACAAAAGTGACAACCCAAGAAAGCCAAGTTAACGGTCTGTCATTTGTAGGTTGCATTGACACCTAGCGGTGGATGCAAGTAAAACAGTATAACAGTAACACCATTAAAATTAAATATATATTTTTATAATATATTTTCATATGATATATATTTTGTTTACTTTTTCTAACATTGCATCATATTTAAAGCTATACATTTTAAGACACTAATGTTGTGTTTTGTTACAGCTAAAAATCGGCTTTTTAATGATGTTCTTTCTTTCTTTAAAAAAAAAAAAAACGTGACGTCATCTATGTTTACACTATGGCCATGTGCGTTCGCTTCGTCTCACACTCTCATTCACTGTCAAAGTCAACGGTTCGCATTTGGTGTGATGGAATGATGAGGAAACTCAAACTATTGAGGACGTGCTACAATTTGACCCACACATCAAAGTGGTTTCTTTTAAATTGAAATTTCAAAGTGAGACACCACCACCCAACAACACGAGGAATGCATTTTCCATCATGATGGGCCAGGCGAAGACCCCGAAAGACCCGATCCTTCGTCCCTGCAATAATGGTGAGTTTGCATTCTTGAGTAGCAGAGCAGGTTTTTTATAAAAAAAAATATTTAATTATTTATCTGTATGAGCCTACATTTAGGCGCTCATTATTCGAAATTATTAATGGTCATTACCAAGGAGTAGGCAATACATGGATGGAGTTGTGCTATAGGCTTACAATGACAGCTAAGTTAGCTGCTGGTTGGAACCTTTTCTGTCACTTTATGTTCGAAAATCTATTGCACGAATCGATTGGACCAACCAACACAAGTTTCGAAAAGGAAAATTGATTTTAACGGCCTTCTCACAGAGCGTGTACAGGTTTTTTTTTTTTTTTTTTTTTTTTGGAGTACGCGTCACACAGCAGGTGCAGCTTCGGAAAAACACACATAACAGCGAATAATACTTCTGCACACTAGTGTTTCTCTTTTTACCACAGAAATTTGAATTCTGCCGGTATTCAGACAGTCTCTGTTTGTCATTGTGCACGAAAATTCACGGCAATAAATAATCAGAAATATTGGTATTTACCAATATATTGAATCTTTACATTCGACCTGCCTGTTGTCCGTGGACTTACCTATATTTGGTGTTATTTGCCGAATAAAACGTATTTAGACATGCAAAATCGATTTTACAGTCGATTCAAACAACACTTGTCTCTCAAATCAAACAGGATTTATTTTCACAAATGTGACAACCCAAGAAAGCCAAGTTAACGGTCTGTCATTTGTAGGTTGCATTGACACCTAGCGGTGGATGCAAGTAAAACAGTATAACAGTAACACCATTAAAATTAAATATACATTTTTATAATATATTTTCATATGATATATATTTTGTTTACTTTTTCTAACATTGCATCATATTTAAAGCTATACATTTTAAGACACTAATGTTGTGTTTTGTTACAGCTAAAAATCGGCTTTTTAATGATGTTCTTTCTTTCTTTAAAAAAAAAAAAAAACGTGACGTCATCTATGTTTACACTATGGCCATGTGCGTTCGCTTCGTCTCACACTCTCATTCACTGTCAAAGTCAACGGTTCGCATTTGGTGTGATGGAATGATGAGGAAACTCAAACTATTGAGGACGTGCTACAATTTGACCCACACATCAAAGTGGTTTCTTTTAAATTGAAATTTCAAAGTGAGACACCACCACCCAACAACACGAGGAATGCATTTTCCATCATGATGGGCCAGGCGAAGACCCCGAAAGACCCGATCCTTCGTCCCTGCAATAATGGTGAGTTTGCATTCTTGAGTAGCAGAGCAGGTTTTTTTATTAAAAAAAATATTTAATTATTTATCTGTATGAGCCTACATTTAGGCGCTCATTATTCGAAATTATTAATGGTCATTACCAAGGAGTAGGCAATACATGGATGGAGTTGTGCTATAGGCTTACAATGACAGCTAAGTTAGCTGCTGGTTGGAACCTTTTCTGTCACTTTATGTTCGAAAATCTATTGCACGAATCGATTGGACCAACCAACACAAGTTTCGAAAAGGAAAATTGATTTTAACGGCCTTCTCACAGAGCGCGTACAGGTTTTTTTTTTTTTTTTTTTTTTTTTGGAGTACGCGTCACACAGCAGCTGCAGCTTCGGAAAAACACACATAACAGCGAATAATACTTCTGCACACTAGTGTTTCTCTTTTTACCACAGAAATTTGAATTCTGCCGGTATTCAGACAGTCTCTGTTTGTCATTGTGCACGAAAATTCACGGCAATAAATAATCAGAAATATTGGTATTTACCAATATATTGAATCTTTACATTCGACCTGCCTGTTGTCCGTGGACTTACCTATATTTGGTGTTATTTGCCGAATAAAACGTATTTAGACATGCAAAATCGATTTTACAGTCGATTCAAACAACACTTGTCTCTCAAATCAAACAGGATTTATTTTCACAAAAGTGACAACCCAAGAAAGCCAAGTTAACGGTCTGTCATTTGTAGGTTGCATTGACACCTAGCGGTGGATGCAAGTAAAACAGTATAACAGTAACACCATTAAAATTAAATATATATTTTTATAATATATTTTCATATGATATATATTTTGTTTACTTTTTCTAACATTGCATCATATTTAAAGCTATACATTTTAAGACACTAATGTTGTGTTTTGTTACAGCTAAAAATCGGCTTTTTAATGATGTGGTCTCTGACATGAAGAGACAAGAAATAAAGTTCCCTGGATCAATGGCTGATGTCGATATAAGCCAATATGTGCTTGATATAGTAAACACATTGTGGTATCTGGATGGTACAAAAGAAAAAATTCAAAGAAGAGCCCTGAACCAGTCTGGATCCATAACCCGTATTCCAGAAAGGTAATATGTAATCAAAATGAACAACCGCATGAAACAACAGCACAATTTTGATAGCAGTGTTTTAAAGACCAGGAATACTGACCAGTTGAAATAGTGGAATAAATGGTCATAATTATTATATATATATATATATTTTTTTATTGTTGTTTGGTGAATGTATTTTAAATAAATCTTTCAAAGTTGGTCTGCCATATCACTGCATATGTTGTTGTGATATTCTGTGTTTCAGGTTCATGAACAATTACAATGGGTACAATGACTACAAGAGAAAGAAAATCAAGGCACCACAACTGGACTCAGCATCACTCAAGAGTCATGTTACGAGTTTGCAAACACTAATGGAACAGAAATTTGTATCATTGTGGGCGGGCTATGCCAAGGACCTGGAACATCTAGCAGTTTCCATGAGTGAATATGCCGAATTCCTTGACCTTTCATCAAAAGATCAACTGGTTCGTCAGTCTCTGCCTCATCCAGTCAGAAAACTGGCCGAAAATGTCGAAGTCCTACACTTCAAGGGAGGACCAAAACAAACAATGTACTCCCTAATTGAGGACCTTGTGAACACCAAGGACTTTTACGAGCCAATAATTTTTGATGAATGTCAACATGCAGCATCACCATTCAAGAACAGAACAGAACGGCAACGTTTTCTTGATGGATTCGATGCTGTGGGAGTGGCTGTTGACCAAATAAGGTATTAGTTGATCATAAGAATATATATGTTTTTACATAGTGCTTGTGATGATTGGACTCAACATTAAAACATTGTATTTGAAGCGTAGAAACTGTTTACTGCTTGTAGGTGCACCTAAATTTAATGTTCTCTAGATTTCTTGCAAATTTCAACAGCACTTGTTACTTGTATTCAATGTTTTTTGGTAGGATGAAGGGAGAAACTCCTTTATTTTTATATCTTTTATTCAGGTATAATCCTGGTGGCAATGTTGGGGGGGGGTTGCATTTATTTATTTATTTTATTTTATTTATTTATTTATTTATTTATTTAACAGGGACAATGCACAATATATGTATTGTACCAGATTTAGCTAAAAGCTAATTCACAACTGCAGTCCCTGGGCAGGTGCCAATAGAATGCAAAATATTACAAAATATAAAAAACATCCCAAAGCCATATTAAGCAACATCATTTATTCAAATCCAAAGACAAACAATTGTCATTACAAAAATTTTACCATACACAATTAAAAACATACTAACCACATTCGGTGTCTCAATGACTACAAACCTGATTATCCTTCAACCATATTTTTACACCACCTTTATAATGTATGAATGTACTACATTCTCTGACAGTCAGTGGTAGGGAATTCCACATCCCAGCTGCCTTCACTGAAAAGCAGTTTTGTCCAAATGTCGTGGACCGAAACTTGACACCGCAATCCCCTCTAAAGGAAGCTCTTGTAAACCTTGAGCCTGGTCTGTTTATTATTACAAACTGTTTAAGAGATTGTGGTGCTAAGTCATGAATGATCTTATATACTAAACCAACATTTGACATAAACAGAAAGTTTTCAAAAGTCAACAGTTTATGCTTTTTAACTATATTACAATAGTGATGGGAATTAGGTTTTTTATCCATGACTTTCAATGTTTGTTTGTACAGACTCTTAAGTGGTTGCAATAATGTAAGACTTGTTTGAGACCAGGTTGTGCTACAATATGAAAAATGTGACAGTATCATGGCATGCATGAACAGTTTTGCTGCATCTATACTCATTTGATTTCTTATAAATCTGAAATGAGCCAAATTAAATTTTATCGTTTTAGAAATTTTTGCAATATGTTTCTTGAAGGTTAAACCACTATCAATAAACACACCTGTGACAAGGTGTGAAGGTCTGTGACAAGTTCATTCATCTTGGTTTGTATTTTCAACATACAATTCATTTTTTGGAAAGTTCCAGTCATGAGAGACGAGGAAGAGGCAAGGCAGTCCAAATAATGTAAACAATGGAATCCAAGTTGCCTGTCTATCATACACGAGCATTGCGGAAAGATTTCATCAAGACCGTATCGCTGCAACAAACAACTCAATGCCGAAACATATTCTACGTCACATCTACGCTGAATACTTATCTGATGCATCAGCTGACCTAAACCCAGCGGTTGATGAACGAGTGAGACAATTTTAGGTGAGGACCCTGAACTTGTCACAGACCTTCGTCATCTAAATAAAGGTCGTCCCCACGACACCTTTGACACTTTCTTAGAAAAGCTGAACATGGAACAGCAGCTGATGAAAGACGTCATGGGGTTTGCCATCTGTCTGAGTTCATCTCTGTAAGGGATCTAATTGAAAGAGTATCCAAGAAGTGTCCACCAAACACTCCAATCCCCAGTGAGACTACTGTACTGTTCGCCTTTGTTCCCAAAAATGCTTACAGCAATGTGGCAAAGTTGTACAAAAGTAAAGTACAGATGAAATTTCAGGTTCAGACATGACAGCTACGGTCATCACACCCAGATGACCATTACTGCGCAGCTCTCTTTAAGTACATGTGGTCCTTTGCAGTCGAGCACAGGGATTTAACAACATTTCTCTGTTTAGATGATAAGTCCAAAATAGATTTCGGAGGGCCAGGATTAGCCATGTCATCTGGAGTGCGGGGGAAAAAGTCCTTAGTAGCTTCAAGTGGTCTGCTCGGAGCCCTCGACCATGACCAGCAACAGAAAGGGTCATTTACTCCATCTGTGTACCTCAACGTTGAGATACCAGAGACTGTTGACAACTCCTTCTATAGGGGTCAAGTCACTGTACTCCTGAATGACTCCATATTCCAGCCTAGCAGTGCTTTCCGGCACGCAACAGAGATTATGAGGCTTCTGAAAATGACATGTACAAGGTGAAGCCCTTCTTGATCATTTATTCCGACGGAGGTCCTGACCACAGGGTTACCTATGAAGGTGTAAAACTGTCCCTGGCTGCTGTTTTCAGGGCACTAGACTTGGACATTCTTGTGGCTGGGCGCACAGCGCCGGGACACAGCTGGGCAAATCCAGTGGAGCGAATCATGTCTGTTCTAAATCTTGCCTTCCAAAACATTGCTCTGTCCGGACAGGAATGCTCAGCAGAAGTTGAACAGGTTTTGAGAAGCTGTGGTGGGATGCAGGATATTCGAAAGAAAGCCAAAATGGTGAAGAAGCTCAGAGATGAGTGGAGTGAATCTGTCAAACCTATGAAAGATTTACTGGAAGATCGCATGACTCGTGTTCAGCTGAAAGGAAGGCCATTCACAGTTCTGGAACCAGCATCTGATTTTGCAATCCATCAGGAACAGGCTGATATTATTGGCAAAATTGATGCTTCAATAGAGATCGGCAAATACCACAAGAAAGACCTTGCAAATAAGGAAAACTACAAAACCTTCATGGCCAAACATTGTAGGGAGAGAAATTACATTGTGCAATTTCGCAAATGTGGTGATCGTGCTTGTTGTAAGCCCTTGAGAAGCAGTGTTGAGGGAGACCTACCAGCTTGGATACCAGATCCTCTGCTGTCAGAAGATGGAGCCCACTTTGAGTCTTTTAATTCCTTATTTGGACACGAAGCATCTGAAAAAGACATGCCAAGTGGAAGCAAACATGCTCTGACATCTGTCGCAGAAACACAACAGGTATGCATTTAAAGAATTTGACACACTCCTGAACTTTGTCATGTTATCTGCTGATTTCAATTGATGTACAGTGTTGTGGTGCTGATGGTTGCATGAAATAAGTAATCCTGCCATTTATAAGCAACCTTTGTTTTTTTACTTTGGCTGATTTAGGGATGCAAGAACAGTTTCCTTGTGGGACAGAATGCACGTGCCACTGTCCAATGTTATGAGTGTGGAAAACCACGTTGCATCTTTGCCAGGAAGTCGCTGACAGTTCGGGATCAGTGGTCACTCCAGAGAATGCTCTTCAAATATGACTACAGCTGTGGTTCCATGTTGACTGTAGAAGGCAAGTCTCTGTCCATTTAGGTTACCGTATTTTCCGGACTATAAAGTCAAACTTTTTTTTCATAGTTTGGCTGGTCCTGCGACTTATAGTCAGGTGCAACTTATTTATCAAAATTAATTTGACATGAACCAAGAGAAATGAACCAAGAGAAAACATTACCATCTACAGCCGCGAAAGGGCTGAGCGCTAGAGCGCATAGAGCGCTATGCTGCTCAGTGCTCCTGTAGTCTACACTGAAAACATAGAGCGCCCTCTCGCAGCTGTAGACGGTAATGTTTTCTCTTGGTTCTTGGTTCTAAATAAATGCGACTTAAAGTCCAGTGCGACTTATAGTCCGAAAAATATGGTATGTGCACTCCGTCATGTAGTCATATTCCATAGGTGGTCTTTTGTCAGTTTTCAGTAAATGTCTCCTATCTATCTATCTATCTATCTATCTATCTATCTATCTATCTATCTATCTATCTATCTATCTATCTATCTATCTATCTATCTATCTGTCTATCTATCTATCTATCTATCTATCTATTGATTATAGGATAACTGGAGAAAACAAAACTATAAGATAAGGATAACAGTTAACAATGAAGGATATCTACTTGTCTTGTAGGCGAAGATTCCCTGCATGGCATAGTGTTCATCAGGTTGCAGCTGGTATGTTCGACTCCAATAGAGTTTGCCTACTATGCATCAGACAACCTGAAATTAAGGAAGGATTTATATGCATATTGTGCAGCACCTGGGGAAGAGAAGGACAAGGACCTTCTAAAGAATTATAAAATTGTGTTGCCAGTCTGCCATAGTTTGGCCATAGCAATGAAAGAAAAGGATGTCATGTTAACAGGGTTCCTACACATTCCATGATATATTTGTTTATGGATGTAAACATGTTTTCTCATGTTAGATTGCATGTTCATGCAATTAACTGTTATTTTGAAAATTCTAGTCTGACATTATAATTTATTTGTTTCCCTCTAAAAATCCACTTTGATTGAAATCAAATGGCTTCTTTATTTCTTGATTCTACCTATTTTTTTTTTTCTTCAAATGAATGCACCTGAAATTCATGCAATAAACATGTTTTTGACAAAGATTTCAATTTGTTTGTGGTCTATATAGCCTGCATTAAAATGAGGTTTGCAATGATGTGCCCGAAGGCACGGGTTGAAGACCCAGCCAGTGACATCACGATATGCTAATTTGTTTAAATTCATACCTACTTAATCACCATCACCAAAATTTTACTTTTTTTTTTACATTGAAACTAGGAAAAAAAAAATATACCTACCTACCGACCCTTTTTTTTTTCTACTGTTACTGCAAACCAAAATATTTTTAAGGATGGCCCCAGGCTCTGGCTTCATAAACACAGCAAACGAACACAGAGGTGAGAGATGTCTCCACAAGACTTGACTCCCCATCTTCTGTTGATTCCGCAGAAAGCAGTGTGGGACTGCCAGCCCCACCGCACTGGGGAAAGCATGGACCCACACAGCACAGCGACCAGAAGAGGAAGCCGAGCACCAAGCACCAAACCGCCTCACGTTAGCCTTCTTTTCCCCACCAACTCACTAATAAAATCCACCCTTCGGGGATCTTACCTGCATTCTCGTGTCATGTACGTACTTCTTCAGCCCGCCACAATATAGAAATTAAAACTTTTATTTAGCACACACGTAATGATAAATAAAAATGATTCGTACGATAAATGTTACAAACAATGCTGTTCTTTCAATTTATAAAAAAAGAAGAAAAAAAATCTTCTCAGCTCTTTTCAACATTAATAACTATAATAATAACAATATTAAAAAAAATTTTAAGTAGAAAATCAGAATATTAGAAGTATTTCTGAAGGATTGTGTGACTGGAGTAATTATGCTAAAAATTCAGCTTTGAAAGTCAGCCTTGATTGTTCTTAATAAACTGTTTAACTACACTTAGAAGTTAATCTCAAATTATTTTGTGGGATAATTAAATATATTCAAAATAAACTACAAACATAAAAATATATACATTTATTTTGTCCTCACATTCTTTCTTGTAACTCTTCCCTCTCAGTCACACACCTGACTGAAAGGCTCATTATGCAGCTCATTATGCGAGCCTTTGTCTTCTCAGGTGTAAATCACAATATGCCCTTTACAAACAAAAAGTGTCTTAGAAAAGTTTAATCAATCTATTGTTTTCTAGTGAGTAAACAAGATGATTTTCACATCGTTTTGAATCAAACATTCTAGGCTACAAGCTCCATGTTTGACAGTCTTGTGAACAAATATTCTGTGTTTTTTATGACCTTATTTCAGTGACTTTTTTATTTTTTATTTTTTCACTAACCATGCATAAACGTTATTTGTGAAAAATCATGTACATACATTCTATTTACATATTATTGTAGCCCTGTTTGTACTGAATACAGTGTTTTCAGATTTTAGCCATGCATATGTGTAGAAGTAACTGAAAAAAGCACAAAAGTCAGGGCATGTCAAAACTTCTCCAGGCCCCTAAAACCTCCTGGACCTCAGAGGGCAAATGTACTTGTTCATTATTGTGTCAGTGTTTTATTCGCAAGAGCAAAAAAGTGACGAAACACACTCTGTAGAGCATTTTGTCCATTTAGGGCTACTGTAGAAACATGGTGGCGACGTCCATTCAAGGGGACCGGCGGTGTATGTTGATATAAATTGCTCAGACTAAGGTAATAAAAACATAACGTTCCATTAAGTAAGGTCTTTATACAACTCTGAAAACATATTACACATTGCACCTTTAAAGCATTATTATTATTTTTTTATCAATGCTTGAATATAGGTAGGTTTCATAAAAGTGCAAAACATTTTTTTAAAAAGCTGAGAAAATCTAATTTTTGTCAAAAACTACATCTGGATAATATTTAGTATGATTATCAAAGCAAAAATCCAGTAAATCGCTCCATCAATACTTTCAAAGCTTGCAAAGACATGTACCACTTCCTGGAGCATCATTTTACTCTGTAACATTATGCAGTTTTCATTTATATGCTGTCTATTGCTGATGATCTCATTATTTTTAATATAATGCTTGTTTCTCCGTCCTGCTCACGTGTGTTTTTGTTTTGGAGGAGATTTTCTTCAGAAGATGTGTAAAAGCGCCCCAGAGTGTATAACAGTGAAAACACAAAAAGTCGTAAAAACTTGTCAATAGCGGGGAAGTGTTGTCTTCTAAATGATGAGATAACTCGTCAATGGCAGTTAAAGTTAGAGTTAAAGTACAGTAAAAATATTGTTAAATTAAAAGTTTTCTATTTAAATATATTCTGGCAAAGCTGAATTTTCTGCTGCTCAAAGACCATTTATTTTTATTATCAAGGTTAAAAACAGCCATGCTGCTTAATGTTTTTATGGAAATCATGGTTTTTCAGGATTCTTTCACAAACAGATAGTTCAAAAGAATATTTAGTTTAAATAAACTTTAATTATTATATGCCAAAAATAGAGAGAGTAATATGTTAGTATGCTATCCTTAAGTCAGCAAGTGTCCACAACTCTACTAAGAGACTTATAGAATGAATCATTATCTTAAAAGATTTATTCAAACACAGGGATGTTTGATCTCCTCCGACTGGATGGATTCATCGACTGAAGCTAAAAAAAAATCTGAGTATGTGACTATCCTACACTACATGATTTTTGATTAAATCAGTCAACTTAAATATGCAGACTGGCTCTGAATTTCAGCAGCTAGCATAAACTTTGTAATGTAGTGTATTCCAGCCTTAAGGAAACAAACGTATGTCAGACTTTTGGAACTTAACTGAATATTAAAATTTGCATGAACAGAAGCATAGCTCTAACTGAAGTCAGATTTGAACACTAAGGTCGTTATACTGCAAAACTGATCATGTGACCTCGTACTGATGCCACTTAGCCAAGAGGAATCTCTTTGCGAAGCTACTGTGCTGAATGGTGAGTTCTCAGAAGGCATCTTTGACAAGGGCTGGAGTTAAATCGATGGTTCCACACAAGGGCAAGAGTCTGAGTCATTCAAATGTGAGAAATTGATTGGTTACCATTTCAATTTCCATATAAATTAGAGCAGTTATAGGCGGGCCCACTTGTCTGAGTTTCTTGACAGCTCTAACTTTGTTGAACTATTTTTTTGAAAAAAAAAAAATGCTGTATATTTTTTCTCCTTCTGAAAGTGATGTATATAAGTAATATTTATATATCTGTACATTAGTGGTGGAGATTTTTTTTGTCATTCTTTCTGAAAGCTACATTGTTACACCAGTAGGTAGTGAGCCATTTAATCATTGGTTAAATTAATGCATAAAAAAATAAAAATAAATAAATAGATAAAACGAACAACAATTTTTTGTTTTAATTCTGAACTGCTTACTAGCGTACTACTCTTCTGTTCCTGCCACAAAAAGATACGGTAAAAACATAGTAAGGTTAGTAAGCAGTTCCAAATTTAGAGAAAAATACTGACACAATGCTTAAAAATAATTACGCTAAATTAAGTTAAATTAAATATATATCTTTTTTGCTATATACAAATTCTGCCAAAATTGTTTATAATCTACTAATGTTATGTTTTGTTATATCATGAAATAACATCAGTGGGTTCATCTTATATTACTTCATACTAAGCAGATCTGGAGAAACTGATAATGGCTGAATAATTACAGCTCATCATAAATGAGATACATGCACTCAGATACACACAGAACAACAGATGACATCTCACACATCATCGTTTGATCCCTTGCAGCACAGTATGAGCTACAGCCCTGTGAGAGCAAACACACTTTAGCATGCATATATCTGATGTATCTAAATGACATAGAGCTCTATGGATCTGATGCAGTGACACATCACAGATGGTGTGGATCAGGCCGCAGTGCCAGCACAGGTCAACAGAGATTACCTCAGCCTCTGCTCAGCCTGCTGGGAAGTCTGAGTCGCAGATGAGCTCCAAAATGCTAAATTAAGATGTACTGAAAGATGCAGATCATACTCAATGTATTCAAGTCCTCCTAGGAATGAAGAGCTCCTATATGCATGTATGAAGTTTCCCCGTTTCATAAACGAAAGGGATCCGAGAGAGAATAAGAGACAGTCTCAGAAAGGAACCGAGACACAAAGAATGAGATGCAGACAGGCGAGAAGAAATACAGACATATACAGACAGAGAAGGGTATGACTTGAATGGTGATTCAATGCAAAATTCAAAACACACACAAAAAAAAAAAAAAAAAAACTGCTGGGCAAAACAATTTTTATAGCTGAAATGTAAATTTCTGCACCATTAGTGCTGCGAAATGAAACTGCTTAAAATAATAATAATAATAATATTAATCACATCAAAGCAGGTTTCAAATCAATTCCAACATTATTTTGTTGAATATTCTATTTTACCTTGAAATATTTCACATTAAAGAAGTCATTTGACAAATAGGTAGCAAGAGGTTATATTTGGGTAGCAAATGCAAGTAAATAGTGTTAAAGAAAAAAAAAACATAGGTTGATTGATTACAGTTCTGTCATAACAAGTCTTGGAAAGTTGATATTAATGTGATTGGTTTTGGTGGAATAGATCTGCTACGCTGCTACAGCTGCAGAGGAAATACAGAGGCTTGCTACTGTCAGTACAGTACATCCACAGACATGATGCAGTGAGCATCTAAGAAATACTGCTGCTACACATATAACATACGTCATATAACATGAATTTACCCATAGCAGATCTACAGGTGGGACTGGGGAAGGAAGAAATATTTGAATGCTAAGCAGCAAGCTCATTTGGTGCTGATGCTAAAAAAACAATCAGCTGCAAAATGGAATATGGATTTGCATACACTTCCAGAAAAGAAAAAAAAAAAAAAAGAAAAAAAAGATGATGCTATAGAATATAGGGATGTCCCGAGCCGATCTCAAGGATCAGGATAGGCGCCGATCAAGCAATTTTTTAACTGATCCATAGGAATGAGCATATCGATTCTGATGTATCGATATATACAGGTGCTGGTCATATAATTAGAATATCATCAAAAAGTTGATTTCACTAATTCCATTCAAAAAGTCAAACTTGTATATTATATTCATTCATTACACATAGACTGATATATTCCAAATATTTATTTCTTTTAAATTTTGATGATTATAACTGAAAACTAAGGAAAATCCCAAATTCATTATCTCAGAAAATTTTAATATTACTTAAAACCCTCTGGGCTTCTTCGTAAATGGGTCACACTTAGCTTCCTCCCGCCCGAAAACGGGCGAAGCCTTAAAATTGTACTTTACTTTTTCCCAGGATAACCAATCAAATATATTTTTGTTCTATAATGTTTTCTGATTATTATTTAGAATTTTTAGATTTTTTTATGATACTTTGCATTAATTATATAATTTTTATGAGCTATTTTTTCCATTAGAATTAATATATCATTTTTTATTTTATATTTATTTTTTTAAAAAAATTCAATAAATGCAGCATTTCACATCAAAATAGAGTGCCAGCCTAAAAAAAAAATGTTCCAGGAGAAGAACTTCATCTAGTGGCTTTAAAAAATAGCCACTTTTGTGTAATGTCCTGTACCAGCCTGTAGGCTGTCTATAGCTTCCTATATATCCTATGTAGAAAGGCTATTTGATTCCTTTTGTTGTTTTAGACATGATTTCTCTATCTTATTCGTTTTTTTTATTTAGATATACATTTAGATATTCTAAAAGATGATTACTTTATTTTCTTAACAAAAATGTTTAGATAAGTATCAGGTTTTGCATTATGATTACAATCAAACTATAGCATTTGGTTAGAAAGGGAACACAATGTGTGTGTGTGTGTGTGTGTGTGTATGTGTGAGTGAATGTGTGTGTGTGTGTGTGTGTGTGTGTGTGTGTGTGTGTGTGTGTGTGTGTGTGTGTGTGTGTGTGGGTGTGTGTGTTGCATTTGAGCGAGAGTCTCTTTTTGTATTTTTTATTTATTTATTTTTGCATATTCTCAAAATTGCAGTCTTACCAGTCTCTCTCTCTCTCTCTCTCTCTCTCTCTCTCTCTCTCTCTCTCTCTCTCTGTGTGTGTGTGTGTGCATTTGAGCAAGTTTTTTTTTTCATTTATTGATTTTATGTGGAATATTCTACAAATTTGCTGTTGCAGTCGCCAGTTTATCTGTGTATGTGTGTGTGTGTTTGTGTGCGTGGGTGTGTGTGTGTGGGGGGGGGGTCTTATTTGCACTCTTGATGTTCTAGAGTGTCACCCCTTCATTGCTGTACACTTTTTTTCAGCACAGTTGCTGATCTGTAGCTTGTACCACCAAAAGTTTCTCTGAGTTTTCCTATTTTTTCGTATTTCCCATTCATTTCCTATGTCGCCCGTTTTCGGGCGGGAGGAAGCTAAGTGTGACTTTTTTTTTTACGACCCTTTAACATATCAGAATCATCTCCTTGATTTTTTTGTGTGTTCATATAGGTAATACAACAAAAGTCACCAAGTTTCATACCCATCCGATGAAGCAAAAAAATTAAACATTTCAAAACGTTCAAGTTTTCGCCCGTTTTCGGGCGAAGAAGCCCTTAAGACCAATACAAAGAAAGGATATTTGAAATCTTGGCTAACTGAAAAGTATGAACATGAAAAGTATGAGCATGTACAGCACTCAATTCTTAGTTGGGGCTCTTTTTTTCCTTAATTACTGCAGCAAGCGGCATGGCATGGAGTCGATCAGTCTCTGGCACTGCTCAGGTGTTATGAGAGCCCAGGTTGCTCTGATAGTGGCCTTCAGCTCTTCTGCATTGTTGGGTCTGGCATATCGCATCTTGGAAGCTTTGGCACTGTGTGCAGGTGCCAAGTCCTGTTGGAAAATTAAATTTGCATCTCCATAAAGTTGGTCAGCAGCAGGAAGCAAGGAGTGCTCTAAAACGTCTCAGGTTACGAATGTAACCATGGTTCCCTGAGAGGGAACGAGACACTGCATCCTCTAGGGGTCGCTTTGGGGAACACCTCGTCGTGACCCGTGTCTGAAGCATACTTTGAAAAACGCCAACGTGTTGGCCGGCGACAGCCTCTGACGTCACTACCGGCGCGACTATAAATACGCGCCCGTAGGACCCGTCACTTATCTTCTTCGTGAAGCTTGCGTCCAAAGCATGGCAGGGAGCTAGAGGACGCAGTGTCTCGTTCCCTCTCAGGAGAACCATGGTTACATTCGTAACCTGAGACGTTCCCTGTCAAGGGAACTTCGAACTGCGTCCTCTAGGGGTCGCTTTGGGGAACAGTTTACCCATGCCGCCATGCTGAGTGGAGTGCAGGCCAGAATCATGGCAAACACTAAGTACCAACTCTACCATTTCACTGCGAGTCGCCCCTGGGATGGTTAGACGGCTGTTCATGACATTATCCCTTACGGCCAAAGGCCTAAGCTACATACCCAACTTACCTATAGGGCCTCGGCCCGGGGTAGAGCTGAAGGCTTGGAATCACGAAAGATTCCTTTAAAGGGATACGGCTAAGAACCTAGCACGTTCTTTACCAAGTCTTGCCTGTCACACAGGGGCTACCGCTAGCTTTCGCAAAAACCTGCCAAAAGAGCTGTCTCAACAGTTTTTTAGTAGCAACGCCCTGTTCTAGATAGGTATCAGAGGATACCTGGGTGGAGAACATCCAAAAGGAAAACATCCAAAGGAAGTGAGTAACTACTTAGGTATTGCTCCGATCCGGACGAGAATGCTGCCTCGTCTGAATCACATCCCTCAGGTCCTGCTTACCTCTTCGTGACCCACGATTCCTCTTGCCCCTGCCCTTGCCCCATCATGTGCAATGAAGCCACAGCCTGACCTGCTGCTGCGTATGCTTTACCATTTAAGCGGGATGTATCCTGGAGGGGCTTAGATGGCAAAGAGGGAGATTTAAGAGAGGATGTTTCCCCCACAGAGAGATAGCTAGCCAGCGTCTCTTCTACAGGGGGCATCCTCTCATAGCCGTTTTCGTGCATGCCCTCGATATTAGCATAACTCGTATGCTGAAATCGATGGATGCGAGAGGAAAACGGCCTCTTCCATTCCTTTTCGACTTCTGCATGTAAGTCAGGCAAGAATGGAAGGCTCACCTGGGCTGGAGGGCTATGGTCAGACAAATAACGCTCATCGAGGCGACCTCGTGGCGTCACTTTTCTGGCACGCTTCCATGGCAAGTCTAATTTTGCCGTGACACGATCCTCTAACAGCTCCCCAAATACGCAGGGCAGGAGGATTGAGAAGGCTCAGCCTCAGCTTCTTCGCCACTCTCAGATATCTCCTGCTCTTTCTGGGTAGAACCCAGCAGAGCACTAACTTCAGTATCAGAATGGGTTAATGACAACGCATCTTCCTCCTGAAGTTTACTCTCGTTTGCCGCCAAAGAGTGTGAAAGGAAAAGTCCCCCTCTACACTCCTCAGCGAGATCCACCTGTGATCCCCACGAGCTCATTCTCCTCCGTGCCTCGGCAATGGCGGGTCCTGAGCCGCGGGAACCAGATGGCTGTCCCTCTTTCCTCGAAAAGAGAGACAAACGAGAGCGGAGCTTTTTCACAGACAAACGCTCGCAGTGCACGCAGATTGCCCCCTCAAGGACATTGCACGCGTGCTCTTCGACCAAAGACTGTGTGTGTCATCAGGTGTCAAATAACGCTGACATGGATCCACACACTGTTTAAACGCCTTGCTAGTGGATGCCATGATAACAATGATAGATTGCTCTTACCGTTTTGGTCGTTTCTCAGATGCACGCTTCAAACCAAACAGTCAATGAAGATGAAGAAGATAAGTGACGGGTCCTACGGGCGCGTATTTATAGTCGCGCCAGTAGTGACGACAGAGGCTGTCGCCAGCCAACACGTTGGCGTTTTTCAACATATGCTTCAGACACGGGTCACGACGAGGTGTTCCCCAAAGCGACCCCTAGAGGACACAGTTCGAAGTTCCTTTGACAGGGAACTGCCTGGTATACGGCTGCGTTGACCTTGGACCTCAGAAAACACAATGGACCAATACCAGCAGATGACATGGCACCCCAAACCATCACTGACTGTGGAAGCTTTACACTGGACCTCAAGCAGCGTGGATTGTGTGTCTCTCCTGTCTTCCTCCAGACTCTGGGACCCTGATTTCCAAAGGAAATGCAAAGTTTACTTTCATCAGAGAACATAACTTTGGACCACTCGGCAGCAGTCCAGTCCTTTTTGTCTTTAGACGCTTCTGACGCTGTCTGTTGTTCAAGAGTGGCTTGCCACAAGGAATGCAACAGCTGTAACCTATATCATATGTCCGTCTGTGTGTAGTGGTTCTTGAAGCACTGACTCCAGCTATATATATATATATATATATATATATATATATATATATAATAAGTAGGTAATGTTTATTTTATAGCACTTTTCAAGAGCAAGTGTCACAAAGTGCTTTACATCAAAATTGTAAACGAAAATATAAAAAAATAGACATGACATTTAAAAGAAACAGATTAGACAAAAACAAGTTTGGTCATGACAATTAAAAAGGAAGATATTAGATAAAAGCAAGTTTAAACAAGTGCATTTTCGGCTGCTTTTTAAAAATGTCAAGAGTCCACAGATCTCAGATTCAGAGGAAGAGCATTCCACAGCTACTGGAGTTTTAGGGTAGCAACATCTCTTAAAACTCATCTCTTCCATCTTTATTTGACCCTCTAAACTTAAGCACTCATTCTATTCTTATTATGTTCTTAAAAAAAATCTCTAACTAGCTTTCTAATCTGTTTGTATTATATCTGTTTTCTTTTCGTTTATTATACAATTAAAGAGCCACACAGATGAGAAATAAAAAATTACCTGTATTACAGTGAATGATGTCTGTCCATCAGTGTAAACAATGTGCAAAGTAATTCAACCAAAAAGTACACGATTTATAAAGTTATTGGCTTCTAAAGTAAGGAGTAAACTCTGAATCACTGAAACGAGTCGTTATAGATTTCAAATCTTTTGCCCATCTCTTTGGACATAACGAGAACACTTTGCATAATAATCTCCGCCTACCGTCTTGGGAGAAACAAAACTCTGACCTGCCCCACCCCCCACACAGACGCTCTGGTTAGTAGTTGGTGTGATAGCATCATGTCGAGGAGACAGTGTGTTTTTAATTGTAAAGGCAAGTTTGTTTTACTTTCACTGCTAAAGAATGAAGATCAGAAGAACCAATGGCTAAAATTCATTTTTACCACAATACCAGAACAGTACAACAAATCCCTTTTGTTGTGTTCACAACATTTCACTGATGACTGCTTTTCTAATCTCGGTTCAAGGCGGGATTTTCAAAGCGTTTGGCCATAAAAGAGGGTTCATTACCAACTTTATTTGGACCAACAAGCATCTCCGAATCACAACCTGTAAGTGTGATTATGAAGTTATGTGTTTGTTTTCTCCCGAGCATCTTATCAGTATGTCGCGCTAGCACTATATGTTAATGCTAACGCATTGTTTACCGTGAAGTTGTCAGTTGACCAATCAGAACACAGTATGCTACAGAAAGGTGGGGTTTAAGGAAACTGAATCTTTTGAACAGCTTCGCGCGAACCGTTTGGGGATCTCTGAGAATTGAGGTAATTTTAAAATTATATTTTGAAAAAATGACAATGTTTTTTAACCTTGCATGGATTTAAACCTGTTGTACAGGACTTATAAACAGTGATAGGAAGCTTAGAAATTTCATCTTACTGGCTCTTTAACAAAAGAAAAGAAAAAAAGACCTCTAACACTATCTTGCTCTATTCTTTTTCTATTCTATCCGTTTTCTTTTTATTTATTATATTATTTAAAAGCCCTTGCTATGTGTACTGCATTTAAGCTAACTGAGACTTGTTATAGCACTTGTATATCATTGCTCTTTTGTTGATTTTGTCCTCATTTGTAAGTCGCTTTGTATAAAAGCGTCTGCTAAATGACTAAATGTAACATCTCTTTTATATACACAGGGGTTTGACCATGCAATGCTCTAAACACCATCACAAGAATTTTAAAATGAATTCTAAATTAGACAGCGAGCCAATGTAAAGAAATTAAAATTGGGGTTACATGAGATATTTTTGATGACTTGGTTAAAAGCTTAGCAGCAGCATTTTGAACCACTTGTAAACGTTTCAGGGATGAATTATTAAGACAAGTAAAAAGAGAGTTACAATAATCACGGTGGAAGGAAATAAATGCATGTATTATCATTTCCATCTCTGCTGTGGACACAACTGGCCTCAATTTTGTGATTTATCTCAACTGATAAAAACAATTATGAACCAAATAATTCACATGTTGATCAAAACTGAAGGCTTGTCCCATATGAACACCTAAATTACGAAGGGTAGATTTAACAGAATGTGATAAAGGACCACAATTTCCCATCCCTTTCAGAGAATACCAGCAGGAGCCGAGATAAGTACTTCTGTAATTCTTAAGTAATTATTTGCCATCCAGACTTTAATAGAGTTTATGACACTTTTGTAATTTCATGAGATTTAAAAGAAACATACATCTGAATATCATCTGCATAGCAATGATAGTGAATGCCTTCAAAATTACTTATCAGTTTCCGTAGAGGCAGCAAATACAAAGAAAAAAGCAATGGGGCTAAAACGGAAACCTGGGGAGCACCACAGGATACCGGTGCTGTTGTTGAGGAATAATATAGAACTCTTACTGAGAAAAACCTGTCTGATAAGTATGATGAGAACTAATTCAAAGCTGTTCCAGAGATACCAACCTGCTGTCTAAGCCTCTCAACTAATATACAGTGATCAGCTGTATCAAAAGCAGCAGTAAGATCCAATAAAACCAGTGAAGAGCATTCTCATGCATCACCTTGCATTAACAAATCATTTAAATCTCTAAGAAGAGCAGTTTCAGTTGAGTGCATACAACGAAAGCCAGATTGGAATTTATCAAACACATTATAAACAATCTAAAACAGCTGAGAGTTGATTTTAAACAACTTTTTCCAGCACCTTAGCAATAAAAGGTAACTTAGAAATAGGTCTATAATTTTGAGATAAAGATGGATCAAGATTTGTTTTCTTTAGTATAGGCTGAACAACAGCATGTTTCAAATAAACTGGAACTTGACCAGATGTTAATGTATTACTAATTATAGATAGCACACAGGGACCAATCGTGTCAATAACATTTTTAAACAAGGTAGTGGGTACCACATCCAGAGAACTAGAAGAAGTTTTCATAGAACTAACTACTTTAATGAGGTCATCAAGTGTTATTGGGGAAACATTCTCCAGGTTTACTGGTCTGGAGACACAAGGTATTTGAAGTAAAGGAGAAAGAGTAATATTATTTTGTTTATTGTTTATCTTATCCCTGGACAAGGAGAGTAAACTGTTGCACTCATCAACTGAAGAGATTTTAAATCGCAGGATATGGAGGATAATAATGTTATGTATGGTGTCAAACAAAATTTTGGGATTATGTCTGCTACTAGATATAAGATTAGATAAATTCTTAAATCTGGCATCATTAATCTTATTATTAAAATCCATTAAAAGTTATTTTAAATGCTGATAGTGAACTAGAAGTCGAGTAGATTTCCACAGACGCACGGTTTTATGAAAAATACATTTAAAAGAGCGGATAGTATCACTGATTCAAGGGATGGAATTAATCAGATGAGCTGCTCTAGATTTTGCTGGAAAAACTTCATCCAATATTGAAAGGCAATGCTCATTAAAAGATTGTACTTGAGCATCAACGCTACTATTTGACATATTAATGGACGAATTATCAAAACAGCAGACATTTTTTTCTGCAGAAAGATTATTCAGGATGCGAGAATTAATTGCTTGAATACAGGATGGTGAATCTACATCACAAAATAAATTAAATGAAAAATACAATTATGATCTGAAAAAAAATATATCCTTGAACAAAACAGAACCAATATTTAAACCAAAGCTGAAAACAAGATCTAGAGTATGCCTTCTTATATGAGTAGGACCGGTAACATATTGGATGAGATTAAAAGTCTCAGTTATATTTATAAAAATCAGTTGCAAAATTATCAGAAACATCATCAATATGCATTCTGAAGTCACCAACAATCACAATTCTAGTGATCTTAAGAATAGATGCTAAAAATAACAAATCACTAAAATCATCTAAGAAGGAGCTCTTCGGGCCAGGATGACGATGAATTCAAATACAATAACAGGGATCTGTACAACCAACTTGAATCACTTGAAATTCAAAAGAGGAAAACCTCCCAACATTTACTGTCCGGCAATAGAAAAAAAAAAGGTTTCTAAACAAGTCCTCCACCACGGCCTGAAAGTCTAGGCTGACTAATAAATGTATAATCCTTTGGACTCTATCCGCTGCATGCGAAGACTCCACTCACCGGCGGAAAAATGGTTTCCACAAACGTATCCGGGAAGACGGGACGGAAACAGGAGAATCTGACATTGTCAGCCATAGACAAGGAAAGCTCATTCCACGGATGGGCCGAATTTACCAGGGCTGAGCTCATCTGAAGTGATCAACGTTGTTTTCCAACAACTCCTCGCTTCCAGGACAACCTAAATCCCGGCCCTTCTTTCCCACTTCCTCCTATGCCTTCGGGAACTTTGGTCAGAAAGTACAGCTGAGTAAACTGATGTGGACAATATTGCCTCTGGAATATCAGCCCAGGGTGGTGGAATATTATGATCTACCATTGATGATCTTATGTTTGGAAGAGTTTGGCGATCATACACCTGAGCAGTGAGTCCATCTTTAAGAAGTAATATAAAAAACAGGATGCCGCACAGGACAGGTAGGACACAGTGCGGTAAACAGACAGTGTCAGTGGCAAAGCCAAACACAGGTGCCATATTTCCACTATATATATATATATATATATATATATATAGTACAGACCAAAAGTTTGGACACACCTTCTCATTCAAAGAGTTTTCTTTATTTTCATGACTATGAAAATTGCTATTTGACCAAAAAGGAGAGTAATAGGGTGCTGCGCCAGATGACCTGGCCTCCACAGTCACCGGACCTGAACCCAATCGAGATGGTTTAGGGGTGAGCTGGACTGCAGACAGAAGGCAAAAGGGCCAACAAGTGCTAAGCATCTCTCAGGGAACTCCTTCAAGACTGTTGGAAGACCATTTCAGGTGACTACCTCTTGAAGCTCATCAAGAGAATGCCAAGAGTGTGCAAAGCAGTAATCAAAGCAAAAGGTGGCTACTTTGAAGAACCTAGAATATGACATATTTTCTGTTTTTTTTTCACACTTTTTTGTTATGTATATACAACCCGAATTCCGGAAAAGTTGGGACGTTTTTTAAATTTTAATAAAATGAAAACTAAAAGACTTTCAAATCACATGAGCCAATATTTTATTCACAATAGAACATAGATAACATAGCAAATGTTTTAACTGAGAAAGTTTACAATTTTATGCACAAAATGAGCTCATTTCAATTTTGATTTCTGCTACAGGTCTCAAAATAGTTGGGACGGGGCATGTTTACCATGGTGTAGCATCTCCTTTTCTTTTCAAAACAGTTTGAAGACGTCTGGGCATTGAGGCTATGAGTTGCTGGAGTTTTGCTGTTGGAATTTGGTCCCATTCTTGCCTTATATAGATTTCCAGCTGCTGAAGAGTTTGTGGTCGTCTTTGACGTATTTTTCGTTTAATGATGCGCCAAATGTTCTCTATAGGTGAAAGATCTGGACTGCAGGCAGGCCAGGTTAGCACCCGGACTCTTCTACGACAAAGCCATGCTGTTGTTATAGCTGCAGTATGTGGTTTTGCATTGTCCTGCTGAAATAAACAAGGCCTTCCCTGAAATAGACGTTGTTTGGAGGGAAGCATATGTTGCTCTAAAACCTTTATATACCTTTCAGCATTCACAGAGCCTTTCAAAACATGCAAGCTGCCCATACCGTATGCACTTATGCACCCCCATACCATCAGAGATGCTGGCTTTTGAACTGAACGCTGATAACATGCTGGAAGGTCTCCCTCCTCATTAGCCCGGCAAGAATGTCAAATTTGGACTCGTCTGACCATAAAACACTATTCCACTTTGAAATAGTCCATTTTAAATGAGCCTTGGCCCACAGGACACGACGGCGCTTCTGGACCATGTTCACATAAGGCTTCCTTTTTGCATGATAGAGCTTTAGTTGGCATCTGCTGATGGCACGGCGGATTGTGTTTACCGACAGTGGTTTCTGAAAGTATTCCTGGGCCCATTTAGTAATGTCATTGACACAATCATGCCGATGAGTGATGCAGTGTCGTCTGAGAGCCCGAAGACCACGGGCATCCAATAAAGGTCTCCGGCCTTGTCCCTTACGCACAGAGATTTCTCCAGTTTCTCTGAATCTTTTGATGATGTTAAGCACTGTAGATGATGAGATTTGCAAAGCCTTTGCAATTTGATGTTGAGGAACATTGTTTTTAAAGTTTTCCACAATTTTTTTACGCAGTCTTTCAAAGATTGGAGAGCTATTGCCCATCTTTAATTCTGAGAGACTCTGCTTCTCTAAGACAAAGCTTTTATAGCTAATCATGTTACAGACCTGATATCAATTAACGTAATTAATCACTAGATGTTCTCCCAGCTGAATCTTTTCAAAACTGCTTGCTTTTTTAGCCATTTGTTGCCCCCGTGCCAACTTTTTTGAGACCTGTAGCAGGCATTAAATTTTAAATGAGCTAATTAAGTGGATAAAAGTGTAAAATGTCTCAGTTTAAACATTTGCTATGTTATCTATGTTCTATTGTGAATAAAATATTGGCTCATGTGATTTGAAATTCCTTTAGTTTTCATTTTATTAAAATTTAAAAAACGTCCCAACTTTTCCGGAATTCGGGTTGTAATTCTATATATAAAATATATGCATTTAGCAGACGCTTTTATCCAAAGCGAGTTACATTGCATTCAGGCAAACAATTTTTCCTAACATGTGTTCCCTGGGATTCGAACCCCCGACCTTGCGCTTGCTAACGCAATCCTCTACCACTTGAAGTTGTAGCCTACATAGTTTGTGCAGCTAAATTTATTTGAATTGAATGTTGAAAGTTCATACTGATTATGGATGCACAATATATATCGGCCTCCAAACCTGTATTGGCCGATAAATTTTACATTTTAATGTTAAAGTTATTGAACCAATAATTTTTTTTTTGCCAATATATTAAAGCCGATAAATAATGCATTATTTCCTGCAGAGACACTTCAGATGCGCACTGTTTGCCATGATGGTTTTTAATTGCTTGGAATATTATTGGAATCACTTCAAACAGTTACATAGAGTGAAGTGCAACATGTGCAGGGCAAGTCTGCCATAATGTAATGAGAACATTACTGTTAAATAATGTTATGGAATCTTCGTGCGGCCGTGTTTAAGCGCCTATGGGAAGAGTGTATTCACAACAGAGGTGCACCTTCATGACCAGCACAGTTCAGTTCGCTTGTGCATATGCAGCCTTTTGTCCAAATATACATTATTATTAATAAACAATATTGGGTTTATTTTATGCTTATAGGTCTGATTTATCATATTCAGAATGCGTTTGGTTAAGAAAGATGCTAGACTTGAAACGGGAAAGTAATTATTGGACAAAGAAAGTAAAGCATTGATGCTAAACTGATACCTCATGGACCAGAACTAAAGCCCTGCATTACAATGAAATTTTTGAAGGATTAATGGGTTGAAAAAGAGGCAATGGGTATCTTTTCCTAAGTCTGCTCAAGGAGAGAAGCTCATTAGCCTGGTGCTTTGGGCAAACTGAAGCTGCAGGGTGGCTTTCTGCCACAGGCAAGTTGTACTGAAAGCTTGTGTTGTCTTTGGGCTGCTCGGGATCATGGGTTATGGTTAGCCCATAATAATAACACCATTATCCCATTGCATTCACACTGCATTGATTCACTGTGATTCTTCCTGGAGTTTCAGTTTGGAGTCAAAAAAGGACCAAACATGCTACAATGCTAATATGATTTTATGTTTGTTTGTTTTTTGTGCCATAAAAACTATTATTATTAATTGTTATTATTATTTTTTTTTTGTGACGTGCCATATTATTCATACAAAGCAGAAAATATTTCCAAAAAAAAAACATGGAACAACTATGGTACATGTCCAAAACACCACAGTAGTACCATGGTTTCTACTACAAACAGTACTGTGGTAATACCATCATCATACTGTTAATTAATTTTCCAAAATATCACAGTACTACTGTTACAATTTATAAAGCTATGTTTTTACACATAATAGTGTACTGTGGTAATACTATGGTTATTTTGATATTTACAATGTCATAGAAAAGGTTTACTACTGGCACTCAATACAAAGTACTTCCAAACATACCATAGTAATGTTGTGGTAAATGTCCAAAATACTTTTTACTTTTTTTGTCTAAAATGTTTTTACTTACAAAAAAAAAAAAGTACCATGGTACTTTTGATTTTTACCATTTCATGGTAAAAGTGCACTCATAATATACTTCCAAGAATACCATAGTTAAACTACAGTATATGTGCAAAATATAAAGATAGTACCATGGTGATACAGTGGTACAGAGATAGTATGCCAATGACACAGTAATTTTTGACAGCTGGTACCATTTCTAATTTCTCTTTATTTCT
This sequence comes from Carassius carassius, assembly GCF_963082965.1. Taxonomy (NCBI): domain Eukaryota; kingdom Metazoa; phylum Chordata; class Actinopteri; order Cypriniformes; family Cyprinidae; genus Carassius; species Carassius carassius. The sequence goes on along the minus strand of NC_081760.1, from coordinate 13,676,390 downwards.
TTTTAAGTAGAAAATCAAATGACCAGAAGGTACATCCTTTGTGTCAGGGCTCTGGACTGTTCTATGTTGTGTTTTGCTCATTTCTGTTCCTGGGTTTCCTTATATGGTCTTTTTCCTGTCCTCGTTTAGTTTAATTAGTCATTTAGTACACCTGTGTTTGTTAGTCATCCCCTGTACTTAAGTTTGAGTCTGTACAGTCTGTTTGTGTCTGTTCATGAATATTGTTGTACTCCAGTGTATTATTAAAGACTGTTCTGTATGAAATTTCTTGTTTCCTCATTCTTTGCTCCTAACAGTAGGCTACTGTGACAGAATTGTTTTTGGTGTATTTGTCGCCAAATTGGAAAAAAACCTCCTCCTGCAGTGAAAGATCGCTCAAGGGCCACACCAGACTGTTCATGGTCCTTGCCAGCCTCTTCAGCTAACCGAATGACATGCTCTGTCCGTTCTATGATGCCACCCTAAACTTGGCGTACAGAGCACTGTCGTCCGAGGAAGGCACTCGAGCGAGTTTCACCACCTTTGTGTCACTCCTGACCCAGAGCCCAGCCCACCATCTCCCCGCTGCATGGAGCACCAGGCCGAGTCCACCGCTGACAGAGAGCCTGAGCCTGCCTCAACCAACGAGCTATCTACAGAGAGAGCGACAGAGCTGAGGATCGCCATGGAGCCGGAGGCCGTGACGTCAGTCCAGGTGCGAGAGCTGGCTACATAGCCTGTCACGAAGGAAAAAGCCACAGATGGTGTGAGTGCGGAGAGGTGCTCAGCCCCCGCACCACGCATGAGGGTGAGCAGAGTATGGCGTCGCAAAACTGCCAAACTAAATAGGAGAAGGCTAAAGTCCCGAATCCAGTCCAGAGCGTCTCCACTGCCCACTCCTTGTAAGTGCCCTCAAGTGTCCACTCAGCCAGAGCACCATCCTGTTCCCGTGTTCAGCTCGTGGCTGGATAATCCCTCACCTCTGCCTCCAGCATCTAAAACCCGGGCTCCGCCTCAGCTGTACACCCAGCGGCACTACCTCGGCTACTAGCTTCCTCGCCTCCAACGTCACCCATCAATTCATCAGCTCCACTAGGCTCCCTCGTCCGTCCGGCTCTGCCTAAGTCTGGCGTTGACCATCCTGCGCCTTGGGACTCCACTCCACTGTCTTTGCCTCATCCTTTCTTCCCTCTGGCTCCATCAGGCTCCTTCATCCTCTCGACTCTGCCACAGTCCTCTGTCGCTCCAGCTCTGCCACTGATCTCTGGATCTCCATCTCCACCACGGTCGCCAGAGCCTTCAGCTCCATCCTGGCTTCCCGGATCCTCAGCATCCCTGGCTCATCAGCTCTCCGCCTCGGGTCCTCCACCACCTGCTCTGCCACCGTTGGTTAGCCCCCTTGAGACAGCGGCCATTCCTCCTCCCTCTGTCTGCTCCACCGTGGGCTCTCATTATGGCTGTGGCCTGGGTCTAGCTGGACTCCTCCTGCTCCAAGTCCCTCCTGTCTCCTCCCTTCGTCACCTCCCTGGACTCTGTTGGCCAGCCACCATGCGGTGTCCTTCCTACTCCGTAGCCTCCTCCTTAGTTCCCACCCATGCCCCCACCTTTGGTTGTTCTATGAAGGATGCACCTTCCAGGATGGGGGCGATATGTCAGGGTTCTGGTCTATTCTATGTCATGTTTTGCCCCTGTTTCTGTTCCTGTTCCTGTGTTTCCTTATATGGTCCTTCCTGACCTCGTTTAGTTTAATTAGTCATTCAGTACACCTGTATTTGTTAATCATTCCCTGTATTTAAGTTTGAGTCTATGCAGTCTGTGTTTGTCGATTCTGAACGTTGTTGTGCTATGTTGTTCCAGTAGATTATTGTTCTGTATGAAATTTTGTATGAAACTCTGTATGAAATTTGCTCATTCGTCGCTCTAAACAGTAGGCTACCATGATGCTTTGTGGGTTATATACTACATTATATATATATATATATATATGTTTTAGTTATTTCATACATACATATATATGTCAGTGTTTACCTTTAGTTATTACATCAGGTTGAACTACATTAAAAATAATATTGTTGCCTTGGCAACCTAATTTTCATTTTATGTTTTTAAATATTTTATTCCATTTAAATATTTTATTCCATTTTGTTACTGCAATAACCCTAGGTACAACCATGTTAAAAATTTATTGATATCAATATAATCAGGACCATTCAGCACATATTAAAGTGCCATGTTATCCGCACTTTACTCTTGTCTTGTCACACTAGTGATTGTCTGATCTTCTGAAGACAGCTCACACTGTTTTTCTTTTGGTCAAAGGTACAAATTCTAGTAAGAGTCTGAAAGTGTCCAATTCAACAGTTCCTAACACCTGATCAAAATGTTCTGCCAGCCCATAATTGGATATCATCACACTTAAAAAAGTCATCATACCCCCACCGATCGAGCCATTTCCTCACCAGAAGGAGGTTTCTCTGATTGCTCTGGACATCATGTCCTGCTGGATCAGTCAGCGGACCAGTGGCTTCACGCTGAGATTCCCAGTAAATGTCCTCTCTGTGTTCCAGTGTTCATCGTCATTAAGGAGTACACTTTGTCGTGTTATCATAGATAACAGTGGCACCAGCCCATAAAATGATTGTAGCTCCAGGCAGAAAGACTGAAGTGAACCTGCTGTGATGAAACGTCTGAAATGCTTTCTCTTAAAATCTCTTTCAATCTCTCTCCCACATTTTTCCCCATCAACACCTTGCTACCATCAAGATGTCCTTGATCATGAGAAATATTGAGACAAGAAAGAGTTGATACTTAAAGCAGATGTAATTTTGCTATAATGCCATAGAGGTGTGCAATTTTTAAGTGTTAAAATACTTTGCCTTTATCCAGGGATGGGCGACCTTCCCAAAATATCATATCATGATTTAATAACACACGATTACGATCCACAATCTGAATTGCAATCTTCCCAATTTTGAGATGTACTGCAGAATATAAAACACAGTAGTGCATTAACCTTCTGGGGTCTGAGGGGTTTTTGGGGACCTGAAGTTTTGCTATGCCCTGACATTTTTTCAGTATCTTGAAAACATTTTAATGGCTAAAGTCTGATTACACTGGATGTGTTAGACTATATATATATATATATATATATATATATATATATATATATATATATACACAGTTGAAATCAAAATTATTCAACCCCTTTGAACTGCAAGGCATTTTGCTGCGGCAAACAAAATTGAATGAAATCAATTTTAAAAAGGCATCAGTAAAGTATTAGAGAAAGTTTATTAATAATTGTCATTTTATTTTAGTTTAACTAGATGCACTAAAATAACTAAAACTAAAACAAAAGTTACTAAAACATACATATATATATATATATATATATATATATATATATATATATATATATATATATATATATATATATAGACAGTATATATATAATGCATTCTGGATATTTTTTTTCCCCATCATGGAAAATGTATAAAAATCCAATACAACATCATATAGGCCAGGTTTTTGAAATGGATAAACGTGTGTTCCCAAAAATACATATGAAAAGCAAAAGAGATGATAACACTTTGTACGAAATGTTTCTCAAGATCAGAACATGCCAGACTTCTTCTGATAGATCAAGATCTGTCTGTTTTTGTCTTGAAGCACATCCAGCATGGAGGGAAGAAACACAATCTATTCCAGCAGGCAGGACAGCAGCATCAGCCTGACGTTGTTGCTTCAGGAGGGTAAAACAACATTGATTTGGCCAGCGGGTGGTGCAGGGATAGAATAAACGCAAGAGTGTTAATGCTTAAAATTGATTTTTAAATATGTATTCATTGATTTTCTGGTCTCTAAGTGTTTCACTGTGACGTGTTATTTTGCAGAACAGAGGGAAATGAAAAGAAGCATAAACTAATTTGCCTTCAATCATATTGATTAAAGCAAAACATTCAAGCATGAGTCTGCATTTGAGCTTTTACCATCCTCCAAACTGAGAGTGATGACAATAATTATCAAATCAACACAGACGTTTGTTTGTTCAGGGAACCTCAGTACTTTTGGCTGTGGAGGTTAGACGGCGATGTTTTTTCATCCATACAAAAGTCGAGTTTGTTCACATCCAGCTATGAAATAATAATTGAGAATCACATACGGAAATGTGCAAATAATATTCATCATAAAAAAGTGAATATATATAATATATAAAATATTTGCATTTATGCATTTGGCAAATGCTGGTATCTAGCAATCTGCATTGTATACAAGGTGTATAATTTATCAGAACATGCATTTTTCCAGGATTCAAATCCATGACCTTGGTGTTGCTGACTATAGCAACGCTAGGGTCACGGGTTCAATTCCCAGGGAATGCATGAACTGAATAAATGTACAGCATGCAGTGTGGGTCACTTTGAATAAAAGCATATTCCAAATGTAAATGTAAGTAATTTAGATGCACTGTAAAAATATATATTTTTAATGATTTCTTGAAAAAATGAATTTATGCTTCAACAAAGAAATGTTAGTTTTCCCTTTCAATTAAAGCAATAGCTCACCCCAAAATGAAACATTGTGCTGTTTTTATCAGCTGCTGGACTTTCATTCTGACGGCACCCATTCACTGCAGAGGATCCATTGGGGAGCAAATGACGTAATGCTAAATTTCTCCAAATCTGTTCCCATTAATAAACAAACTCATCTACATCTTGGGTAGTCTGAGGAATAGTACATCAGCAACACATTTTCATTTTGGAGTAAACTATTCCTTTATTTCAAGAAGCAAAATAACAACTTATAAAGTATTTTGCCTGAAAAATGCATCAACATTCATTGAGTTTATACTTAAAACAAATGTGAACAATGTTTAGTTCAAGTTCTCTTTTCTGGTGCATTCGCCGTCCATTACAGCTTATAAAACAGGCTGCTTTGAAATCCTATGACTGATTATAGTAATAGGTAATACGAGGGAAGACATTTTTAAAATAAACAGCTACATAAATTGCTCGCATTGCCAACAGTGCATGTGTGTTATTCCCTCCGTAAGCAAAACACACCATCAATCTGGTGCACTTGTGTAAGAAATGCGATTAAAACACCAATAGTGTGATTAAAACCACAGTGCACATATTTCACTGTAGTTATGGTTACTGTGGTTATTATGAGCATAATCACATTAACAATCACAGTATTTTGTTTACGTGAGTTCCAGCTCAATCACCGTAAAGCCCTAATCGTATTATATGGATGAATGTAAATGTAGCCAATGATTTAAAAATTCTGAAATAAGAGAAGAATTAAAAATGGATGTTTAGATGTAAAACCACAATCTAAAGGACACCAGAACTGGATGCAAAAAGAGAACAGCAACACAGATTTAAATATCCTATGACAAGGGTTATATTCATAAAAAAAAATTATAATAAATATATAAATATAAATACATATTTGATTCATAGACATATGCAACTTTTTATTAATAAAAAAATAAAAATAAAACCTTTTTAATTTCAGCTAGTTACCAAGGCAGCATTTCTCATAAAAATAAGTTATACAATTCTTAAAATTAAGTAATAAAATTATGAAACACAACAAATTACTAAAACCTTCACTAAAATTAAAATATGAAAACATAAAAAAAATCATGTAAAATTGTAACATATTTTATGATTCTCAGATCCTTTAACTATTCTCAACAGAAAAAAAAATAACGTTAACACATTTTATTCACACAACGTACCGTTTCATGCATCCATGAGCAGAGCTAATTAGATCTGCTCTGATCTGTTGGCATGAAAACACTGCAACTCATGAAACTGGATTTTGTGGGACATCAAGGAACACATTACATTGTTTCATTTGACTGTATTTCTCCTGACTAGACTCACCTGATTGACATGCTTCAGTTTATCAATGACTTGACTGATCATCGGGTCGGCCTCCTTCACTTTGACTTCTGGGTTTTCAGCTTGGGCTTTAATCCCATTGCCAACCACTCGAAGAGTATAGCTATAAAGACAAAAAAAAAGATAAAGAATGAGAGACGGTTGTTTGCAGTGAGTGGGTGTCATTTTATGTGTACTTTTTTATTTTTAATTCATTTCCAATTTTTCAGCGCAAAGGCGATTGAAGCTTTGTTGCTGACTTGATGAGGAAGGCCTAACATGAACCAACTACATTTATCAGCACAACAAAGAAAGAGGCATGACTAAATCCCTCAAAAACCCACAAGGACCTGCAATGGGATGAATAACTCAAGCCACACTAAAAAGCGAAAGGACTCCAGGCTGAGAAACAGATTGGGGTTTATGTGGGGCAGAATGGATGTGTGTTGCGATGGACCGCAGATATGACGCAATAGTGCACAGAAAGCATGGCTGACAAATGACATGAAATATTACAATTCTTTATGGGTGAATTCGTTTTACACCAATGGTAAAACCAGCCCGTCCTGTTGAGAATCACCTTGAGAAGGACACATAAAAAGTAAACTCTTAAAACAGTGAGGAAAAAAATATTAATGAATAGGGAAATCCGTAGTGGGCACAGACAATCGACTTTGTTTTTCGGGCAATAACATATTTTGTATAGTAAAGCCTATTATTATTGCTATTATTATCATCATCATAATCATCATACTATTGTTAATGTTTTATTAGTTTATTATTATAAGTTTCTTATTTTACTATAACAGTTAAAAAGTTTGCATTAAAAAGGACGCAAATAATAACATGGGGGGGGGTACATGCATCTGTCACGTTGAGCCTCAAGACTCATCCCCCCTCGTGCATGTCTTGTAGTTTCACCTCAGCATGTGTCTGAATGGGTTTATGTGAGACAAAAAAGCCCCTCACAACAGCACTGAGTCGTCTCCTCTGCTCCTTTTAATTCCAACTTAAGGCATGAGAGGTGCGTTCGCTCAGTGCTGTCACTTAGCCATTCTGCTACTTTCCACACACTCATCTGAATAACTTTCAAACCCGCAGCGGCGCTCTGAAAGGCAGACACGCACTACAGTGGAATGCAAATGCTCCAGAAATACACCGTTAAGTCTCACTGTGGGTTTTGTGCTCTTGAGGCTTGGAGACAAATTGATTAAAGGGGTTTGAGTGGGAAATTTAGGACTCAAATAAAACAACAAAAATAAAATACAGACTTTTCAATGTTTCGTCTTCATAAGGATATAGAAATCACACCAGCTTACAGCTTATCATCAGTTAAACGAAATTAGCTATGGAAGACACCTTAGTAACCTCATAGTAAAATCATTCCCAACACCTTAGCAACTGCATGGTAATACATTAATATCACTCAGAATACCTTAGAAACTACACAGCAACACACTAAATCACTTAGAACACCTTAGAAACGGCATAGCAACACATTAAACCTACACAGAACACCTTAGCAATTGTATAACAATGCAATGAAATCACTGTCAAAAGAACAAAATAAATGAATAAAAATAATAAAATCACAATAAAAAAAAAAAAACAATACATTGAAAACAATACTAAAGCATTGTTATTTCTCATATTCAAGCCATTCTCTCCAGAAAATGCTAAAACACTCTGGGATTTATAGTAATATGGTGTTTTTACTGTTATAGTATGTTTAACATTAATTATTTCCATAAAAAACTAAAGACATAAATAAATAAAACAAAACAGTGTGTGCTTTTAGTGCGATTCATGTGTCATGATGCAGTGCCTAAAACAAGGTGCTGTCCAAAATGTAAAAATAATAAAAAAAAAAAGAAAAAGAAAAAAAGGCTTGTTTGTTAGTTGCAATGAAGAGCAATGAAACCTTTGCTGTGCAGATCAAGGACTTTTGTATAATATTCCTCCCTTGGATATAGTCTAATGCTTTTAAGACCCTCATTTAACAGTAGGCTCTGTCTGACTTCATTAGTACCGAATCATCAACATGCAGGTCACTTGCAAACATGCTTCTAAGTGCACTTCAAAAAAATATTCTGCCAGGACGCCTGCATGTGCTCTCAAAAGAACAGGAGCCATGACTGCAGAGCGGATGTGTGCACCGCACTCACACGCTCCATTTAAAAGCCATCTTTCACTGTGCAACGGGCCGCTCTGCAGACATTTCACTAATATTTCATAACACACTCACGCCTCATGGAAGAGTCACACAAGATGACACACAGCCGGGGAACACAGAGTATTTTTTTTTGAGGTGTTGAATAATAAAAACTACCAACATGCACAACACTCCTCTGTACATGCACATGCCATCCGCTATCTGTGAAAACACTTGATTTTACAAAAGAGAAAATAGATCAGAGATCGTATGTATCTGGTAAGGATTGACAGACAGCATCACAACAATCTTCAATCGCTCTTTTGGTGTGTGTGGATCCTTCAGCGCCAGAGATGGATCATTTAAAGAAGTTTTTTTTTTGTTTTTTTTTATCCTTAGCCAATGAATGATGGGATTGTGTGGGTGTACATATATATGAGCAGAATTGTCTTTTTAAAGACATCAGTCATAAAACTTTACAAATTTACACTGCAGTGGCGCACAACGGATCATTACGCATTTTACTGCTCAACAAACCATCCACCAAACGATCTGTGTAATGAGAAATGTAACTGCGGCTGACAGAAGAGGCATATCACAATCAAAGCTATTTCATTTGCCTCGAATAAAACACAAGCTATATTCTCTTATGGCAAAAACAGGAACTGTAGAGTTTTGAAAAACAATAATTATGCTCATAAAAGCCCATCCCTGCATCTGAAAACTGATTGGATTAATATAACAACAAATAAAACAACAGATGCAAATCTGACAGCTCACATTAATTAAATAATAATTTATTCATTCATTATATATATATATATATATATATTCTAAAAATGTGAAATCTATATTTAGAAAAGTTGATTGGCGAACATAAAAATATAGAATATATTAATTCTATTCTATTCTATTCTATTCTATTCTAATATCTTATTTGTGGACACAATTATGATTATAGTGATGACTCTTCTTATAAATAATCATGAATTACTGCCACTACTACTACTGCTACTAATAATAATAATAATAATCATTTAAAAAAACGCATCATGCTGTGGTGTTTTAGATGGTTGCCATGACATGTTACAGTTTTACAGTGATTTGATCATGGTTAAAAGGTACAAAACTCCTTAGACATGGTAAAATCACTGCGACGCAGGGACTCAAGTGACTTATTGGTTTAATAGCATATTACACAAGAGACCAGCACCGGTGAGAGAACCACCCAGAAGGCCTATAATTGCAGATTTGTATAACAGTTCAATCAGCGCTACAATTCAGGAGATGGAGGCTTTGCAGAAAGCTGCAGTAGAGCAAGAGATTCTGGTGCAACTGCAGGCACCTTTCCTTTAACAGCTGCGTCCATATTATACATTTTGGACACTCCAGATGTGCTTTCAAATCCTTATATATATATATATATATATATATATATATATATATATATATATATATTTACTATTGCCACCATGCAATAGAATGCCATGTTGTGTGGAAATTGGAATAAGGTCAGCCGTGAAGCTTTATTCCATTTTACGCAAACAAAATGATAGTTGGACTCTCACTTTCCTCCCCCTTAATCATTCTGAGCTCTTCTAAATTGGGTCTGGGTGGTTTGATGTAGCTGCTGATAATTGGAAACAATTATTTTGTATTTTTTTTCATATATATATATATATATATATATATATATATATATAATGTATGCATTTTATCTCTAATATCTTCATATGGTTTGTATTCTTCATTTTCAGTGCTATCTCTGAGATTCACATACTGAAAAATGATTTGTGGGGTATTTACTCTGAAATTGTGGTAGTTATCATAATGACTCAAGGGTACAAGAGAATTGAGAGGCAATTGTGTCCAAATGAAGGGAAATGGTTTTTCATTTGGGGAAATGTAACGATTCTGCAATACAGAGACTCAAATCATTCGCCAATGTCTTGTCATTTATGAAAACTAAGCTGCACAGATTGTTCAAAAACAGCTTTTTTATGATATCACGAACTATTGCAAGAATTAATCCACTATTATGCATATATTATATACATCCACTGCAGTCTTAAATTTATATATATATATATATATATATATATATATATATATATATACAAATCAAAATAGCAAAATTAACTTATGTTTCTTCTGACTTCTAACACCTCAAGGCCTGTTTCATAAAACAAGTTTACCAAATAAGCCAAGCTTATTTCAGTTAGTCTAACTCATTGTCAAATGATGTGGTTCCATGAAGCAAATTTAACAAAGATCAACTTCAGTCACTGCGGCAACTTATGCTGGGAAACTAAACTGGTTCAGGGCAGGCTAACTGTCCGGCTAAGCTGAGTTCCTCTAACACTGACCAATATGAACACAATGATATTACCACTGACTCTCTCACATAATATTATACTCATGCAGCCTTTCACTCTGGTTTTAACAGCTATACCTTTTATAGTTAGCAGAACATTACAACATTATAATCTAAAATGGCTCTTCAAAGCATTAAAATCACTAAATTAAAAGTACATTTTAACTGCTTTAAGAAAAACACAACTCATCTGAGCTTTGTAATTACTGTATTTGCTTTTTTTTTACCATTACAATAGACTCTTTACAGTTACTGCTATAATAAAAATACACTTACATGTAGGTTTAAAATTCTACAAAAGGCTAGAAAAATTAATATGTTTGCATGACTTTCTTACATTTACAGATGAAAAATATACCTGTGACATGTCAGTTATGCACTGATGAAAACACGTCTCAAATGTATTAAACAGCACAATTATATTCACTGTTTGATATGTGAATCGATACAAATGCCAACTTGTATCCAATGCACACTTTTTGAAATCGATGCACCACATCATTAACTTTTTTGCAGATCCGAGCGAATCATTGAATCTTCTTATGCCTTCCCCAAAACAAAATAAAGAAACAAATCATGGTTCACAGCTGTATCATAAACTAGTTTAAAAATGAATAACAATCATCATACGTCTTACAAATACATCAACACATGAAGGTAATCTGTGCCAATGCATAGGCCAACAGGGCTTATGCCCCCAACAAACCACCTGTGAACTACAATCTCTGCTCGTAAGTGCTTAGAATCCCATCATACTCTTTTTCTCAGGATGTGAAGGATGTGATCATTGAGAATGAAAATGAAGGAATAATGATTTGTGCCCATTTTGGTGTGATTGCAGAATTGAGAGAGAAATCAAGCGAATCACTCCAGCAGCTGTATCCTCATCATTTCTTCTCGTCTGTAACATCTCGAGAGCCCCCCGGGTCTCCTCAGGAAATACAACCATCTAAATGAATCCGTGTTCTTCGGCATAAATTCAATGAGACAGCAGTGTTAATTAAAATAAATAATGGCTGAGATTGAATGCAATTGCTATGAAAGGAAATGGGATGGGGAGTTTGGAAGAGGGACGTCGCATGCGGCACAAAAATGCTGCAAAAAATGTCGCCTCTGTCATGGAGCATGACTGCCACCCCGAAGCTTGATGCCAACATCCAAACAAACATGAATATGATGATTAAATACATAATTACAGCGACTCTTTGGTGCACTGCGCTTTGTATTAAAAAAAAAAAAAAGGAAAAATCCTTGTTGTTCTATCTGCCTTGCTTTTCAGTACAAAAAAACTACAAGATTTCTATACTTGAGAAGCAAAACTGTGTAATATTATTGGGGTATTTATTTTAAATGAAGTTTATTTCTCTTGGCAATTGTTTTTTTGGGGGGAAAATACAAGAAATATATATATATAAAAAAAGTTTTAATATCTCATGCACATTTTCTTCACAAGTATGTCTATCTTTAATTGAAGTCTTATATTAAGTGCAATCTGTACTAAATGTATATGAATTTTAAATCAGGTAAAACAACAACATCAAAACCCTATCTTTTAATCAGTTTTTCTTACCTAACATTTTTACCTTCAATGGAATTCTTATTTTAAGTGAAATCTTCAAAAAATTTACTCGTATTTATGCTTAAAACTTAGGAGAGAGAGAGAGAGAGAGAGAGAGAGAGAGAGAGAGAGAGAGAGAACTTCAAAATGTATTCTGTGAAGTGTTAATATCTTATGCAATTTTTCTTCATAAGTATATTTATCCTGAATGTAAGTTATCTCTTGACAAATGACTTTTTGTCTTTAGGTGTAATCTCATGAAAGTGTAATCTTGTAAAATAAAATACATTTTATGCTTTAAACGGGGAAAAAAACAGTCTTTGTATTGATTACATTGAAGTCTGTTGTATAAAGTTTGTTTCTTTTGGCAAATCATATTTTGCAATTTAAAGTTTTCCTTTCTATTGAGAGTGTTACAAGCTGTTCCCGAATAGATAAGATCCCTAAAATTGCAAAGACTTAAGTCTCAAACCCAAAGATATATTTTATTTAAAAGTTAAGACTTGCCAACGCTCTCCTAAAACGCCTCCTTTAATCACGCCCCACATGTATACGCCACTATTTGCATAACGCCGCTCAAATGTACGCCGCAAAGAAACAAGGCGTAATTTAGATTCTCGCTGTAGTATTGTTGCCATATTGTTGTCATGGAGATGCTGTGTAAATTGAAACTACTTTGTTTGCTCTTTCAAAAGAAGACACAACTACAAATTAGTGGTTAAGTTGTATTTACAACACTGTTCTACAACAGTTCAAACCAAATATTCGTGAGTATGCATTGCATTTTACAGAGGACTGTTTACTGAATTTGTCACTGACAATTCAAAGAGATTTGAGCAGTGTAGAGTAGCACTTATTTTTTGTATGCACAATGCACTGGATAGCTGGCCAATCAGAACACACATCACTTTTCAGAACTATGATCTCTGTAAAAAATCAGAAATCGCGTATCAGAAAGGCAGGGCATAGAGGAGCAACAGTAATGTACAGTATGTAGAAAATAAGTTTTTTTTTTTTTTTCCCTTATACCACATACACACATTTCATAACATCAAATACACAAAATAATTTTCCTTTTTAGCAATGTCATATGACCCCTTCAAGTAAACCTTTACTAATTTATGCTTAAAGCAGCAAAAACAACAAGAAAATGTCAAGATCTATTTATCTGAAGTTTTTAATGTAGTTTTTTCACAATTGATATCACTTTACTGATTTATTTATTTATTTTTTCTTTTTAGGGGGAAAAAAAAGTTAATATTTTAACAGTAATAAGAGAGTGAGACCTAAACAAAAGACACACAGTAGTCCATTAAACTGCAGTTCCAGCATTCCAATCAATGAAACCACCCCGAGCCATAAACGCCCATCGATCTGTGACAGGGGCAAAGTGTGGGCATGGGCATCCAGGGAAGCAAGGCTTTCTAGGCATTCTCTGTTTTTGAAAAGGTCAATGTCTATTGTGTATAATCCTCACTTAGCTCTTTACTGCAGCAACTAAAGGCAACAACGCCTCAGCTTCTGCCTTTAGTGACCTACTGCAAGAACCACAACACAACCGTGGAGGGAGCTGAAAATGAAATTTTGTATTGAGGTCAGCCCTAAAAAGAAAGGTCTTTCCTAATAATATATACCATCTATTATGGCTACTTTACACAATTTACAAGTGAAAAATAATCAGACATATTAATTTCAGTGTACAGCTACATTTTACAATGACTTTATCAGTTTATTGCATACTGTATTTGGTTTGCATCCATAAATTAAAAGAACACAGACAGTATTATTATTTTCAGCAAAATATAAACAAACATATTTAATAATAAAAATAAAGATTATAATAAAGATTTGTTCAAAAATAGTTATTTAGCATGTGATATGAATGAAGAGGTATCATATCGATCACAAGTGCAGTAAGGAGTACCTCAAGGCTCAGTACTAGGGCCATTACTTTTCAAGCTTTACATGTTACCCTTGGGAGATATCATCAGGAAGCACGGTGTTAGCTTTCACTGTTATGCTGATGATACTCAGCTCTATATATCTTCGAGGCCCGGAGAAACATACTAATTTTAAAAAAACGGAATGCATAATCAACATAAAAACCTGGATAAGGACTAATTTCTTACTGCTAAATTCTGAAAAAAAACAAGAGGTGTTAATTATAGAACCTAAGAACTCTGCATGTAATAACCTAGAACTCTGTCTAAGACTTAATTAATGGCTGCCCTGTCAATTCTTCGTCATCAGTTGGGAACCTAGGTGTGCTATTTGATAGCAAGCTTTCCTTTGAAAGCCTAATTTCTAGCACTTGTAAAACTGAATTTTTCCATCTAAAAAAATATCTAAATTACGACCAATGCTCTCAATGTCAAAAGCAGAAATGTTAATTCATGCGTTCATGACCTCAAGGTTAGATTATTGTAATGCTTTATTGGGTGGTTGTTCTGCATGCTTAATAGTTAACAAACTCCAGCTGGTCCAAAACGAAGCAGCTACAGTTTTAACTAGAACCAGGAAGTATGACCATATTAGTGCGGCTCTGTCAACTCTGCACTGGCTCCCTATCAAACATCGTATAGATTTTAAAATCTTGCTTATTACTTATAAAGCCCTGAATGGTTTAGCACCTCAGTATTTGAACGAGCTATTATTGCATTATAGTCCTCCACGTCCGCTGCGTTCTCAAAACTCTGGCAATTTGATAATACCGTGAATATCAAAATCAACTGCGGTCGGCTGATCATTTTCCTACTTAGCTCCCAAACTCTGGAATAACCTTCCTAACATTGTCCGGGATGCAGACAGTTTAAATCTAGATTAAAGGCCCAACTCTTTAACCTGGCTTACACATAACACACTAACACATTTCTAAAATTCAAATACATTAAAGAATGTTTAGGCTGCATTAATTGGGAAAACCAGAATCAGGAACACCTCCCATAACACACAATGTACTTGCTACATCATTAGAAGAATGGCATCTACGCTAATATTAGTCTGTTTCTCTCTTATTCCGAGGTCACCGTAGCCACCAGATCCAGTCTGTATCCAAGTCAAATGGTCATTGAAGTAACCCGGATCCAGTACGTATCCAGACCAGATGGTGGATTAGCACCTAGAGAGGACCTCTACTGCCCTGAATGTCAGCAGAGACCAGGACAAGTAGATGAGCTCCAGAGACAGAGCCACAGTCAAGACCTTGTCTCCTAGACGGCCACTGGGACAAGACCACAGGAAACAGATGATTTTTTTTGCACAATCAGACTTTGCTGCAACCTGGAATTGAACTGCCCCCTAAGCAGATACTATTTAAACCGAACTGAGCTGGATGATGACATCATTGAATTAAATAATGAACTGCCTTTTTGCTTTATTGACACACTATTTTCCTATTTAATGATGTTCAGCTACTCTGTGTGACACTTTACATTCATTAATTTAAAATGATTTACATTTTGTTTATATTTATAAAGTTTTAATTAAAAACAGGAAAATAAACAACCAATTTTTTGTTGAATTTACAGCAAAGTGTAACTTAAAATATACTTAAAAAATAAATGAAATACAATAGTTCATTGTGCAATATATTGTAACCATGATGAATGAGACTTATAATTTTTTTCTTCCCCCCTCAATACCCATGGCTGAAGTGCCCTTGAGCAAGGCAGTGAACCCCCAGTTGCTCCCCGGGCGCTGGATATATAGCAGCTGCCCACTGCTCCGGGTGTGTGCACTTGGATGGGTTAAATGCAGAGCACCAATTCCGAGTATGGGTTACCATGGCTGGACTGGCCATTGGGCATTTGCCCGGTGGGCCGACGTGCTTTTTGGGCCGATATCTCATACTCATACTTTTTTTTTTTTTTTTTTTTTTTTTTAAACGGCCCATTCGTTTTGTTTTGTTTTGCTTAATTGGCGGCACTGGGTATGTGCCGGTGTAATGCATTGGTCAAAGTCAGTGTTAGTTTTTTTTTCTGACAGACCAGCCATTAAACACGTAGATCAGCGGCCCATTGGCTCTTTTCTTGATTGACACTGGGCTGGCCCAATCACAACTTTAAACGAGTGAGCGAGCGGCAGCAGTGTCAGTGTGTATCTGTAAAAAAAGATGGAGAAGAAACGCAAGGAATGTGCAGATAAATAGCGAGAAAAAATAGAACCAGGCCCTTAAAGCAGACACTGTAAACTGTGTCAAAATATATGTTTTCTGACCTTCATCAGCTCCTGTGACAGATGATGATAGTGAGGACGGAGGATCAGGAGAGAGATGAGAAAATGTAGAGCCTGCGGTAAGCATAACTACTTTCAAAACACTTAGGCCATGTCATGAGTGTAGATTATTTCCACATCTGCATAGTTGACGATTACCGCAATTCACTAGAAATTTAATAAGAGGCGTTTGTAAACCATGTTTTCCGCCAAAATAAAAGCTTGATGCAGTTTGCGTCAAAATAAAAGATCATGTGCTTATCTCTTTCAAGTATAGAAATTGGTACAACTAATTAAGAAAGTTTCCTTTATTTTTTTGTGCATTTGTTTTACAAAATATGGCTATTACTGTCATTGGATTAATATTATAACTATTATTATGTATAGGTGTAATGTAAATAGACACTGTAACTAAAAGAGGTTTGAATTTTTCTTTGTTTAATTTGCACACTGAATATGGGTTGGAGCTCTTAATTTTGAACTCTCAAAGTGCACCAGATTAATGAATTTAACATTGAAATGCACAAAATTTTCTCCGAGGGGGCATGCCCCCGAACCCCCCTAGAAGGACCGAGGACACACCACCATAGTTTTAACAAAAAATCCTGTAAGAAACACTGGTATTGCTATGCCAGAGCCGCTTATAGCTTGTTTTAGGATTCACCGCTGTGGAGTATAGTTCAACTGTATTAATAAATATAAAATTTTGACTTATTTCATCTGTTAACTCTCACTCGTTCCTATACTCATTCATTACATGGCATTAGTGGTTTAAATAAATAAGAGTTGGTATGCATATAATTAAGGGCGTGCAAAGATGGGTGGTGTTTATGATCATATAGTGGGCCGGTCTGGGCAAAAATACCCGGGCCGATTTTTTGTCCCAGTCCAGCCCTGTGGGTTACCATGCATATATATATATATATATATATATATATATTTGCAATTTCAAATACAAACATAATACTTAAAATACTAAACACACCTAATGAAAAAATAAATGTAGGGATGCACCGAAATGAAAGTTATTGGCCGAAGCCGAACGTAATGAAACACTGGGCCAAGCTTTTTGCTTTAATAAAAATATTAGTAAGCAACTGACGAATATCACTATTTCAGCACAGATTTTCCTTGCGCTGTGGACTTTGAACCCTGGTGCCGTGAGCTCATGCAGCGTTGTTTGAATACATGGAATTCATTCGTGTATTAGAAAACATAACGTTCTGCAGTTTATTTAATTGTTTAAGGGCATTTCACAATTTCAAGCATTATACAGTAGCCAGCAACAACCTCCCCTTCCACTTCTCATTGAAGACATGCGATGCAGTACTAAACAGTCTATGCTGTCGATGCTTGTAATGAATTTTGTGTCTTTCTCTGACACTTTTAAATCCTCCCACACTAACAATATGTTTGCTGCCTTACCGCACGCCTTTATTTGATCACATCATGTCATTGTTCGGTACAATTTATTCTGTTTTATTTTTTTTATTATATAATTTTGGTTGCTGAACATTCGGTGCATCCCTAAATAAATTATTAACACATTCTTAGAAGTAATGCAATAGTAGTGTGTATTTATTTTCTCAGGAAAAGTATATTGCAGTTTACAACCAGATGATTGAAACAGATGATTCTTCTGCAGAATCTGACTTTGCTGCAGCCTGGAATTAAACTACTGGTTTCGTCTGGTCAGAGGAGAACTGGCCCCCCAACTGAGCCTGGTTTCTCCCAAGGTTTTTTTCTCCATTCTGTCACCGATGGAGTTTCGGTTCCTTGCCGCTGTCGCCTCTGGCTTGCTTAGTTGGGGACACTTCATCTACAGCGATATCGTTGACTTGATTGCAAATAAATGCACAGACACTATTTAACTGAACAGAGATGACATAACTGAATGCAATGATGAACTGCCTTTAACTATCATTTTTGCATTATTGACACTGTTTTCCTAATGAATGTTGTTCAGTTGCTTTGACGCAATGTATTTTGTTTAAAGCGCTATATAAATAAAGGTCATTGACATTGACAAAGGATATTGACATTGACAACCAGTTGATCCCCGACTAATTACTGGGTCTTAGCATTTACTTGTGAGAATACAAAAACACAGATATTAGGGCTGTGCAATTAATCGAAAAAATTATTCGATTTCTATTTTGACCTCCAACGATTATGAAAAAACAATAATCGAGATAAAACGATTATTGTGCCCCATTCCACACCCTTTTGCAGCACTGCAATTCCGTTCATGCATAAAAGTCCAATTTCCCATGCAAATCAGTAAAATCATTTAACGTGACATTTGCAAAATGGGACGTGCTTGATTTATCGAAGTATATTTATTCATGTTTTTAAAAGCGTGAAAGAGAACTTGCGGTGCTCCTCAGGAAGAGATACAGTATAGCCTAAGCCCAGAGGCGGAACACAACTTGGACATGTAAAGTCATCTTTTAGCTCAAAAATGTGTCAAAATGTTGTGCTTGGTGATTTTTCATATATACCTTCGTTTGTCATGTAATAAATGAACGTAAATACTTGAGAATGAAAATCACGTGTAATGGTAATTTGGATCTGTGCTGCTCTTAAAGTGACAGCAGGCTATGTTTTATTTTACATTTGATTATTCATTTCTGTAGGAGGATGTACCAAGCTACAAGAACCTTTTCATATAAACTGCAATAAATACACATTAGAGCCAAACTAAAACTGAAATGAGACATTAAATAGTATAGTGAATTAATGAAATAATCATACTGCTTGATACTTGCAAATAAAAAAAAAATATATATTAAAGCACAGTTTGTTTCATTTGTATCTTTTTATTCTGATGTATTTGTCTTTGTTTTTATTACTGACAGTTTAAATATTTTCAATAATTTTGAGTACTTTGAAATTCCGCTGGCCTCTGCAATGTAGATGTCATAGCAACCTTATTTACAGGAAACAGATATTTGATATTTATCACTATATTTTAAATAAATCACTCGTTTTGGTCATATGGCTCCCTCATAATCATGGTAAATAATCGTAATTACAATATTGACCAAAATAATCGTGATTGTGATTTTTGCTATAATTGAGCAGCCCTAACAGATATTATCACATTTTTCTATTGCTATGTGGCCGATCTGTCAGCCTCGTCTTCTTGGCCATTTCCCAGTACAATTACATGGAGTTGAAATATAGCAGCACTACACAGCCATGAAAAAGCCAACGCTGTGGCGAAAAAGCATGTAGATTAATAACCCTTTTAAAAGCTTTGACTGGGTAAAATAATAAAACATCTTCATCATGATATGAAAGCTGCTTTTTTCCAGAATATTTAGGCTTCAAGTTCTTGACTTAATAATTTCTATTGGCTACTCTGCACAAAAGAAGAATGAATCTGACTATATTAATTTGCTACAAATCAAGTGACGGTCTACATATCAAGTGACGGTCTACATGAGTCACTCACAATAAATAAAATAAATACATAAACAATTATTATTGCCATTAAAGTGAAATTACTGAACCTACACACAGGAGCCTGAGAAAAATTCATTTTGATCAACATTTTGTTCAAAAGCACTGATTCCTTCACAATGGTACACCACTATGAAACTATTTATCTGTAAATGTTTATTGTGTTGTATACAATGTGCTGATTTACACTCTTATTCTAAACCCTAAAATTGAGCAAAAATAATAGTGGCACTTTTCTTGCCAAACACTAACACTAATAACATTATCGAGATGCATACAGTATCAAGTAGAGCAAAAAAAAAAAAAAAAAAAAATGTATATATATATATATATATATATATATATATATATATATATATATATATATATATATATATAACTATCTTGAGACCCTAACAAACAGCTCAACATCTCCAATAACATTCATCTGACAGAAATCAATGTAAACAGATGTGATTGTGCTTTTCTGTGCTCCGTTTCTTCCTATCCTTCTCAATTGTGTTGTTTTTCTGACCCTCAATTTGCAATGTAAGAAATGTTTTATCATTCCACTTTTCCTGACCTTTTATGCTCTGCGTATCCTGTCTGCGTTTCCTGTCCTGAACAAATAATAAATGACTGCATGCTTTGGGACTGGTGGGACATGAACTTCCCTGATGTCTTCTACAGCTTTTCCAACAGAAGCGTCAAACTGACAAGAGAATGAGAGGTGTGCAAGGGTAAAAGGTGACTTACGGGTGCCAATCATCACAATACTCTGGTCTACAGAAACACCAGACAATCTTCGTCCACAAAGAAGTGGTTATACAGGTGCTGAAATCCTCCCACGATGAAGAAACGCAGACTATTTGAGTGCGTGTGACTCAAGTTGTGCGTAATGAGTGTGAGTGATTTGGGGGAAGGTGGATTGAGGGCAGGTGGATCCTGACTGACAACTGACATCTGACTACGGACTGAGCCCAAATAAAATTGTCACACCACATGAGCTCTCTCCTGGAAAGCTGCTGCTTAGTGAATTCTCGATCAAGCAGCTATAATAGGCACCACATTCTGTTTGTATCGCATGCAGTGTATAAGCCCCTAGCGTTTCACCGTTATGTATGCGAGTTCACCGCCATTCTCCGTTTTGATTTTATGCCTCATTCATACATCTTTCCCTGCTCCAAGAATTGCATTCCTCTTATTGATTCCAAATCAATTTTATAGTCCAGTGGTCTTAGGCCTTGAATGCTTGGTTCCCCCTGTCTGCTGTCCGTATTTATGTTTCCACATGGCATCTCGACGGAGTCATTTTCACATGGACAATCACGGAAGAGTGCTTCTGTTACCACGGAAACACACTCACACAAGTGCTCTTCATTGGATGCTGATAAAATCCCTTCCCAGCTGCCGACTGTAAAGTGGCTTGGTGGGAATATACTTACTACTTACTTATGCATTGAATTTGTGACACAACAATGTTTATTCAAAATGGCAAGCTGGGAGACTTCAAGACCAGGATAAACATCTTCATGGTATCATTAGGTGTTGCAGATCTTGTTTAAAGGGGTCATATGATGCAATTTCAAGTTTTCCTTTCTCTTTGGAGTGTTACAAGCTTTTGGTGCATATACGTAGAAGATCTGTAAAGTTGCAAAGACTAAAGTCTCAAACCCAAAGGAATACTCTTTATAAAAGTTAAGAGTCGTCCACGCCTCCCTAAAACTGCTTGTTCTAGCATGCCCCCACATCTCGCAAGATCGCATAACGCCACATAAAAAGGCATAACCTTTGATTCTCGCTGTTGCCGCCAGTGCTATGTCATGGAGATGCTGTTTCATTGTGAAAATTTCTTTGGTCTTCCAAAAGAGGACTTGACTAGAAATCAGTGGTTAAGTTGTTTTTACAACACTGTTCCAGAACAGTTCAACCCGAATATTCAGATTTTATGGAGGACTGTTTCCTGATCCTGGGAGAGTGGTCTACAATGCCGGCTTTTCTGACTCACAGTCTGTAAGTACGTTTACATATGTAAAGGATTCGCCACTGATGATTCATATGTAAATGTTCCATTCAAATGCATTGATGTGTGCGAGTTGTGAATTTAAATATTTCTTTACAGAGGTATATGTTGTCACACTTGTCCATGTGTGAAGACGTTGCACTGTGCAAATCCGTGAATGAATGTTCCGAACTGAGGTAACTTCAACAGATTTCCACTGCTCAGGGAATAGGGAGAAGTGAACACTGTGAAAGGGATCATGTCAATGAGAACAGAGCTGAGGGGCGCGAGGACTGGAATTGAGAACCTCCGGAATAGAGTAGAGCTTGCTGTTTATTGTTTCTCTGATAAAAAATGCAAACATGTTTTATGTTTATGCGGCGCAATGCAACGCAACACGTAAAACAGTATAAGTCATTATAATCCATAATAATGTCCCCACTGGATGCAACAAATGCCTCGTTTGTAATGGGTTTAAATGTTATTGTCTTGTCTCGCCGGTGTTCTGACCGTGACACACATCACAGTACGGAAAGGGGCATAACATTTCCATCACATGCTTGAAGCATTAAGCCAATCACAATGCACTGGATATCTGGCCAATCAGAGCACACATCGCTTTTCAGACAGATGAACTTAGTAAAAAACAATGTATTTCAGAAAGACGGGGCACAGAGGAGAAACAATAATGTACAGTGTGTGGAAAATTATGTTTTTTTGTTTTGTTTTTTGTTTTTTTTTCTTAAACCACATAAACACATTTCATTACACCAAATACACAAAATAATGTATTTTTAGCAACATCACATGACCCCACAGCACAATGTTGATTATCCACAAGAAAAAGTTTGTTAAACAACAAATGAAAATTGCAGTGATGCTAACTGAAAATACAGCAACAATCAAAATAAGTACAATAATGTTTTTTCTTTTACTTTTCTGCACTTCTGCTCCTGAAACTTGGGTTGGCCGTACACTGAATATTGCACTTTTATGCTCACTGAGGCTGATTTTATTTGTTACAGTAAACATAGCAATATTGTGAAATAATCCTCACAGGTGTGGCATATTAAGATGCTGATTAGACAGCATGATTATTGCACAGGTGTGCCTTAGGCTGGCCACAATAAAAGGCCACTTTAATTTGTGCAGCTGTATGACCACTTCAGACTTTCAAACCTGTGCCAGTGCCAGACTGTCAATGAATCAGGGAATCCACAACAAACTTGAACAGTTCCTACTCCAACTATCATCCACACTTTCCTCAGAGGACTGCAGCTACAGCTAGGAGACAGCGTGAAACAAAAAATAAGGTGGAAAAATGAAATGTTTTGTTACTTTTCTAAGCAACCAGGCATGCAATTTTGGACCAGCAGGTGATAAAACAAGCTAAAAGGATTATTAGACTTCATTTAAGGGGAGACCTGAGCTGTATCTGGATTTGAGAGTTTATTATTATAAACTATTCTGATTATTATAGCATGAACAATGTTCTTCAGTGGTTTTCCCAATTACTATATTAAATTGTTTCCTGGCAGTATTACTCTGCAGAGCGTTTATTTGCACCAGCCCATTGCAAATACACTATAAATGTTTATTTATATATTTGTATTATGTCTCAACAAATTATGAATTAATCGTAATGGCAAGGTCTGTTATAATTACCTAATCAATCAGCTTGTGAAAAACAAAAAAAAACGCCCTCTTAGAATTTAAACTGGACCAAACTAGTCAAAACTGTATTCTGTAGTCAGATGTCAAAAATGTTCAACAAAGCTTAAGACTATTCATTATTATTCCACACCAAACATCAATACCACACAAGGAGTTAAGACAACATCTCCAGCAAGTGTCCTGCAATTATTTTCTCGGTCTCGTTGGCACGGATCATACAGCTGTCGGTCTCTACGCATCTGCATTCTGTTTGATCCAATTTATAGAGTTGGGCTGAGAGGACAGCATCTGAAACAAGAATCACAGTAGATTGCTCTACTCCCATTTATCTACTTGAGTTAAATTACTTCGGCATCAGATAGAATGTCAGGCTCGGAGAGGAATGACAAAAACAAGGAGGAAAAATGAGCATGAGAAGAAAAAGACAAATGCTTGGTTTCGGGAAACAGTATGGCATCATCCCAATTTAAGGTTATCTGATGCTCTTTCTTTGGTCCAAGCCACCAGGGAACAGATGCAGGAGCCTTTCTTCACAGTGTGTAATTCCGATGTCCACTGATTGACGTGGAACAATCAGCAGGGACACGGGATATTTTGGCAGTGATGTCTATCTGTCTTATCACAACATGCATATGGATGAAAGTCTCATTTTTCTCTTTTTTTTTCAACAAAGGCACATTAAATATTGAAGATAACAAAACTGAAATCCTGTAGAGTGTCACAGATTGTAGAAGTAGGATTGCAGAATTGGTACATGCAAATGTACTCGTCACATTTTGTTAGTGGCAGACTACTGTTTCTGTCCTAAGCTTGTGGATTTATTTTGCATTGACCCTGGTATTTTGAATATATGTAAGAAAAAAGAAAAGGAAAAACAAAGAAAAAAAAGTGCATATATATATATATATACTATATATATATATATATATATATATATATATATTAAATGCTTAATTTCGCAATAAATACTTAATAATTTGTCAATAAAACCGCTGCAATATATAACTATTTTCTTATTTTTTTTCCTTTAATTTAAGTTTTGATATTTTTATTCATAATTTGTTGATACTTCTAATAGAAAATATTGCTGCTATAATATCGAAGCAATTTATATGTATATTCTGTACAATGCATGCCTTCCCTATAGGGTTACGATTTCAGTAACAGATCTACTGGTTTTGGATTAGTAAGTAAAAGCAATCAATAAAAATGTGGTTTTATTACTACTAATATTTTTACATGTGCAACATTGGGACAACATTGAGTAAATTAAATTCAACAGAACACAAGGGTTAATCATGTATCACAGAGCACTGTACAACTCTCTCTCACTCAAGCTAAAGCTAATAAATTAGCTTTCTGGATTTGTTCTGTGATACTGAATGTAATTTTTTCAGTGTGCTAGATTGAGAGAGGTCCCAAAGTTAATGAATCAAACAACAGAATGTTTGTTCCTTGACCAAACTCAACAGGGCTTCTCAAGGGTGACTTTGATGGTTTAGAGTAGCATACTAACATACTACTCTAGAAATTCAGGAGTATGCAGTGCATGTGCTGCACACTGTATGTAAAGTCTCTATAAGCACTGAATGCATGATCTTTAACACTATTTTGAATCATTATCTGCCTTAACTTTCACAAAACTGAATTACAAAAACAAAAGAACTATATGTATTTCCAAGATGATCATATGATCATTATGCAGTGTTTGTATTCAGAAAGGAGTATGCTAGCATTGTATACTGAACACAGACAATATGTGTGGCTTTCTTCAGAGCGGCTGTCAGAGAAAAAAAGTTCTCCTCTTATCTGTTCTGCTTTGGAGTGTATCTTGAGATCAGGAAGAGATTATTGGAAGCTGACGAGCTAGAAACAAGAATAAAAGGGTATGACAAATGCATGGCAGATAACCATGCTATCTAAAAAAAAATAGGACTACAATGAGGACAAACAGGTGAAACGGGGAAAAGAGCAATCATCAAAAAGTTGAAGAGAAATCAACTTTTTTCCTTGATAGCAATGAAACTAAATGGAGATTGAATTTAAAATTATGCATTTTATTTGTCTCAACACAAAAAGGATATAAAAATCCTTAGCAACCTCCTTGAAACCAATTAGAAAACCTTAGTACTCCCCTAGCAATGCCTAGCAATCACCCAGAACTTCCCTAGCAACCATTCAGAAGACCTGGTCAAAAACTAAACCATAAAAACTTTTAGCAGCTTCCTAGAAACTAATTTACACCTTAAAAACACCCTAGCAACCATTCAAAAGCCCTTATCAACAACTAAACTAAGCAAAACATCTTAGCAACCACCCAACAGCTGCCTAAAACCTATTTTACAACTAAAGCTGTGTTGCCACTGCTGGAAATTTACCCAGGAACTAGGGACTTTGGGCTGGTATTCCCTGTAATTCCACTGCAGGAACTAGGATCTAAATCAAGTTCCGGGTAAAAAAGTGCCCCTCAGAAAGTCCATGCTCATAAGGTAATACTTTTTCAAAGGTCCGGAACTTTCGGGGGTGGGAGTTGAGCACTAAATATGCTGATTGGTTTAGTTCACGCAGCATTGTGATTTCATCTACCATTTATACCATTATAATACTGTTTGATATTATGTTTCGTTTCATTGAAATGTAACGTTAGGCTAGAGGCCTACACATTTCCCTGATCTACATTTTTGCGGCTATTAATACTTTGTCATATTTCGTCTTATTGTAAATATACAGAGAGGAAAATTGCAGTAGCAAACGCTACTGTTTGCAGAATTACTGGACTTGCGTCCTCCCATCCGTGGGAGATCACACTCCAAAGGCAAACTCGCAAAGTCCGAACTACC
The DNA here is from genome assembly GCF_963082965.1 of Carassius carassius. NCBI lineage: Eukaryota > Metazoa > Chordata > Actinopteri > Cypriniformes > Cyprinidae > Carassius > Carassius carassius. Next base: position 13,650,264 of record NC_081760.1, on the reverse strand, counting down.
AAGGATGAAAGTCTGAAATTTGTGTACTTTGTATTGAGAAATGCACGCAGACCTTTGTCACTAGACTATTTGTCTAATCTTCACGGTACTTTAGACCGCGGTGGAAACTCGGCATTAGCAACATCCTACGAAACTTTTCAGAACACATTAGAAACCACCTAGTAATCACTTATAACATCCAAGCAACTTCCTAGCAATACCCTAGCAAACAAAACCTTATCAAGCACCTATGTAGCAACAACTAAACTATAAAATGTTTAGCAAATGTCTACTGCCTAGAAACTCATTTATACCTTAGCAACACCACAGCAACCTCATGTATTTAAGAACGCAACCCAAGACAAATGCTACTGCACTTGCAGTGTGCACACAGAAAGCATTCAGATTCAGTTCTCTCTTGCGGCTAATAGGGATATGTTTCAGTCCAGTCACTTTTTTATTTTTTATTTATGGTGCTTTTCTAAAAATCTCTTTTTTCGGCAATGTAAGTGGTTTGCCGCTGATTGCTGTCATGACACTCGCAAACAGCACTGAACTTTTCATTAACTACGGTAGGTTGTACAACAAAGGAGTTGCAATTGGCTGCTTTATCTGCAGAAAGTTTAAGTCTAGTGAAGTCTGGCGAATCACATAGTTTTTATCAAAGAGTCAGGTGTGGCTCGACTGCTGAACTAATCTACCCAAAACTTCTTAGCAACCACCCAGCAACTATTTACACCTTAGCAACTCCCTAGCAACCAGTCAGATCACCTGCAAAAGCTTGCCATTGTTTTACAGTAGCTTAGCAACACCTAAAACTGTTTAGAAACCATACGGTCATGTATTCAAACCATAGGCCTAAATATCCTTCAGACTTCAAGTTTTCTTTTCTCCTCCATTCCTTTAAATGCTCATAAAAGATTCCCACAGTCTTCAGCTCACAGGTAGATTCAATCCGTGTGCATTTTGTCTCAGTTTCTATTGCTTATTTTTCCATGTAATGTGTCAGGGCTCTGTTTTAGAAAGGCTTTATTATGCTGGCCAATAAATAAGGATTGTGGCCGTCAGTCTGCATGGCTTGGCAAACAGAAACACTCTTGCGCTCTCGTACCTCTCTGCACACTGGCTCGTTTATCTTGGCTGTCAGGTAAAGGGCAACATACGAAAAGGTGAAATTCTCTCTCTCTCTCTCTCCCAACTACTTATTTAATAAGCCTGTTGCCTTCAAGACCACACACAACTTCTTTGAAAGTGAAGTGCAGCAAGCCTCACTGATTGCACATGCATACAGACAAAAACAAACTCTTCATGCTCATTTAATCAATTCTATTTAGATATGAAGCTTGACAAATACAAGGAATCAAGCCTTTCTTGACGATGTAGGACAACCTTGTTAGTTTGTGTCAATCACAAAGTTTCAAACTTCAAGATACACAGGAGGATCGCCTGTCATTTGCAAGCATAGCTAACGAGTGATTATTAATTTTTGAAAACTGTCATACTCTAATCATGCATTTTTATTTGCTTGTTGAACATTTGATTGCTTAAAGGATTAGTTCACTTCCAGAATGAAAAATTCTTGATAATTTACTCACCCCCATGTCATCCAAGATGCTCATGTCTTTCTGTCTTCAGTCGCAAAGAAATTAAGATTTTTGAGGAAAACATTCCAAGATAAGAAAGAAAGAAAGACAGAAATAGCACAATAATATATGAACCCTAATGTAGCATTGATTGCAATTGTATTCTCTCTAAATGCATTACTTCAAGCACAATGTTAGATTTTTTTTTTTTTTTTTACTTAAGGACAAGCTGAATTGTAATTTTTCACTGATAATTATCAGCATGTCAGCTTGTATTTATCATGGCTCATTCAATTAACCTCTCATACAACATTCAAAGGTACAAAATGCTGAGTGCAGATGTCTAAATATGAGTTTTCACTGTTTACTGTTCACTGAAACTGAATAACTTGGGGCGATAGTCTTATAATTGAAGAACACATTTTAGTCTCATTCTACAGTTAATGAATGTTGCACAAGAAGAGCACATTGCCATCAGAGCAATGATGTGTACATTATGATAGCCATGGGCACAGGCTCCAAACTAACAGTTTTATGAATTTATTCAATGCATTTCGCTTAAATAAAAAGTCCAAACAAACAGGCCTGAAGAGGAGCTTTGGCTTTGGCGGATGCTGGGAATTTAAAGGTGATGGCACTATGTTTAACGCTTGATTTACGCCTGAGCTTTTAATAAGAAGATTGCAGTGCTCGTGTGATGGGACACATAACACATGGTCTTATGGATGCTGCAGTTAATTACTAAGAGGTTATTCATCTTCATTGCCCTCAGACTGTCGAAACTCAGGGTTGAATACATAATCGCACAATCGGCTCACTGAAAAATGATGCTGCAGTGTTATTCACAGTGATGTTATAGCCGGAAGAAGGTGTCGAGACAAGTGAAACTAAGTGGAGCTTCTGATGCTGCTCTCACACAGATCAAATAAAAACAATCTAAATGTGTGTACATTTCTTGAATCAGAGCTAAATTAATGGGCAGTGCTTTAACTGGAGACCATCTGCATTTCCATTGATTTTCATTAGGGAACTGAATCTGAATCCTGGACAATGAAAGCGAGGCCGGATTCAAGAAAGATTATTGCACAAAAAAAATACTAATAATTTTCTTCCTATTTTCTGATACAAAGAAGGGTTGTGACTGTGAGGAAATTTTCCCACTGGTTAATCAACGTGTGACAACACAGATAATACCGGTCTCACCGTGGGGGTCCCTTTTTTCCTCACTTTCCTTTGCTTTTAACCTATTCAGTGAGGAGTTTAAAATATTCTAGTGGTCCCCCCAGAGTAAGTTTGTTTAAGATGACCATTATTTTAGAACGTTCCCCTTACTGTTTCCATGGCAACGTGTCAGACTTGTCACGTGACACACCGCGTCTACAATAACACTGTATGACAGATGGATCGCTTTTATTTCGTTTTTCCTTTTCTATTTAAAATATTCACAAACTTGCCTACCATGTCATGAACAATCTGATATTACGATTCATAAATATGTGTAAATGAGTGTGTTTTGTCGTTAATAAAATCCTTTCTAAATGATCTTGATCGTGTAATGTAAGATGGGTGCCGCCATGTTTGTTATGGAAGCATATGGGTAGCGATATTAAATTTGCAATGTAATATGCATTTATATATGTATTTACATTTACATTTTCCAATACATTTGTGCAACGTTTGGTGCAAAATGAAAATTAAAATTAAATTACATAATTTTCATTTGCCATTTCATACACCAGTTTTAATATGTAAAATTAAAGCTAATTTTAATGCTTTATAAGTTGCAAAATTAAAAATGAAAATGTATTACAGAAATGATTAGATATGTATAACATGTTCAAGCAAAAACTGTGGCAAAATTATCATTTAAATGCTATTTTTCTTAAATGCATTAACACTCACAGTCAAGACACTTACGATTGCATTTTCATTCAATGTCCCGCAATGAATGTAGCAAAATTCAATGTGCACATTGAAAATGCATTCCGAGCCGATCACGTCTCCGCCCCCTTGCGCCATGTCAATCACTGCGTGGACAAAGCGGGGCTTGCAGAAGGTCTGAGACTCAAATCTCAAGAAGAGGATTCAAGTGAGAGAACATGGACAAGACCGTTGGTCCGTGTACATTTGAATCATTTCTGTTTATGGCTTTAATATTTCATTCGCACTGGTAAGCGGAGCTGAAACTCTGCTTTCATCTGATTGGTCTAATCGCTCCACCTTCAACTTGGTCTTTTCATTCTTTCAGGCAGAATAAGAGTCGGTGCGAGTGAAGCACTGTAATGTCTGAAACCACCGCTTACTGTTAATTAGCATAATATTTGAATCAGATGTAGCTGGGCACATAATTCGTGCTGCTGAGACCTGCAAATTATTTCGAGGTTGTAGTATTGTATGAATATTGTCCCACTGATAAATACAGTGCAAATAGTTCTGTCTCTTTGGAAAAAAGTGAAGTGGAAATAAAAATCAATAATAGACTGAACAGTTCCATGTCTGTAACATTTACCACTCTCATCTTTTAAGTCATAAGGCACTAGGTATGTGTGTCTGACATTAATAAATAATTGTAAAAATTAATATTGTTACATTTCTGAAATAAAAAATAGTAAAATTAGCTCTATGCTGCTCAGTGCTCCTGTAGCCTACCCCAGAGCGGCCTCTCGCGGCTGTAGACGGTAACATTATTATTATTATTTATTATGAGAGTAATTGACACAGACTAGAACTTTAATGTTTCACCAAATTCAGCTCAGATCTTCAGACTCGTCTGACTCGTGTTGCTGAATAACTGGCCAGACTTACCTTCCCAAAAAATCCTATTTAATTTTATTTCATAAATTTAACTATATTTATTTCCACTTCACTGTTATCCAAGGAGACAGAACTATTTGCACTGTTTTTAGCAGTGGGACAATATTTATACAATACTATAACCTAGAAATAATTTAACGGGGTCTCTTGCAAGTCGCAGCAGCACGAATTATGTGGCCAGCATCATCTAATTCAAATATTATGCTAATAAACAGTGAGCGGTGGTTTCAGACATTACAGTGCTTCACTCCCACTGACTCTTATTCTGCCTGAAAGAATGAAAAGACTGTGCTGAAGGTGGAGCGATTCGACCAATCAGATGAAAGGAGCGTTTCAGCGCCGCCCACAAGTGCGAATGAAATATTGAAACCATAAACCGAAATGATCAAACCGTAGACGGACCAACTGTCTTGTCCATGTTCTCTCACTTGAATCCTCTTCTCGAGATTTGAGTCTCAGACCTTCTGCAAGCCCCGCCTTGTCCACGCAGTGATTGACATGGCGCACGTAATATATATATTAGGGGTGTAACAGTATGCAAAAATCACGGTTCGGTACGTACCTCAGTTTTAAAGTCACGGTTCGGTTCATTTTTGGTACAGTAAGGGAAAGAAATGCAAACATTAAACTGCAGGTTGTTTATTACTATAAGCTTTTAAAAAATACTGCTGCAAAGTTCTCCACTAAATAAAATACTCTCAGTCTCAAACCAATATCATATGATAAAATATAATGAAAAATATAAATAAATAACTATGATTACAGTGCAGCATTACCAATCCCAGCTTGTAGGCCTGCTCATATTTAATATATATATATATATATAACTTTTCCAAAGTGTAAAGTGCAGTATCAACAATTTCAGTTTTTAGACCTGCTCAAATTTCGTTATTGCGTTGGACCGATCGGAATTAAGAGCAAAGGTCTGTTAAAATGCCGACGTGAGCTGCGTTAGAATTACGGTCATTTCTTTCCTAGTTACGCCTGTTTCACACCGCAAGCGTGAGCGGCGCGCGAGCAGCGCATATTTTTTTCGGCGTCCAAGTTAATCAATGAGTGCATTCACACCGGGACCAGGAGCATCGCGTGAGTGTCAAGCAGGTGCGTCGTGTGAACAGCAGTGCAGCGAGGGTTTCGGCGCCCGGTCTATTTTTGCAACAAATATGTATTTACCCATTTAAACGTTTTAAATAATCGTTTTGGGTGAAAGTATGGTGTATTGTTATAAGAACATATGTTGAAAGAATTATATCCATTGTTTGAAATGGTTATACTGTCTGCCGAACACGCTTTGCAGCCGCTGCTGTGATGCTGTACTTATACGCTTCCAGTGTGAATACTTGCGAGAGTCTGCTGCTGCAGTGACGATGTAGTTGCGCGGATGTGCTGCTCGCGCACCACTCACGCTTGCGGTGTGAAACAGGCGTTAGAATCAGCTGCAAGGCGGGATTTGCGCTGAACGTGGAGACTTCCGCCACTTAATATGTTCGTTTGGAAACACGAAAATGTACCTATGTTCCAGATACAAAATATTGCATTAGGTCATTCGGTACACACGTGCACCGTACCGAAAGCACTGTACCGAAACGGTCCAGTAGGAATACACGTACCGTTACACCCCTTATATATATATATATATATCAGTGCTGTCAATCGATTAAAAACTTTAACTAGATTAATCACACATTTTTTCTGTGATTAATCACAATTAATCGCAATAAAAAAGAAATGTTTTTGTACGTTTTTAATATATTTTTTAATGTAATAATTTCACAGTTAATCAAATTAATGTAGAAACAACATAAAGACAGTATATTTTAAATACTTGTTTAAATGGCATCTTTTTATGAATGAAGGCCAGTATTACTGATATTAATACAGCTACTGATTATTATTTTTTTTTTTTACATTTATTATTTTGCTTCAAAAATATAACAGTTTTTAATTTAAGTAAACTTAAAACAATGCTAACATAAACCCATAATAAATGTCATGTTTACTCCTGCCCTTCCTGTCTTAACAGTTAGGAAATATACGGAAATTTAATAAAGTTATCAAAGTTATATGCAGTCTACACTGCATAAACTATAAATTAAATAGTTAATCCTTATTAAAGCTACAAAAGTTATTTAGTCAAGAGCAGCGAGTCATTTGTTATTTAGTCAAGAGCAGCGAGTTCCCTTTGTTCTTTAACTTTACTGACAGGAAGCTTTATTGGCTGCTGTCCCTTTAAGAGCAGACAGACACGCGGATCTCACCGTTTATATACTGTCTATGGATCTCGCCTCATTCTCTCACAACTCTTTTTGTTCATTTTAGACTTTATATAAATCTTTCAAGATCGCTCTTATGAGGATAATCGACAAAACTGGCACTTTGGGATGTTTATTTTTAGTTCAAGCACTTAAGAGAACTGAATTCTGGCGCCCTGTCTATGCATTGTGTGTGTGTGTGTGTGTGTGTGTGTACGTGTGTATGTGTCACATAAGGGCATTCACAGGCAGCGCATTCTCTTTTGTCTTGCCGTGCTTGAAATGTTTAAATGTTGAAATGTTTTTTTTTCAGTTTTTTTTAATGAATTGAAATAACATGGTTTGATGTTCCTGTAGCTCAAGTGGTAGAGCATTGCGTTAGCAAGCGCAGGGTTGGGGGTTCGAATCCCAGGGAACACATGTTAGGAGAAAATTGTTAGCCTGAATGCAATGTAAGTAGCTTTGGATAAAAGTGTCTGCTAAATGCATAAATGTACATGTAAAAATGGTTATTGTATTTATCATCACTTGTGTGCTAAATAAAAGTTTGAATTTCTATATATACTGACACCAAGGTATAGTGTATATTGTTACACTTGGAGTAAGACTGGATGCTAAAAATTTAGCTTTGATGACCGGAATAAATTACATTTTAAAATATATTCAAATAGAAAGCAGTTATTTTTAATAGTAAAAATATTTAACAATATTACTGCTTTAGCAAACTGGTATTGACTGGTATCCTGTATGTCACGATCGTCAGCTGGAGTGCCCATGAACTTCAGTAGAGGGCACTCCACTCAGGACACATTCAGAACTCCATTCTCCATGCTGCCTCATACCTGGGACTGATTGCACACACACACCTGCATCTGATTACACACCTGCAGCCAACACACACACACACACACACACACACATATAAGCAGCACACTCACGCCAACTCACTGCAAAGTCTTGTTTAGCCTGTCTCTGTGTTTGTTCCTTCTGTGTCTGACCTTTGGATTGTTTATACCGACTCTGATTCTATGCTGCCTGCCCCGATCTCTGCTTCTTACTGTTACTGATCCTGGATATCTCTGACATACCTGATGCCGTTTATGATTACTGCCTGTCTGGCCATCCTTATAATAAAGTTTTGCATATGGATCCGAATGTCTCTGGCTCATCTTTCAGAAGACTTCACCAAACCATGATCCAGCAGCTTTACTAAGCACCAGACCAGGTATGGAGCCAGCTAAAGGTTCATTCAACACGGTAAGTGTGATTTACAAGTCAAGTCAGGTCCCCGTCGAATTTCCAGGGACTTCCGGAGTCAGGTCGGTTCCACGTTAACTTCCGGAGTCAGGTCGGTTCCCCGTTGACTTCCCAGAGTCAGGTCGGTTCCCCGTTGACTTCCCAGAGTCAGGTCGGTTCCCCGTTGACTTCCCAGAGTCAGGTCGGTTCCCCGTTGACTTCCCAGAGTCAAGTAACACCACAGTTAAACTCCATGAGTCAAGTCAAGTCACCAATGATCTCCGTGCGTCAAGTCACCAATGATCTCCGTGCATCAAGTCAAGTCACCAATGATCTCCGTGCGTCAAGTCTAGTCACCAATGATCTCCGTGCGTCAAGTCAAGCCACAGTTGAACTTCGTGTGTCAAGTCACCAATGATCTCCGTGCGTCAAGTCAAGTCACCAATGATCTCCGTGAGTCAAGTCTCCAATGATCTTCGTGCGTCAAGTCAAGCCACAGTTGATCTTCTTGAACAAAGTCAAGCCACAGTTGATCTTCGTGCGTCAAGTCAAGCCACAGTTGATCTTTGTGCGTCAAGTCAAGCCACAGTTGATTTTCGTGAACAAAGTCAAGTTACCAATGATTTTTGTGAATCAAGCCAAGTCACCATTAATCTCCATAAGTCAAGAAAAGCCACATGTAAACTTCATGAGTCAAATCAAGTCACCGTTGGTCTTCATGAGCAAAGTCAAATCACCACGGACCTTCCAGAGCTTTGTCATGTCTCAGCATCTCTCCGAGAAATTCAACCCACTCAGCAGATCTTCCAGAGCTTCATCGTACAACCACAGTTCATCCAGAGCCTCGTCACGTCTCAGCTGAACTTCCAGAGCCTCGTCACATCCTGTCTGTTGCACCCAGCAATGTTCTCTAAGCCTGTTGTGTTGCTGTCAAGGAGACTGTTACTTCTGTGGAACCTCCAGAGGTCCCAGCAACTGCTGCAGAACCTTTGGAGGTGTCAATAGTAGCCATCAATGAACTCTCGTCCTGCTCTGTCGCGGCTAAGGAGGCCATCTATGAATTCATTGCCTGCCCTGTCAGGGCCACAGAAGCCATCCATGAACTCTCGTCGTGTCCTATCATGGCTATGGAGGTCGCCTATGAACTATTTGCCTGTCCTGTTATGGGCACAGGAATTTACAAAAAAAAAGTACCTAAAGGACCCTCAGACAAGATTATCAGGTCTGATGAACCTCAATTTTAAGCATCATATGCAGAGTACCATCCCAAAAGTAAAGTGTGCTGGTAGCAGCCTCATGCTGTGGGTCTGGTTTTCAGTGGCAGGGAATGAGGGACTCGTCAGAGTATAAGCAATGCTCAGTGCAGCAAAATATAGAGATAGCTTTAATGAAAACCCAGTACAGAGCATTCATAATCTTCCAAAAGGACAGTGACCCTAAGCACAAAGCAAAAGTGGCTTACAGACAACTCATTAAATGTCCTTGAGTGGCCCAACCACAATGTAGCAGAAATGACTCGAACCAGACAAATTAAAGAGTCGATCAGGGCTGTGTTTGAAACATGAGCCGAATTCCTCAGGAAGTCATAAAACATTCTGTGCCACAAGTCCCAAGCAAGATGAGCAACCAACTTGTTCAAACAACAGCTTTCAACATTAACAACACTAGAACAATTATTTACAATTTAAATTCGAAGGAGAGAAATTTGGTGTCAAATTTGTTGTTCGTAATGGAAATGCAACGCTGAACATCACATGTAAACCCATGAGAGTTAAACACTTCCATTGACTTCCCCCCACCTAGCAGACACAGACTGAAATTCCTAAGGGGGAAGGGGCTTTGAACCTCTGGTCTCCACAGAAATCTTTGCCAAGAGAATGGCAAAGAACGTGTCTTTTCTACATGTATATGGACCAAAATGAACTCCAAAATGACTTCTGAATGAATATCAGTCCATCGTTTAACTCCATATTCATTTATATGTAACCCACACATTTTACTATCATGTTATAATCACTTATTGTGTATGTCTTTTAATAACTATGGGATAACTTAAGGATTCATAATCATGTTTGGTATGTTTGTGATGGAAACTGCTTGCTTGAAATATTCCTGACAATCAAATATTGGTCAAATGTATCATATCATATTCGTGTTAGGAATCATGTCCAAAATTATACCCTACAAGAGCGGGAAAATTCGGACCACAGGCTTGGTAAGATGTAAAGGAAACAGGTCAATTTAGCTCAAAGGGAATCATTTAAGATTTTAAAGGGAATTTGAACAGAATCACTGTTTCACGGCTCATCACTGAGACGCCCTGCGATTCACCGAACGAGCCGTTTAACATCAAATCTGCGCTGGATATTAATATCCAAAGTATAGTGAAAACACTATCAATTAGCACAGTAACAAGATCGGCAGTTTAAGACATTAATTTGTAAGCACAAAACACAAGATACTTCTCTTTTCAATATAAGGCTTTATTAGATAAATCTAAGACATATAAACTAATCTAACACATAAACGCAAGCACTCCCACATTCACACAAGTTGCAGGAAGATCGAAAGTTAGGGAAGGATGAGTTTAAGAGAATGGAAATGTGGAATCCCAAGTTTACAGCAATATGTTCAATTGCATAGACATGAACAACCATCAATCACTTAATTAACCCTCGCACTGAGTTCCTCAATGTGGTTAAAATTATATTAGATACACCAGCACAAATGTCTGAAGGTACATTGCCTGTGTAAAGTTGTTGCTGATTGGCTGGAAGTTCAGTAGTCCTTGAAGTGACGTCTTGAGAAGGCCCGTGGTGTGTTGGGCGTTGGCTGAAGATGCAGAGAGTTGTGTGTAGCCGGCTGAAGTTGAACTCGACGTTACAAAACTTAACTCAGAACACGAAACTCTCAAACGGAAAAGAAAAGAAAAGAAGTAAAGTTTGACGAGACTATAGGTGGTGTTTCTCCTCATCGTGGCTAAGTAACAGCAGGCGTGCAGGCTGAAGCACGCTGGAACAGCGCTCAAAGAACCGTGATGACAAACAGCATGGCTAAAAGCTAAAGCTAAGAAGCAAAGCTAAAATCTGGCATGACTGATAGCCAAAGCAAGGCTAGAACTAAAAGCAGGCATGGCTAGTAGCAGAAGCTAAGCTGAAGACTAAACGCTTACATGACTAATAGCAGAAGCATAGCTAGAACTAAAAGCTGGCATGACTAGTAGCAGAAGCAAAGCTTACAACTAAAAAGCAATATTTTATGGTGTCCTGGGTATTTAAACTGGCCTGTTGGCCACACCTCAAAAGTTGTCTTGACCAATCAGATATAGTCTTGGCTCGGGGGTATCACAAATCATCTGTTATCTTACCAAGCATGTGGTCCGAATTTTCCCGCTCTTGCAGGGTCTAATTTTGGACATGATTCTTATAACACGAATAGGATACATTTGATAAATATTTGATTGTCTGGACTAATTCAAGCAAGCAGATTCAATTACGTAGATACTAGACATGACTATGTATCCTTAAGCTATCCCATAGTTATTAAAAGACATACACAATAAGTGAATATAAGATGATAGTCAAATGTGTGGGTTACATATAAATGAATATGGAGTTAAGTGATGGACTGATTCATTTATAAGTCTTTTTGAGTTCATTCTGGTCCATATATATGTACAAAAGACAGTTTATTTGCCATTATCTTAACACAAAGACTTCTGTGGAGACCAGAGGTTCAAAGCCCCTCCCCCCTTAGGAATTTCAGTCTGGTTCTGTTAGGTGGGGGGGGGGGAGTCAATGCAAGTGTTTAACTCTCATGGGTTTACATGTGATGTCCAGCATTGCATTTCAATTACGAACAACAAATTTGACAAATCTCTTCTCCGAATTGAAATTGTCAATAATTGTTCTAGTGGTGTTAATGTTGAAAGCTGTTCTGTGAAAGCTTTGGTTGGTTGGTTATCTTGCTTGGGAATTCGGCTCGTGTTTCAAACACAGCCCTGATCGACTCTTTAATTTGTCTGGTTTGAGTCATTTCGGCTACATATCCCCCTTTCGATCGGCGAGGTGTTTAGCTGAAGACATTGAGAAACAAAGGCAGAAGAAGCAGACAAACACAGCAAACAACAAGACAACACCTCCATGCCATTTACTGTACTGGCGCAGGCATCAGGTTATTTAGGTACACGTGGTTAAGTTAAATTAGTCAATGTAGTTTACCACATTGAGGATAGTTTAGATCGTTTTGGAAATCGTTGTTTTATTTTGATTCATCAATCAAATTTGTGGTTAACTTTGTTTGGTTCTTCTAGGTTGTCTTACTTTACACGTTTACGTTTACCGTTAGTTTTCTAGTAATCTCATTTTCAATTAAATGAATTGACATATCATGCATGGAGCTCTCTGGCTGGTGGATATTAAGTGTTCAGAGTCAATCCTAATATCAGACCTTTGACCCTTGCAGGGTGTCTAGGTGTTTCACCTACTCAGGAAAGAGGGGAAGGAGAAGGATAGGTAAAAGAAGAACAAAACAAAACAAAGCTGCTGTGGGTTTTCCTAGCATGGGTTACAACTACTATTGAGCTAGGATGTCAGGTGCAGCTAGTGTGTCATGGACCTTAACTTAGTGTCAGGTGTTCTACCTATTGTGAGGATGGCTGCACGTTTCTTCATGGTGGGTATGTGTAACTTTGTTACGCTAAAGGTTGGATATTCTACCTGTGGGAAGAATACGTTTGTTGAATGTGTTATCAGTAGATGTGCTTACCTCTGGGTGTAGGTAATGTTGTGTCTGTTAATGGTGTAGTGCATGTGTGGTCAGATCTGTTCAAGTCTGTGTTGTCTCCCCCTTTTTCTAGTATGTCACTGAAGACTGGCTCTCTGCATCCTTGGCTTGGATGAGGGCGTGTCCATGGTCTAATGGGGGTCAGTCCAGCAAGGCAGGAAGTTCTTTAGCAGACAGTCAAAGGCAGTTTGGCATGGCTGTGTGAAGCTGGGTTGCAAAACTTTGTCTCCTATGTTGCATTCTTCTTGTGGTGCCTTCTTGCTGTAGCAGACTTTCTGACCTTCTGTGCTCTGGTGGTTGCTGTTGCACAGACAGGGAATGTGGTTCTTTGAGTTGGAGTTCATTTGACAGTTTGTTAGTGACTGAGGTGATGTCCTTTAGTACCTCAGATTTTTCATCAACGGCTGGCCCTGAAAGACTTGTTCGTTCTGGGTCGTTGTTGAACAGGTGCTTGTCATCTCTGATGTGGTGCACCAGGTGATAACCGGCCTTCCGTTCTGTCACTGGTCACAGCGAGCATGACTCAACTTTGTGGTCATATGCATGTAGATTGTCTTGTAGGAACTCTCTCAGTTGTTCCATGTCTTCTGACTATAAGCTGTCATGTTCTTGTGAGTACTCAGCACTGTGCGTGTCTGAGTGGTGCTGAGGTGGGTTTTGTTGTCGCTTACCCACACGAGTTGTTCTTGGATGAGTCAGCTGATTACCCTTGGATGTCTGGTTAGGTTTCCAGATGTTCTTATCCAAGGTCAGGTTGGTTGTGTGCACCAAAGTAGGCTTGTCGGAGTCGGTTGTAGTAAGCTTGTGGAGCCTCTTGTCGAGCTTGTTTGGTTTCCAAGGCAGTCAACAGTCCATGTTCAGACTCTGGGTCTGTAAACTCTTTAATCAGGACCTCACGAAGTCACTGGTAGTTTGACTTTGTTTGACTGGGCTGTTGATCTAGAAAGTTTCGTACCTCGGGACTGGACGTGGCTCTAAGGAGGTATAACCAGTCTCTGTCAGTCACATGAGGTCTCACTTCCAGATGAAATTCGATATCTCTCAGGTAAGCCTGGATGTCGGGGCTCTCTGTGGAGTCTGGGTTGAACCTGCTGATGTTTTCAGACAGCTTGTTGAGGTCTTTGATGGTCATCCCGTGTGCAGCTCCAAGGTCTTGGACGGGAGGATTTCTTTCGTTGGCAGGAAAGGGTTGTGTGGCGAAGGACGGTGAGGTTTTAGGTTGTGGCCCTTCGCTCCTTTCATCATATGCCAGTTCTTTGACGTGGGACTCTGTTCTGCTCAGCAGTGGTGAGGCTAGGAGATGTTTCTCTTTTCTTGGCTCTTGTTTTTGCTTGTAAGCACATTGGAGTTCTTTTCTGACCATGTAGAGCTCATCGTTGGTATCGTCTAGTTGTTGGGTCAGATTGTCTGTTTCAGTTCTGTACATTTCAAGGTGGTCTTTCAAAGCACTGATTTCAGAATTCTTGTTTCTGATGTCTAGCTTGACTTTCTCTAGTAGCTGTTCAGCATACTGGAGTCTGTTTACCAGGTCTTTCTGAGCAGCCGTTGTATGTTGCTGGTCGAGCTGAGCTGCTGCCAGGGCTGCTTGGAGCTTAACATGTTCCGTTGTTTCCTGCTCCCTCTCGCTGGGTGCTTTGAGCTGATCTTGAACTTTCACTTCCAGCTTGTTTATGCGACATTGAGCACGTGTCAGCTCCTCTTGAAGGTGGGTGATGTGCTTGTCGCTCAGTTTCAGCTGGGTTGTGAAGGCATAGCTTAGTGAGCTCGTGATCTTGACTAGCTCCTCGTGGTTGTTATTCTGGCTTGAATCTTGTGTCAGGAATCTTCTCAGGTTTAGGATTATTATTAAAAGTAATAACAGTTCAAATGTCTTTGGAGTGAGGCTGTCTGTCATGCCTCTCAGCAAAGTGTTCACATCTTCCCCATGGGCAATGGAGTCTGCAGTCTGCGGCATGTTGGCACACTAGGGAGAAGAGAGACTGACACAGATCTGTGTGGAGTAAAAGCCTATGTGTTGTGGGACAACTAAGTGTTGTACCAGTGATTGTGAACCACTAGTGAAGTGTGGTGATGACGGTGTTGGTCTCAGGATGTCTAAGTAGACTAGAGATGCGAAGACTTTGTCACTCTAATGAGGAAGAGGAAAAGAGAGAAAGAGGTGAAAAACAAATTCAATGACAAGCAAAAATTTATGTTTTTCAAATTAGGAAAATATTTTTTTTTCAATTAAATGTTATCAAAAAGGTAAACAATATTATTATATTTCTTGTTTTGGACAAAAAACAATAATAAGGCTTATTCATTCCTAAAATAATTAGGCCCAAAAGAGAATACTAAAAATAAAGGATAATATGAAATGATCTGAGAGGGAAATTTTGAATGATTCAAAATAAATTTAATGTTTCAATTAAATTTCAATTTGACAGTTAATAATTGTGAGTCAGTATTTCCCTTTCTAGTAAAATGAAAATAAGTGGTATAGTGAGAAAAGAGCAATAAAAGAGAAAGAGACTAACAAGTGTTAGTTAAGATGTTTAAAGCGTTAAATCACATCAGCGTTGTCCAAACACACACTATTCATCCACTGGATGGTAATGCTAACTGCTAACCTTTGAGGCTAGTGGCTTAAGAATAGACTTCAATGTAAATGCAACAGTTTCGTTAGCTTAGCAACACCGTGGAGTTTGCTTACATTAGTGTCGATGCGCTGCGCGTTCGCAGTGCAAAGTTGCTCCGGAAGCAGATTAAGACTTCCGTGTCACGGTCATCACTGTGGCAACCAAAACACACTCAAATGAATTAACGTTAGTACATGAATCGTTGCATTGGACGTACAGTTAAATATGTAACATGAAATGTCGGATCATTTCAACACTGTACACATAACACCGCTTTTAGTTGGTTTTGCGATGTGGCACTTAAACTCTCAGTTCGTATAGAGTTAAATTTATCTTATTTCAAATAGCAGCTTCCTGCTGTAGTTAAGGGAACACAGTGATGGCGACCTGAATCTCCGTGCCAGTTTTTCTGGGCACAAACACACAAGGTTTCCTTCGCTGTTGGTACACAGTTGAAATTTACTTGATCAAGCTTTAAAACACTCCCATTCAAATTACTCTCGGACACACGCAGTGTTACGCAAGATTGCATTCACTTTGTGAATGGACACAGATAGGCAAACATTGTTCTCTAATGTTTAACTTAGGGAGGTTAAGTATCAAATTTGATTCGGTAGTGGAACACGCACTGGTAATCAAACTATGAATACTGAGGCTTTGATACATAGTTTGAGGAACACGCTCAAAACTATTCTTTATTCACCGATTTATATCCATTTTGGATCACTACAATTTAGCTCCGTTCAGCGAATGGTGACTGAGATAGCGTTTGAGAGGCACTGGAACACAGCAGTGAAATCAAATCAGCTAAACAAGGCATTACACAAATGAGGAACACGCTCACTTTCTACCTTATTGTACGATCTCAGGTGTTAACTTTTAAGTTCACTTACTGCTGTTAACAATGGAGAGGCGGACTTGTGTCTCCTCTGCTTTCATTCAAGCGGTCGCGCGCTGCTTACGTCACGGGTCACACACACACACACACGTCTCGCTAGCTTCTCATCTTTCATCCGCAGCAAAATAAAAGATTAAATAACTTGGTTAATGCTCACAATTTAGATTAAACTGCCCGCATTCTCCACCATAAATATGTAAAGGAAACAGGTCAATTTAGCTCAAAGGGAATCATTTAAGATTTTAAAGGGAATTTGAACAGAATCACTGTTTCACGGCTCATCACTGAGACGCCCTGCGATTCACTGAACGAGCCGTTTAACATCAAATCTGCGCTGGATATTAATATCCAAAGTATAGTGAAAACACTATTAGCACAGTAACAAGATCGGCAGTTTAAGACATTAACTTGTAAGCACAAAACACAAGATACTTCTCTTTTCAATATAAGGCTTTATTAGATAAATCTAAGACATATAAACTAATCTAACACATAAACGCACGCACTCCCACATTCACACAAGTTGCAGGAAGATCGAAAGTTAGGGAAGGATGAGTTTAAGAGAATGGAAATGTGGAATCCCAAGTTTACAGCAATATGTTAAATTGCATAGACATGAACAACCATCAATCACTTAATTAACCCTCGCACTGAGTTCCTCAATGCGGTTAGAATTATATTAGATACACCAGCACAAATGTCTGAAGGTACATTGCCTGTGTAAAGTTGTCGCTGATTGGCTGGAAGTTCAGTAGTCCTTGAAGTGACGTCTTGAGAAGGCCCGTGGTGTGTTGGGCGTTGGCTGAAGATGCAGAGAGTTGTGTGTAGCTGGCTGAAGTTGAACTCGACGTTACAAAACTTAACTCAGAACACGAAACTCTCAATCGGAAAAGAAAAGAAGTAAAGTTTGACGAGACTACAGGTGGTGTTTCTCCTCATCGTGGCTAAGTAGCAGCAGGCGTGCAGGCTGAAGCACGCTGGAACCACGCTCAAAGAACAGTGATGACAAACAGCATGGCTTAAAGCTAAAGCTAAGAAGCAAAGCTAAAAGCTGGCATGCCTGATAGCCAAAGCAAGGCTAGAACTAAAAGCAGGCATGGCTAGTAGCAGAAGCAAAGCTGAAGACTAAAAGCTGACATGACTAATAGCAGAAGCATAGCTAGAAGTAAAAGCTGGCATGACTAGTAGCAAAAGCAAGGCTAGAACTAAAAGCAGGCATGACTAGTAGCAGAAGCAAAGCTTACAACTAAAAAGCAATATTTTATGGTGTCCTGGGTATTTAAACTGGCCTGTTGGCCACACCTCAAAAGTTGTCTTGACCAATCAGATATAGTCTTGGCTCGGGGGTATCACAAATCATCTGTTATCTTACCAAGCATGTGGTCTGAATTTTCCCGCTCTTGCAGGGTCTAATTTTGGACATGATTCTTATAACACGAATATGATACATTTGATAAATATTTGATTGTTTGGACTAATTCAAGCAAGCAGATTCAATTACGTAGATACTAGACATGACTATGTATCCTTAAGCTATCCCATAGTTATTAAAAGACATACACAATAAGTGAATATAAGATGATAGTCAAATGTGTGGGTTACATATAAATGAATATGGAGTTAAGCGATGGACTGATTCATTTATAAGTCTTTTTGAGTTCATTCTGGTCCATATATATGTACAAAAGACAGTTTATTTGCCATTCTCTTAACACAAAGACTTCTGTGGAGACCAGAGGTTCAAAGCTCCTTCCCCTTTAGGAATTTCAGTCTGGTTCTGTTAGGTGGGGGGGGGGGGGGAGTCAATGCAAGTGTTTAACTCTCATGGGTTTACATGTGATGTCCAGCATTGCATTTCAATTACGAACAACAAATTCGACAAATCTCTTCTCCGAATTGAAATTGTCAATAATTGTTCTAGTGGTGTTAATGTTGAAAGCTGTTCTGTGAAAGCTTTGGTTGGTTGGTTATCTTGCTTGGGACTTGTGGCACAGAATGTTTTATGACTTCCTGAGGAATTTGGCTCGTGTTTCAAACACAGCCCTGATCGACTCTTTAATTTGTCTGGTTCGAGTCATTTCGGCTACAAAGATAAACATATGATTTATGATACCCCCGAGCCAAGACAATATCTGATTGGTCAAGACAACATTTGAGGTGTGGCCAACAGGCCAGTTTAAATACTCAGGACACCATAAAATCCTGCTTTTAGTCTCTAGCTATGCTTCTGCTATTAGTCATGTTTGCTTTTAGTCTCTAGCTATGCTTCTGCTATTAGTCATGTCTGTTTTTTTTTGTCTCTAGCGTTTAGCTTCTGCTATCAGTCATGCCTGCTTTTAGCTTTGCTTCTTAGCTTTAGCTTTTAGCCATGCTGTTTGTCATCACTGTTCTTTGAGCACGGTCCCAGCGTGCTTCAGCCTGCACGCCTGTTGCTACTTAGCCACGATATGAAGAAACACCAACTATAGTCTCGTCAAACTTTACTTCTTTTCTTTTCCGTTTGAGAGTTTCATGTTCTGAGTTAAGTTTTGTAACACCCAAGATGTCACTTCAACGACTACTGAACTTCCAGCCAATCAGCGACAACTTTACACAGGCAATGTACCTTCAGACATTTGTACTGGTGTATCTAATATAATTTTAACCTCATTGAGGAACTCAATGCGAGGGTTAATTAAGTGATTGATGGTTGTTCATGTCTATGCAATTTAACGTATTGCTGTAAACTTGGGATTCCATATTTCCATTCTCTTAAACTCATCTTTCCCTAACTTTCGATCTTCCTGCAACTTGTGTGAATGTGTGAGTGCGTGCGTTTATGTGTTAGATTAGTTTATATGTCTTAGATTTATCTAATAAAACCTTATTCATATTGAAAAGAGAAGTATCTTGTGTTTTGTGCTTACAAGTTAATGTCTTAAACTGCCGATCTTGTTACTGTGCTAATTGATAGTGTTTTCACTATAGTTTGGATCTTAATATCCAGCGCAGATTTGATGTTAAACGGCTCGTTCAGTGAATCGCAGGGCATCTCAGTGATCAGCCTTGAAACAGTGATTCTGTTCAAATTCCCTTTAAAATCTTAAATGATTCCCTTTGAGCTAAATTGACCTGTTTCCCTTACAACAACCTGGGCTTGAACCCAATCAAATATTTCTGGAGAAACCTGAAAATGTGCATCTGCCCCCATCCAACCTTACAGAGCTTGAGAGGTGAAGAGATGAGTAGAGGAATGGCATATAGTTGCCAAATGCCGATGAGCAAAGCTTGCTACATCAAACAAAAAAGACTAGAGACTGTAAAGGTGCTTCAGCTAAATATGAAGTTAAGGGTATGGATACTTATGCAATGTACTTATTTCAGTTTATTATTTTCAATGAACAGCACTAATAAAGCCCCATTCTTAGAGATCATTAATTAAAATAAGTTGGTTTAGGGTTTAGTTACCCTTTAAAAATGCATCTTATTACACAGATGTGGATGTTTGGACGAGCTCAGTAAAGTATTCACGTCAGGTCTATAGTATTTTATGCAATACCTTAAATCCAATAGGATTTCATCAAAGAAACCTGAAAAAAATATATTCAGCTGTTTTCAACATAATAATAATAATAATAATAATAATAATAATAAATGTTTTTCGGAGCAGCAAATCAATATATTAGAATGATTTCTGAAGGATCTAAAGGATCTCTAAGGATATCTAAACCCCACATATTCTCACAATTATCATAAAATAATACCTGGCCCTAAATTCAATTCAATTAAATTCATAAATAAATAAATAATAAACCATACTGTTAAAAATTATTTGATAATGATTCTTGAACACCATTTTTTTTTCAGAACATCGTAGGTCCAACGTGTTCTTGTATTGAATCAAAGACGGAGTCGGACTCGGAGCCGTTTAGTCCATGTCAGTTTTTTTATTCGGCAAAACTTAAGCCCTTTTGACATTTTGCCTGACAAGGCTATATTAAAAAAAATCCCTTCCCAAGACAACTCATTGTGGAGCAGCTGGACCTTCCCAGACCTGCGCTGGCCAGGCTAACGCGGCGGAATTCTGCTTTAAGCCCTGAAGCCCATAGGTTGCTTTTTATTAAAAACATAAACCAATTGCAATCAATACCGCATTAAACAGAAGTAACTGCAGCTGCTTGCAAATCAATTCTAATTTTAAAGTACCTTGCCATTAATATAAAAGTGTATTATATAATTTTTATAAGTCGTTAAACCCATGTCAAGAAGCGGCACAAGTGGCACAACGGGATGGATGATTAGCGAGGGATACCCGGTTCGTCTAACCGTCACAACATAGCCTATCCTGTGAACATATTACTGACCCTTTGATAATTTAATTTATAGTCTATATTTTACTGATAACTTAAACTATGTTATAATAAATGTTACTGTAATAATTTGAGGAATGTTTCATTTGCATAGAACGTGTTGTCTTTCTTAACGCTGTATTGCACCTTCACGTAAAGTGGAAAATCGATTCATGAGCAATCGATGCCAACTAATTCAGCACCTTCACTCGGGACAGTGCTCTTGTTACGTCGGACGTAAGAGGCAGCGTGTTAAGAAGCTTCCTAAGGGACACTTCGGGGAACACACTTAAAAACATCAACAACTTTGGTAAGATATATCTTACGATGTCTTCTTAGCGCGCTAAGAGTGAACGTTATCGGGGAACCGGGCCCTGGTTCTTTTAATGAATCAATCAGAACGACTCACAAATAAGCTCCAAACCCTGCGGTCTAAAATGACTCACTGCACTGAATCAGCCAGAATGTTTACAGAATTAACATCTGAATCATTCACTGAACCATAAGATTTATTTATGGTTATTTCAGAATTTAAATGAAGTAATAACTATTACTGTTATGTAAAATAGTAAGTATTCAGTAAATAGTATTTGTGTTTATAACAAAAAAAATGGTCTGTGTTGAAAATAGGTAAATAAATTTGGTGATTTATTAAAAATACAAAAGTAATTGTTTATGGAACTGTTGAGTGGAATCAAAATAATTCCCATCTCGACTCAAAAAAAGAAAAACAAGAAATGTGTGTGTGTTAAATAAAATTAGGTAAATAAATTTGTTTTTTTTTTGTTTTTTTTATACAAAAATAATTGTTTATGGAACTGTTGTGTTGAATCAAAATAATTCCCATCTCGACTCAAAACAAAAACACTGTGGTTCAGCACTGGCACTCGACAAGACCTGTCCAACACACAACAAACAATCCTTTCCTCCATCTCAGGAAGAAAAACCAGGAAAAGCACTTTCCCTGTCCTCTCGTTCTTTCATCAACACAGCCACACCACGGTCAGAGCAACAGTTAATCTGTTTTTTTTTATACATCCGTGTGCGGATCGATTGCAGTTTGGATCACCTGTGGCTTCATTTGGCCTTGCGTGACAGCTTTTGAGCTGCTCTAAATCAAACACAACCACACTCAGAGAGAAAGAGAAATGTCTACATCAGCCTTAATCTCAGCCTCAGATGTGACGTGATGCCCACGGACTGCTGACTGACGTCTGATGCATACGGCACACAAAAGTGTAAACAATATAATGTTGAATTATACGGGATTTCCGGGAGATGTGTGTCGCGTTCTTTAGCGTTCCACCTGGAAATAAAGACGCTGTGGCGCCACACCCCCTCACGAAAGAAGAAGGCCACTGTGATTACAACTGTGACTACGAGCTTTTATCAGGATCAACTAAACGCTGGATACTTTGGCCAAATAAAGCTGCCATGGATTCCAGACCTTCAGCAGTCAGACTGAAGGTCTGGCTACGCAATACTACATTAGCCTGAGCAGCAGTTCTTCAACTGGACTGCTGGAGTGAATTAACCTGGTTTAATAAGGGTGGACAAGGGACAATCTAAAAATAGGGTGTCTGCTCTTGAGAGCAAGACAACACTATATATAAATAAATAATAATAATAATAAAACACCTGTCAGTGTAGTGACCACAACCTCAACGTTATATATAAAATTATATTATATTGTTTATCCTTTTTATCTTTCATTAAAAAAAAAAAATCACAAAGTTCTAGCCGATCATTGAAGTAAAACAATTGAAAGGGGTGAATATCTTATTGTGATAAGATCTTTTTTCTCTTCTCTTGTCTTTCTCTAGTTCATGTTGGCCACAATTATTGGCACCCAAATATTGCAACGTTTTTTTTTTCACAAGATAACAGCTCTGAGTATTTTCCTATAACACCTGAAGAGTTTGGAGAACACCTGATGAAAGATCAGAGACTTCATGCAGAATCACTCCAGATCCTTCAGATTCACAGCTCCATGTTGGTGCTTCTTTTCTTCAGTTCACCCCACTCATTTTTTATAAGGTTCAGGTCAGAGGACTGGGACGGCCATGGCAGAAGCTTCATTTTGTGCTTAGTGACCCATTTTTGTGTTGATTTAGAAGTGTTTTAGAATATTGTACTTGTGGGAGATCAAACCACGGCCTATGTCTAGGACCTCCGACATCCAGCAGTATATTGAACTCAAGACATGGGGTACTTTTTGTCCCTGTTTGTACTAAACCCATCTGGTGGGTTTGTTGCCAAAAAGTGTTTTTTTTTTTTTTTATCTGACCATAGAAGCCAGTGTCATTTGAAGTTCCAGTCGTGTCTTACAACTGAATAGGCTGGAGTTTGTTTTTGGATGAGCGAGGATAATTTTTCGTGAAACTCTCCCGAACAACATGTGGTAATGTAGAGGCTCTTTGATTGATTGATTGATTGATTTTTTTTAGGTTTCGGATCGCAAGTCTCAACTAATCTCTGCAATTCTCCAGCTGTGATCCTTGGAGAGTCTTTAGCCTCTCAAACTCTCCTCCTCACAGTGCATTAGGACAATATAGACACATGTCCTCTTCAAGGCAGATTTGTAACATCTTTGGTTGATTGGAACCCTTAAATTATTGCCCAGATGGTGGAAATGGGGATTTTCAATTAGTTAACTCTTTTCTTACAGACACTTTCTACTTTGTGAAGCTCAACAATCTTGTTCAGCACATCAGAATTATATTATTTGGTTTTACTCCTTGTGAAGGATGATTAAGGTAATTTGGCCTTTGTGGTCCTCATATTTATAATCCAGTGGAACAGGAAGTAATGGCTGGACTGTTTCATGCTTCTATAGTCACCCTGGTGTGCTAAATAAATAAATAAATAAATATGAATGGGAATATACTTATGATATATTTCACTCATAATAATTTCTGGGGGTGCCAATAATTGTGGCCAACATGAATTAGAGAAAAAACTTTTATTTCATCAAAAAACAGTGTTCTGTTTGAATATATTTTAAAATAGAAGTTATTTGTTGTGATTCAAAGCTGAATTTTCAGAATCATTATTTTAGTCTTCAGTCACATGATCCTTCAGAAATGTGTCGATATACACAGAGATGGGTAGTAACTTGATTACATGTAATCTGGATTACATAATCAGAATCCAAAAAATGAAGTGCTTGTAATTAGATTCAATTGAATTTTTCATCTTTTAAATGTTCCTTTCTAAAAGAGCCTACTGCTTAGGAAGTCAGGTGGCTACACAACATTTGACCACTGGTTGTTTCAACTCGGCATCAACTACTGATGGACACATTCATTTTTATTTGAATTATAACTCAGCAGGGTTACCCATGTATTATCATGTTTTTGAAAGGCTTTGGCTTTTTCAAACACATTAAAATGCAGAGAAACACATTATTTCTTATTTGCATGTTATACAGCCATTCCTAAACTTTTTTTTCTTCTACTTCTTCTTCTTCTGGTCATTTGAATTTCTTTCACCTAATATATGTCCTTGAAGTACCCCTGAGGTTTTAAAATAAATATTTGAATACTCATTTGCATGTTCACAGTTCTCTGACTTGGTTAATAGTCACATGACATGCAGGTAAACTACCACGATTTTACTATGGTACATTCAGGACCCTTCAAGATTTATTCCTCTAATGTTTGCTTTGATAGTTTACTAGTAGAAACATGACAATTATTTACGATAAATAAAAAGCACCTTTCCCAGCTAAAAGATAACATTCTGACAAGGTGTATGAACAAACGTTAACAGAATGTTTGTTTAAAGTTATCCAGTTTAGAATCACTCACAAAACATTAGCACAAAGATGTTCTTCATACATCATTCAGAGAACCTTAAAACTTTCTCTAATGCATGCATAACCAATAAAAATCACATTTATTTAAATTTGTCTATCCTTAAACTGTGTTCTTCTACAGTTTAAAGGTACAGATCAGCCTAAATTGGGTTTGATCTTGTTTATTTCAAATGTACACTTTACAGGTTTTTATAAAGAGATTATTTTTATAGTTAACACAGTATTGCTTTAAATAAATAAAGGTACTCACTGTAAGTTAAATCATTTATAATGTTCCTACATTACTCGCCAGAGGCCATTTTCACAGCATTTGACACATTAAATGGTTAATTTAGACTCGGTTTAAGGAGTCTGTGTTCGTTTTGTCCTCTGTATCCACTCTCACACAAAGGTGAAGCAGTGTTTTACCGCAGTATCTCCACACCTGATTTTACCATCTGCTTTTCTGCAGTCTGGCAGACGGTATTTATGTTGAATTTCACTGAATAAAATGCTCACACCAAAATATGCAATTAATATCCATGCTCAGCAGACTGCATGGAGGTACTGCACATCTTAAATAGTCCAATAATTGATGACTAGCTACAGTGTACTTTGATTAGCATTCACGTCCCCCTATGGTAACTGTTTAAGGACGAAACTAATGAAAACTGCTGCAATTTGCCCTCGGTCACAACGTCTCCATGTCAAACTAAGATTTAACACAGACATTCCAGGTCTGGGACTCAGTAATGTGAGGTCACGTCTGTTGTACGTCCAACCATCTTTATACACTGATGTGTGAGGACTGAGAGCGGCCAAGTTGCAGATACGTGAAACAATGTGAATAACTTGACCTTAAACATTTCCCATATGGAATCCCGCATCAGAATAATCTCAGGCCATTGTTTTTTGTTTTTTTTTATGAAGAAGAAGAAACTCACATCTGTGAATGAATGTTTGAAACTCGTCTCTGCTGATAAAACCTCCAAAAAGTAGTTGTGCTGCCTTGCGTAACTAGTCTCCTGTCTGGTCTGATAATAATGCCTGTTTTAATGCATCATTTGGAGTTGTGAACATGTTGAATGCACAGATGACAGAGAGAGGGAGAGAGAGAGAGATGGCTGAGATGAAATGAACACAGCTCCTCCATCTGGCCAACACTCAGCACTACAGCCAAATTATAATGGAACAAAATTTATAAACACACAGATATATTTGTTATATATGGACCTTCAGGTCCCACAAATTATTTGATTTTTCAGCATTTTTGTGTTTGAAACAACTGTGTTCCAACAATGACTGTATGATTTTGAGATCTATTTACAATGAGGACAACTGAAGTACTCATATACAACTATTACAGAAAGTTCAAACACTCACTGATGCTCCAGAAGAAAAAAAAAAAAATGCATTAACTAATTAATATAATGGTTTTATGCATCTTAATTTAATTAAAAGGACCGCATTAAATGGTTGAACACACTTTCCATACTCTGTCTTTATAAAAACAAAGCCGTTAATGACTTTTATTTTGGCTATGCCTGACAAAAAGATTATTTGCAACTTTTTTATTTCTAGTCAAAGGCAGGGTAGGTGATTTGGTTCAAAAAACATTTTTTGTTACAGTGGTTGAATGTCTCTTCACATCCTGATAGAAATCACTAAGCTAAGTGTTCTAAATGTATTTATATGTATTCATACAGTCAGTGGAAGGTGTAGGACCATAAAATGTCTGTCCAATCAAAATGTTCGGTGTGAACATTACGATAGGCTGTCCTTCCTGCTGTCAAAATATGTATTTGAATACCTCTGCGCACCCTGTTTGCAGAGACATGATACTTCAGCAGCGTGTTCCAGTGAGAATGAAAGGCGCTATTATTGTAATATTATGCAGTTTACAAGTGAATGAGACTATTAACATGAACGCTGTTTGACAAATTACAGGACACAGTAGTGCCACCTAGTGTCCAAAATCTACTAATGAAAAAACAAGTTATTTTCGAAAGTTGATTTATTATGTGTTCATTTCAGTTCCTACAAATAAAATGCATTATCTGTTTTGGGCAAATACAGGACTTTGACATCCCTCCTCAGAGTAAATGGGTTGATGAGGCCTGAGAAAGGTAATCGTGGGTAACGGCACTTCCCAACGTCGCACCACACCGCACTTCTCTGCCCTGAAAAAACGGGAGCCATTAACCCTTGAATTGGATGTGGTCGCCCACATGTTAGCAGTAATAATTTAAACTAAACAAAGTGAAGAGGAGAAACGGGGGCACACTTTTACCTACGTTTAGAATTATTTCAATATGTTTTTTCACTGTCATGTATCAATCTGCAACCTCTGAACGTAAGCTAAAAAAAAAAAAAAAAAAACTCGAATATGTATTGTTTCATGTTTGTTTATTTATAATGCAAGCATTTTTTTATTGTAATCAATATACTGTAGAGAATAAGTCATATTGATTATTTTATTATATATATATATATATATGTATATATATATATATGTATATATATATGTATATATATATATATATATGTATATATATATATATATCAGACATGGGGACTTGTGACTTGGTGACTTGGACTCGAGTCGCTATTTTTATGACTTGTGACTTGACTTGACAAAAAATAAAATACTTGAGACTTGACTCGGACTTGGAAGTTAAAGACTCGGGACTTGACTTGACTTGAGACAGGATGACTTGAATGACTTGAGTGTTAATCACATTATGTTTTCAGTTTGAATATAAAATATATAAATTATTTTTAAAAAATAAAATTGATTACTCAGCTGGAGCGCAGGCTGAGAATCGCGTTGTCATGTCATGACATCATCAGTCATGCCCTCTCTACCTTACGCAGACCACGCCCACTTAGATCAGATATCACATCACATCAATATCTCAGCTTGAGGGGTACTGAGGGTCATCGCTTTTGTCGTCAATAATTCGCGCCTAAAAACGCGTGGAAATCGCTAGTCGCGCCGCTTTCTCATTGTTTCCAAAGCGCTCGGGCAGTTGCGCCCCTGAGGCGTCGAGCGTGTCGCACCGCGTGCGAGTCGCGACCGCGTTGCTTCCATTATGAGCGCGCATACCGGTGGCGCATACATGGTGGGATAGGCCACATCGTGCTCGGCTTGCAGACAAGACTCTCGAATCTTATATTTTGCAAGTGCAATACCTTGTAATAGAGGTAATGACTTTAATGACTCTGAGAGAGAGAGATTGTGTGTGTGTGTGTGTGTGTGTGTGTGTAAGAGAGAGAGAGAGAGAGAGAGAGTGAGTGAGTGAGTGAGTGAGTGAGAGAGAAAC
This sequence comes from Carassius carassius, assembly GCF_963082965.1. Classification (NCBI taxonomy): domain Eukaryota; kingdom Metazoa; phylum Chordata; class Actinopteri; order Cypriniformes; family Cyprinidae; genus Carassius; species Carassius carassius. The sequence goes on along the minus strand of NC_081760.1, from coordinate 13,622,652 downwards.
ACACTCGTGCTTCACCTGATGAAGGAAACCCAAACTGAGTCTGACTCCAATCACAACCCCAACATTCAGAAACTAATTGACAAAAATCTGAAGTATAATTATGCTGAAAAATTTAAAAAATTAATTTGAGCTCCAAACCAAACTCCAGTGTTATTCGGCCCTAAACAGAACCACAAAACTGGCAAATTACTTATCACTCAAGCAATTAAAAGAAAGACAAATCCTTTCAAAATATCGACTCAGTGATCATGATTTGGAAATAGAGATTGGTAGACATAAAAGATCCTGGCTACCGAGAGAAGAGAGACTGTGCAAACACTGTGAGCTGAATCAAACAGAGGATGAGAAACACTTCCTTCTTGTCTGTCCCAAATACAGCACTACAAGAGAAACATTCTTCCCACAGTTTGAAGCTTTGAATCGTTCATTCTTGTCTCTAAATGACTCAGAGAAACTACTCTATATACTTGGAGAGAATGAGACGGCAGTCACAATAGCTGCTAAATATTTATACACCATACACACCATACGAAAGGGATAATTTATTGTATTCAACTGTTTTATTTTATATTCTTAATTCTATATAATTACTATTATTAATATTAGAAATATTATCTGCTGCTGCTATTTTTATTGTATTTTATTGTAATCATATTTTATTCTGTATCTAAATGCTAAATTTGGCAATACTGTAACTCAAATGTCATGCCAATAAAGCAACTTGAGAGAGAGAGAGAGAGAGAGAGGAGAAATGTAAGAAAGTTTAATGTTGTATGTAAACTGTGTTTGAGGGGAAGTTGTGGCCTAATGGTTAGAGAGTCGGACTCCCAATCGAAAGGTTGTGAGTTCGAGTCTCGGGCCGGCAGGAATTGTGGGTGGGGGGAGTGCATGTACAGTGCTCTCTCCCTCAATACCACGACTTAGGTTCCCTTGAGAAAGGCATCGAACCCCCAACTGCTCCCCGGGCGCCGCAGCATAAATGGCTGCCCACTGCTCCGGGTGTGTGTTCACAGTGTGTGTGTGTGTGTGTTCACTGCTCTGTGTGTGTACACTTCGGATGGGTTAAAAGCAGAGCACGAATTCTGAGTATGGGTCACCATACTTGGCTGAATGTCATGTCATGTCACCTCACGTCCTTTGTGTGAGAGTGAGAGAGAGAGAGAGAGAGAGAGAGAGTAAAGACCTCAACCAACCTCAGAGTAAAATAAAGAAAACACTAGAAGACATGGAAAAAACTATTAAGAATTATCAAAATCCATTAGATAAATCAATAACAATATCTGAAATATTAGAACATATTAAAAATCTTAAATTAAAGAAAGCATGTGGACAAGATCACATTAATAATGAAATGCTTAAACTCAGCAGTCCCAGCATGATTCAAACAATAGGCAAATTATTTAATCTGGTGTTCTGGTCCGGACACTTCCCTGAGATCTGGTCTGAGGGACTCATCACCCCCATATTTAAGAGCGGCGATCGATTCGACCCCAATAACTACCGCGGGATAAGTGTGGGCAGTGTGTTGGGGAAACTGTTCTGCAGTATCATACACACACGCATCGTCTCACACATCTCAGCACACAACATCTTAAATAAAGCACAGATTGGCTTTTTACCAAAACATCGCACATCCGACCACATCTACTCTCTCCACACTCTAATCAACAAGAACATCAACCACAAACAAAGGAAAATATTTGCATGTTTTGTAGACTTTAAAAAAGCATTTGATTCAATTTGGCATGATGGTCTACTGTACAAAATCCTACAAATTGGCATTGGCGGAAAAACATTTGACATTATTAAATCTCTGTACACCAACAGCAAAAGTGCGGTGAAGATGGGTAACCGCAGAACCGCGTTCTTCCAGCAGGGCCGTGGAGTGAGGCAGGGCTGCAGTCTGAGCCCAACTCTATTCAACATCTACATCAATGACCTGGCGTCAGCGCTGGAGAGCTCTACTGCGCCCGGCCTCACTCTACAGGGGTCAGAGGTCAGATGTCTGCTGTATGCGGATGACCTGGTCCTGCTGTCCCGCACACCTGAGGGCCTTCAGCAGAGCCTGTCCCTGCTGGAACAATACTGTCACGACTGGGCCCTGACCGTCAATCTGGACAAAACCAGAGTCATGGTGTTCCAGAAGAAAGCCAGATCTCAGGGACACAAACACCAGTTCCTGTATAAAGGCCAGGTCCTGCAGCACAGCTCTAGCTACAGCTATCTGGGCATCGACATCAGCGCTTCGGGACGCTTCGGTCTGGCTGTGAAAACACTCGCTGAAAAGGCTCGGAGGGCTTTCTATGCTATAAAGTCACGATGTGGACACTTAAAATTACCCATTAAAACCTGGATAAAATTATATAATTCAATAATAAAACCAATTCTTTTATATGGATGTGAAATTTGGGGACCAGTACTAAATTTTAAAAATTGGGATAAAACATCAGTAGAAAAATTACAATTGGAAATTGGCAAAAATATTCTGGGGGTTCACAGAAACACGTCCACTGCGGCCTGCAGGGCTGAGCTGGGCCTGTACCCGCTGAACATGGAGATCCAGAAGAGATGTGTTCAGTTCTGGCATCACCTCCATCAGTCTGACCCAGAGTCAGTGCAATATAAAGCCCTCCTCGCCAATGAAAGCTCAGCAGAACCTCATCCTCTGAACTCACTCGCTCTTCAACTCGTCCATCAGAATATACTCCCCATCAACCCCAAACCTTTTATTAACCATATCCACAAACATCTAAAAGTCACTCATGATCAAGCACTAAAAGCACATTTTGCCCTCCAGAATAAACTGCAATGTTACTCGGCCCTCAATAGAACCACTAAATTGGCCATTTATCTATTTATTAAACATTTTAAAGAAAGACAAATCCTCTCCAAATACAGATTAAGTGACCATGATCTAGAGATAGAGAGAGGAAGACATAGACAAACATGGACAGAGAGAGAGCAGAGGATCTGTAGACACTGTGACCTACAGCACATCGAGGATGAGGAACACTTTCTGCTCTTCTGCTCTAAATACACCAGTATAAGAGAAACCTTTCTGCCCAGTTTCTGCCCACTAGCGGCTAAATATGTGTTAGCTATTCACAACGCCAGAGTCAGCTAATTCTCTAGAGAGACCGACTGGATTTATCTATTTATTTATATTTACTATGCTACATATGACATGATCTGTACATATATGTTTTGTTTGTTTGTTTTATTACTTATATATAATATGTTGATGCTTTGGCAACATTGTGTTTCACAGTCATGCTAATAAAGCTCATTTGAATTTGAATTTGAATTTGAGAGAGAGAGAGAGAGAGAGAGAGAGAGAGAGAGAGAGAGAGGAAGGGGGGGGGGTGTTCAGAGAGGAGTCTGTTGGATGTTTAGCTGTTATTTGTTTTATGGACTCAATGTTGAAAATGTAAAACATTTCTGTTGGCAGAAGTGAAAAATAAATAATTTTATGAAGTTACAATTTTGTTTGATTCCATGATGTATTTTACTGAACATGAGTATTTACAATGCAAATCCAAATTATTTTAATTTACTGTTACTTATATCTTGTCTTTTAACTTTATTAAGATCAGATTCTGCAGGTAAAATTACAATAATAAGGTGACTTGACTTGGACTTGACTTGACTTACTACAGGACTTGACTTGACATAACTTGTGACTTGACTTGACTTGACTTGCCCAAGAAAAAAATACTTGGGACTTACTTGAGACTTGAAGGTTAAGACTTGAGACTTACTTGAGACTTGCACATGTGTGACTTGATCCCATCTCTGATATATATATATATACAGTACAGACCAAAATTTTGGACACACCTTCTCATTCAAATAGTTTTCTTTATTTTCATGACTATGAAAATTGTAGATTCACACTGAAGGCATCAAAACTATGAATTAACACATGCGGAAATATATATTTGGAATTATATACATAACAAAAAACTGTGAAAAAAATGAAAATATGTCATATTCTAGGTTCTTCAAAGTAGTCACCTTTTGCTTTGATTACTGCTTTGCACACTCTTGGCATTCTCTTGATGAGCTTCAAGAGGTAGTCACCTGAAATGGTCTTCCAACAGTCTTGAAGGAGTTCCCCGAGAGATGCTTAGCACTTGTTGGCCCTTTTGCCTTCTGTCTGCGGTCCAGCTCACCCCTAAACCATCTCGATTGGGTTCAGGTCCGGTGACTGTGGAGGCCAGGTCCTCTGGCGCAGCACCCCATCACTCTCCTTCTTGGTCAAATAGCCCTTGATGCCTTCAGTGTGACTCTACAATTTTCATAGTCATGAAAATAAAGAAAACTCTTTGAATGAGAAGGTGTGTCCAAACTTTTGATCTGTACTGTATATATATATATATATATATATTTTTTTTTTTTTTAGCATGACAGTCTACAGAACACAGAAAATCATAAGCTGACACAACATTAAAGGATATTAGCATATTAATCTTGTACTCGTGTCCATCGCTCCCACAATTTTTAAATAGGAATTTCTTTATGCCTACATAAACATAAGTGTGGTGAAGTGAGTGGAACGCCAGACGTCAGCTGTGAGTTTTCCTGAGGTAAGTACTTTTTCCTTAAAGGAGTCATGTGATGCTATTTAAAATTTTCCTTTCTCTTTGGAGTGTTACAAGCTCCTTGTACATGAAGAAGATTTGTAAAGTTGCAAAAAATAAAGTCTCAAACCCAAAGAGATATTCTTTTTATAAAAGTTAAAGTCAACCACTCCTACCTAAAAAGGCTCATTCTAACACACCCCCACATGTATATGTCACAATGTGAGAAGATTTGCATAATGCCGTCCAAATATTCATACAAAGAAAGAAGGTGTAACTCCACATGTTGTGGAGATGCTTTGTTTGGTCTTCCAAAAGAGGACTTGACTAGAAATCAGTGGTTAAGTTGTATTTACAACACTGTTGCAGAACAGTCCAACCCAAATATTCAGATGTGTGCAGCACTTTTTGCCCTCGCACCGGTGCAAGATTCAAATGTGTTTTAAACACACATCGATTCTCAAGGTCAGACAGCTTATTAGCCTAACATATGAATACAGTTTGACAAAGTTTTAATGACCTACTTTATAAATAACTGTAAATAAACATTGGGGAAAGCAAAACGATTGTGGAAAATGGGTGGGAAGGAGGATTGCAGCACAGAGTGTAATCATCATGAATAAAAGATGTTGATCTTGTTGATTTTGTGTGTGTAAGAGCGTTTGTGGATCGTCTGGGCAGGAATGATATTTTTGCTCATCAAACACAAACATCTCCAACTGCAAACAAGCCGCAAACAAGCAGCCTGAGGCTCAAAACTCTAGCATTAAGCAGTGCTAACCATGACCGTTTCCTGCTGACAAAGGTCCATGTCATCCATGTCACATCATTTGTCATTTTCCACTGACTTTAGAGATACATAGAGATGCTTACAGAAATAGCACCTGAAGACAAAAACCTCTTTACCTTTATGGGTCCCACGCTGATATTCATAATTAATACAAGCCTGAATCTTAGGATAACATGTTCAGGGTTAGGTAATTGTATCAAATGAAAGCTCTTGATGAGCTCTTTCTAGTCCCAATTGGACAAAAGTGAATTCTTAATCATTTTGGAGTTATTCATTAGAAACCAAAATACTTAACACTGAAAATACTAAGCCAGTGTGTTCCAGTAGGGTGTAACTGCACTTACGCCACTTTGGCATTGAGAGATGAATGGAGGGTAAAGCCTGTGGATAGTACATCAGTCAAAATGACTGACACAACAAGAAAGCCTGGTAGGGCAACCATGAGAAGACAGCAGTTTTTAACTACTGAAGATGTATTGTTAAGCTTATTTGGTGAAAAAGAGCTGGATGATGATGGAGAAAATGTAAATATCCAGCATTCAATGTGACAGAGGTATAGCTAGCTAGCAGGAAGTAACCGATAGCCACAAGAGAGATAATGCAGATAAGGGACTATTGTTGTTAATAATAATAAGTTATGCAATTCGCTACTTCAGTATCATTCAGTTAATGGTATTTGCTATCATAATTTTTACTACAAACTCTAGTAAAATAGTAATATACTGTACTGTACTGAAAATACATTTATTTCATACTAGGTAAAATCTAATAACATTTAATTTGCTTTATTTATTGACTATTCACTGACATATAACTCTACACTTATATAAATATAAAAATTTAACTTTATTTGAAGTAGGCTACTACTTGTAGAGATTATTAATTATAATTAATTATAAAGAGGATTATAAAGAGATTATTAATCCGTCAGTGATTTAGAGCACAAGATATTGGTCAAATAAAGATTTATCAAGGAAAGTTTCTGTCACACAAATGAACTGTATTGTAATGGCAGCTGTAAAAAGCCACTGCTGAGCAGCAGACAGGTGTTTGACGCTCCTGGAGTCTCAAGATCCTCTCCATGCAGACTGACCGTTGTCTGTAAAGCTGCGTTTCAGTCACTGCTAACCAAACCTCACAAAGAGAAACATGCACAGTGGCTGTAGAAACACATGAAGACTTGTTTTTAAATAGTTTTATTCACTTACGAATGCTTCAGTACAATGTATGGTCCAGATAAATGGATTTCTGATAGTTGATGAATGGCCATCCTATTCCAATCAAGTCAAGTCAAGTCAAGTCACCTTTATTTATATAGCGCTTTAAACAAAATACATTGCGTCAAAGCAACTGAACAACATTCATTAGGAAAACAGTGTGTCAATAATGCAAAATGATAGTTAAAGGCAGTTCATCATTGAATTCAGTGATGTCATCTCTGTTCAGTTAAATAATATCTGTGCATTTATTTGCAATCAAGTCAACGATATCGCTGTAGATGAAGTGACCCCAACTAAGCAAGCCAGAGGCGACAGCGGCAAGGAACTGCAATGAGACTGCAACATCTGCAAGGAGGCAGTGGGTGATGATTTGGGTTGGAATATTGGGAAGTGAGATGTAAGGTCATTTTAGGGTGTCAAAATGACTTCTGAAAGATATGTGGAGTTCATAACTGACCATTTTCTGCTGTGGTATAAAATGAAGAATAGTGTTCTCGGGAAATAAAGGATTTTCATGAAGAATAACACATTATCCCATGCGGCATTAATACCATGGTGCTAAACAGTTTGAAAATGTGTTTCTACAGCCACCGTGCAGGTTTCACTTTGTGAGGTTTGGTTAGCAGTGACTGACACACAACTGTCAGTCTGCATGGAGAGGATCTTGAGACTCTAGTAGCTTCAAACACGTCTGTTGCTCAGCAGTGGCTTTTTTTTTTTTTTTTTTTTACATCTGGCATTACAATACAGTTCATTTGTTTGGCAAAAAAACTTTCCTTATTAAATCTAAAACTAAAATCTTTATCTGACCAATATCTTATGTGCTCTAAATCACAAATCTTTTGACAGTTCAATAATCTCTTAGTTTTTTGCAAAATATTGTTCGTTTTGATGCCTTTTGCAAGATATTGCATTGTTTCATACTTTTCATCTTCAGAAAGATCTTTCTTCCTCAACATATTTCATGAAAAGTGTGACTTGCTTTATAATGTGGAACAACCTCTTTCAGTAGGTTTTCCATTTACCTAAGAAGACCTGGCAAACTATTGACCAAATCAATCTGAGATTGAAACCAGTTACCTGAAATGATGTGAAAAACAACACAAACAAAAACCTGACTCTTTATTGTACTGAAATCCTATTGATATGTCACTTGCATAATGATTTGGAACATGGTGTGTGTGTGTGTGTGTGTGTGTGTGTGTGTGTGTGTGTGTGTGTGTGTATACACACACAGATTATTTTTTAATAAAAAACAAAATAATAATTTATCATTTAATATTTTGAGTTTCAGAAACTTTGTTGATTGTCTTAATGTGATTATCTTTGGCTTATAATAAACATGCATTATAACCACACCAAGGACAAAGTACCACAGATAAATAAATGTAAAAACGTTAATAAAAAAAAAGAATTAATTCCATATTTGACCCCAGTTTGAAGTGAAAAATCACCTAGACATATTGTCACGCTAATTGTTTTTATAGAAGAGCATAATTCAAGCTTTTGTGTTTTCATTACACCCCTAATGAGAGAAGTTTCCTTAAATATCTTTAAGGTCACACTTTTACCTTCACCTCTGTGTTTGATCTTATTTATCAAAGCTACAGCTTCCCCCATCCTAATTGCTTGTGGCCATTTCACCCTGGCTCTTGCACATGCACCATAGCCCTTTCAAAGTGACCAGGGCCCCAAACCACTCGCTTCAGGCACGAATGGCCTTGGTAAATCAGTCTGTCGCCCTCTGTCCTGTTTTAATTCTTCTTTTTTTATCCCTCACTGGTGGCAGATGTGGGTGCGTGGTTATTTATCACCGTTACCTCTGGTGGGCTGAGCGCTAAAAGCGGTGGCCTAAGGTACAATGGAGGATGAGGCTGCCATACATAAGTACACCTCTGTGGGAAAGTTAGTACAGAGTGAGACAAGTGGGCCATCTATCGCAGTAAAACAAAGGCCTCTATGTTCCTCTGTAGTCTTAAAGAGACCGGATTAATCAGAAAGAGTACTATAGACTTATATAACGTCTTTGAGACGAAGATAGAGGCTTAAAAGTGTTTGATACTGTCTTTGTCTGAGAGAACGTTTTAATATTTCCAAAGTAATTCATGACCTGATTCATTATGCATTTTGTTCCAGGCTTACCCTTAAAAAGTCAAATTATGGTTTTAGACGTTAATATGCTATTTTGACCACTCTGAAGCATATCATGGTGCTGTATTACCATAAACCATGGTACAATAAAGTTATTAAAAATACCATGGTAGTGGCCCTGTTTCAAAACCATGATATTTGCAATAAAACCATCTTCATAATATCTTCATAATATATAATATCTTCATAATATATGTATTTTTGCCCTAAGCCTTCATGTTTATTTATTTAAAATAAACTCTTAGCATGATTACTAAGCCGGGTAAAAAAACAGTAATAAGTAAAAAAAAAAAAATAATAATAATAATAATAAATACATAAATAAAACACACACACATATATATATTTATATATATATATATATATATATATATATATATATATATATATATATATATATATATATATATATATATATATATTAAATATTAAATATTTTTACTCATTTTTTGTACTGTTTTTGGTCATTTAAATAAGGTTAAAATCAGTCTTAATTTACATAAACTTTCCAGAGTGCCCCCTAATTTATTTTGGTAAAATAACAAGCAGATTAATCATTTACCAAAGTCAGTCAAATAATCATTTAAATAGCAAAAACAACAGATCTAATCAATAAGCTAATTAATTTACTTTTTCAATTCCAATTAAAGCAGTCTATAGTTTTTAACCCTCAAAACCCATGTTCCTCGTGTCCACAAGAGGGCACCTCTGGCGGTAAATTACCGTCCATCTCTGCCTCATCTCCTGACAGCGTTTACTGGTGGACGATAACCCATCCCGCCACGCCTCTCCTCTTAAAATATGGTACCACCTGCCATCTGGCAGCGCTGACAGCTGAATTTATGAGAGTGCTGAGGTGCTGACAGGCCAGGTGAGATAGCAGGGAGAGGAGAGGAGAGGAGAGGAGCAGAGAGGAAAAGAGATCAGAGGAGCGGATCGGAGAGGAGATGAGTGGAGAGGAGAGGAGCGAAGAGGAAAGGAGAGGAGAAGAGATCAGAGGAGAGGAGCGGAGAGGAGCAGAGAGGAGAGGAGAGGAGAGGAGAGGAGCGAAGAGGAGAGGAAAGGAGCGAAGAGGAGAGGAACGGAGAGGAGCGAAGAGGAGAGGAGAGCATAGGAGAGGAGCGGAGAGGAGCGAAGAGGAGAGGGGCAGAGAGGAGGGAAGAGGAGAGGATAGGATAGGAGCGGAGAGGAGCGAAGAGGAGGGGAGCGGAGAGGAGAGGAGCAAAGAGGAGAGGAGCAAAGAGGAGAGAAGATGAGCGAAGAGGAGATGAGCGGAGAGGGGAGGAGAGGAAAGGAGCAAAGAGGAGAGGAGAGGAGCGAAAGGAGAGGAGCGGAGAGGGGAGCAGAGGAGAGGAGCGAAGAGGAGAGGAGCGGAGAGGAGCAAAGAGGAGTGAAGAGGAGAGGAGATGAGCGGAGAGGAGCAAAGAGGAGAGGGACAAAGAGGAGCGGAGAGGAGCAAAGAGGAGATGAGCGGAGAGGGGAGGAGAGGATAGGATAGGAGCGAAGAGGAGAGGAGAGGAGTGAAGAGGAGAGGAGCGAAGAGGAGAGGAGCGGACAGGGGAGCAGATGAGAGGAGCGAAGAGGAGAGGAGCAAAGAGGAGAGGAGCAAAGAGGAGAGGAGATGAGCGGAGAGGAGCGAAGAGGAGAGGAGAGGAGTGAAGAGGAGAGGAGCGAAGAGGAGAGGAGATGAGCAGAGAGGAGAGGAGATGAGCGGAGAGGAGGGGAGCGAAGAGGAGCGGAGAGGAGCGAAGAGGAGCGAAAAGGGGAGGAGATGAGCGAAGAGGAGAGGAGCGAAGAGGAGAGGAGATGACTGGAGAGGAGCGGAGAGGGAAGCAGAGGAGAGGAGCGAAGAGGAGAGGAGCGGAGAGGAGAGGAGCGAAGAGAAGAGGAGCGAAGAGGAGAGGAGCGAAGAGGAGATGAGCGGAGAGGAAAGGAGCGAAGAGGAGAGGAGAGGCGTGAAGTGGAGAGGAGACGAGCGGAGAGGCGGGGAGAGGAGAGGAGAGGAGCGGAGAGGAAAGGGGCGAAGAGGAGAGGAGCATAGAGGAGAGGAGTGAAGAGGAGAGGAGAGGAGTGAAGAGGAGAAGAGCGGAGAGGAGAGGAGCGAAGAGGAGAGGGGGAAAGAAGAGAGGAGAGGATCGAAGAGGAGCGAACAGGAGATGAGCGAAGAGTAGAGGAGCGAAGAGGAGAGGAGCAAAGGGAGGAGAGAGGAGAGGAGCGAAGAGGAGAGGAGCGGAGAGGGGCGAAGAGGAGGGGAGGGGAGAGGATTATAAATTATATTTATTACAACCCGAATTCCGGAAAAGTTGGGACGTTTTTTAAATTTTAATAAAATGAAAACTAAAGGAATTTCAAATCACATGAGCCAATATTTTATTCACAATAGAACATAGATAACGTAGCAAATGTTTAAACTGAGAAATTTTACACTTTTATCCACTTAATTAGCTCATTTAAAATTTAATGCCTGCTACAGGTCTCAAAACAGTTGGCACGGGGGCAACAAATGGCTAAAAAAGCAAGCAGTTTTGAAAAGATTCAGCTGGGAGAACATCTAGTGATTAAGTTAATTGATATCAGGTCTGTAACATGATTAGCTATAAAAGCTTTGTCTTAGAGAAGCAGAGTCTCTCAGAAGTAAAGCTGGGCAGAGGCTCTCCAATCTGTGAAAGACTGCGTAAAAAAATTGTGGAAAACTTTAAAAACAATGTTCCTCAACGTCAAATTGCAAAGGCTTTGCAAATCTCATCATCTACAGTGCACAACATTATCAAAAGATTCAGAGAAACTGGAGAAATCTCTGTGCGTAAGGGACAAGGCCGGAGACCTTTATTGGATGCCCGTGGTCTTCGGGCTCTCAGACGACACTGCATCACTCATCGGCATGATTGTGTCAATGACATTACTAAATGGGCCCAGGAATACTTTCAGAAACCACTGTCGGTAAACACAATCCGCCGTGCCATCAGCAGATGCCAACTAAAGCTCTATCATGCAAAAAGGAAGCCATATGTGAACATGGTCCAGAAGCGCCGTCGTGTCCTGTGGGCCAAGGCTCATTTAAAATGGACTATTTCAAAGTGGAATAGTGTTTTATGGTCAGACGAGTCCAAATTTGACATTCTTGTTGGAAATCACGGACGCCGTGTCCTCCGGGCTAAAGAGGAGGGAGACCTTCCAGCATGTTATCAGCGTTCAGTTCAAAAGCCAGCATCTCTGATGGTATGGGGGTGCATAAGTGCATACGGTATGGGAAGCTTGCATGTTTTGGAAGGCTCTGTGAATGCTGAAAGGTATATAAAGGTTTTAGAGCAACATATTCTTCCCTCCAAACAACGTCTATTTCAGGGAAGGCTTTGTTTATTTCAGCAGGACAATGCAAAACCACATACTGCAGCTATGACAACAGCATGGCTTCGTCGTAGAAGAGTCCGGGTGCTAACCTGGCCTGCCTGCAGTCCAGATCTTTCACCTATAGAGAACATTTGGCGCATCATTAAACGAAAAATACGTCAAAGACGACCACGAACTCTTCAGCAGCTGGAAATCTATATAAGGCAAGAATGGGACCAAATTCCAACAGCAAAACTCCAGCAACTCATAGCCTCAATGCCCAGACGTCTTCAAACTGTTTTGAAAAGAAAAGGAGATGCTAGACCATGGTAAACATGCCCCGTCCCAACTATTTTGAGACCTGTAGCAGAAATCAAAATTGAAATGAGCTCATTTTGTGCATAAAATTGTAAACTTTCTCAGTTTAAACATTTGCTATGTTATCTATGTTCTATTGTGAATAAAATATTGGCTCATGTGATTTGAAAGTCTTTTAGTTTTCATTTTATTAAAATTTAAAAAACGTCCCAACTTTTCCGGAATTCGGGTTGTATAATAATAATTTAATTATAATAAATAATAATTATTATTATTATTATTATTGTTATTGGTTATTCCGACTTTTTACTTGAAATGTGGGGGATCACTTAAATTATTCAATTATTTTTTTATTAATTAATAATTTGTTTTCTTTATGTTAATATTATGTTTAGATAATTTTAATTATTTGATTAAAATTAGATAGTAATCATTCAGCAGACACAATTATACGCCACAACTTATATTACACTAATTATAGGCAAACATAACATGAGGTTAAGTGTCTTAATCAAAGATGATTGATGGTTCATGACTCAAATCTTCAGAGATTTAACAAGGAACATTTTCTCATAAAATCAACTAAAGTGCAGAAATCACAAATAAAATATCACTTCCCAACAGACCACCCTCATCAAAAATATAGATAGATGATAGCACATCTGCATTAATACATGGGATGCTTCAAGTACGGACATGAGTATAAGCAAGTCCTTCTGGATCTTGGTCATTATTCACACCTAAAGAAAGCTGAAAAAACTAAAGCTTTATGATTTATGCAATGCTTTTAGAAACTGATGAATAGTTGCAGCTACAGGCAGAAGAAACAAGCGGCAGAAGATCTGCAGGAGATTTTAGACGTCTACCTTTTGACCACATCAGCCCCATTCCAGCAGGCCAGTCCGTCTCCAGAAGCTAACTCGCTCACACACAGCTGGTCGGCCAGGCCACCGTAGAAGGCGCGGTGTAAACGCAGACTGCTGATGAACTCTCTGCAGAGACACAGAAGAGTGTTTCACTGTCTGTCCAGGAGATGATGCTCTAACACAGCTGTTCAACACTCGTGTCTACAGCTGCAACTGAGCTCTGGAAACAACATGCAGCTTCAAGAAATTTTATAGGAAGAAATTCTTTCAGTTACCAAATTAATGTAATGTAAGTATATTATTTTCCATATCTTGTATCCCCTTGTTGTATAACATATTATATTAATATATAAACCATACTACATTTTATTTTGTTAATGTAGTAGTGTATGTGTTTTTTTTTATCTGTATGTGAAACAAAAACAAATGTTACATAAGACGATGTTACATAATGTTATTAAGACATGTTTTCAACATACTATTATACTTTTTTAATTGATTTAAAATACTACATCAATTTATAGCATATTATGAATTAGTTATGTATGATTATGTAGTTATGTAAGACCGATTCATTCGAAGTTACTATTAAGTTTATCAGACATATTTTCTAAAAACTATTCCACAAAATATTGTTTGATTAAATATATTAGCACGTAAAATATTCTTAACCACTATATACAGTATGTACAAATTCAAGTCTATATAGTTATTTCTATGGAAGAGAGAAAAATCAAATGTTGTAAACATTGTTCTAAACTGTGAAGATAGTCATCATAAAACAGTAGATGTGTCCAGAGCTTTCACCGCAGTATACAGTGTGTTGATGATTGCAGATGTTTTGCAGATGTGACTTACTTCCTCCTGTTGCTGAGCATGTCCTCAGCGTTTCTGACCACTCCTTTCAAAGGAATAGAGTCTTGGCCGGTGCTGCCGTGCTGAACGCTGCTCACCTGCTCCGGCTGTCTGCTGGGGTGACCGCACACCTTCTGCACCTGCACAAATTACACATGCACCAGCACCATTACCAACATATCCACATGCATAACCATTATTACAATGATACAGTTTAGGGCTGTTGAAACTTGCACTTTTTGCAGGTCAAAAGGGGTTGATGTGCCTGTAGTAGCATGATCAGCCACTAGATGATGCTGTTTTTTTTTCAGTCATATACAATACTGTGCAAAAGTCTTAGGCCACTAGTGTTTTCACCAACAAAAAATGATTTTTAGTCAGTTATTTCTATATTTTGCTGTAGCGTGTCAGTACTTAATATCAGTTTACATTTCCATACATTATTTTTGCCATGAAATGTAATAATTCAGTGAGATTTTTGTTTGCACAAGATCTCTGACAGCAGCCAGTGCTCAGTCCACACAGTGATCTGATCTCATCATCATCATCAGTCTGTCTGGAAGAACATGAAGAAACAGAACAAACTGAGACAGACTAAATCCAGAAGAATGGCAATGTCTCCAAAACACTTTGCAAGAAAACAATACGCAAGTAAACCTAGGACAAAATATTTTTTTTACGCAGTGTGGTCACACCAAATTTTGATTTAATTTAGTTATGTTAATATACATATATAAAATATATAAAGTTAATTAATAAAATCTATTTATGGCATTATTAATGTATTTTTTGGCTCAAGTTTTATTTTATAATTAATTAAAATTAATATGTAATTAATATTAAGTTTTTTTTTTTTTTAATTATACAAGTGGTTAGAATGGTTCATGTAGGTTGTCTACAAACCGGAAGGTTGATGGTTCAATCCCCGGCTCCACCTGACCAAGTGTCGAGGTGTCCTTGAGCAAGACACTGAACCCCAGCTGCTCCCGACGAGCTGGATGGCGCCTTGAATGGCTGACACCACCGCCGTCGGTGTATGAATGAGTGAGTGAATGTGAGGCAACTTGTAAAGCGCTTTGGATGGTCATGGGGTCTGTTGAAAGCGCTATATAAATGCAGTCCATTTACCATTACCATTTACGTCATGATATGCACAATGTGAGACTACTCAAACACTAATAATAATGTAAACACTCGTTTCGTTTTATAAAGATCTATTCCTCCAGAACAACCGGGATTGTCTGGAATTAAACAGGTTTTAATTGGATTAATACTAGCTGTTGACCCCCCAAACAAGTTTAACTGATTTCGAACACCTTATTAGAGACTTGATTCTGATCCACACACATGACCCTTGCAGATCAAGTGTCACTCGATCGCTGACAAAGCCACACTGTACACACACATACACAAGACACTGCATCTGCAAACCTTCACATTTCAACAACACCACAAAACTATCTGAAAACATGCGTACTGAATCCCACAGAAGCCCAGTATGATTGCACAAGTCCAGCACACATCAGCGTGGCCAGCTGTGCCGCTGCAGCTGCCCACATTGAGAGTATTTTGGGAATGTTCTGGGCTCTCTGGCTGCAGCATGGCATGTGTGACTGTGACCAACTCATACTCAGGCTATACCGCATTCCATGCCGTCCACAGAGTTGCTACACCACAGGTTTAAAATGCTGCTTGGGAAATTCTGAAATGAAAATTGCAAAAATGCAAAGGCCAATGTTTGGGTTTGGAAAAAAATGTTTCTGGTTCACCTAATTTTAAATGTAAGGTTTTTCAACATGCCACAGCCATAAAAGTAAACAAACATCGAGCCTTCAGGATTTCATACGCCGAATCAAATTCAAAATTTCAAAGTCAAATGCTCCCGTCAGAATGTTAAAATTTTTGTGAAAAACTTGTATGTAACTAATTAGCCAATGCATCAGATTATTCCAGCCAAAATCAAATGAGGTAGGACTTTTCAGGAGGATTTAATATATAGTATTAATATATATATAAAATATGAAATATGACATGGAAAAAAGTGTGTGCCTGTATCTATATATATATATATATATATATATATATATATATATATATATATATATATATATATATATATATATATATATATATATGTATATATATATATATATAAATATACAGTATATATATATATATATATATATATATACTTTTTACTTTTTTAAATTAACCTTAGCATTTTATTTTATACACATTTTATTTTCTAGAAGTTCATACAGCAAAATTGCCTACATATTACAAACAATTCAATTCAAATCAATTACAGTGAATATATTCACATAAATGTATTAAATACTGTACAAGCCAGCAACACCAAGGTCTTAGGTTAGATTCCCATGGAATGCATGAACTGAAAAAGTGTTTATCTTGAAACTGCATCAGATAACAGCATCTTCCAAATGCATAATAGTAAGCGTAAATATTCGCTCTTCACAGAATATAATCTGAAAGACAATAAACCAGTAATTAATAAGTGCTGGCATATGCACGATCACTTAGAATAAATGTTTGATTGCATGCCCTTTCTGCAAGCTACCTCACAGATATCCTGCGTACCTGAGCAGAAAGTCGCGGTGCATTCCTCTGCGTGTGGGCCACAGCATCCCTCACCAGCTCGTCAACTCCCAGAAGCACTTGCTCCAGGTCCTGCGCTCCATGCATGCGGGTGGAGAGCATCTCTAACGATCGCACAAACTCCCTCCAATGCGCGTCCACTTCAGCCAGGCTGGCGAGACACCCTCGCACCACGTTGAGGCAGTAGCCCATGCAGGGCTTGCTGGTGGTCAGCCCCTGACAGTGCGGGCAGTAGCTCATCCTCAGCAGCCCACGTCTACACTCCCGGCTGAGCTGAATGTGGTCAGTCGTATTGATGACCTCGACACCCAAGTGAAGCGCCTGGAGAAACACCCGGCCAGGCAGTGAGGCGTGGGAGATATGCGAGGCGAGGCGGCTTGGGGCTCCACCATATGGCGCCAGATCCCGACAGGCTGCACGGACACACTCAGCGTACGGTGGAGACAAGCGGGAGAGACCCGGCTCCACCAGCCGCTCGTAAACAAGGGGGAAAAGGGCATTGAAAAAGCGATGTGAAGCTTCTTCCAGACTGAGCTCGGAGCCCAAGACAAAGAGAGCAACATCTGTGAAAAACTCCCCGATAGGAGCCACCGCGGGACTGGCCAGGTCACGGTACGTTTGCAAGAGGACGGCATGAGTGTGGTTCTCCGCCTGACGGACCAGTGAGTCCACGGTTTCTGCCAAAAAAAAAAAGGATATTACAAATACAGTTAGAAGGAAAGTTATAACATACAACACATGATTTCTGATTGGAAAAAGATATAAGCAATAAGCCCTGGCACATTTAAAAATAGTCTTTTTTTATTTCACATTGATTGCAATGTTTAGAAATGAATAAAGCAGGATTGTTCACATTGTCCATTCAGTTTGTTCAATATACACTACAGTTCTGGGGTTTTATTTATTTATTTGGAGAACACATCAAACTTTTTATCATGCTTTTATCTGCCATCTTTTCACTGAATTGTATGTACAGTATATTATTATTGATTTACTCTTGTCCTGACTCATTTAACCAATGGAAGTAGGGGTGGACGCTATACCGGTATGAAAGTGACTACCGAAGTTATGTTGTTCCATGATATGCATTTTGCTGTACCGTGGATACTGTTATATATTCATGAATTCAAATTTTGCATTTATATAGTTTTGTTAAATTTGGTACGCTTTGCAAATTTTAACACAAATGACGATAAAGAGTTGAGGCTGAACATTTTTATCCTCTGTGTGCAACACCTACTACACAGCCATTAGTAATCAAACACATAGAGCATCACAACAGACCACACTAATAGAGCGCAAATCGCATACTCCAGTGGTTCCCAAACTGAGGGATAGTGTATAGTCAGCAGATTATTTTGCAAAAGAAACCAGAGTGATAAAGACTACACTGCATAAATGTCCCGCTTATCATGTGGCCACTTGTTTAAGTCAATAATTTAACGCAAAATATTAATTTGACATATTTTAATTACCTCAACATGACTTGCAGTACCCGCTTGATCACACCGTTATCAGTTGCAGCAGTTGTGGTTGTATCAATAACAGACCACTAGATGGCACAATTAAAGAATCAGAGTCATATGATGCTGCTAAACAAAACATTATTTTGTGTATTTGGTGTAATTAAATATTTATGTGGGTTAAGGTAAAAAATAAAATAAAATAATTTCCACAATGTACATTATTTTTTCTCCTCTATGCCCCGCCTTCTGAAACGAATCGATTTTTACAAAGCTCATCGGTCTGAAGCAAGGTGTGCTCTGATTGGCCAGCTAGCCAGTGTGTTGTGATTGGCCGAATACCTCAAGCGTGTAATGGAAATGTTACGCCCCTTAACATATTGTGATGCTCTGTCCGGCTGGAGCTACGAGACACAAACATAAAACCCATTATAAACGTGATATAAACATGATTTCTAGTCGTGTCGTCTTTTGGAAGGCCAAACAAAGTAGTTTCGCTTTCACAACGAAACAGCGTCACACACCGCAGCCTTGAGTGAGCGGAGGCTGGAGGCCTAGAGCCGCTTCATCCACGGTGAAAGCCGATCCGGTGATCCACAGTGTGAAGTTGATGTATTTCTTCAGCAACCAGCATGGATCATCGTCCTCTTTTGGAAGGCCAAACAAGTAGTTTCGCTTTCCTAACCAAACACACAGCGTCTATTCGACATGGTGTCGGCGGCAACAACAATACTACAACGAGAATAAAAGGTACGACTTCTTTCTTTGTGTGAACTGAGCGGCGTTATGCAAATCTTCACACATAGTGACGTAGACATGTGGGGGCATGTTTGAATGAGCCGTTTTAGGGGGGTGTGGACGAGCCTTAACTTTTATAAAGAATGTATCTATGGATTTGAAACTTTAGTCTTTGCAACTTTACAGATCTTCTTCATGCACCAAGAGCTTGTAACACTCCAAAGAGAAAGAACAAATTTAAATCACATCATATGACCCCTTTAAATAACTCTGAGACAAAATACAGTTTCAAATATTCATAAGAGAATCGTGAGAAAAATAGTTTGCTCAAAAATATGAAGCATGATGTTTCCAACACTGATAATAATCACAAATGTTTCTTAAGCAGCAAAGGAGCATATTAGAATGATTTCTGAAGTATCATGTGACACTGAAGTTTGGAGTAATGATGCTTAAAATTTACAGTGCTGAAAGATCACAGTATCTTATATGTTAAAACATTCAAATAGAACATTTCAATTGACAAAATACACAATATAAAAGTGTTTACTGTATTTTTTTATAAATAAATGTAGCCTTGGTGAGAACCCCAAAGCAGCCTTGGGGTTCTTGAAAATATTTTTCCCTACAACTCAACATACAATATTTAATTTCATTTAATTCATACAGGCCTACCTCATGTTGCATGTTTGCACCATTTAAAAAAACAAACAAAAAATACTTTTCAGTTCTATGTCCAATCCCTCTGAAATATTATTACATATATATAGGTGCTGGTCATATAATTAGAATATCATCAAAAAGTTGATTTATTTCACTAATTCCATTCAAAAAGTGAAACTTGTATATTATATTCATTCATTACACACAGACTGATATATTTAAAATGTTTATTTATTTTAATTTTGATGATTATAACTGACAACTAAGGAAAATTCCAAATTCAGTATCTAAGAAAATTTGAATATTGTGAAAGGGTTCAATATTGAAGACACCTGGTGCCACACTCTAATCAGCTAATTAACTCAAAACACCTGCAAAGGCCTTTAAATGGACCCTTAGTGTAGTTCTGTAGGCTACACAATCATTGGGAAGACTGCTGACTTGACAGTTGTCCAAAAGAGGACCATTGACACCTTGCACAAGGAGGGCTGTTCACAGCTCTGTGTCTAAACACATTAATACGGAGGTGAAGGGAAAGAAAATATGTGGTTGAAAAAAAGTGAACAAGCAATAAGGATAACCGCACCCTGGAGACGATTGAGAAACAAAACCCATTTAAAATTGTGGGGGAAATTCACAAAGAGTGGACTGCAGCTGGAGTCAGTGCTTCAAGAACCACTACACACAGACGTATTCAAGACATGGGTTTCAGCTGTCGCATTCCTTGTGTCAAGCCTCTCTTGAACAACAGACAGAAAACAAAAAGGACTGGACTGCTGCTGAGTGGTCCAAAGTTTTGTTCTCTGATGAAAGTAAATTCTGCATTTCCTTTGGAAATCAGGGTCCCAGAGTCTGGAGGAAGAGAGGAGAGGCACACAATCCACGTTGCTTGAGTTCCAGTGTAAAGCTTCCACAGTCAGTGATGGTTTGGGGTGCCATGTCATCTGCTGGTGTTGGTCCACTGTGTTTTCTGAGGTCCAAGCTCAACGCAGCCGTATACCAGGAAGTTTTAGAGCACTTCATGCTTCCTGCTGCTGACCAACTTTATGGAGATGAAAATATTTCATTTTCCAACAGTGCCAAAGCTACCAGTACCTGGTTTAAGGACCATGGTATCCCTGTTCTTAATTGGCCGGAAAACTCGCCTGATCTCATGCTCATACTTTTCATGTTCATACTTTTCAGTTGGCCAAGATTTCTAAAAATCCTTTCTTTGTATTGGTCTTAAGTAATATTCTAATTTTCTGAGATACTGAATTTGAGATTTTCCTTAGTTGTCAGTTATAATCATCAAAATTGGTTTACAACACTATTGGTTATTTTAAATTGTAGAAATATTCACAATATTACTGTTTGATCAAATAAACTCAGCCTTGGTGAGCAGAAGAGACTTACACATTAAAAAAAACTTTTTTAAAAGTAGTGTAACTCTGACATTTGCATAAAACTAGTGGCATTCTTGCAATATTTTCTGTGTTTTGAGTGTATAAAAGCCCACTACAAAGAGTCCAGGCCTTTAGAAAGCAGCAGAACAGAGAATGACTCTTCCTGCAGGCAAACCAAATATAAAATGTTTTTTTTTTATCTGTGTGCAACAAGATCTAAAGGGCTTCCTAAGTCCAGAGAGAGAGAGAGAGAGAGAGGAATAAAAAAGTTGATAAGACACAGAGAGCTTGAAGATACAAGGGTGCAATGATGCCTTGAAGCATTCTCCATATCTCTGCGTTTAAAGAGTGCGTTGAAATATCATCTGTCTTTTTTATTATTCTCGGTTATCTCTGTTTATGATGCCCAAAATCATCTTTGTGCAAATTTTCCAAACACTCATTACCAACAGTAATTCAGAGAGCATTATGTTGAAAATGACTCATAGCTATTGTGGTTTTAATGGGCTTCCTTTTTTCGCGTTTAATTCTGTTTGCACTTTCTTGTTTAAAAAATAAAATAAATAAATAAATAAATTAGGATATTTTATCAATTTGAAATTTATCAATTTTCAAATTTTTAAGAAATATACACTACTGTTCAAATGTTTAAAGTCTATTTTAATTAATTTAATTAATAATTTTATTCAGCATAAGTGTATAAAAAAATTACAATAGAAAAGTTATTTTAAATTGTAATAATTTTTGAAAAAAAAAAAAAAAATATATATATATATATATATATTTATTTATTTATTTATTTATTTTTTCATTAAATGTAAATTTAATACATTTATGCATTTAGCAGACGCTTTTATCCAAAGTGACTTACAGTGCATTCAGGCTAACAGTTATAGTTTTACTGTATTTTTGATCAAATAAATGCAGCCTTGATGAGCTGATGAGACATCTTTCAAAAACATGAACCTTACAGACCCCAAATCTTTGAAAGGTAGTGTTTATAAATCTTGGTAAAAGACATTTCAGACTTGTATACTTGAGGCCAATGATATTTTTGGATTAAATCCTTCAGCTTTGATCTCAGCCAATAAATTATATTTAACACATTTTACAATCTGAGGACCACTGGGAGGAAAGCTCTACATAAAGAGTACAAACACATGCCTTCGCCATGAAGGACGAGGTAGACAGAGAGGAAGACTGGAGCAGGGCCAGATAAGCAGAAATAACCTGGTGCAGGTTACAAGACCAGCGCGGCAGGACGTCCAATTTCCTGCTGAAGGTTTTTTTTGTCTATGGATGAAGCACGATTTGCAGAGTTAGCAAAATCCTTACTGTGCTTTTTATGAGTCCCGAGAACTATCTGAAGGACAACAGAACCTCCGGTGACACAGAACCACCTCATTATCCTCGTTAACACCAGAATCATTTATCTAAGTTGATATACTGTACTATAAAATGTTGTAGAGTCTCAGTTTCTCCCAAGGTTTCCCCTTTGTCATACATTGAGAAGTGCTTGAGAAGAGCGAATGTTGGACCCTATTTAAGCTTTGCACATATTACACTGCTGGCATGTTATCCATGGTGTGATTCTTTGTAAATAAATGTCTGACTGCAGCTTTGGATTTGCTATGGAGATCTGTCAATGTAAAATGGGTCAGGGAGACTGGAGTCAAATCACATAGAAGGGTAAGAGGTTGCCCTAATACCGCTGCACAGAGAAATATGTCTGTCTGAGAGCCGAGCACATCACATGCCTATCATGGGTTGTGGTGTAAGTGTGTGATGAGAACGAGACATGTAAAGAAAGAGTGTGCAGGAGCAGAGAAAGAGAGATCTGAGAGAGTAAAAGAGGGTGGTGGTGTTGTTTCTTTAAATCACTTTACTGTATCATTTCCATCCCTGAGAACATCAAGTGCAAACCGAGACCTTTATGTAATTTTACCTTCTTTGACAACAATCCACAAAGCACACTTCAGCACTAGAGAGGCAATCAATCCCCTCGACTGGTGAAAGAATTACTAGCTGCATCATGAGAGCAGGTCAACAGAATCCTTTCTACTCTTCAAAATAAAGGTTCTGAAAGCGGGTTTTCATAGCAATAGGCTTACCTTAGAACCACCGTTTTTGGGTTTGCCACAGAACCTTTAAGTGAACAGTTCTTCAAACAACCATTTATTCAAATTACAATTTTAAAACTCTAACCAACCGTTTTCACTTTCAAAATTACCTGAAGTGGATTTCGGATTTCTGTGCTCAGGGAGCAGTGTAGGAACCATGTCAATCGAAAAACAGTTTATGCATGGAGCTCTCTTATAACAAGTTGGTAACCTGAATCAGGTGTGTTAAATAAGAGAGACAAGCAAAATATGCAGAGCGATGGTATGGGAGGACTGGAATTGAGAACCACTGTACTATGACATAACACCCCTCTTGGAACACAAATTAAGAGTATGGATGTTAAAGGTTCTTCAATGAACCATTGGTGCCAATAAAGAAGCTCAATTTGTTTCCCTAGTGGTTGTAGTAGCAGGACAAAAAGAGCATAAATCAGCAGGTGTCATGCAGTGAGGATTAGACGCATTCGATGCATTTGGTCTTGGCCGACTACTGAGGGTTCACAGGGATTAGACACAGCTGATTAAAGGCTGGTTGCTTGAGAGAGGTCACCAAAGATTGTTTACCACCGAGCGTTAATGAATCCTCCTTACTAGACCCCAGAAAGAAGGAATTCTGAGCATGTGTCCGTGTAAAGTCTTCAGGAGCTAAATGAAAAGATTAGTGAGTTAACTGACACGAGGTGACTAGAGTAGAACCCATTATATTATCCGTGGCTATTTGTCTCATTTAGTGGCTCAGTACACGTCACGGTCAAGGAGAACCAAACTTGCAGGACACGCTGAGTGGCTATTTCCAAGAAATTAATTGCTCTCGTGGTTAATCCAGAGTCGAAACCTTAAGCGACCACCCTTAAAGGTGCCATGGTTTCCCACACTCTCTGGTCAATGAATTTTTATGACTTTTCTGGTTATTTCTGACATTCCCAGTCACATGTAGGTTCCCTAATTGTATACGTTTGTTCATCCACAAGTAAGTAAATAAATAAACAAACAAATAAATATATAAATGACATTTTTACAATTCCAGTTCATATTTTGAATGTCGATCCAGAAATAAGTTGTACTTGGTGAAATCACGGTCACCTCCATTCCCTTGACTTCATCTTACACATTTGCTTTCCAGAGGCAAACTATTATCATGACAGCAGGATAACTGAGGCTAAGAGACCTTGAAATGTTCTGCCCTGAAGCATGGCCAATGGCTCCAACGTTTTCTGCTTATGTCTCCATGAGGGGACACCTCAGGGAAACCCACAAAGAGTTACGAGATAGGTCAAACTAAATCGTGACAAAAGTGCTAACTCGCCAGAACTGAGACGAAAAGAGCATGGCGAGCACACCTGCGATTCATGATGGGTAAAACCATGGCATTTCCTTCATTCAGAGCATGAGGAGAACAGGAAAGGGAGGAGGGAGAGGAGATTCGTGTCACCTCCGATTGGAACCATATGAGTGCTTCATAGCGTGACACTAGACAAGAAGAGCCCATGAGAAAGACTCAAGGATGGTTATGCTAAGCTGAGTTTCAGCATGATCCATCTCAAGTGTGACTACAGGGCTATTTTTCATTACCAATCCACTGGCAGCCATAGAAAATGTCACAACTATTTACTAAACAGCACTCTTATTCTTTCTGCATGGTTCGATATAAATCCAGGGCCAAATTAAGAGCTGGCATCTGATGATGCCAACTGTGAAATTAAAGTTTGCCAACTTTTAAATGTTAAATAAAAATCTGGGGGTTTATTTAAAAACCAAATGAAATAAAAAATTAAAGTTTTATAACAATTATTGCATATATTCTAGCTCTAAGACCATCTGTTCTAGTGTTGTAAAGCTGACAGTGGGCATTGAAATTATTTATATATAATTATTTTGTATAGATAGATAGATAGATAGATAGATAGATGAAATGCAGTTAGCATCTAACCAGAAGTGCAATAAACAGTAAGTACAGGATATACAAGGTCTACAATATGTTACAAATGCACAATGAATATACAGATAAGGCTATGGACATAATGTACCAATTTTTAAATACTATCAGCATGATATACAGATAGGTGTACTATGAACATACTATACAGACGGAATACATAATAAGTGTATGTAATCTACATGGAAGTGACTTCAACTGTAATTCCCTGACTGGTTGCTAGAGGCTGGGTGCAAAAGTGAGGCAATCCCATAGACTCCCCATGTTAAAATCCCCAAATTTAAACTCACTGTGTGTAAGTTAAATCTGCATTATTTGCCCTAGCTGACAGTTATCAAATGAGGTAGGAGGATATAATGTGTTTTTTGAGCTCGGAAACATTCATTTTGAATAAAAATAATCATTTTAAAAAATGGTGGTAGAAGACATGCTATATTGTGAATGTAGTCATTGATGGACCAGTTTGAAGAGAATCCTCCAAAGCAAAACAGTCTAACTAACTATTACTGACAACATGTGAGCGGAGCTGAGAGGTGAGAATTTCCGTTCCCGGCTCACCTGGGTGTTCGCTCCCCTCCAGCGCTCAATGTCGCACCACACCGCTCAATTCCGCTCCCCCCGCTCCACCACTCAAAGTCGCACCCAAGCGGCAATCTCCCGCGCTCTCTCGTGAAGCCTACATGGAAGTGACTTCAACTGTAATTCCCTGACTGGTTGCTAGAGGCTGGGTGCAAAAGTGAGGCAATCCCATAGACTCCCCATGTTAAAATCCCCAAATTTACAATGTAGGCAGGCAATTGTGGGGTGGACACCTAAACCGTCTGTTTGTTCAGTGTTCAGGATGCTTTTCCTCTCACTTCTCGCTATGTTTTTGTTTTTGTTTTTGGTATCAAAGCGGAACCAAGCGAGACTTTGACGGGATACTTTTTCACCGGAGAAAACATTATTATAGATTATGGACTCGTATTTTGGCTAGAAGTGACATTTTAGATTTGTTTCTTACAAACATGCAGATTTTCACTTCACAAGATGTCAACTGATAATGTTGTGTGGATTATTTGTTATTTATTATTGTATTATTTGTATCAGCTGTTTAGACTCATTCTGACGGAACCCATTCACTGCAGAGGATCCATTGGTGAGCAAGTGATGTAATGCTAAATTTCTCCAAATCTGTTCTGATGAAGAAACTAATTCATATAAATCTAGGATGGCCCGAGGGTGAGTACATTTTCTGCAAATTTTCATTTTTGGAAAAACGATTCCTTTAAAACAATGATGCATGAAATGGAGTTTGCATAGCTGCATTGCTTGTTCAATTTTTGTTAATTATCATAAAACAGCCTGGGTTCTTGTATTTCTGCCTCTTAATGCTAGAGATACATTTTGTCGAGTGCTTTTTGATCTTCCAATGCAGAGTGTATGTCCCAAACGGGACTGATCTTTACAGGTGGAAGAACGATGCATCAATGCTCAGACGGGCGCATGAATACTGCATTAGCTGCCCTAATGCATTGTTCATCAGATAAAGGGCACAACCACAGCAAATAACAAATATCTTAACTCCGAGCTTTCATACAGAGAGATGACGTGATGTTTGTAAGGCCTCCCAAAAAGAGTTATTGCTACTATGACAAGGACACTCAAAGGTCATAAAGACGCTTCGTTAATACCACAAAACCAGGTGGAAACTTGATTTGTATTTACAAACAGCATGTGAGCTCTTAAAAGAACACTCAAATAGGCTACTGAAAATCAGGCCTGTGGTTTAATGTCAAATGAAATAAATGCTACAAAAGAGATTGCTTCGTCTTTGTTCAGAAACCTGTTTTACAACATTTAAAGTCAACAAAGCAAAATATACAACTTAATTTACCTCGGTAATCTAATGCATTTACATGTGAAATATATAGCAGGAGACTTGATTTTTATGATTCATTTATGAAAAATGGGCATTACATAAGAGGAATCTGTAAAATCAGACAGTGAAAACAGACAAGGATGCCAGCAAGCTAAATGTTTTTTAAAAAAAATCTAAAAAACATTTTTTTTAATTTTTTTAATTATTTTAACCAATAATAAATAAATAAAAGCACTTTCATGAATTAGATGTATTAAGTTGTCTTTGACTTTAATTTACATTTTTGTTACATATTTTGTAATCGTATTTTAACATTAAAAATTCAGTTGAAGTACTTGGTGTTTATTGTCATGTTTTTTTATTTCAAAACACTTTGAGCTAAATGTTCTGTACAAAAAGCACTGTTCAGATAAGATTTATTATTATTATTATTATTATTATTATGAAGGTTGTTAAGTTACAAAGTAAAAAAAAAGTTACATATTTTTAATATATTTTAGAATTAAATTATTGAAAAGTTTATTATTATTATTATTATTATTATTGATATTATTCCTTAAAAATAAAAAAGTTAAACACCTCGCTTATATAATAAGTAATTATAAAGACAATCTTGTTTTTTCTATAGTTTAATGTGCACAACAAATTGTTCACAGTAAGAGCAGGACAGATTTTACAATTTTACTGCATTAAGACAGTAAAAACGCTTAATTTTGATTTGTTGACTTTTACTTCAAAAAAAGCCTTGTTGTGGTTTTTCTTTTTACTTGTTTTACAACTCTAAATTTAAATAACTCCATTCAACCAATTCACATACATGTACACGTTCTACAACATTTAATTAGACATAGTGACATACTGCCCCATCCGAAATGCATTGTTCTTGCAGCTGTTTCGCCTGACATCTTTGTCCATCGTTGCACAATCAGGAATGCGTTTCATCCTATTTGATGCAGCTCCTCCCTCTCACATGAATCTGGCTGGCTGCTATAAAAGACTTTTCCAGACCCCATTCTCATCCCTCGACCCATAATTGCAGCATTACTTATTTTCAATAATGCTAATTAATCTACTTAGCCATGACAGCATATTATTTAATTCATCTATGAGGCACGTCACGGCTCGCAGGACTAGTAGGTCTCTGTGTTGGTCTTGAGTTGTGTTGGTGGGGGGGCGCCGCTATAATATCAACTAGCTATGCTTATGTACATGCAATTGTTAAAAATAGTTAATGGTATCAATGTGTGAAATAATAAATAAATTATTAATTTTATTATATAATATTGTTTTGTTTTTACAATCATCTTTATAAAATTAAAAATACAAAAATAACATTGTGCTAACACTACAAGTCAAAAAAAAAAAAAAAGATGAATTTCAAATTCATAATAGGGATGCACCAAATGTTCGGTAACCGAAAA
Source organism: Carassius carassius (assembly GCF_963082965.1). Lineage (NCBI taxonomy): Eukaryota > Metazoa > Chordata > Actinopteri > Cypriniformes > Cyprinidae > Carassius > Carassius carassius. The sequence goes on along the minus strand of NC_081760.1, from coordinate 13,594,339 downwards.
TACTCATCTGAAAATAGCAAAAAAAACAAAAAAGAAATCTCTTTCGGTGTTTGGCCAAATAAGCAAAAAAACAGAATAAACAGTACCGAACAATGATGTGACACGATTAAATAGCAACCATCATAAAGTGAGAGGCGCAATGCAACAAACATGTCAGCAGTGTGGAAGCATTTAAAACTGTCCGAGAAAGACACAAAAATCATTACAAGCACTGACAGCAAGAGCACTGCATCACGTATGCGATGAGAAGTGGAAGGGGTTGTTGTTGTTAGTTACTGTATGATGATTGAAATCCTGAAATGGCCTTAACCCCTTAACTGTCACCCCCATTTTTAAATAGGCATTAAAGTGCACTATCCAAACTAAAATTGCTGTAATTTATGAACACTTTGGAATATAAACATAAGGTTGGTCTCTTTTTTGGCAAAAGTGGAATTTTTTCAAGAAATTGAAGTATCAAAAAGTTATAGAAGTTTAAATGTGCTGTAAATAATATGCGCTATATTAATTTAATTTTATTTATTATAAATATTTTACATAACAGGTTTTACTCTAAAATTGGTATAAAATTAAAGCCTTGTGTCTAAATAAGTTATGTTATAAATTTGAAGTTGATATGAACAAAATTGAGGTTCCTGTGAGATTTTATTTAGGGCGTCATACCACACACAGCCACTGGGAGTCATCAAAACTATTTTGAATTTTGCTTTATGATTTTTTCTCTAGATTTCTCTGTGAATTTTACTTCTATCTCAAAATAACTCAGAAATATGAAATCCTGAGACTCAGACCTTTCCAATGATATGTTTGTTGCCAAGATTATAAAAAGTTTTGGTTCTAGAAGACCGTAATGCGTTATGTTTTATGACACTTGGCCCTGCCCATTAAGGGGGAGGTGACAGCCATTAGATTTTAAAGTACCATTTCCATGGTAAAACAATGTCCGATTTCAAAATGGTTTTCACAGGATGAATCTTGAGCTTCTAAGCTTTCAAATAAAATATATGATTTACGATGATTACTAAAAGATTTTTAGAGAAAAAGACAACAACAAAAAAGAGTGCCAAGCGTCCCACAGGTGGGACGGTGACAGACTGCAGCATGTTATGCTTTCTAATTCAAGCACTGAAAATTAAATGAATAAATAATCACACACACACACACACACACACACTTTAAAATTAATTATCGTTCTCATGTAAATACTTTTACTTTCATGTCTCATCACCCCATTCTTGCACAGCCAAGCTTATCTATGGCAAACATCAGTCGGCTTCACGACGGTCTGATTAACGAGGTGTCACTAAAGGTGCTTCTGCAATCGTCTGATCTGAAACCAGAGCTATAGTGTGAAGAAAGAAGCAGCTTTGTATGGCTTGACTGCTACGTTTGTTTGAGTTGGACCAACACTTGTTCACTGGCAGCATTTCTGTTTGCTTCTCTCACAAGGGTTTGACTGCAAAGGAGTAGCTCTTGGCAAAGAGTTTCCTTCTTGACCTCTGCAAACATCAACACGGTTGGCTGCGATTACGCCATCCTAACTGAAGTGCAAAAAGAACGGGATAACAGAAAGGTGGCATGGGTTTTATTTGGACTAGTGAAAACTCACATGTGTCTGATGATGAAATGCTGGTACCTCTCACCCCTATTTAGCGCAGCGGATGGTGTGCATGTTGGTGCTTTCATAGGGGCTGGGGTTACGTCTGGGACAGGCGCTTTCATAAGCCGTGTTACATCAGTGTCTGATTTATATGAGGCATGATTTGCAATAAGTGAAGCTGTGGGCAAAGCGAAAGATTCAACCCCTGGTAGGATCACATGTCAGTGTTACAGAGTTCAGTTCACCAAAACGGATCAGTATGAAGAAGCTGAAGGATAAAGAAAAAAAAAAATAAAAAAAATAAAGAAGTCTGTAAATGTTCTGAAAATAAAAAAGTTGTTACCAAATGATAATTACAAAATTATTTACAAATAATAATTTGTAAATATTTATTGTATTTATATGTATTTAAACTCGGATAGTCTTGGACTAAGTACAACAACGAGTTAGCCAGAAATGTATTAACCTTGAATTAAAGAAAATAATAATAATAATAATAATGATAATAATAATAAAATAATTAAACTAAAAATTCACAAATACTAACCTTTTTGATAATGACCTAAAAAAATGACCTTAAAAACTAAAATAAATTAATTAATAACCTAATTTAACTTAACATATCTTAAAGGGTTCATATGATGTTGCAAAAAAAATAAAAACATTATTTTGTGTATTCAGTGTAATGAAATATGTGTATAAGCATAAAAAAACTTATTTCCCACATATTGTACATTATTGTTTCTACTCTAAGCCCCGCCTTTCTGAAATGCATATTTTCTTTACAAAACTCATCGGTCTGAAGAGCGAGGTGTTCTCTGATTGGCCAGCTATCCAGTGCGTTGTGATTGGCCGAATACCTCAAGCGTGTGACGGGAATGTTACGCTCTTTACAATACTGTGAAGAGTGTCCCGGTCAGAACAACGTATATGTATATATGTATATATATACGTATATGTATATATGTATATATATATATACGTATATGTATATATATATGTATGTATAGATGTTTGGACAGATGTTTGGTTCTAATAATTAAAATATTTTTACAAAAAAAATAAAAATAAAAATAATAATTTTATTGTATACATATATATATATATATATATATATATAATAAAATTATTATTATTTTATTTTTTTTTGTACAAATATTTAAATTATTAGAACCAAACATCTGTCCACTAGGGGGAGTTGAACAAGGATATTTTGTTGTGCTTGCGAATTTTTTATTTATTTTTTATTTTTTTTGCTGCACATTAGGACTTGAACTTAAAACATCCTCTGTGAGCAAAATGTTTTAGATACTTGCCTAATGTGGTTATTTATATGAGGAGTAATATCATATACAATATTTACAAATACGACTTTTAAGTGGGTTTTGTTTAAACCATGTTTACAATAATTATTAAATATTTTGTCTACATGACTGCACTGGCCCTTTGTCATTAAAAAGGCCATTATTTCAAGACAAGCATTAAAGGAATAATTTCACAAAAAAAAAAGCCTATCCTCACACAAATCTACTGTATGGCTTTGGAAGACATGGAATTAAGCACACAAGATGTTTCATATTGGGTTTTGGATGACATGAGCAAATGATGATGGTTTTCAGTTTTGGGTGAAATGTTCCTTTCCATCAAAGGCAACATCCAAACAGGATCTCCAACATTCATCACGGAGACACAGACATCAACAAGCCATTCTGGGTGAGAAAGAAGCTCCTCTAATTCACGTCCGCCCACACAAGCCCATCAAATCTTTGTCAGTATTGATTTTCTCCCATAACAGATCAGTGGTGAGGCACCAATTAGTGGCCAGTGAGTGCAGTGTTATGCGGTCACAACTCACTGCTGCTCTCGTCAAGCCATCAGTGCACACACACACAAACACTCACATACACACCTAACCAACCTTTCATCGTTCTGATGATGCTCTTTCTATGCTCAGGTGACTTTAAAGTGTTCCCATTTTAAGTAAATTTCATTAAAATAACAGTTCACCCCAAAATGAAAATATGCTATTAATTGCCATCCAATAGATGCCCTTGTTTTCTGTGTGTGTGTGCACACGGGCATGTGTGTGTGTGTGTGTGTGTGAGAGAGAGAGAGAGAGAGAGAGAGACACTGAGTCACACAGTGGAGTCAGCTGTCTTAACCGTCCGTGGCTTGTGTACTGCACTGTCGGAAGGAGAGACTTTGTAGAAAAAGACGTTTGAGAGAGGCGGGGCATAGAGGACCTACAATAATGTACAATTAAGTTGCATCTTTGCCTTCTAGTGACTTTGGCAGAACCTTGCATCGTTCATTTATATTTCTACATGGCTCCCTGCAATACAACTCTGATTCTTTAATCGCACCATCTAGTGTCAATGATACAATCACAACTGATACAACTGATAAGGGAGCGCTCAAGCGGGTACTGCGAGTCATACTGAGGACTTCCGTTCTCCTGTTTCTTTTTGAGTTTTCCTTATTTGGTCATTTTCCTTTTCTTGTTTAGTTAATTGATTACTCCCCACCTGTTTCTGTTCTTCTAATTACTTTCCTTGTGTTTATAAACCCTCTCTGTTAAGTCTGTCCTTAAAGTATCATAGCGTAATTCCAAGTAAAGTTATGTATGTGTTAGTTCTTCACCCTTGTGATCATTAAAACCTACTCCTTTGGATTTTCATCTGGCATCCTTCATCTAAAGACACGCACTTGTTACAGAAGGACAGACCTAAACCGAAAGATGAAGGCTGAGGAGGAGCTGAGGTGCTTGAGGTGCGTGAATTATCACGACTCGCTCCTGGGCACTAGTTTTTTGCTGGGGCTGGACGAGGAAACAATCCATTGCTCTCTCATCATTGCACTCTTCCTGGAGGTGATTTTCCCTTTATCGAGTTTACTAATCTGGTCCTCTAGTTGAACAATTCGGACTTCGAAGTGGAAGAAGTTCAGGATCGTCCAAAATTTCCTCGTCCAGTCCCCTCAGGAACGAGCCAAGTTGCGCCTGCTCACCCTGAGCCAGGAACCTCTGCATACAGATCCTCCTGCCTGCCCAAACCCAACCACCCCAGTAGCCTCCCGAACTCCGCTATCTCCCTCAGCCCGCCAATGCGGCAGACGGTGGCAAGTCATATGGCAAGCCATATATATATTAAACTGCCCTCTCCTCCAGATCACCCTCCATCACCATCCCCCAGCTTTAGTATTAGTGGATATAGTTTTACCTCCAGATTTCTCTGCACCCATCCTCTCCCCAGACTTCCCTCTAGAGCACTGCCCTAAATCTCCTTCACCTCCTAAGTCTTCCACAGCTCCGCTGGTTCCACCCGCCATTGAATCTCCTGTGTCTCCGCTGGATCCGCCCACCCTTGAATCTCCTACGTCTCCATTGTTTCCGTCTATCCCTCCGTCCATCTCCTGAGCATCCGGATCCCCAGTCAAGCCAAGGAGGGGCTCCCAGTGTCGGCTCCAGCCCCAGAGCTCACTCCAGTGTCAGCTCCAGACCCCAAGTCTAGCCCCGTAAGTTTTCCCAAGTATTTTTTTTTTGGGGGGGGGGGGGGGGGGGGGCAGTAGAGATCCAGACAGAGAGGCCGAGGTGGGGGTTGGGGCCATGGCCTCCCGAGTCTCCAGATCCACCATGGTCTCCCGAGTCTCAAGATCCGCCCTGGAGGTCCTCCTTAACTCCACCCTGTCCCTGTCCTGCACTAACCTCCAGGGCGGATACCCCCCCTCCCTGGTGTTACGGCTCGTGACAAGCCTTCCGGGAGGGGAGGGGGGGGGGGGGGTAATGTCACAGTCATGGACTTTCGGTCACCTGTTCCTTTTGAGTTTTCCATATTTGGTACTTTTCCTTTTCTGGTTTTTGGATTGATTACTCCCCACCTGTTTCTGTTCTTCTAATTACTTTTCTTGTGTTTATAAACCCTCTCTGTTTAGTTCTGTTTGGTCGGTCCTTAAAGTATCATAGCGTAAACCCAAGTTAAGTTATGTATGTGTTAGTTCTTCACCCTTGTAATCATTAAAACCTACTCCTTTGGATTTTCATCTGGCATCCTTCATCTAAAGACACGCACTTGTTACTAATATAATATGTGTTTTGGTCAATCACCTAAAATCATAGTATAATCATACAGTATTAAACACAAACATTTATCGTGTATGGTATAAAAATTGCACACAATTACCATGTCATCATTATTCCATGTTAGATTGCCAATGCATATAAAATACAAGTCAACTACAAATAACAGACTGATGAGTATACCGACATGACTTGTGTATCAAAACGTAAGCATATAGCATGCCTGAGATGATTTCTTTGAGTTAATGTCACATTTGTCAACTCTCCGAATATTCAAGTATGAAAGACTTGACTCACTTTGTGACTCATACAAACCACACGCACAAATAGACAATGTTGTGGTACACAAGTATATGATACAAACAGAAAAATATGGTGCAATTCTGACTCACACAGACGGGCAAACAAAGAGCGCTGTACCCAGACATGCTCTAGCTTTATTGTCATCTTCCCAAAGCTTCCAGCTCCTTTCCTTTTCTTTCCCCCACAACAGCGTCCCACAAAGGCAACAGAAGAGTGAGGAGACAATAGTGTCTACTATTTTTATTTTTTTTCAGCTCACTGTGAGAGTAGACCTGCTGCCTGTCACAATGCCACTTTGGTCGTGCCAATCTCCACATCCATTTATAACATAGTTCTGCGATCCACTGTTTGTCCTGGGACAGCCTAATGCGCACTGAAAGGCTCCAGAGCTCCAAGGGGAGGCCCCTCATTGTTACTGCGTTTAGACAGAGTTCAAAGAACTTCTTGTGCCACCTGGCCATCTTCAGTGCTGAGAAACAAAGATGACTCTTACTGGCTCGATTCAGTTCTTCTGAATGGCCTCAAACCACAAGAAAAGCCACTGGTGACATGAGATACTGCTGAGACCCAGGGGAGATGTGAGTGATCATCTCTGTAGCTGGGTTCAACCTTTATGACAGTCAGATCACACTCAGATACTTGGCCAATGCATTGCAATTGCACAGTCCAGTATAACATCATCATGACATTTTGGAAAGCAATAATGCTTGAAAGCAAGGCACATAGCTCACATAGATATGATCAGTAAGCCATGGAAACTTATGGTTTTACATTACTTTAACTCATCAAAACTTTTTTAAGTTATATTTAAGATTGAAGCTAATTTTTGTAAAGTCAGTTTAATATAATTTGCAGTTAAAATTATATTGTACAACCAAGTTGATTATACTTAAAATTTTAAGGAATATAAGTTCAACTGAACTTATGTTTTTCTGTTGAAATAGAGCAGATTTTTTTTTTACAGTATCTGTATTTAGTCATTTTGCTCAGGCCATCATTTATTTAAAGCCATAAACTATTATTTGAATGAAAATGTGATTAATGGCACAATCCAGATTCTCTTAAAGAGCCCAATGGGGTTTTATCTATCCAAGAGCCCTGACACTCATGAGCCACTGTGAACAGAATCCAGACAAATATAATTAAAGGTATCTTTCAGGTAGGACATTAGCTCAATTTCATTATTATTACACATGAGACGAAACAGTAGTGTACAAACAAGGATAAAGAAAGGATATACAACAATCTGACAGTAGTAGTCAAGTAGAATTAAATTAGCCAAACCCACTTAAGCAGAGAAGAGAAGCAGGTGATGGGAGATAAACTATTTAAAGGCAATAAGCGGTCTGAATGTGAGGGTCTCATTCGAGCAAAATGACAGCAGGGTTGGCATATGAATCTTCAGCTGTAAGGGAATTAACCTGCACTATTACAAATATAGGTCAAAGCAAATAAGCTGCTGTTTATCCAGTTTTGCCTCTATATGGTTCGTTTGAGATTAAAAACACTCATATTATCAGTATAAATTAGTCCTCTTTGATAGTAATAGATTAGTTTCTACCTCCTTCAAAAAGCACTGAAAAAGTTTGTCCAAACAGATCAAGGCTTTAGAGTCGATGTGAAAACAAAACTGACCCAATTTTTCTACTTTTATTTAATCAACCTCATGTCATGTCAAACCTGTTGCCATTTCTTTCTTCTGTGGAACATAAAAACAATGCATTTTGAAGAATGTTATAGCCTTGGACCCCACTGACATGGAAACTAATAATAAGAACTTTAAGAATGTTACAGGTACTGATTATTGCAGTGTCTTCTGGTTAAACAATTTTTATTTTATTAATTGCTGAGGTTTGCATATGACAGCTTTCCTTAAAATATATCCTAAAATAAGAAATATCCCAATATATTGCTTACTTACAGTATCGCAGTGTATCGCAATATATCGTATTGAAACCCCTGTATGGTGACATGTATCGTATCGCCAGATTCTTGCCGATACACAGCCCTAGTGCTTAACGCAAACTGCATATGCTATTTTACTTGGCAGTCTATCTGGAACAACATGGGTTAAGTGATTAATGACAAAATTTTTATTTTGGGGTGGAGTAACTGTTTAAGTACAGATTAATATTAATTAACTACATGTACTTACTATAAGGTTAGGGTTAGGATTTGGGTTCGTCAGATCGTTACTTGCATGTAATTATGCAGAATGTATTGTTATTATAATAGTAAGTAAATGTAACGTGTAACAAGGACATCTTAAAATAAAGTGTTACCTAAAAATCAAATGAACATTTGTTTTTCCCCATAATGTCATTTTAATCACCTGTCATATTTTGGAAAAATAGTTTGGGAATATCATGTTAAAACAGTTTTCACACTTTTACCTTATGCGGCTCATTGCATGACAGTTGCTTTTAGATCCTATTCAGATCTGGCTGAACGTTTGAGGACCCTTCTCACCAAACAGATATGCCACTCTTAGTCGCCTCTACAAGTGCAGCTTTCCAAACCATTCACCAAACGTCCATTTCCTCTAAAGAGGGAGTGGTATCACTGCTAGTGAGTGGGTTAGTATATTTTTTTTCGGGTTATGTTGGTTTTTGAGAGGACTTAGTAGAAAAAGGGAAGCCTGAGCAAACATTTCTATTATCACACGCTTTAGAGATGCTGCACCTGTCTTCCTGTCAGCACTGGCCAGAACATGGCCGAACACAAATACCAGCCATACCTGGAGCTGCGACCATGGTGACCTGCCTGTATCTGAAACACATACAACCTGTAAGACCAAAAACACTGGAAATGAAAGAGGAGCAAAATACACAACTAATATGATGGCTCTTGGCAGTTCTGAGTAGGTTTTCGGCCCATTTTATTACCCGCCAAGCAGAAATCATAGTCCGATAGCTTATAAAGTCCATAAAATAAATGGTCAAAGACCATTTACATGCATAAGTTTATCGTGGTTCAGTAAACCACTAACCACAAATATTACCAACACAGATGCTACTGCAATAATTTTATTCTATATAAAATAAACTATTATTATTGTATAAATATAACAAAGATGCTACTCCAATCTTAGTAATACTCTAGTTTCTAAATCATGCAGTGGGGAAAAAATAAAAATATATAAAAAATAATTGTTGCCATAAATGTTTATAAATAATATATGTTAACTAATAATATTAGCAATTAATACATTATAAAAATTACAATTATATATAATTATAATTATATAATATTTTATATATTCAAATTGTAATTATAAAATTATAAAAAAATATATATTCCAGGAGGTTAGCCCATCAATTCAGCGACAGCCGAGATACTCAGAGCCTGTGTCAGGGGATACAGACCATTACGGACTACGAGCCCCCACCATGGACTTGTGACAGCACCATCTTCCTGCTGAACGAGCTGAACACCTTCTTTGCTCGCTTTGAGGAACAAAACAGCACCACTGCACAGAAGACTCCACCTCATCCCGGCGACCAGGTGATGGCACTGCCCCCAACATCAGTCAGCTTGCCCTGGCTACTGCAATTTTCCTCACTGTATATTTACAATAAAATGAAATAGGATATCGAATACCACTGTCTCCTTTCGTTTTCATTTAAACATAATAATAGTTCAGGGAAATGTGTTATATATACAGCCATTACAATGAAACGAAATATTATATCAACACACTGAACACTGGGGCCCCCCAAGGATGTGTGCTGAGCCCCCTCCTCTTTAAGCTGCTGACACACGACTGCACACCGTCACACAACTCCAACCTCTTCATTAAGTTTACAGATGACACAACTGTAGTGGGTCTCATTAGCAACAGTGTTAAGAGAAAATAACGGAAGCGAGAGGAGTCACCTGGCCGGGTGGTGTAGTGACAACAATCTCTCTCTGAATGTGGAGAAGATGAATGAAATTGTTGTTGACTTCAGGAGAGTGCACACTCAACATGTTCCTCTGACCATCAACGGTTTGACTGTGGAGAGAGTGAGCAGCACCAAATTCCTGGGTATGCACATCACAGAGGACCTCTCCTGGGCCAACAACACTGCAGCACTTGCCAAGAAAGCACAGCAACGTCTCTACTTCCTCTGGAAACTGAGAAGAGCCAGAGCTCCGGCCTCTATCATGTGCACCTTCTACAGAGGCACCATCGTGAGCATCCTTACGAGCTGCATCACTGTGTGGTATGGCACTTGCAACGTGCCATACCACAAAACTGATTTGGCCCATCTCTATGCCAATTTTTTTTTTTTTTTTTTTTTTTAGCAGTTGCCAGTTTAACATTTTATCAACGTTAAAATCACTACCCTGTCACAGAGAGAAAACTAACATGAAGCAGTGTTTATAGCCCCAAAATACAATGCAATTTTGCCATGGAGTCAAGTTAAAGTGTCAAGTTAGCATTATCTAATAACCTTAAAAATAAAAATAAATAAATAAATAAACAAAAGTAATTGTCCTTAGAAATAACAAGTACTTGGGAAAGTTAATAAGGTCAAATTTCACTTCATGTTGTCTTCAATGAATAGTAGGGATGTCATACAAATACAAAGAAGGAAAGAAGACAAAAAAACAGGCACAAACCACAGAGTTTGTGTGGGCAGTTACAATGCTGCTGGACTGGTCAGTGTTTCTTTGATTGGATATGTATCAACATATTCATCCACGGACAGCAGCGTAGCAGTAAATTAGCCCAGTCTCCACCAAGTACAGAAAAACAGTAAAGCCCCTAAAAAACCTCTTGAGAGCTTTTAAATCTCACTTACCGTTTGACTCCTTCATTCCACTATAAACAAACTCAAATGCACAGGTATGCTGCTAAGATCACAGATAAAACGTTATATTCTGTGCACATGAAAAAAATAAAATAACTTGCTCTCACCCTCCTACAAATGACTGTCACCATCAATGCTTGCATTTCTAAATGCCAAAAATATGGTTGATCTTGCAAAGCAGAAAAAAACAACAACAGGAAAAGTATAAATGTTAACACCTTTGCTCTGGATTAGCTAGTGAGCTTAACAAAGAACTAAATACAATAATAATCTTTTACAGTTTGTAGTGACTTCAAGTTGAAGAGACTGGAATAAGCTTGTTAACTAGCCACTGTTGCATGTATAGACTGACCAGTGTAAATGATGGATAACCAGCTAAAATCCATCATGAAATCCAGTTCAATTCAAATTTGTGTCACCCAAAAAAGTGCAAAACACCCAGTGTTTTTTTTTTATCTCATTAAATCATTTTCCCTTTCTCAAATCGAACCAATCTTAGATGCCTGTCTGTGTGATATCATAATGTTGGATGTAATAATGAACATAGCAGTCATCATTTACTCCTGGCATCTGAGACGCTAAAGACACAGTGGACTATGTTTGTTTCTGAAGGGAATCCGCCCCCAATCTATCTAAATGATCCAGCTTCACCAAAAGAAGTAGTAAGTATTTTTAATGGGTTTTTTTTATTTTTTTTAATGAATCTTTGCAAATCACCTTTCCTAATAATGTGCTAATCAGCAAGATTCACGATGAATATGGTTAAAGTAAAAAGTAAACAGAGATCGGCTGCAATAAAACAAAAATACGTCCGGTTGCCGATCACGTAAGTTCCAGGGGAAGCTCTTTCGGCCGCCATACATATGACAGATCGCTTGTACCAACAGGAGGGGGTGGGATCATGTTACTCTCACTCAACCTGAGGGATTCCTACACTTTCAGTCTTTAAGAAGACATGAAAAACAGTGCATACCGCAGGAACGGTATAACAGAAAATGTTAGTAGTTTTGAAACCGGTAATCGGACCATGCCTAGTCACTTCTCACCAGAGCTTTCCGATTGTATTGGTCTGAAAGAAGAAAGTCATACAGACCAAGGATGGCTTGAGGGTGAGTAATTTTCATTTTTGGGTGAACTATCCCTTTAAATAAAGAAACATACAGCAGCAGGCCAGTGGTGCTCCTTCTCTCCTAAATGTGCTCAGCTGAAAAACACATGAATAGAAGATGTTATCTGTCTTTTTAAAGCACCTACTTCATTATAATTCACCGTCCAGGACAATATCACAGCTCTGTCTATGGCACAATCAGTTTAACATGAACTTCAAAGCTTCATCGCGAGATGCAGGACGTTTATTCTGTGCATTAATCTGATGGCACTGTACTGTTGATGGAGAGGGTCCCATGTGGTGTGATAAAGCATCCGTGCTGTTTTTGTAAACAGGTTTACCCTGTAGTCATAAAAAGGTAGTGCAGGGCTGATTTAGTCTGAAAAAGCAAAGTCTTGTCCAAGAGCCAAAGCAAAGGCTTACATGTTCAAAGAGAATCTTGATAAATGATTAAAAAGACTTAAACTCCTTAAAGCTTTCAGGGGTATTGCAGCTCCCAGATGGTGCCAGAGCAACAATGGGAAAGAGGAACGTTTGACCAGTGGCCAATGAAGCACAAAGCTATGTCTTAAAGCTTCTTTAATTATAATTTGCTGTTCATCAATATCCAGTTCACGTAGTCATTCACACACCTTGTCATTACAACCTTTGACCTCTTATGCCACTCCATAGTTGGATCTCACTGTTTGAGAGTGAAAAAAAAACAACAAAACTGACTGAGGATACTTATCCACATGATAAAGGAGGTTTTGAAGGTCCCAAAAATATGAATAACAAATATTCACATGCTGTATCAACCCTCTACACTGCGAATAAATCATTTGCATATGCGACTAAATATTTATAGGGCTGGGTATTGTTCAATTTCGATACCTCAGTTTCGATACCGGTTCCTAACGATACTTTTTTCGATACCATATGTTTTAAAATCCATTTCAACATCAACACAAATACATTAAACACAAAACTTTTATTTTTCACCTTAATTAAAACAAATTCTGGTAACACTTCACTCTCAGGATAACATTATTAATACAACTGGTTGTGCTTTTTGGATAGGGGCGCGCCATTCAGGGGCGGACTGGGACCAAAAAGTTGCCCTGGACTTTCTGGCCAACAGCAGCCCACCACATCATAACGCAAACGCTCCTGTTTTGATGTCATATATTAATTTAATATTTAAGTAAACTGCTTGGGCAACTGATACTCTGTTGAGAAAAAAAAAAAAAAAGAACAGCAGCTGTTCATTTAGCGACTCCTAGTGAGCGATACATGCTCATCAAGACACAAACATTATTCTATAACTCACACTTTGCATTCAGTTAGCAGATCCATACGAATCCTGCATGAAATAGAAGTTTATAAACTCAAACGATAGCTTTATGTGCTTTACAGATGAACTTGAAGTCTTTATTCATTCGAGATGTTCAATAGATAATCTTTGGCTCGGTAATACAAGTTCATGATCCGATTAGTGAACCGATGATTCTTTTGAGTCAATCTTTTAAAATAATAATTTATTTTGTTTAACAAAACCAGTGTGGAAACCAGTGTTTCACAAACTGGATAGATCTGAGGTGCAGGGCTCGCAAAATCGCTATCCTGACGTCCCGGGGCTATTGTGTTTTCCAGTCCGATGGGCTATCGTGAATAGTGATGTAAAATTCCTTGCTTGCTTCACGTTGTTCACTCGCTTGAAGGGGTGAAACTGATCGTAGCTGATCGTTTGCACTTGTTTCTAAATATTGCTGATTCAAGCGTTTTAAACAATTCGCGCGTGTTCGGAGTTGGCGCTCACTCATTGAAAGCACGTGCTGTGAGAAGCATTTCAGATAATGGGCATACAGAGAATGAATTCATCTTTCGCGTATCGTAACTTCTGAATGAACACATACACACACAATTATATCAAAATAATTGTCTCTGCAAGTATTCTCGTAAACACAGTCGGTTATGTTTTAAGTGAACGTAAACAGTGGCCTGCTGCTCAGAGAAATTCGCTGCACCGGATAAATCTGTCTCTCTCTCTCTCTCTGTTTTTTAGACAACATGAAAGGGGGAGTGTTTCAAGATACACAATGGAGTAGACCAAACTAAACAGGGAGGGAGGGCAAAACACTCTTCCAAACAAATGCTTCATTAACACCGGCTTTGGTTGCAATACTCTTATCGAATATGTTGCACTTTGCTGACTCGGCATCCACTTTTATAAAGTGTAGCCACACTTTAGACCTCTTTGGCATTGTAAAACAGAAATGTTTTGAGAAAAAACAACTACAGTTGTGTTGTGTGACTGCGAGTATCTTCAGAAATCCTCCCCGTCACGTCACGTGGTGGTGGACAGCCAATCACAGTGAATTTAGGTCCTTACATGCACGTATGCTACAAGCTCACACAGACACAGTCGCTTGGCAAAAAAAAAAAAAAAATGGCCACTTGGCTTTTGGAACCGAAATTTGGCACCGAAAGATAAATCATTTTTCGATACTCATAGTATCGAAGTCTTTTCAAAGTTCGGTACCCAGCCCTAAATGTTTACCTGGGAGACTAAAGGCGGGTGTACATGGTGCGAAATCTGATGGTCGAAAGATCGTATGTCCACGCACACGTCACAAGTGAATTTATCTGAAAATCGTACGGACGAGGTGATATACGACACGATTTTACGACCTGCCGATTTCCGAAGCAATCTTACGAAATTAATATAACTGCTCTCCCTCTCTCATAACTGCATATAAAATATTGACACGAGCTCTGACTGTTTCCTACACATACAGGTTCTTTTCAGCAACAGAAAACCGGGACGTATTAACTGAAATTTTAAACATGCATTTTTTTCTGTGATGGATAGAGGTAGTGTATGGGGATAGAAAATACAGTTTGTACAGTATAGAAAACCGCTACGTCTATGAAGAGTCCCCATAAACCAATGTGCGTGTGTGTGTGTGTGCGTGAGAGAGAGAGAGAGAATTACAAAGCCTAGTTGCATACTATAGCTAGCATAGCATAACTGTAGCTAGCAATAGGTAACATCTCCTCAACTGATAAATGTAGCTCTTGGGCGATCCGCTATAAAATATCATCATGGATGACCCTGTCATGGTACATGCTGCTAGAAACATCATACAGCACTCGCTGTTCCTGCCAGAGTTCAGCGAGTTTATCCTCATTGGTCAACTTCAGATAGATCAACAAATCATCTCGTTCAACCGCACACGTCACGAATTCAAACCGATAGCTCACTAACTATTTAGACATGTTTAAAAATGATTGGGAGGTCGGGAAGTGCTCGTAAGGCACTCTGCTCGGCTCGTAATTCTTCATGACACAACATGACACAAGCCGCTAGCATACATGATTTCCACACAATTTAAAAAAATATATATAATCGCATGCGAACTCGTACAACAGCAAAAATCACACCGTGTACACCCGCCTTAAATGATGTCTTATACTAGCCAATGGCTAATAAATTATCAGATTTTACTTGCCAGTGTTTGATTTGGAGTAGGGGTGGGCGATATCTCGATATTTAAAATATATCGAGATATTTTTTAAACACGATATGGATTTTGACATATCGTATATATCGATATATTGTTTATATTTAATTCTGATTCCGCCACTTTGCTTGTTTGCCTTCTCTGTGCTGTGCTCGCCCCCGCTCGCTCATCCCCCGCATCCTTGCTTTTGTCCCCCCTCCCCTTGCGTGTAGAAAACTAGTAAAAAAAAAAAAAAAAAAAAAAAAAAAAACAAAAATT
This sequence comes from Carassius carassius, assembly GCF_963082965.1. Taxonomy (NCBI): domain Eukaryota; kingdom Metazoa; phylum Chordata; class Actinopteri; order Cypriniformes; family Cyprinidae; genus Carassius; species Carassius carassius. The sequence continues at coordinate 13,578,696 of NC_081760.1, read as the reverse complement.
ACAACTGGCTCCATTATATGGAGATACTTCGGTTTTAAGGCGTCGGGCGAAAAGCAGGCAGACGTCTACTGTGGGGCCCAATGATTTCCGCGATGCAGAAAATGCAGACGGATTTTGCGGAATCCAGTCATAAGAACTGAAAATTTACAGTTTAACGCGGAATGTCATGGAATTTGTCAAATTTTGAATGAATTAATCAAAAGTAGGTCATGCACTTACATCAAATCTCGATATGGACTAATATCTGCAAATATTAACCCGGTAAAGATTATTTAAATATGAATCCTGCATGTTCTGCGTGTCTGTGTTAATGAATGGGGCAGAAGCGTGTCTTCATTCATTAAACACACTGAAGCGCGCGTGACGCTCGCGCTGATTTCAACTTCTTTCCTCTCACTAATAAAGACGTGAACACACGAGGAACATATCCAGGACTGCTCTGAGAGTCACTTCATGAGCTTTTGAGCGTTTGATTTGAGTGAAACTAGCGTCATATCACATCATAGACTGTAGTATCACATACAGAGAACTGTAACGGTAAACCTGTCAAAATAAAAGTAATTGCCAGAAATCTATTACTATTGTTCAGCAGAATGTACATAGCCCATTACTAGTACTATTGAAATGAAACGAACATAATTTTTTAAGAAATAATCACACAACATTTTTCCCATGTTTTATTTTTAATAGTAAATCCCCTTTGTTTACCAAAATATTAAGTTTGCTTAATTTTAAATAATTAAAAGATAAATTAAATGAATGTTTTATGCCTTTATTTGATAACCAGAAAAATGTAAATACACAGAATTTGAAGGGAAAAAAACATTTCAAATAAGGCTTATTTTTTTCTTATTTTAAGAATTTTTTTAACTAATTAAGTTGTTTTTATGCATTTAAATAATTACACATGCTAAAACACAGAATTAGGTAACAATAAAACATATGGTGAAGAAAAAAATTAAACGTTTCATAGGGCCCCTAAACATGTAATATTTGGCATATTTGTTTTTGCAGTAGTTTTTGGGGGGTTATTTTTCCTGTAAATATATCGAGATATATATCGTATATCGAGATATAGCAAAATATATCGAGATATATTTTTTGCTCCATATCGCCCAGCCCTAATTTGGAGGCTAAGTGAAAGATTAGCACAGATATATTTTCACTCACCAAACATTCTCTGATTGAGCGCTTCATAGTTTCACTCTACGAATTGATGCGCTACATGTAAATGATATTCTTTGTTGTATTTCGCTGTCAAAATAATGCTGTTCCTTTGGAATTCTTCAGTTTAAGAACTGCCGGTTTCTCCGGTAGTGGATGCTCACCTCTTATCATAGTTTTAACATATGAAGTTTTAATTCTAATTACTAAAGTTCTATTATTAAATGATACTTAATTATTATAATGCTTGACTGACTGATGTTAAGATTGTACTTTCAGATATTTAAAAAACTGTGCCATTTTACAAACATATATACATATGTTTGTAAAATGGCAGTATATATAAATTTATATGGCAGTCTGGCGAGTACTAAAACAATTACTAGCCAATGGGGATTCAACTGCCAAGGTGTCCGTAGAGGGTTGTGTGTGTGTGTGTGTGTGTGTGTGTGTGTGTGTGTGTGTGTGTGTGTGTATATATATATATATATATATATAGTACAGACCAAAAGTTTGGAAATATTACTATTTTTAATGTTTTTGAAAGAAGTTTCTTCTGCTCTGAAGTTTCTATTGTGAAATATTATTACTACCTTAAAATAATAGTTTTATATTTGAATATACTTTTAAAAAATAATTTATTCCTGTGATGCAAAGCTGAATTTTCAGCATCATTACTCCAGCTTTCAGTGTCACATGTAACATCCGGTCTATCACATGATCATTTAGAAATCATTCTAATATTCTGATTTATTATGAGTGTTGGAAACTGTCTGTTCTGCTCAACTGTTCTGCTGTCTAATATATTTGATGAATAAAAGGTTAAAAAGAACTGCATTTATTCAAAATAAAAAAATAATTCTAATAATATATATTCTAATAATATGTTTTCTTTACTATCACTTTTTATCAATTTAACACATCCTTGCTGAATAAAAGTATTGATTTTATTTTAAAAAAGAAAAAAAAAAATACTGACCCCAAATTACTGACCAGTAGAGTTTATTGTTAATACAAAATATTTATATTTTAAAAACATAGCTTCTTTTTTTCTTTTCTTTTTTTTTTTTTACTTTTTATTTATCAAAGTATCCTAAAATAGTATCACATGTTCTGAAAAAATATTAAGCAGCCGAACTGTTTCCAACTTTGATAATGAATCATCATATTAGAATGATTTCTAAAGGATCATCATGTGATAATGATCCTAAAAATTCAGCTTTGCATCAAAGAAATAAATGATAATTTAAAGTATAATAAATTTAAAAACAATTATTTTAAATTGTAATAATATTTCACAATATTAAATGTTTTTCTGTATTTTTGATCAAATAAATGCAGGCTTGATGAGCAGAAGAAACTTCTTTCAAAAACATTAAAAATAGTAATGTTTCCAAACTTTTGGTCTGTACTGTGTATATATATATATATATACACACATAGGATAGGCTACTGTATATATACCGTATAGGCTACAATATATATATATATGTGTGTGTGTGTGTGTGTGTGTATATCTATGTGCAGAATCTATGTATCTTTAACCCATATGTATAAATTATGTATACAGTTTATACATTATTCAAAAGCGTGTTGACATTTTGCTAAAGTTGGGAAGGATTGGAAAGCAATCAAGCAAAAAAGAAAGTAACAAAGAAAGAAAGAAAGAAAAACTTTCTGATTTCTGAAAATCACAAACTATAAGAGACAGGAAAAAAAATCAGGGCTTGAAACTCTGTGAAGGAGAACACAGGAATGTTTAGACAATCAGAATATCAACACAGGACAGGTTATGGAGGACCCGGAGCTCCTCTGTAATTGCTCAGTAATATCCATCTGTCACTCAGGGCCGGATGCTCTAATGGTATACGACAGCAATTATGTCGTTATATCTTCAAAATGCTCAAGACCTGGAGGAAGCATTTGAGTAATGGAGCCAGAGAGAGAGAAACGAGGAGGAGAGAGTTTTATAAGTGATCATACCACTGTAAGAAAGACAATAATTTTAAGAAATGGAAAGTTTCATCCACAAAAAGCAAACTATATGGGTTTAAAAAACACAATAAAATGTTCTCTGTTAGCAAGAAAGCAATAATAGAACTAAAACAATAGTTGCTCTCTCTTTAACCCTCTGGAGTCTAAGGGTATTTTTGGGGCCTGGAGAAGTTTTGTCATGCCCTGACATTTGTGCTTTTTTCAGTTTCTTATAAATATCTAAATGGGTAAAGACTAATCTCACTGTAATCAGCACAAACTGGGCTATAATAATATGTGAAATGCATGTATGTACATGATTGTGTTTTTGAGAAAAAAAATGTTATGCATGGTTAGTGAAAAACTAAAAATGTTAAAACGCTTGAATAAGGCAAAAAAAACACATAAAGAACAATGGTTCCCGGGATTTTTGAGAACTGGAGCTTGTAGCCTAGAATTTTTCTTTCTAAATGATGTGAAAATCATCTTGTTTACTCACTCACAGAAAACAATATATTGATTTAAATTTTCTAAGACACTTTTGTTGGTAAAAGTCATATGCGAGTAGGCGTCAACTACCATGAATATCATTGTGATTTACACCTGAGAAGACAAAGGCCTGCATAATGAGCTGCATAATGAGCCTTTCAGTCATCTGTGCCACTGTGAGTGAGGAGTTACAAGAGAGAATGTGAGAACAAAATAAATCTATATAATTTTATGTTTGTAGTTTATTAAGAATATATTTAATTATCCCACAACATAATTTAATATCCACTTGGGGGATCAGTTAAACAGTTTATTAGAAACAATCAAAGCTGACTTTCAAACAAATTGTTTGGCATCAATACTCCAGTCACACAATCCTTCAGAAATCCTTTTAACAATCTTATTTTCTACAAAAAAAAAAAAAAAGCATTTGTTGTTATTATCATCATCATTATTATTAATGTTGAAACGAGCTGAGAATATTTTTCTGGGTTTTTAGGGGGAATAAATTGAAAGAAAAGCATTGTTTTTACATTTGTTACAGTTATCTATTTGTTACATTTATATTATTTACATCAAGCTTTTGAAGGGTATAGTGTTGTATATTGTTATTGAAACTTCATAATGTTTCACTTGATTATACATTTAGTCAGGAATTATAGTTTGGAAAAAGTCTAACTAGTAAAACGTTTACACGTTATGTGAAAACTAGTACAAGTATATAAATAAATAAAAAGAGACTTACTCATGTTTATGATCTCTGCTGAATAAAGTGCTTCATTCTTGGAAATCTGAGGAAATCCATTTCTCAAATCCTCAACCACATCACATCTTTTTGGGGTGAATTATGTCTTATTCCTCTCATCGCGAAGCAAACAGTAAAATAAAAAAAACTTGAACAGTCTCGCTGCTTTTTCTTCTGTTATGGGCGTATTCAAGCTGCGCGCTTCAGTTTGAATCTGAATAGCGCGTTCAGCGCGGGGGCGTGGTCACATTAGATATAATGAAGGGAGACATGAAAAACAGACATTGCATTGTTTTCATATGGATTACTTTATCACAGAATATCTGTTTTCGGTGGCACTTGTTTAGTTTAAAAATAGACATGTCAAGCTTTCTATAGATATCTCTCTCATGTATTTTCGTTGAGTATTCACGGAGTTACAGTTCATTTAAATGACGTGTTTGTAAAAGAAGATCAGCGCAGACAAAGGCTGCAGACAGCGCACCTTGTTTGTTATCTTTATTTTATAAGTGCACAAAGTTTTGTTGTTATTATGTCTGTATCCAAAAAAAAGTAGACCCTTTACAGATTCGATTGATGTATTGCTCTTATCTGTACGATTAAAACTGAAAGTGCAATTTAAGTTCTTTTCGGGGTTATCAGGAGAAAATGACTCAAAACGCGTATCCGAGTTAATCGACTTGAGACAGATGCACACATATATTTTATATATATTTTATAGCAAACCACAGTATAGTCTGGGAAACCCCAGAAACTATCCCTGACCTAAGCTTGCATAGAAAACAAAAAGAAAAAGAAAAAGAAAAAAGAAAAGGGAAAAAAAAGTTTTATTTCAACTTCACTAGGCTACATTACAATGGCAAATATAAAAAGCAACCCATCATGGATGTTTAACAAATGCATGCAAGGACAGAACCAGACAGTCTTTACTCTACAATAAACAACATTCAGAAAGAACTGGTAAAACATAGTTTGTCAGGGCCAATCTTAAGAAAATAAGAAAATCAGGCCAAGGGGAGACGCAGCAAGAATCTGAAGTCCTTTTTTATGCAGCAATTAACTAAAAAGTAACAAACCAAAACAAACTTTTTCGTAACAGTCAGGCTTGCTGTGGTAGTCGGTTTTACCGGTAATATCCGGTGTTCGGCTGTACACCGAATGCATTACTTTCCCACCGCAGTATAAACTAGTTTTTGATTATACTTTTATTGTTGTTGTGCTTTTCATTAAGAATAGAGGTCGACCGATATTGGATTTTGCAGATACCGATAGCTAGGTTGGACCACACTGGCCGATAGTTTTTAAAATGGATACTGAAAAAAAATAGTGCTTTAATTTACAAAAAATAAATAAAAACAGTACTGAACAATACTAATAGTAGTAATAATAATAATAACCGTAATAGTAATAGTAAATGTTGAAATTACCACACTCTAATAGGGCCCTATGAAATCTGTTTAATTTTTTCATAAATTCCATTTTATATATTTCCAAATTCTGTTATTTAAATTTTCTGGATTCAGTTTTTTTCATTTTAATTTTACTCCACTCCCTTTTAAAAGTTAAAGTTTATTCTAGGGCTGAAACGATTCCTCGAGTAACTCGAGTAACTCGATTACAAAAAATGATCGAGGCAAATTCCTCTGCCTCGAAGCCTCTTTTAATTTATTTTAAATCTCACGTAGGGTTCTTTTGCAATGACTTTTTTAATGTGACACAACGCGTTTACGTCACCCACAAAGCGAAAGGAGACACAAGCGCTGCGTCCGAAATCACATACTGCAAGGAGTCAGCAGTGTTTCGATTTGAGGGCGCGGGCATGTGTACATTGCAAGATAGAGCTGGCATACCACAACTAGGCCCCTATGATTTCCGTGATGCAGAAAACGTGGAGGGAATTGCGGAATCCAGTCATAAAAATGGAATTTAATTGGGTTAATGGGTTTAATGCGGAATGGCACGGAATTTGCCAAATTTTGAATTAATTAATTAATCAAAGATAGGTCATTGCACTTACATCAAATCACGATATGGACTAATATCTGTAAATATTAAGCCAGAACAGTCTATTGAAATATGAATCCTGCATGTTCTGCGTGTCTCTGTTAATGAATGGAGCAGAAGCACGTCTTCCTTTATCATACCCACTGAAGCGCGTGTGACGCTCGCGGTAATTTCAGCGTCTGCTGTCTCACTAAATAAGGACGTGAATACATGAACAACATCTCCAGAACTGCTTTGACAGTCACTTCATGAGCTTTTGACCACTTGATTTGAGTAAAACTAGTATCACATCACATACACAGAACTCTAAAGGTACAAAATAAAAGTCCGGTTAAAGACTATTGTTCAGCAGAATGTACATAGCCTACTACTAATAAAAAAAAAAAAAATCAAACATTATTTTTTTTAAGGTTTAATCACACAAAATTTCTTCCATGTTTTATTTTTTATAGTAAAATAACCCACTTTGTTTACCAAAAAGTTAAGTTAATTTTCAATAATTAAAAGATAAATTAAATGATTATTTAAATTAAAAAAATAAAATATATGTTTATTGTTGATGTATGCATTGCATTCTATGCATTTAAAAAAAAAATAAAAAAAAAATTCTAATAAAGGAAACTTAGTTGTTCATTCTCAGAGACCCAGGAGTCTTATTTTCTCTTGCATATTTAATATTGCACTTTAAGCAAAAACACATTTTATCCGATTACTCGATTAATCGATGGAATTCTTGGTAGAATACTCGATTACTAAAATATTCGATAGCTACAGCCCTATAGGGCTGAAACGATTCCTCGAGTAACTCGATTACAAAAAATGATCGAGGCAAATTCCTCTGCCTCGAAGCATCTTTTAATTTAATTAAATTTCACGTCAGGTTCTTTCGCAATGATTTTTATTTTTTTTTATGTGACAACGCGTTTACGTCACCCACAAAGTGGAAGGAGACACAAGCGCCAATCACATACTGCAAGGAGTCAGCAGTGTTTCGATTTGAGGGCGCGGGAAAAGGTAAAGAGAACGCCGTGGCGTGCGTCCATTGCAAGATAGAGCTAATATACCACAACTAGGACCCTATGATATCGGCGGTGCTGAAAACGCGGAGGGAATCTCGGAATCCAGTCATATAAACGGAATTTACAGTTTAACGCGAAATGGCACGGAATTTGACAAATTATGAATGAATTAATCATAAATAGGTCATTGCACTTACATCAAATCACGATATGGACTAATATCTGTAAATATTAAGCCTGAACAGTCTATTTAAATATGAATCATGCATGTTCTGCATGTCTGTGTTAATGAATGGAGCAGAAGCGCGACTTCCTTTATCAGCGCGGTGACACACTGGATGCGTGGCGTAAGCGTCTCAGCTGCGTGGCGTGTCCGTTTTTAATTCGGCTCCCATGTTAACGGGTTAGAGCTTGCAGACTGCCTGGGTGAGTGGCACGTCTCAGGCGTGGCTCGGCCGCTTGGAAAATGCGTGTATCCTGGAAATAGAACCGACGCCTATTTTTCATGTGACACGCAAGCGTGTTGGAAGCGTTTTCAGGCAAAATAGAATATGAAAATTTGTTTATATGTCATTTTGTACACAAATACATATTTATTCATGACATTTAGATGTTTGAAAGTCTATAGGTTGACAAATTCAGATATAAATGTAATTTAAAAAATTATCGATTTTCAAATATTGCACCTGTCAAACATAGTCTATTTTGCCGTCAATACTGTTGACGGTGTCCTTTATCAGTAGGCTTTATATTTATGCTTAACATGAAGGTGTAGGTGTGTAAAAAAAAGTTGAAATTGTTGTTGTGAAGACAAGAGCCTGGTCTGTCGGAGGCCTCCCTCTATGTCACCTACAGCAGCAGCAGCGCACCAGGCAAGATTCTGGTGCCACGCAGCAGAAATGCCACGCAGCCAGTGTGTCACCTGCACACACTGAAGCGAGCGTGACGCTCGCGGTAATTTCAGCGTCTGCTGTCTCACTAAATAAGGACGTGAACACATGAACAACATCTCCAGAACTGCTCTGACAGTAACTAGCACATCACATACACAGAACTGTAAAGGTACGTCAACCTGTCAAAATAAAAGTCCAGTGTCCTGACATTTTATCCTACCCGTCAGATTTTCCTACCCGGGTTTACTGCAAATGCGCACATTAATATCGCGTCAATATAATTAAGCAAAAACACATTTTATCCGATTACTCGCTTAATCAATGGAATTTTTGGTTGAATACTCGATTACTAAAATATTCGATAGCTACAGCCCTACAACAGACCCAAACCAGGAAACTATCAGCCGCTCAAGCAAATGATGAAACGCGGAAAACTATCGGCAGGGATTTTTGCCGATAACCGATTGTTCCACCAATCAACTATCGGTGCCGATTAATCGGCAAAACAGATAAATTCAGTCTTAGAAAGTGAAAGGTGTAAAGATGCAAGAGCAACAGACAATTATATTTTCTTAAAAAAAATTAAAAAATAAATACGGAACACCAATTCAAAAGCAGGTGAAAGTGTACAAAGCTTCAGGCAGTCCATTTCAGTGATCTGGTTGACAAAAAGATAACTAATTTGAATTTCTGCACTACAATAGGTGTTCATGACTATCATTTATATAAAGTATTTTCTGCTCACTAAACACTGCATTTATGTGATTAAAAAAATAAATAAATAAACCTTAAAATTTCTCAATATTACTATAATTTAGAATATCTATTTTATATTAGAATTTTTCAAATGTAATTTATTCCTGTAATGCAGAGCTGAATTTTCAGTTACATCACATGATCCTTTAGAAATTAATCTAATATGCTGATTTGCTGATTTCTGATTATTATCAGTGTTTCAAACAGTTGTGAGAGTTGGATTTTAAACTTCATTGTTTGTAACTTAAACCTGCAAGAGTTTACATTTTTATATAGCAGTACAACAGAAGCCAAGAGAGCTGTCATTTTTTGTTTCATTCACAGGAAACCTACAGCTCACATTCCAGGCTCACAAACATCAGCTTTTCCTAAATGACTTACACTTCCCCTGTGTGCAAGCAATCAGCTGTGCTGCAGCTAAGTTTGTGTCTTTTGTTTGCCTGTGGTATAATTATGGGGTCATTATGCCACATGTCTTTGGAGACATAGAGGAAGGGGTTGGATAGTTGCACAAACCATATCCTGCTTTTGAAGATGCTAAAACCAGACACATTCAGACATTAAACCACAGGAATAACACTGTGTTACTATTTATGCCTGCTGTCCCAGTCGGGAGTTTATTTGAGAGAGAAATCCTGAAGCAGCCATTCATGAAGAAAAGAAAGAAGTCGAGACTGGGAATTCCTGACAGTTTATTACACACAGGAAACAAAAGAGTCATGGATGAGATCTCATTAACATCTTATTTGTTTTCTGACACAGTAATGTTAACACGAAACAGCATTTGCAACCATTTAATTATTGCATGAGAGAAAAATCTAAATAATACAATAGGTACAACATGGACAATAAATTTACTAAACGGAACATGTTAAAGTACAACTTCATTTCTCTCTTCCATTTCTCTCTTTCTCTCTCTGTCTCTCTCCGTCTCTCTCAATGGAAAAGAATGCAGTCTTTGCTGAAACCTGTCATTTACTGTGCGACTGCTGAAAACAGTCTGGACTCTTTCACCCCATCTCCGTCTATGGCTTCTAAATCTATGGAAAAGCATTGATTTCAACACACTGACACAGACAGGAAAATATGCATACATCTCAGCCTGACAATATCTCTTACAGCTTGTCTATCTATCTAAGACCACCATAGCAACCAACTAGAAACCCCCTAGTAACCCATAACACACCGGAAACTGTCTAGCAATCACATAGCAAGGCCCTATAAACCACAGAACACAATAGCTACAATGAACAAAACTCTAGCAAATGCCTAGCAGTGCCCTTGCAATACCAAAACTTCTTGAAACCACCTTGGCAACACTCTAGCAACACAACATCTGGATGAATGCCCTAGAAAACCCTTAAAGCTATGCACAACACCTTTGCAACTGCCTAGCAATGCTTTAGCAGCCATCAAGAACAACTTAGTAACCAGGTAAAACATATTAGCACACACACAGAAAACACATGGTCCTGTCTAGCATTCATATAGCAATATCCTAGCAACCACCCTGAACACCCTATGAATAAAGCATTTTCAACTGCCTAGCAATACCCTACCATGCTGAACACTAAAATAAAAACATGCTGAAACACTTTAGAACCTGAAAACGTAAACCACTTAGCACCACCTTAGCAACATCATGGCAACCATGCAATTGTCCCAATAAACCACCCAGAAAACAGTCTAGCTACTGAATAGCAATGCCCCAGCTAGCAACCGCCCAAAACACCCCAGCAACTATGCACAAACATTGCTGCCTAGCAACCATCCTGAACACTCAAATAAATGTATAGCAACACCTTAGCATTCATCTAACTTCTTGAAACCTCATAGCATTACCTTAGTAACATTATAGCTACCACCCAAAACAGCTCTAGTTCACAGAGCTAAGACTTCAAAGTTTAGTGTTTAATGATAATAGAAATATATAAGCTCAAACATAAAAACAAAAATAAAAATATATAAAAAAAATTAAATGTATAAAAAAATATGTTGCTGTGGTAAATGCTTTTAGAAAAACAATGAAGATAAAGCTACAAGTCTACTAATGCTTCATTTCAAATTCAGGACATAATTTTTTTAAAACTGTGAATTTTATTAATTAAGAAGAATACATTATGAAGAAGAACTGCACCTGTTCTGCAGCTGCATTAGAGCTAACATTAGCATCAAGCTACTGTAAAGTAGAGGGCTGCATTGGGATTGAGTCCCGCCGGGTCCCGCGGGACCCAACGCAAATCTCGCGGGAGCGGGCGGTTTGAATTTTGCTGCGGGCGGAAATGGGCGGTTAAAAAAACCCACCGCGGGATAGGGAGGTTGCCTGACAGCAATATTGCAAAGTGATTCATTTGTTAAATTCATTCATTAACGTTGTTTATTTTATGTTATTTATTAGTGTTGTTTTTTGAGCACAGCCCCTCGTTGCCATTTGTTAATTAGGTCAAGAGGCGTGATGATGCCAGTGTTATTGAGCAGGTTGCCTAAGTTTGAATGTTTTTATTCTTATATGTATTTTTCAAACAGAATACCTGCGACACTTGGCTAATAATTGTAAAACTGCTGTTTTTCATGTAGCCTAGTTTATCATATTATGTATATTTTTTTTGCAAAGCAGTCTATTTTTATGTGCAAAGTTTTGATAAAAACGAAATTATATTTGAATGTATTGTGTGTTTTGTCTTTTTTTTTTTTTTTTTTTTACATGCAGGCCAAGGAAACGAAACAAACAACCCCATGAATCTCTTTAATAATATCAATACAAATACGTGTTTTTTTTTTCCTGCGGGACGGGAGAAGACACAAAATCAATGCATCTCTATTATTGTGCGGGAATAAATTCTCAGAGTTTTGCGGGTGCGGGCGGGAGTGGACATACATATTGAGGGAGCGGGCGGGAGTGTAACACATACGTTGCGGGAGCGGGCGGTAATGGTCAGAAATTCAGCGGACGCGGGCGGGAGCGGGATGAAGAAAACAGTCCCGCGCAGGGCTCTACTGTAAAGTCCATTTGGCCCAATGTAAGGTATCCAGTTGTGGCTGAAGGTTTCTGGCGTGTTCGGTCTTTTCAGCGCGCAGTTATTCAATTTAATTTTCATTCTAATCTGACTCCATTTTAGTATCTTATCTGACTCCATTTAAATATGACCTAAAATTTTGATTGTCATACGAATTGGTTGCTTGATTATTTCTAATAATAATAATTATTATTATTATTATTATTATTATGAGATTTGATTATTCTATTTATTCTGTAATATTATTGTACTCGTTGCTTCGGGTGCTCATGGCACTCAAAAAAATTGCTTTGGCCTTAGCGTATCTTAAGGTCACATTCTTGTCAGTTTGGTTATTAGACCGAGGTAATTGGCTAATACTTTAGACGGCCACTCCTATGCTTGCTCATTCTAAAAGTACTTTTAAATAGCCCCCATTGATTTGTACACACTTAAATAAGCAACATTTCTAGTCAGAGGTCACGACCACTACTATAGATATAAGCCAACCAACATTACTTCCCCTGATAGTAGTTTTGGTATGGTCATGCCATGGTTTCCCATGTACACTTAGCTAGAGTAATATTACAATAAATGATTTTGTAAATGGTGATCATCAACCAAATATCGATGATGTGGAAGTTACTGCCTTATGCCTTGGTGTGAATTTTCACGTTTTGCAGACAATGCAAAGGAAGAGTACATTAACTTCAAAATAGGGCTAAAAATCAAGTTTGAGCTCACAATGTTTTAATGTAGATCATTTTCATTACTAAAACATGTGTCCTACCTATAATTAAATTGGCTGGACAAGTAAAAAAACTTTAAAGTCGTTTCTCTCAGTTTCACACACTAGCGAGTTAAGGTCTTTTGCCTTTGTAGGGCAGAACAGACCAAGGTAAGCATATTTAGATTGGTTTTGTGAACCCTGTTTAATTAAAAAAAATTACAATAAAAAAAAAAAAAAAAAGTCCAGTACAAACATTACTGCCACTCATCAACGGCAGCTGTCACAGTTGCTAGGCAACAAGATCAATGTTTCGTCGGCTAGACCTGGTCGGTCTAACCTTTGTGGCCTTCAAAGGTGTGGCTTTTGAAGTCTGCATCCTTTGAAGAGCACAGCTCGGACACAGCTCAAGTATGTGAAAAGCCAAACGATTTCACACCGGGATCTGTCATCAGAGGTCTGGTTTGTGGTCAAAAAGTGGCAGTAATGAGTAAGCCACACTTAACAACATGCACTTCAACAGGGCTATTAGCAGGGGCTCTGAAAGGGGTGTGAGCCAAACACAAAAGTATATTAAGGCCCTACGAACAAAATTCATGACACACACTTTTTGATAACGGGGGTGCAAAAGCATTTATTTCCTCAAGAATGCATACTCATAATATCCTTATCTAATATCCTCAGACATGCTGATTAGCTCTCCGTGTACAGTAGAAGTATGTGTAGTTTTAAAAATGCAACATTGTCAACAAACTTTTGGAAACAAACAAAATTAATTGTTACATGATTACAGTAACATAAAATGTTTAAGGATTTGCCATGAAGATGCTAATGTTAGTGTGATGATAATCAGATGGGATTAAGTAAAAAAATAAAAATCAATATTTTTATAAGCTGTCAACCCAAAAAAAAAAAAAAACTAGTGTTGGGACACAAAAGGAGGGCGACATGTGTCATGTTACTCTGAGAACCAAGCTCACTGGAGGGAAACGTAATCGTAATCGCAGAGAGGAAACATTCATTATTTTTAACCATGTCAAAGGATTCTTTCACCGCCCTATGTGAATCTGAGAGAATGAGATATAGAGAGAAACTAAATTTTAATCATACTAAATCAAACTGAGTGTTAGGATCCCACAATTGAACCATTATTCCTGCTGATGCTTCACATCTTCCACTTTTGTCTCCTTAAAGGATAGCATTTACGGTTCGGTAGCTTATCAAAACTTACTGTACACCTTGTCACATAGCAGCTTTTAGGCATTTTTATTTTTATTTTTATTTTTTATTATTGTTAATATTATTTAGGTCAGAAATGACAAGGAGGCAGCTTCCCGCAATACAAAGTCAATAGAGAGGGTAGGATTGCCACACCTCCATGCGGGTGTGTCCTAAAAGGGCTCTGTCTTGTGTCTTCTATGGACACCCGTAGTTCAAGTTTCCAATGTTGTTTATCACTCTGCATTGTCTTACATGAATATTCCATTAATTTGTAAAGATACAGCAGCGATTCTACGAGATTCTACACGTTAAACTTGACAGATATTGAGTTTGAAAATAAAGTAAATTAAGTAGCCTATAAGGTGATTGCTCCGATTAACATGATACACACAAACACACACACACACACACACACACACACAGAGAGAGAGAGAGAGAGAGAGAGACATATGAATACTCAAATTGAAGAATTCTGTAGTTTCAGGTTTCTAGACTTTATGTTTATTATTATGCAGTATACATTTTTGCTTTCTGCTCTTTTTATGTAGATTTCAAGTATTTTTATTTAAGTTCTGAAAAATAACAACAATAGAAACCATTAATATAATTTGTAATTGTTTTACTGGTTATAATGGAAATTGTATTGGTTTTGATGGAAATTGTAATGGACCCTATTATATATATATATCAAGCATCTGTTTTCAATATTTTCAAAATATTCAGGAATAAATTACAGTTTGAAGTATATTCATATAGAAAGCAGTTATTTTGAATTTGTAATAATATTTCACAATATAACTCTTTATACTGCATGTTTTGATCAAATAAATGCAGCATTGCGGGGCATAAAAATACTTTTAAAAACATATTATTACCCACCTAAATTTTTGAACAGTAGTGGATATAAATAGAGTAAATGAGTAACTAACATTGTAATCATAATATGGCTCATCTTTGTCAGCATCTGCAGTGATAACCACAAGATAAATCACTTCCTGAGTTACAGTGTGTTCACTTTCCATTTCCACCAAACTCATGCGCACTGTGTTTATAACTACACCCTGTTATGGATTTACTTAGAGTGAAAACATTCAGATCTGCTCTAAGTACTGTATATTTATTATAGAAATTATGATGCACTAGCTTTGCTCTGCTTTAAACTATTTTCATTAATCATTTACAAAACCATTTGATTTCAATTCAATTGCACGATGAAAGAACAATACTAGGCATGAAAAACGGAGAACCAGACTTCATGCTCTTCTCATCCAGAATATAAATGTCTAGGATTTCAGTCCTGTGAAAAGAGTTCTTGAACTGATTCCATAATTCCCCAGCTAACAGATTGGAGTGAATCAAATTCAAAGCCTGTTGACAAACAATAAGACATCCATATGGATGCATCTGCTCATTTCCAGTGTTTGTTTACTTGCCAACTATTTGCAGTTTAAGCCCCTTAAAGGGACACATGATGAGCCAATGTCAGGTTTCAATGTCACAACCACCCCAAACCCCCTGCTAACTCTGTGCAAAACCCACTGGAGATGGGAAATCTTAATAGGGTGAATGCCACTTCAGCAGGGCATGAGGGACACTTGGCCTGGTGCAGCATCAACCTCTGATTCATGAGTTAAAGAAGGCAAAAATGCAGCAAAGACCACACAGCAGCGGTAATGGGACAAAAGCATGTCTTTGCCCTCTAACCAGAGTCCTTTACAGGGAAGCCGTCTTAAACAGAGACATTCTGTTTTCATTAAGCTGCCTTTGTTACCCGCTCCAGCGACAGGTTCTGATTAGTGAATGGTTGTGGATGGAGAGGTTGTTCTTGGTTATTTGCCTGAAGTCTACAGTAAATCATGGGCAAGGTAATATGAGTGAATCGCAGTGGACCGTGCTCTTCGTGCCAATGGTGTGACAGTTATTCAAAATTGCAACGATGCCACTGGTGTCCTGTTGGGAAATCGAGAACATATGCATGGGAAAAGCACATAAAAATGAAAATCTAAAATGGCTTTTTTGTGCCATATGAATGAGACCTCAAATTGTATGATTTCTTTTTTGAAAACTAAAATGCGATTATAAACTACAAGATGAAAACAGGCAGAAAAAAAGAGCCATATTTAGAGAGCAAAATATTCTAGAGATCACCTGGAAATCAACAGCAACAGCAACAAGTCTCTAATGCTCATCAAGGCTGCATTTATTTGATTAAAAATATATTATATAATTTATTAAATAATTTATATTTTAAAATGTAATGTATCCCTTTTACGCAAAGCTGAATTATCAGTTGTCATTACTTCAGTCTTAAGTGTCACATAATCCTTTAGAAATCACTCTAATATGCTGATTTGCTGCTCAGTTATTATTGTTGCTTTATTATTATTATTTTTTGTTTTTCAGTACTGTCACTTTTGATTGATTTATTGTGTCCTTTCTAAATAAAAGTGTTTCTTTTTTCTTTTTTTCATTTTACTTGCATTACAAATGTCTAGTGTCGCAGTTTCCACAAAAATATTAGGTAGCAAAAACTTGCATCACTGATCATTTTTAGACTTTTAGGATCATGTGATACTGAAGCTGTAAATCACAGGAATATTTTACATTTTAATATATAGTCAAAAAGAAAACTGTTATTTTAAATTATAATAATGTTTCACAATAACTCTCTTTTTTTGCTGTAGTTTTATTCAGATAAATACAGACTTTGTGAGAGTAAACCTTCAAAACCATAAATTTAAAAAAAAAAAAATCTTAATTATGCCAAACTTTTCACATGAAATGTATCCCAGTTCATTATTTCTGAGAATAACAAGACGCAGCATAGCAAGATCGTCCATCAAACATGTCAAATGACTTGTTACTCTAAATGTCAGATAAAATGATTCTGACATCCTCCAGAGAATGTCAATCTGTGACATAAACAATCTTAATTCAGCCCATCACAGCGTAAGCTACCACCCACAAGGCATTGTATCCTCCTGCTACTGAGAACGATCTCAACAAGTTCCACTTTCCACAGTGAAAATGTTTATGGCCACATAAGCATGGAAGGCACGGAGGGACGTTTAAATCCTGCCAAGATGACTTCCTGAATCACAAAGAGGAATTAAGGGACCGCAATGCAAGTTAACCAGGAGACATTGGGAAATACAAGTCATGCATATAACGTGTTTTACGGGCTCAAATCGGCCTGTGACAGCTGAATAAATTGACAGGCTTTGCATCTTTCATCCTGTTATTCAAGCACCACAGATGCTCAGTTTAAAAAGAATGTTTTTTTCTACCTTTCAGTATGATGTCAAGTTCTTTTTAAGCAGTGTTGTTTAAAATCACCTCAAAACCAAAATTTAAATTATGGTAAGATAAATCTGAATTAATCATACATACTAAAAAAGTGTGTATAAATAAGTCAATAAAAAAAATTTAATTCCATTTGCTGATTCTTTTTCCTTTACAACTTTTTAAACAAAAAAAAAATCATATATACAAAAAAACAAATAATTGTATGATTCTTAATATTATAATAATGTATACATTATTAAAGATTTTAAGGTACCATTCAAGCATGTGGTTCATTACTTGTAAAACTGCACAAAAATTGGATTTATGACTTCTAAGTACAGATAAAAAATAGTTAGTGATGCCTTACAGCACTAATTAAGCACAGTGGCAAGATCTATTTAGCCTTGATGCAAAAGACCAACATATGAGCAATAAAACTGTCTTTTGGGTAGTTGTATCCATCTGTATCAAATAAAACTGCATAACTGAAGGACTTGTGTATAACAAATGGGCACATTAGTCCTTCTTTTCAGCTAGTCCTCTCCAGTGTGATGTATAAACTGTCCATATGAGCCATTTCAGATTTAATTAGGTTAGCAGGTCTGGGGTCAGTGGGCTACCAATTGACCCATCTTGTCTTACAGTGTACCTGTCATCACCATTACAGGACGCAGACATCAGCATCTGATAGCTCTGGAGAAATATAAAGAAAGAGTCTGATTAGGTCACACTTTAAATCCAATTGTAAATCAGGCCAGGAATTTGACTTCCCCCCAGGCCACCTCTGTTGCTGCAGTCACCACACAATTCATGTGTCCACCAGACTGTTAATTATTTGGCTCTTTCAGTTGTTTGAATTGGGTTATACTTAAAAAAGAAATCAAAATCCTTAGACTGTGGACGGACAAAATAATCAAATGAAGTATCAAGAAGTATCAAGGCATTCACTGTCTCTATCATCTTTCCAATCCCTCTCTCTCTCAGTCTGCACATTGAGTTTCTCTGCAATATGAAATAAGAACTTTCAATAATCTATATTAATTATGCAGCCATCAATTGTATGTCCCAATGATCACAGTCCTACTACTGATGACCTTATAAATCATAAAAGCACATATTTTTCTAGGAGTATAGCCAGCATGTTTAGTTTTGCTTATTCTGTAGCTTAAACTTTACCTGAGGGTTCCTGCTCTGACTCAAAAGCTGAACTGTCCGCCCTCTCTTGTTCAACAGCAGGAGCACTTGCAGCACTAGTGCTACTTTTGCTTCATTCGTCACCTTCAAAATAAATAAATAAGCATTGTACAGTAGGCTACATATTGTAGGCTAGAAATGGAAAATCAATTTCTGGTCAATTTTGGCACTAAAAAAATACAGTTTTTTAAATATATTTTATCTGTTGTAAGTCGCTTTGAATGAAAGCGTCCATCTTCCAAATGATTATGTAAATATTAGGGTGGAACAGTTCAACTTTTTCACAGTTTGGTTTGTTTCACGGTTTTAGAGTCACGGTTTCGGTAGCGTTGTACTGTATGTGCTATGTTTATGGAAAAACTACACTTTCAAAAAATATATATATTATCACATTATTAAGAATATTCTAACTACAAGCAACAGCAGAGTAAAGATACAAATAAAATAAACTGACTTTCAGGGTTTTTTAGGTAGGTCTTGCATTAGTTTTTAGGTACAGAAATTAAATAAAGTAATCAAATGTAAAACAGCATTGCATTTTGGACTATAAATTAAAGATTATTCTTTATTAAAGTAAAAAAAAAGCTTTTTAATCAAGAGCAGTGAGTGATTTCTTTGTTGTTGCTGTTCGATTAATATAAAGACTGTCACTTTAAAAGAATGCACTGATCCAGTGTTCGTATTAGTATTGAACAAGAGTGAATGATTTGTCCGGGGTAATGTCTGGGAATCCAGAATGCGCATGCATCAACAGAAACATATATTATTTGAACCCTGTTTGTTTTACGTGTTATTTATAGTAAACCATATTACAGATGCTTTGTCAGATTTAAGTTGAACAGCAGTCCCAGCGTGTGTCAAACCGTGTGTGGTTAACTGAACAGTTCGTTTTTTTTTCAGTGAACCGTCCCATCCCGAGTAAATATAAAGGTAATTCTGACCGATCTGCTCCCTTACTGGCAAACATGGCTAGGATTTTGCAGCAACTTGCTGGGTCTGTGGCCAGGGCTTTTCTCCTTTTTATACGTTCCCTCTCTGCTCCTCCTTTGCGTTTACGGCTCCATTTTTTTGCGCGATTTTCTAAGATAAAGCCTCAAGCCTGCCTCTGGATATAGCCAATTAGGCAGTGCTTCGCTGATGTTTGGTCATGTGGTGGTGTCATTTTCACTCCACGATCGCCTGATTCGTAGATTCATAAGACCGTCAATTAATTCACAGTGGCCTAACAGCCTATTGCACGTCAGCCTGATCGACTGCACATCGGCAGCCGGCAGGCCAGAATGACCGTCAGGCCACCGGGAAATGACCCGGTGCTCCCGATGGCCAGTCCGCCCCTGGTTGGAAGTTAAAAAGATGAAAAACATCTTCAGCTGCTCGGACTCTCATTTTGATGGCACCCATTCACTGCAGTGGAGCAAGAATGTGAAGGTTGATAACTTGGTGTAAACTATTCCTACATGCAATATTTTTGCTTTATAGGAGGAAAAAAAATAGATATTAGTAGCTGAAGAGGTTAGTCTAGTAAACCATAAAACATCAATAAATTTGAAGTAATTTTGGCAGAAAAATGTCATGACACACCAAAAATGATGATTCACACACTTTCTCTGTGGGAAGTCGTGGCCTAATGGTTAGTGAGTCGGACTCGCAATCGAAGGGTTGTGAGTTTGAGTCTCGGGCCGGCAGGAATTGTGGGTGGGGGGAGTGCATGTACAGTGCTCTCTCCACCCTCAATACCACGACTTAGGTGCCCTTGAGCAAGGCATCGAACCCCCAACTGCTCCCCGGGCGCCGCAGCATAAATGGCTGCCCACTGCTCCGGGTGTGTGTTCACAGTGTGTGTGTGTTCACTGCTGTGTGTGTGCACTTTGGATGGGTTAAAAGCAGAGCACGAATTCTGAGTATGGGTCACCATACTTGGCCGTATGTCACTTTCACTTTCAAAGTGATTGGCTTTGAATCAAACTGAACAAGCCAAAGGCTTCAAATCTGCTCATTTTCCCCTTCAACATTAAAAAGTATGCCTAATCGAAAACGCTTTCAACAACTGGCTGCCAGGTATTTTGCCCACTCACAGTGCAATTTCGCTCTTACTAGTGAGGTGCTCTTAAGGAAATCATCTTTCCCTCTTATTCAAGTCTCCGTCTCGCAATAGATTGCTGTGTTCGGCATCAACTGCATGGGAATTTCACAATATCTCCACTGAAGCAGAGCTCACTTTGATGTCATCTGTTAATGTTGAGAAAGCAAAAAATAAATAAAAATAAAAATAAGGTGAAATTAAAAGATGAAATAACAGCTGCCTTTTCAACAGGCAACCTTCAGCCGACTGAGAGGCCATGACTCCAGCTCCACAGGAGTGTGTTTGTCTTTAACCTAGGGCCGTAAAGGGTCTTCCGTCAAATGTGCAAATATGCTGCTGCCCACTGTGGGAGACGGCGGTCGACTCATTCTTTCACCCTGAGAGTTTTGCCATCATTCCATGGCAACCACAACTATTAATCTTACCGGGTAGGAATAAACCACCATCCAAAGCTCTGTGACTTTTAGCCAATAATTCAAAAGAAAGCAAACAACAAAGTACAACAAATCACTATCAATATGACAAAAAATAAATAGAAATCTGTATTCACCTCAAAATCACACTGAAAGAAGAAATATGTTGCATAAAGAAAATAAGCCCTATTTTTCAGAGCATTTGTTTTTGTGACATTATGAAAATTAAGTAATTTTACTACAAATATCAAAAAAAAAAAAAAAAATGCAATATATAAATATACATTTAACTTGAGTTTATAACGTTTTACATATTTATAGAAAATGTAAAAAAATACACAGATTCAACACATTTCTCTCTCTATATATATGAAAACAGCTGTGTAATATATATATATATATATATATATATATATATATATATATATATATATATTATTAATGTTAATATTATATTATTATTATATATTTTATTATATTACTGATTATATTAAATATATTTTTACAGACTCTGAAGTTTAATTTATATATATATTTTTTTTATCTATAATAAACCAACGTGCCTAAATTTTTGTAAATAATGTCACCATGCAAATATAAAATAAAATATCAGAAGACATGAGGAAAACAGGTGGGTAATGTATTCTTCATATTTATGAATATATTATTTTTCTGTAAATGTTCATATGTTTTTATAAATATATATAAAAAATTTGAAACTTAACTATTCAATGTCTGTGTATATATATTAACACTTACATATTTTTTTTTAGATTATATATTTAAATAGATAGATAGATAGATAGATAGATAGATAGATAGATAGATAGATAGATAGATAGATAGATAGATAGATAGATAGATAGATAGATAGATAGATAGATAGATAGATAGATAGATAGATAGATTAATTGCAATAGATAGATAGATATATTAATTGCAGAAAATAGTGCGATTAATCATGATTAATAATTTTAATCATTGCCCAGAACTTATATATATACATATATACATATATATATATATATATATATATATAACCATCCATTATTTCTCATAGTATGTGTACAGCTGTGTTTCATTCCTTGTTTTTCTATCTGTTGCAAGACAACAGCGTTCAGTATCGTAGGCAAGAGGTAATAGCTAGTTAGACAGCAGGAGGCTGGGACTGGGCCCTGTAATATGGGCTTAATCTCATAAAATGAGTCTTGTGATTAGACACTAGATCAGGGCTCTCCTCGAGTCTACGGCCAATAAAATGTGCAAAATGTTTTTAAGTACTATGGTAACTGCCACCTGAATAACATTCTTCCAAATGATCAAATGATGTGATATAACAGGTCTCAAATTGAGATTAAAAAGTCCCCCAAACCACAAGAGAAATAACGCAAGAGGTTTGGTTTAATGATATAGTTTCAAATTTGAGGAAAACTCTCACACAGATGTTGTCTACCAATGTAGGCAGTAAACAGAAGCATGTCTACACCTGCGTTTGAACTGTCAGTCACGACTCAGAAATGCAGGTACCATGCAAATGAGAATCTTTGTGGTGCCATAAATTGTACGGTGTACTAAAACTAAACATTGTTTTCTTAGAACAGAAAACGAGGGGTTTCTCACAGCTGTATACATTCAGTGAGAGAAAGGGTTGCAAGATGTACCAGTAATCATTTTGATATATGCAAATATTCAGCTTTGGTCGGATTGGGCTGATAGTGAAAGCAGACAATAATCTCTTTTTTGTCTGATTTAAATGGTGCATAGAGAGAGAGATACTGCTGCTACTACTAATAGGCTAGGTGATAAGGCCAAAAACTCATATTTAAAAAAAAAAAAAAATATATATATATATATATATATATATATATATATATATATATTTTTTTTTTTTTTTTTTTTTTTTTTTTACTTTGTTAGAAGTAAAATTCAACTCAAATAGAAGTTTAATTCACTAAACAAAAAATAAAAGTAAATAAACACAAGAGCACAGATTAATTGCATTTTATTTTTGATTACCCCATAATTATTGCTATCTGCTATCATTAAACACACTTACTTGTTGGTTAGAATTCTACATATGACACAATTATTGCACTCCATCTGTTTGGTGTGCATGCGCGAAAAAGTGACACTTCACTTCTAATGTACTGGAGACTGTTAATCTTCACTCTCCTATAACATTTGCAGCAATCCAAGAACTCAACACACTCCCAGTGAACTGGCCCATCATGAGCCGCAACACACTGACTCACCCACCACCTTTGTGAAACCAGAAACTGAGCCTCTGCTGAGAATTCGCTGTATAGGCGACAGAGAGGTTTTTGTCAGGAGCAGTGCATCTTCTTGCATCAGCACTTACTGGAGATTACAGGTTATCCAGGTTTGTCATTTTGTTTGGTTTCTCATAATCCTCATATTATAAATCTGTGAAGGGTTTCATTAAGGCCTCAAAACAAGCATCTTGGTGTACAACTCATCAAGGAAGCCATTTATTCACAAACCTTAAATGAACACTGGTCGACCTGAAATGTACTGATAAGACAGCAGAATGAAGAGTCTTGAGAGCCACAAGG